>NC_080553.1:92500-749166 GCF_028640845.1 Ahaetulla prasina | reverse complement strand
TTCTTTCTGTGCCAACTCAGAAAGCTCAAACTGCCCAAGGAGCTGCTGATCCAGTTCTACAGAGGAATTATTGAGTCTGTCATTTGCACCTCTATAACTGTCTGGTTTGGTTCTGCAACCCAACAAGACAGACACAGACTTCAGAGGATAATTAAAACTGCAGAAAAAATAATTGCTACCAACCTGCCTTCCATTGAGGACCTGTATACTGCACGAATCAAGAAGAGGGCTGTGAAAATATTTACAGATCCCTCACATCCTGGACTTAAACTATTTCAACTCCTACCCTAAAAACAACGTTATAGAGCACTGCACACCAGAAAACTAGACATAAGAACAGTTTTTTCCCGAAGGCCATCACTCTGCTAAATAAATAATTCCCTCAACACTGTCAAACTATTTATTAAATCTGCACTATTAATCTTCTCATCATTCCCATCACCCATCTCCTTCCACTTATGATTATATGACTGTAACTTTGTTGCTGGTAATCCTTATGATTTATACTGATATTGTTTCCCGATTGCTTATTTGTACCCTATGATTATCATTAAGTGTTGTATCATTAAGTGTTAAATTTGTACCCTATGACCATCACTAAGTGTTGTAAGTATTGTACCTTGATGAAGGTATCTTTTCTTTTATGTACACTGAGAGCATCTGCACCAAGACAAATTCCTTGTGTGTCCAATCACACTTGGCCAATAAAACAAAAATTCTATTCTATTCTATAAATGACTAATGGATCAAACAATTGGACATATATTAGATTGGTAAAATGTGAAATTAGATAAATTATAAGTTATGAATATGATGAAAATGCAAAAAAGATTTGTAACCAACCGGCACACTGTTGTATTTGTATTGAAGATGTTTTTATGTACGTTTGTCTAAAAAATATTTTTTTTTAAAAAAAAAGGTTGGATGTCAAGCACCTGTAAACAGGGGGAAGAGATCAACTTACATTTTTGAACAATGCAAGATGCGGGACAATTACCTCATTTTATCAAGGGTGGAAATCAAAAGCGATCAATACTAAAAGAAATGGACATTTCTACTCACATAAAATTTAAGCAGAGCTCCATCTGAGTTACAGCACCAGGATCTCCTTCCAAGGTATTCATGGGCTGTGTTCAGCAGCATAAGGGAAGCGGGCAGCATAGGGGTGTCTTGAATTGGAGACACTGAGAATAAGATGAGAAATACCGTATATACTCGAGTATAAGCCGAGTTTTTCAGCACATTTTTTGTGCTGAAAACGCCTGACTTATACTCTCTATCTGACTTATACTCAAGTTTTTTTTTAAGCCTCGGCTTATACTCGAGTATATACGGCTTATACTGAGGTTTTCTTTTTCACATTTTGCGGATGAAGCCCTGCGGTGCAGTGAGAGGGCGGGCGGGGGCCGCCAGCCTTCTCAGCTGAGGGAGGAGGTTTCCCCAACCGTGGGTGCCTCATTCCACCTCACATACTCGAGTCCCCAGTTTACCCCAGTTTTTGGGGTAAAATTGGGGACCTCGGCTTATACTCGGATCGGCTTATATTCGAGTATATACGGTAAGTAGAATTCTTATCAACTTTAGAAGGATGGGTGACAAACTTCTTATTTTAATAGAGCATTTTAGGCATCTTTCTGCTCCAACAAAGTCTTTCAAAGCAAGGAACAAATCAGTCAGCCCAAAGGAATCACTCAGAATAGTCTACCAAACTGCTTGAACTTGATCTCTTTGTCCTCCTCGGCATGCAGCTGCTGCATTTTGCACTAATAGACGCCACCTTGCATCCCCTTTGGGACCCTTTGAAGAGGACAGGCATTCGGCCAGAGGACTGTAGAAGAATGGGAAGGAGGAAAAAGAGACCCTGAAGAAAAGAAAAGAAAAGAAAAGAAAAGAAGCACCAGGACTTACCTCCTTCCTGTGGATTCTGCAGCTGCTCCTCGGGTTGGCAGCAAAGGGGCTGGATGGTTTCTTCTTCATGCTGAATGATCCGATGAAGAATAATCCAGGGAAGCACTGAGGACACAAATGGCTCTTTGGGTTCCTCCTGGACTACCATGCTGGAATCAATAATCTAATCGCCAAAGAAAGAGATACAGCAAATTAAAGCCACAAAGGCAATTGAGAGTCAGTCCTCTAGTTCAGGTGCTTGAGATTCAGCTACAAGAAGAAAGTGTCACTAAAGGCATCAGGGCAACACTTCATTACTTGTCGGAATGCTTATCCCCCCCCCCTCCAAGATGTACAATCTCATGTGCTCATGGGACGGACACTTAAACGCTGTAGGAGCTCCAGGCAGGGCCAGCTAGTCAGAAAAAGCTGCAAAACTGGACTAGTGCAGAGTCTAGTACAGGCAGTCCTCAGTTAATGAGGCTGAGTGGTGTGCTGGTGTTGGTGCCGCGGCCGCAAGGTGAGGCATGTGTCGGGGCGTGGATGGCCTGGATGCAGGGGCCCTGAGGTAAGCTAGTATGTGGCGCATGGAGCAGCTCTACCCCATGCCTCGTGTCACAGCAGCGGTGTGTTGCTCGGCCTCCTGCGCCATTGTGGCCGCAAGTAAGCAGAAGTGGGCCTGTGGTCATGCAGGATTTTGCTAGATGGGGCTGCTGGAGCCGCCTCTGCAAGGCGAGGCAGTGTCGGGGCATGAGTGGCCTGGCTGCAGGGGCCCTGAGGTAAACTGGTGCAGGGTGCATGAGGCAGCTCCACCCCCTGACTTGGGGCGGCAGCACTAGCGCACCATGCAGTCTCGACTCCCCAGGCCCCCGGCGAGCAAGCACAAGAAGTGGGCCTCCTGCACAGAAAAAATAGTAATAATTTAAATATTTAATTTATGACAAAAAAGTGGATAAGGCCTTTAAAAATCATGTGCTAAGAACTGCTCTTCTGCGTGTTTGGAAAAAATACTCTTATAAAGTAAATTATAAGGTTCCTATATGGGCAAGTCCTAGACATACAATAGAGAATATAAATATAGAACAGAATCAGGAAATGATTACACATAAAGATCTTTTGTATACTGAAAGAGGTAATTTGCAATTAAAATCTCTGCACGTATTAAAAGAGGAAGGGAAAAATTATACTTGGTTTCAATATGAGCAACTACGTGCTAGATGGAAGGAAGATCAGAAAATTGGTATAGAGCAGAACGAGGGAAATTTGGTAAAGCAAATTAGAAATCAGTCTCAGGAGCATATAAAGAGATTGTATAATGTGTTACTTGAAATAGATTCTGAAAGGGACTTGGTAAAGGACTGTATGATAAAGTGGGCACAAAATTTTCAGGAGCCAATATTATTGGAAACTTGGGAAAAAATTTGGGTTAGAAATGTTAAATTCACGCGGGCACAGAATCTGAGGAAAATTTTATAAAATGTTTTATAGATGGCATTTAGATCCTAAAAAATTATCGTGTATGTATCCAGATATGCAAGCAAAATGTTGGAGATGTAATTGTGATGACGCTACATATTTTCACATTTGGTGGACTTGTAAGGATATAAAGGCCTTTTGGATAAAAATTTGGTGGATTTTACAAAATGTTTTGAAAAAGAAGATAAAGTTCCTGCCGCAATTTTTTTTGTTGGGAATTATTACGGATTGTACAGTAATTGAGACTAAATTGATTTTAAATCTAATAACAGCAGCAAGATTACTAATAGGACAATACTGGAAGAAAAAAGAAGTACCTACAATAGAAGAATGGATATTGAAGGTTGCCAATTTGGCTGAGATGGTGAAGATATCAGCCTTTTTGAAAGACAATACGCAAGAAAGATACTTAAAGGAATGGAAAAAATGGATTGACTATATTCAACGTAGATATCAGACTAAGAGTTATCAGACTGTTTTTGAATGATTATGATGTATTATTTTTGATTGTTTTCGGGGGAAGTTAGGAATTGATGATTGTAGGGGTATAATTAAGTTGGGATGAAAATTTTTTAGCATATGTTTGTTTTATTTTTAACTATACCTTGTGTTCGTTCCGGGAAGTCGGGGGGGAGGGAGGGAGGGGGGTTGTGAAGGGAGGGGGAGGGGGGGAAGGGGGAGGAAATTTTGTAAAACTTTTTGAAAAAAAAAATAGTAATAATAAAACTTCCCCCGAAAACAAGCCCTAGTGCTTATTTTGGGGCCCCGAAGAAAATGAGACCCAGTCCTATTTTCGGGAAAACATGATAGTATAGGTGGTACCAGGCTCAATAATAACTGTGAGAGGGATCTTGGGAGTCCTAGTTGACAATCACTTAAATATGAGCCAGCAGTATGTGGCAGTAGCCCAAAAAGCCAGTGCAATCTTAGGCTGCATTAAGAGAGGGATAGAATCAAGATCACGTTAAATGTTAATGCCACTTTATAAGGTCTTAGTAAGACCATACTTGGAATTCTGCATTCAGTTTTGGTCACCATGATATAAAAAAGATGTTGAGACTCTGGAAAGAGTGCAGAGAAGAGCAACTAAGATAACAAGGGTATTGGAGGCTAAAACATATGAAGTACAGGAATTGGTTATGTCTGGTCTAGTGAAAAGGACTAGGGGTGACAGAATATCCGGGTTCAGATATTTTAGGGGGCTGTCACAAAGAAGCAGTGGTCAACCTATTCTCCAAAGTACCAGAAGGTAGGACGGATGGAAACGGAAGGCAGCAATGGAAGGAAACCAATCAAGGAGAGAACCAACCTAGAACTAAAAAGAAATTTCCTAGCAAATTAGAACAATTAATCAGTGGAATGATTTGCCTCCAGAAATTGTGGGTGTTCCAACCCTGGAGGTTTTTAAGAGACTGGATAGCTGCTTGTCTGTATAGGGTTTCTTGCCTGAGCAGGGAGTTGGACTAGAAGACCTCCAAGGTCCCTTCCAACTCTGTTAGTCACACCTAGCATTGCAGTATGCCATGGTCATGTAATCAACAGCTGTGAGTTTTGCAGATGGTCTGTGAGTTTTGCAGATGGTCTGTGAGTTTTGCAGATGGTCTGTGAGTTTTGCAGATGGTCTGTGAGTTTTGCAGATGGTCTGTGAGTTTTGCAGATGGTCTGTGAGTTTTGCAGATGGTCTGTGAGTTTTGCAGACGGAGAAGCTGGCAGTAAAATTGCAACTCATGACCAATAGTGGCCATTAAGCGAGGACTACCTGTAAAAAGATGAGTTGGTTGGCTGAGCTGCCAGCCAACCAAATTGTGCTCCGAAGAACATTTTACAGGGCTCTAGTGGAAGACTTTCCCCTTTTCCCAGAGACGTGTCCCTTTTTGTGGTGGTTTTTCCCGCAATAAGTATCTGGGGGTCCAATATGAAATGTTACAAAATGTTATCACAATACATAGATATATCTCTGTAAGACTTGTGGTACTGTGAATATAAGCAAGGGTGCTTATTTTGGGGCCCAAGAAAATGAGACCCAGTCCTATTTTCGGAAAACATGATAGTATAGGTGGTACCAGGCTCAATAATAACTGTGAGAGGGATCTTGGGAGTCCTAGTTGACAATCACTTAAATATGAGCCAGCAGTATGTGGCAGTAGCCCAAAAAGCCAGTGCAATCTTAGGCTGCATTAAGAGAGGGATAGAATCAAGATCACGTTAAATGTTAATGCCACTTTATAAGGTCTTAGTAAGACCATACTTGGAATTCTGCATTCAGTTTTGGTCACCATGATATAAAAAAGATGTTGAGACTCTGGAAAGAGTGCAGAGAAGAGCAACTAAGATAACAAGGGTATTGGAGGCTAAAACATATGAAGTACAGGAATTGGTTATGTCTGGTCTAGTGAAAAGGACTAGGGGTGACAGAATATCCGGGTTCAGATATTTTAGGGGGCTGTCACAAAGAAGCAGTGGTCAACCTATTCTCCAAAGTACCAGAAGGTAGGACGGATGGAAACGGAAGGCAGCAATGGAAGGAAACCAATCAAGGAGAGAACCAACCTAGAACTAAAAAGAAATTTCCTAGCAAATTAGAACAATTAATCAGTGGAATGATTTGCCTCCAGAAATTGTGGGTGTTCCAGCCCTGGAGGTTTTTAAGAGACTGGATAGCTGCTTGTCTGTATAGGGTTTCTTGCCTGAGCAGGGAGTTGGACTAGAAGACCTCCAAGGTCCCTTCCAACTCTGTTAGTCACACCTAGCGCATATTCACAAGCATTGCAGTATGCCATGGTCATGTAATCAACAGCTGTGAGTTTTGCAGATGGTCTGTGAGTTTTGCAGACGGAGAAGCTGGCAGTAAAATTGCAACTCATGACCAATAGTGGCCATTAAGCGAGGACTACCTGTAAAAAGATGAGTTGGTTGGCTGAGCTGCCAGCCAACCAAATTGTGCTCTGAAGAACATTTTACAGGGCTCTAGTGGAAGACTTTCCCCTTTTCCCAGAGACGTGTCCCTTTTTGTGGTGGTTTTCCCCGCAATAAGTATCTGGGGGTCCAATATGAAATGTTACAAAATGTTATCACAATACATAGATATATCTCTGTAAGACTTGTGGTACTGTGAATATAAGCAAGGGTGCTTTTGTCTTTTCCCTCTTTAACTGGCTGCTGCTCCAAACAGAGCTCTTAGGGTGTAAGCTGCAGCAGCTGCCCTCCCCCCCCATTACCTGGATGAGGTTGTGACTTAATCGGGTGAGATTCGGCAAGGCAGAAACTTCGCTCAGGCTGCTGCTGTCTGCTGAGAGGGAGTGATTGATGCCCTGGAGCAGCTGAGTCACAGTGGCCACCCACTCTTCCTTGGCTGCTGCGGCTGTTGTATTGATCATCTGCTGGAAAGCTTCGTTCAAGGCCACTTCGGAACATTCCAAGCACTGTTGATAGTCCTTCAGTCGAAGGAGGGAGTCCTAGAGAATATCAGGAAGGTGGTAGAAGATAAAAAAACCCAGGGAAGAGAAGGATGAGTTGCATCAGACAGAAATGCTGCTTCCTTCACCCCAGGAGAGCAAGGCCAGAAAGGCATAAACCCTGGACCCTACAGGCATCTAAGCTGCTTCCTGCAGGTTATACATTATCCCTATCACACCCTTTCTTTTGGGGATCCGCAGTGTTATGCAAAGTATACAGACACACAGAAAAACAAGAAATATTAAATCAGGGAAAGAGAAAACGAAATACAGCAGACCTTAATTCCACTCCCAAGGTTGCTCCTGACATCTCCACTCTCTCTTCCAGATAACCAAGTGGGCAGTCAGTTTTTAGACAAATGCTTGTTCCTTGCAACTGACAACACCAATGCCCCCCACACAAAGTCTGAACACTGAGGCATCCCTTCTCCCACCTTCACCATTGTTCTCTCCAGGTACACAATGGATATTAGTTTCTTTTCCATCAGCAGGGACAGACAGACAGACAGGAATCTCCTTTCAAGCAGCCACCCATTTGAGCTGTTCTCCGACCATTCATGTCATGTGAAATAGAAATTCCCTCCAGACAATTCATTTGGAATGTTGCACAATTTTCCCCTAAATTTACCTCCAATTTGCCATTACTTTTCACCTAAACAAATGCAACTATCACCAACCTATGCCTTCTCATTTTCACATGCACCCACAAAAACCTAGAGTACACCAATTCTTTGGTCTTTGGTTATTCGGGTTTTCTCCTGTGTAAAATTGGAAGTGTCTTGGTGACGTTTCGACGAAGTCTCATTCGTCATCTTCAGGCTGGTGTTTTCAACTTCGTGCTTCTAGGAGCAATACGTGATCGCAGCTGTTTCTTCCTTTTAACTGCTAGTGGGGGTTTGAAGTGATTGGGTGGGAGCTTGGCTGTGATCTGATTGGGTGGAGGTGTGTTCTGATTGGTTGGGGCTTGGCTGTACTCTGATTGGATGGGGGATTGGTTGTGCTCTGATTGGCTGGGGTGTGTTCTGTTTGGGTGGGGCTTGGTTGTGCTCAGGTTAGTCTGAGATGCAGGGGGATTTGAGTTGGTGAGCTGCATTGTTGTTGTTTGGCTTCGCGTTCGTGGTCGTGCCATGAAGATGTGAGAAGATACAAAGAGAAGCACGAAGCCAAAGACACCAGCCTGAAGATGATGAGTGAGACCTCGTCGGAACATCGCCAAGATACTCTCAACCTTACACGGGAAAAGACCTGAAAATGCCAAGACCTACATTCCTATACCCGTGAAAACCTACGAAAACATATATATATATATATATGAATCAGCAAGATCCTCCACAAACATAACATCAAGACAGCATTCTACACAAACCAAAAAATATCCACCATCCTAAGAAACCCCAAAGACAAAATTGAGTTAGAAAATCAAGGAGTATATGAAATCCCATGCACCGCCTGCCCCACCACATACATCGGACAAACCAACAGAAGAATAAGTGCACGCATTGAAGAACACAAGAACTCAGTCAAAAAAGAGGAACCAACTTCTTCCCTGGTCCAACACCTTAAAGCCACAGAACATGATACTGCCTTTAAAAGAACCAGAACTACCCCCAAAACTGAACCTTTTAACAACAGAAAAATCAGAGAAGCCATGGAGATAGAAAAACGCCCACACAGCATGAACAAACGAGATGATACCTCCCGCCTACCAGCCATTTGGAAACCCGCCCTTATTGACAAATGAGTCCCTAACACGAGGAATGACACCAGACCCACACTCACGAGGTCCACACAGGATGTCCCCACCACATCCACCCAGAAAGCAGACCCAAACCCACACTGATCAGGAAGCGCAACCAAGGACCAGTAGCCAGACCGCAGCTGCAACATTAGCCATTTCAAACCCCTCCAATCCATACATGCAGCAGACAGACACCCACTATGAAGATGTAGCACGACCACAAACACGAAGCCAAACAACAGCAATGCAGCTCACCAGCTCAAATCCCCCTGCAACTCAGACTAATCTGAGCACAACCAAGCCCCCACCCAAACAGGACACACCCCCATCCAATCAGAGCACAAAAAAACCCCATCCAATCAGAGCACAGCCAAGCTCCCACCCAATCAGTTCAAACCCCCACCAGCAGTTAAAAAGGAAGAAACAGCTGCAATCACACATTGCTCCCAGAAGCACGAAGCTGAAGCCTGAAGATGATGAATGAGACTTCGTCGAAACGTCGCCAAGACACTTCCAATTTTACGCGGGAGAAAACCCGAATAACCAAAGACCTACATATATATAGATATAGATATAGATATAGATATATATAGAGATATATATAGATATAGATATATAGATATATGAAAATAAATAAATGTAGGTCGGCTTTGGTTATTCGGGTTTTCTCCCGCGTAAAATTGGAAGTGTGTTGGCGACGTTTTGATGGAGTCTCATTCGTCATCTTCAAGCTGGTGTTTTCAGCTTCGTGCTTCTGTAAGCAAAGCGTGGTTGGAGCTGCCATCTCTCTATAATTTGATATTTTTCTTCTAAGAATATTTGTTGAATGACTAAAATTTAGCATCCATTTAATCATGCAAGGTTTCACATCTTCAGTTTCTGAATCTTATTTCAATAATAACTTATATATAAATCCCCAAAGATGCCCTGAATTTTGTGTCATAAGCCTTTCAAGTTTGGTCAAATCTTTTGTGCCACCACCTCATTTTTGTATTTTTGTTTTAAACTATACTGAGTTGAAGATGCTGAAACCAAACTTCAACCAGTTTCTGACCATTCCACGGAGAGTTTAAAGATTTCATCAACATCATTCATTCCATGACTTTTCTTTATTCCTTTTGGGATCATTCGAAATAAAAAAAAATCCTTGATAACATATTCATTTTTACTATAGATATTCTTCCTTACCAAGAAAGATTTAATTTTTCTATCTTATTATTTTTTTTCAAATACCCTGTTTTCCCCAAAATAAGACATCCCCTGATAATAAGCCCAATTGGGCTTTTGAGCGCATGGCAATAAGTCCAAGTGCTTATTTCAGGGTTCAAAAAAATATAAGACAGGGTCTTATTTTCGGGGAAGTACGGTATATAATTATTTTTGAATAAGTCTTCATTTTTTATATAAAAAGCTTAATACTATTTTTAAACCCTGTTATTCGTTGCATTTTTCTCCAGACAGACTTATTTTGGTTAATCCCGAGTACAAACTGTTGAATATTGTATATATTCTTTATCAATTCTAAAGAATCTTTTGGATTAATGATTGTAAGAACTGTACCATTAGTATACAATTTTAATTTTGGGGCATTTGCCAGCTGGATTAGTCATATGTTACTCTCCAGCTATATCTTCTCTGCCAATTATTATATATCTGATATCCTGGCAGACATTAACTTCACTACACTCTATAAAAGGAGTGAAATAGCATTAATGCTGTGAGGTCACGTTTATCCTTCTTCAGCAATTCTTCCTCATAGCTGATAATGTTACATTCATTTTATGCTAATTTACACCAATTTACCTGAAAGAAAAAAACATCAAACTCACCTGTAGCAAGAGAAGTTGAGCTGGCCTCTCTGGAATGGAGATGGCCAACTCCAAATGCTCCGTCCTGCTGCCCCCATTGAGGCACAACGTTGGGCGGAGCAGCTGAACCACGGCTCTGTAGTCCCCAGCCTCATACAAACGCTGAAGCTCCTCCAAAGATTGGCATCTCTCCAGGGACTTCAGATTCTTATCAATCTGCAAGAATGAAACATTGGATGCGTCACACTCCAGTCTAATGTCTACCTGGGGTTAAAAAGCAACACCACTCACCACAATAACCAACCATCTGGTTATTATACCATAAGACTGTGGCTGGCGTCCCACAGATGCTGGCTCACAATCTATCTTTTAGCTCTGGAAAGCCAGCCACAGCATACAGAGAACGTCTCTTCCCTCTTTTCCTTACGTTTGATGAGCTCCGGAGAATATATAATGGAGCTCCGGAGAATATATAATGGAAAGATGACAGGCAGCTGAGATGGATAGATATTCTTAGAGCAGCGTTTTATTTTAATTTTTTAAAAGTACTGTCGTCATTTCTTAAATCCAGAAGCATAAATAAAGCATTTGAATCAAGCATCTCCTCCAACATAGAGATGGTGTTTTTAATATCAGATAAAGCCAGGACACGCCAAGCCGCAAAATGCAAGTGCAAGTGCAGAGGCTTCAGGTGAGACCCTTATGGCAAGGTAAGTCTCGATGCCTCAAAATAACCTGGAACCAGCTGCAAAAAGGGAGATGATAAGCATGGCTCGGACCCAACAAGGTGACTAAAAAGGCAACTGGGTGACGTTACCTCTTCCAAAGAAACCACAGAGTCAACATGGAGGTTGGGCAGTCTGATCACCATCCTCGTGTTGCTGTCAGGGTCGGCCTCGAGGGCGGCAGAATGCTGAAGCATCTCCGTGCAGACGTCATAGTTCTCCAGGGCCTGCTCCATTTCACCCTGCAGGAGGAACATAGCTTTCAGCTCCCTCTTCCTCCAGTACCATCATCAACCCCTAAGGCCAAGTGGGGTGCTCATAAAGCACGTACCTCAAGGGCCACTTAAGGGATGTTTACATGACACGTTTGCTCTGATCAGGCGCAAACGCCGTGAGTTCCCCCTTTCGAAACTTGTCTTGCGAGGAATATAAAACTGAGCATTGAACATTAAGAGTCTTTGGCTGCAGCAAAATACAAACCTGCAGAGCCAGAAACCGAGCTTTCAGCCAATACACTCGGACAGCAAACTGCAACCAACTTTCCTCAAAGAGGTCCCGCTGGGAAGAAGCGAACGAGAGCTGCAGCAGATCCCCCAAGAAGTGGGTGCCTGGAAAGTCTGGCCCAAATTTGCCATTCACCGAGCTGGCTGCGGGACCATTCCTGGGAGATACTGGAAGAAGCATTTTCCCTGTTTAGCCCCTTGAAACAGGAGCTGAAGCAGGGAATGCAAAGGAAGCCTCCTTCTGCAGGCAGAGACTCCCGGGGAGCTCCTTCCACTGGTCTGTGTGGCCAGTGGCAGCAGTCCCTTTCTCTGTTTCCATTCTTGTGAGCCTGGGTGAAACATGCCAAGTGTTGCCGAGCTCCCCTCCAAATCCAGCCTAGAGACCGAGCCCCTCTTTGGTAAGCAAAGAGATCCCGCCTCTAAAAGCATCTGCTGAACTTCCAGTCCTCACTCACTCACCCATGGAGCTCTTCCCTTTGGCCAGCAGCCACTGATCCAGCTGCAATTCCATGCAGGACAGACTCATCAGCATCATCTCCTGAAATATAGGCAAAGGCATGACAGAAAAAAGGGGGTGCTGGACAATCTGGTGGGCAGGGTGCTGTTGTGACCTAAGCCCAAGTAGTTATTACCAGACACAATCAGTCTTAAGCAAACATATTTTATTAGAACAGCTGAGAATTACTTCATTCTCAGCTTAGTCCAAATTAATTCCAAAACAAGTCCTTCAGAAAAAGTCCTTTGGGCTTATCACAAACCTGTATCTTCTTTAGCACCCTGCCAAAGGCCTTTCTTGGCAAAGCCCCATGAAGTTCAGAAACAAGAGATGCCAACTCGAAATACATTTAGCAACGTTGCTTTCCTACAAAGAGCCCAAGAGCCTTTGCTGCTCTTTTAAGCCTTATGGGAGGGGCCAATCATCTCCTGGCCTTGCTCCCAAGTCGTCATTTTTTTTTAAATTTGAATTTATATCCCACCCTTCTCCGAAGACTCAGGGCGGCTTACACTGTGTTAAGCAATAGTCTTCATCCATTTGTATATTATAAAAAGTCAACTTTTATTGCCAACAATCTGGGTCCTTATTTTACCTACCTTATAAAGGATGGAAGGCTGAGTCAACCTTGGGCCTGGTGGGACTTGAACTTGCAGTAATTTTTGCTTTAGCTGCTGTTGCCTTCTGGCAGCTCTTCGCATGCGTGCACTAGGAACAGGAGGAGCCTGTTCCTCTGCATCTCTGTGATCTGCCTCTGGAGGCTCCGGAGTCCACGCATCGCTGCCAGATGACCCTGGCCCCATCTCTGCCTCCGACGCAGAACCCTCATCTGGGCCTTCCCCTGACTCCAGGACAGGCCCATTGTCCTCCCCACCCTCCTCACTCTCCGACTCCACTGCTAGCTCCGCGGGCTGCTGGCGGACCACAACAGGTGGATTTTTGTCTACTCTTTTCTCCATATGCATCCAATAGTTCAAATCAGCTCTTCTAATCAGCAGCACTCCTGCTACCTGCAATGCCTGCCAAGATCTGGCTGTCGAGGCCAGGGATGAAATGTTGGACCGGATCTGCCAATCTGGTAGCAATGGTGGTGGGTGGTTCGGAGAACCGGTAGCAAAAATCCCTGGCCCCACTGCCCATGTCCACCCAATGCCCGGTCAGCCGCTTCCCCGCTTCTTTTAAAAAAATGCCTTTAAAAGGTTTTGAAATGCTTTTAAAAGAGGCTTTGACAATCCCAGCTGAGCTGCCTGATCATCAGAGCCTTTTTTTTAACTTTTAAAAGCATTTTTCTACAACTATTCCGACGAATAGGCTGGAAAAAAATGCTTTTAAAAGTAAAAAAAAAAAAAAGATTGTATACCATAGCTGATCACACACCCTCCCCCCGCACGCTATTCTACTCACCCCATGCCTCCTTTTGGCATGCACTGCCTGTGTGCACCTTGCATTTGGTGTGTGGTTCGCACTGTGCACGCGCATGCACAGCCAGCAAACCGGTAGTAAACCGGTTCAGATTTCATCACTGGTCAAGGCTCTGACTAACAAGCCCAAGCAAATCGGAACCCTGAGAGTAGATCCTTCTCAACGGTCTTCTTTATTGAGTACATCATATTGGCACAGCTTCAAAGAAAACCAACTCTAAATCTTTCCCGTGGTTTTAGTATAATTAAACTAGGAGACATCCCATCCCCAAGTGTCACATTGGCCAATTGGGTTAATTTGCGGTCTCTTCAGGCACTCCTTCCCCGACCTTATCAGTTGCCAGCAGAGATGACCTTGGTACTCAAGAGAAAACTCTCTGTTGTGTCTAGTAAGGCATTCCAACCTCCTTCCCCCAATCCCCCTCTGTGTGGCAACTGAGGAACAGAAAAATGGCTGCTGCCAGGTTCAGTTCGAAGTTGACACTGGCCTTTCCAGTAACAGAAAGGCACTTCATCACTTAGAAGGTAGAAGGGGCTCAGGTTGCTCCTCACTAAACAGGAAAAGAGCATCCAGTGGAGCTTCTAAGCCAGTTTTTCAGTTCAGGAGTTCAGTCTGGCCATCTGCAGAGGCTACTAAAACTTATTTGTTAATTAAGATATGTGATTCTCTGAGCTGGTGAGACCAATTCCCATGTTCTCTCTAGCAGAGAGCACACCATCCAATGGAACGGTGTTTAGAACAAACAATTTTGGACTTGGGTCCGATTCTATGAGGCTTCTCCAATAAAGCTGGATGTGAAACTGACTGCAGAACTGTCCTTCTCAAAGGAAATGAATGGAACTCAAGAGTCCAGGTTCTTTCTGGTGGCTGAAAGCCTGAAGAGGCAGAGCTTTCTTGGCTCTGGAACCTCATAAAAACCACATGACTTTTCTGATCTCTCCTACTTCTTCTGTACACACAACACTGTGTAGATAAATTGTGTGCCTCATTTATGCTGTGCTGCACTTGCTGCATGGTGCCCGCTGAGCACCTGTTCCCTCTCCTTTGCTATAGGGGCTCTGACAGGCAAAAGGGAGCCCACTGCAGAGCCTTCTAAACCCTTGGTTACCCTTTCAAGGTAGAAACACAGGTAATCCCTCAGTTATGACAGTTCACTTAGTGACCATTCCAAGTTATGACCTAGCCCGCCCCCCAAGTACTTATAACCCAGTCCCGAAGTTACAAATGTTGCAGTCTCTCTGTTTGCAAAGCCTTTTGCCGTGGGTCTCGTGCAGGCCTAAAATAGTGAACAGAGGCCTAAAGTACACACAAGATCAGTAGTGTGAGATCTCTCTTGGTCTTGTACTACAGTGGTTTAGGCCACAGTTCTCTGAGAACCGAGGCCTGTACCAGATCTGGCTGAAGAGCGCTTGCAAGCCAACAAGACTTTGGGGCACCGTTGCCCCAAAGACTTTGGGGCTTCTGCATTGCTTGAAGCCTCCCACCAGCTTGCAAACACCTTTCCCAGTGTTCCAGTCTTGGTATGAAGAGCGTTTTCAAGCCAATGGGAAGCTTGAAGCAATATAATTTCGCTGTCCCAAAATCTTGGTGATCCTTACCCTGATGTGTTGATTGTGACAGTCCCTTAATAGTGGGTTGGGTAGGCTGCTGCTGTGCTTTCTCCAGTTGTTGTAGATATTCAGGACAACCTTGGGCAAGCCTGGTGGCCACTTGACCAGGAACTTCTGGCTGATGACTTTCAGGTATCTCATCATCAGTTCAAGGATGCCTCCGTTGTTCAAATTAGCCAAGAGGAACTTATGAACATCCTGCTTCTCTGAGAAAAAAAAATTGCCACCTTGTGGTTGTGAGTCCATCACAAGCTGATTTACACGGAATGAATGGATGGATCAACAGATTAAGTGAATGTTTAAGAAAAACAAACAGTACAATAAAAGTGGAGGTAAATCTTTACAGGGACGCCAGCTACAGAAAAAGACAAACCAGAAAAAAAATCCTACCAGATTCCATGGAGACTGTCAGGTCAAGGGACATCCTATGGGAGCCCAGGGGCTGGGAGTTCTCTTCCTTTGCTGTGCTTTGGATCTCATAGTGGTTGAATGGACCTTCTTCTTCTGGATCCAGCTTCCTCAGGCTGAAAGCACACCAGAAAAGCACTGAAGCAGCAGACCGGAGAACCTGACCATGGGGCAAAGGTAGCCAGGCGATCTGACCCTCTCAACACCCTTCCACCTCCTCCCGGCTTTTTCCCTAGAACCAGCACATGTTTAGGAATGGGGACGCGCACCGAGAAGGAAGGAATTTTACTAGCAGCTCCTGGAAATCGACTTTTTCTTCTTTTTTGCACTTGGTATTCCTGACTCGAGCTGATCGCCTTTTCGCTGTTTCGCCACTCTCTTCTGTGATTTTCTTCCTTTTCAACCCTTTCTTCGATTTGTCACCCCCAGAAGTGTCACCTGAGATGAGCCAAAAGTTTTGGATTAACAAGCGGTCTCTATCAAGTTATTTTCCCTGACTTTTTTTATTGACAAAATCAATGTTTCTGTGTGGTCAAGTGGGCCTCTTGTCCTCAAATTCAAGGCTGATCAGAGGCGGCCACGCAGAGACCTTTTTGCTTCCTCTCCAGCTCCAAAATCTCAAGCAGAGGAGAAGGCAGCACCTGGAGCCACAAAGGGCAAGCTGAACTACTTGCTTAAGGCAGGAACCCAAACAAAACATTCCTGACAAACGGCTCTCTAGCCTCCGTCTGATTGGGCTCTGCAAACATGGCTCCAAGGTTCACTATTGCTGTCCTGGGTTCTTGGGAAAAACTCGATGCACATGAAAGACAACACCAGGTAAAGAGCTGGCAGCTGGGATTTTGCACACACACGCTTACTATATTTTTGTGTATATAATAATTCCCTCCAAGATTTTAAAAAAATTACCTGAAGAAAACATAAGATGAAGTGCGGCTGGCATGACTTGCTAATAAACCCACTTTCTTGTAATTAACATGCTATTTTCAAGAGCTTAGAGAATTTTTTTTGATCTAGTATAGAATCTTACAGCCTGTCCATTAATCAGCTTGTCTGTGACAGTCTGGTTTATTTGCAAGCTCTTTCTGCTACTACAACTATATAAACTATAGCAATATAAATTTGTTATGAATTGTTGGGGGTTTTGTATTAAATAAAGTAAAATAAAATAATAAAGTAAAATAAAAGTAAAGTAAAAGTAAAAATAAAAATAAAATAACCCCCACTGTACTTGGAAGTGGGAGTCACGACTGAGTGACCAACTCTTTTCTTCTACAGCTGATTCAGTGACGGACTGAAGGACTGTTCAACAAGAGAAAAGACTTCCCATTCATGTGATGCCTCTTGCAAAGATCTTCCTCACCTGTAGAGTTTACCGATTCCAGTATAGTTAAACTGGGGAAGTTGGGAGTCAGTGGTGTATATGTGAGGAGTGGTTCAGTCAAAGGCACTAGTGGGTTGGAACTGACAGGGCTGGGGTGAAGAACATTGACGAGGGCTAAATTTGCCTGGCTCTCCAGGTGCTGGTCCAGATCTTGGTATTCCAAGAGGTCAATTCGCTTGCCCAAGCTTGGACGAGGCGGCTCACAAGTTGTGAGATGCAAGTAAGTGGCCATCAGACTCTCTCCTAGAGATTTCCACCTGCATGGAAAACAGGGAAACAAAAACATACTGTATGTGTCCCAGGATAATGCTGCAGGATCCAATCTGGGTCGGTCAGCACCACAAATCATGAAGTTACTTCAATACTGTCAACGCACCTTCTTCACATTCAAAAGTGAACTATATGAACAAATAAAGGGGACACCCATGAGACCCCCAATATCAGGACTCATTGCAGAAACAGTCCTGAATGAACTAGAATGCTGTGGATTTCAGGACTACAGACCTAAATTCTGGTGGCGCTGTGTGTATGTGCCATGGTGGGAGACATGATCTTCACGAGAGGAGGCTCCAGAGAAAAAGGGCATGGCTCGCCCACAAAGTATTAATATGCAAGAACTGGTTGGGGAAGTCTTAGGCGGAAATGGTATTCAACCTGGCTTTTTATCAAAATGGTGTAACTTTGTAATAAGCTGACACTGAACAGAAACATACGTGAACAGATAGATGGGCTGGGCAAGCTTGAGATCTGGCTCAGTCTTCCGTGCCATCAAAGCCTGCCTTTTCCTGCGCAGTTCCAGGGCTTCCTCCAGGATTATGTGTGTTTCTGATGCACTCACGGGCACATCACACACTGGCAGGTCACTGAAAAAGAATCAGATTTCAGCAAGTAAATTATTTAGTTTTGCTGTTGTTTGAGCATCAGCCAATCCCACTGGTGCCTGTCTAGGAGGATCAGTTTAGGCAACAGTTGACAGGTGCAAATCAGCACGGTAGTCACAATCTGACACTGGAACTGAACAGTGGCCAAAAATTAGTTACTTGCATCACTGCCCATCTTTTGCCCTTGTGCTGGTGTGTGGCCAGCCCATCACTGCTGCTACACTTCACAAAATGTTCAGTGTTGGGTGCTCCAACACTGGCGGTTTTTAAGAAGAGACTGGACAGCCACTTGTCTGGAATGGTATATAAGGTGTCCTGGTTGAGCAAGGTTTGGACTAGAAAACCTCCAAGGTCCCTTCCGACTCTGTGATTTGGTTATTCTACAAACATTTATCCTGATCCTCTCCACCACCCCTGTAGTCTAGCAGGAAAAAGGATTTAAATACACCCTGTTTACATTCATAACTACATGTCTTTGGTGTGAGAACGGAGGTCACAGCACAAGTTGTGGGTTGGAAGTTTGCATTTGTTTTGCTGCCTACTTAGCCAATGATGTCCTTTCCCCATAAATTAGCCTTTTGAAAACATCTCTTAACAATCCACGTCCACTGCTTTGGCTAACAGAAAGGAAGAAAAAAGTCAACCTTCCACTGCACAAGATCTTCAGGGAGAAGAGAATTTTTTCCTTTCCAGCTGAAATTTGTAGAAGACCCAAGCAAAACCCAGCAGACGTTCAATTTACTGGGCCATAGATGATGTCTGGATGATTTTAATTGTATTATATTAATGGAATCATTATCTTGAAATAAAATACAGCATGAAACATATGAATGAATTTGATGGGATGCATGTGAATGAATTAGGGATGCATAATTAAATATAAAGTTATTGGTTTCTGAATCAATAAAAGTTCCTTTATTTACCTACCAAATATTTTCCCTAATATCAAATATCTGAAGTACCACTAGGCTTTTTTTACCTGGTACATGATTTATTTGCAAATTCACACCCAATCTATTTCTGAATTCAGACAGGATAAATATTGCAATCTTGAGCACAAATTTAATCCTTTATAGAGCAGAACACATCAATCTGCAAGGTTATAGAAAGGTTATTATAAACACTCCCTCAACCCGGCGAGCCACTCTGTTTGTTTGCCAATCTCACAATGGTCAGTTGTGACAACTTCCAGAGTAACACCAAATGTGAAAACAAGAAAGTCATTTACCCTTTCAGAAACATCCTTAAGGAGTCCTTTCTGAGGCACGGCTGTTCCTCAAAGATCTTCTCCTTAATAATAAGTCCTTTGCTGTAACAGTTATCTCTTTCCAGCGCTTTGCAAATAAAATATAAGCACGCTGAGGATATCAATAAAGAAAGAAGACATCTGTTAATGCATTCCAGACTCCTTTGTGCTAGCTCTTTACAGAAGTTACAAAATAAATTTAGCCATATTGTTGAGATCCATGCATGGTAACCATCCTGATCCTTGATTTACAACCACAATTGAGATCAGAACTTGCATTACTAAGCAATACTTTCATTAAGAGAGCCATGCCTAATTTTACAAGCTTTTTTCCTGTAATTATTAAGTAAATCCAGCTTCCCTCCTTGACTTTGCTTATTGGAAACCCCAATAAGCAAATAGCAATCACATGATCCTGGGACATGGCAGGGACACTGTGACAGTTTGAAGTCACGTTTTTAATAGTTGCAAATTTGAACAAGATGTTTATCATGGTTGTCTAGATTCCCCTGAAATTGAGGAATAAATAAAGAAATAACACAATCATCTTCTGCATGAGCATCATTAGAAAGGGAGAGAAACTTTGCCATCAATCTGTCCTTTTCTAACTGTGGAATTAAGTTATAAAGAAGCTTAAAAACAAAACACCATAGACATATATTAAGCATGTTTCATAACTTGGAGGCATGCATAGCTGCTATGAACTGCTTCTAATCAATCCTCTTACTTGCAGTTTCCAAGATTGCTTGTCTCCAACACTACAAGAAATTCTAAATTAAGAAAAGCAGGAAGGACTTACTCGTGTAGTCGCTGAGGGTGTAGAGGACGGTGATGAGGTTATCTAAACAAGGCCAATGATCTGGATTACATGCAAGCCCTTCTTCAAAAGCATGCCGTGCCAGAGGCAGACGAGTAAGCCGGAGGGCCACGTGGCCAATTTTATACCATAGGTTGACATCTGTGGAGTCAAGCAGCACAGCCTGGGAAACACAAAAGAGATTCTTCAGGTAAACTGGACCGTCAGAGGCTAGAGGCTGCCCACTGATTGCACCCCCTCCCATCCCAAGGCTCTAGGGCACTGAGCAGACGGCAGCCCAGGATTGCAGGCAGCCAACAGTTCATGGCAAAGGATTCATTTTGGTAGGATTATTTCAGCTGCCCTTTTGTAGAGAGAGGGGAGCTAAAATTAACAGTGGAAATAAGTGTTTCAGGCACAGTTCGGTGCACTGATCCACTCAACGGCTCACCTCCAGATAGAATTCCATAGCTGTCTCAATGTCGTCTCGCTGGGCAGCCAGCTGGGCCAAGTTCTTGTAAGTTGAATACTTCAACATCAAGCCCGGATGCTTCAACCCCTCCCTCTCATCTCCAGATGCAACTGCCTGAAAATCAGAAGGAAGTGGAGGAAAATGTTTTGTCTGTAATGATGATTTAAAAGATCACCAAATGACCTTTCATGGTTCCTTCCTGAATTCA
Organism: Ahaetulla prasina; assembly: GCF_028640845.1. Classification (NCBI taxonomy): domain Eukaryota; kingdom Metazoa; phylum Chordata; class Lepidosauria; order Squamata; family Colubridae; genus Ahaetulla; species Ahaetulla prasina. Next base: position 728,654 of record NC_080553.1, on the reverse strand, counting down.
AGATATAAAACAAGCCCTGCTATCCATTGCGGCCATGACTAAAGCCAGGAGAACTCGCCTTTCAAAGCCCCAAAGCGGATCTGAGGTTCTAGGAGGAACTTGCCATAGAAACATCTCATCCACACACCCACCAGCTTCTAAAAGGCAAGAAACCTCCCTTCTTGTTCAGACGTTGGGGAAAAGACCAGGAAGAGAATGTATGGCCGAATATTGGAAAGAAATGGCATGTGGGGTTGGAGATTGTTTGACTGCTCACCGGCCCCGCTCTCCTGCTGATGGAGCTCCCTATGAATCGATCCCTATGGAACAGGGATCCTCAGGGAGAGGCAGCAGCTCAGCGTGTTGCTGATTGTGCCTTCTGAGTGCCCCTTTCTGCTCATGGAACCAGCGAAGACCATAAGTGCCCCTCTCTCACTCAGTCTCTCTCTTGTGTTAAAGAAAATCAATAGATTGGCCTAGAGAAAAATACTCTAAAAAGCAACTGTCTCTGATCTTCTCATATAGGGAATCCCTGAAGTAGTTTTAGCCTGAAGATACATCCGAGACCATGCCCCCACTCCTGCTGCATAAGCGTTCATACAAGTGAAGCCTCAGAAATGGGGGGGGGGCCTCCAGGAGTAAAGAGCTGCCCTTGCAGCTGAGGAACTCTGCAGAGCTCCTTCCAGAACCGTTCGGGCAGTGAGGCTGCAGGGGAGAGACATTCCCAGATGCCCCCAGGTCCTCGCAGGAATGGGCTATGCTGGGGAAGGACATCACCAGGCCACTTCATCTCTCATCCTCCACCTGCTTCTTTCTGGCTGGGACTATCAACGGCCACCCCGTCACCTGGAAAGCCAATGTCTTTAATAGTGGTTCTGATGTATAGATCAGTTCCCAACTATCCCTTCTGCAAACATCACTGCTAACTAGCTTCTGAAAAGGGTCCCTAATAAAGCTTCCTGTTTTTCCTACATTATCAATGGTTATAAAGAGATTCTTCAGATTGCAACCCACTAAGGCAGGGCCCCCCCAACTCACGGGCTAAGGCCCACTACCGGGCCACAGCCTGTTGGGAACCAGGCCCAAGAGCGGCAGGCGAGCACATGCGCGCAGCTCCACTTTCACAAACAGCGGGCACTTGCAGCTCCATTTGTGCGAGCAGTGGCTGGGTGCGCCCCCACTTGCACAAATGGAGTAGTGTGTGCGCCTGCCACTCACACAGAAGCATCCCCTCTTCCCCCCACTGGGCCAAGTCAGAAAGGTTTGGGACCGCTGCACTAAGAGATCTTCAGTGGCAGCAGAGCCAAAGATGCCACCTCCCAATTAGACCAAGAAGCTCCCCCACCACATCAAGCAGTCCCTTCTTCACTGACTTCGCGCAACAGACGAGTCTCCAGCAGTTGGTGGTAGGCCTTGGCCGATTCTTCAAAGAGGTCATGTTTCTGAAGGTCCAACGCTTGGTGATAGAGGGCAAAGGCTTCTGCTTCCTACAGAGCCAGAGACACAGTGCGCTTGATTAAACACCCAACTCCGAAAAAAGAACAAGCCTCCTACAACTCTGAAATCTTAAGAAGACATTAATTTAAGCAGCTTTACAAGATGCACACATGCTCAGAACAAACACACACTTCTGCGAGTCTTGGCAATAGGGCTGTTTTGAGTGGAACTCTTTCAAGGCTTCACTCTAGTTCAGAGAAGGTGCCTGGGAGGCTCAGTTGCTTCTTTCAACTGCTGGGCATCTTCTGAATTTTCTTGCAGACCTCCCCCATATTTAGCAAGACAGCAACACAAAACCCCCCCCCAAATCATACCAGATCGAGGAATGGTATGCTGTGGTTCAGCGAGGCATTTAACAAAATAGGCCACAACCTATTTCTTGGTAAATTAGAAAAATGTGGGATAGACAACATCATCATCAGATGGATTTGTAAGTGGCTGACAAAAGAGTACTCAGCAAGTAGTTCTTAATGGTACTAACTACATCTACATGGAGGGAAGCAAGCAGTGGGATACCAGAAGGTTCCGTCTTAGGCCCAGTACTCTTCAATATGTTCATAAATGACTTAGATGGGGGAATAGAAGGGGAGCTCATCAAATTTGCAGATGACACTAAGCTGGCAGGAACAGCCAACACTCCAAAATACAAGCTCAGGATCCAAAAAGATCTTGACAGACTTGAACGATGGGTCCTATCCAACAAAATGAAATTTAATGTGGAGAAAAGCAAGGTTTTACACATGGGCATAAAAACCAAAGGTACAAGTACAGATTAGGCAAAACCTGGCTCAAAAACAGTAACTATGAGAGGGACCTTGGAGTCTTAGTGGATGATCATTTAAACATAAGTCAGAAGTGTGTGGCAGCAGCCAAAAAAGTTAATACAGTGGTTTGTATAAACAGAGGCATAGAATTAAAATCACGGGAAGTATTAATACTGCTTTACAAACCCTGAATAAGACCACACCTGGAACACTGCATCCAAGTTTGGTTACCACATTACAAAAAAGATATTGAGACTTCGGTAAAAGTGCAAAAAAGAGCAACTAAGATGATTAAAGGCCTGGAGACTAAACATATGAAGAACAGTTGCAGGATTTGGGCTTGGCTAGTCTAGAGAAAAGAAGGACTGTGGGGGTGGGGGTGGGGACATGATAGCAGTATTCCGGTATTTGAGAGGCTGCTACAAAGAAAGGGGATCAATTTATTTTCCAAAGCACCAGAGGGCAGGAGGAAAAACAATGGATGGAAACTAATCAAGGAGAGAAACAACCTGGAATTAAGGAGAAACTTTCTAACATTGAGAAAAATTAACCAGTCGGACAACTTGCTTTCAGGAGTTGTAGGTGCTTCATCACAGGTGGTTTTTAAGAAGAGACTGGACAGTCACTTGTCTGAAATGGTATAGGATCCCTTGCTCGAGCAGGGAGCTGGACTAGAAGACCTTCAAGGTCCCTTCCAGCTTTATTCTGATTCTGAGCTCTTTTTCCCAATACAGAACAATGGTCTGCTTCATTTGTTCCAAGTTGGATAAATCCATACAGTAAATTCCAAATCTGGGGTACAGTTCAAAAGTATATTTGTATATCTAAACCAAAATATCTTAGTATCACCATATGAACAATCTTATAGAGCAGCGGCCCCCAACATTTTGGGCTCCAGGGACTGGTTCCATTGGGAGAGGTTTTTCTGTGGACCGGAGGGGTGTGGTTTCACGCACTACCTGCATCCCATGTGTGCACCAATGGGGCTTTGCTCATTTGTGCAGTCCAGTTTCTGGGGCACTGCAAACCAGTGCTGATCCGTGGCCTGGGGGCTTGGGGACCTATCATAGACAGTAAACCAGAATACAGACATGCTTAAAAGTTTGCAGAGATCCTTTTGAATTGTCATTTTTTCTTCTTATATATGACCTACACATGGTCTGTTCTCCACACATTTTAAACCAAGAGAATCCAATTAAATAAATGAGACAAAACCATTTTACTTATTCATTTACTGAGTAAAATATATTTTGGCTTACTTGTTTAATGGGTTCTCTTTATGTAATTTTAGGATCCCATTTTAAGTTATATTTATGCAGAAAAATTCAAAAATGTTCACAAACTTTCAAGCACTACTGTACAGGTATAAGAAATCAGGAATCAGGACAGAGTTTGAAAGTATTACAAATTTATTTTATGCTACCTATACACAAGAATCCAAACTACTAATGGACAAGGCAATTTGATGCCAGATAAAAGTCTGGCCAGACCCAGATCTACAGGGGCGTAGACTCCAAATTGATGATGAGTTTGACACCTCCCTCCCCCTCCTCCCCAGGCTCAACCTGATAATCTCCTACAGCCCTGGTTTTACAACTGTCCTTGCAACAGACCCACCTGGGAGCTACTTACAGCTCAGATTTGTTAACTTCCTATTTTTGGCAAAACTGTGACCAGTGTTCACTTACCAACTGCAGTGGCCACTTTATAACTATCACATTCACTTAACAAATTGCTGCAAAATGGCTGGAAAATCTGGTCAGTCACATAGCCATCCTGTTTTGTAGCCGTCATGACTTATAATCATGATGGGCAGACTCCATTATGATCTTAAGTTGTGGATTATCAATCTTTACTAAAACAAATCAATACCATATGAATACATACTTTCCATTCATTTTACACTTTCAACATAACTAAATCAATCACAGGCTCTTTTAAAACCATCTTTAGAGAGTCCAGTGGATATTCTGGTGGCAAGGAGCAAGCAGACAACCACGTCTCTCATCCTATATATCGCATCTGTTCACCAGGCCAAGGCTATTTGGGCTAAACCAGCCATTCCCTCCCCTCTCAGACCCTGAGATATGCTCTCTACTGATTTTATTATTGATCTTCCACCAGGATCACTTTCTCAATAATGCATTTGTTTACCAAAGCGGCTCATTTTATTTGATATTATTTTTAGGAGACTACACAACTTTCTAGAGTTATGTGTTAGCTACAGTAAAACCTTTTAGGCTCTAATCTATTCTAAAACCTGTGATCTTGGACAGCCACGAGCCATGGTTTGGAAGAGATTCTTCCAGATCCCCCCCCCATCTAGCTTCTGATTACAGTAACATATAATCAGAGAACATAATCAATAACCAGAGCAATACCTGAGATCTATAAAAGCAGCTCCCGGCTGACCTCACTTGGGGGCACAGGGACAGTATCTACTCATAGGTAGCAATCATTTAAAAAACGATCAATGCAACGTAACTGCTGTTTATCAGGCTGACGGACCTCAGCAGAGGGTTTGGGCATTTAACCAGCACGGCTTCCTTGAGCCCTCAGAGCCGGAGAAGGGCCTTTATTGCCTGCGAGGAAGAATCCGCCCCCCAAGTGAAAGGGAAGAATTTCAGCGCCTCTCAGCTGGCTCTTCTCCGCCGGAGGCCCACAGGCTTCCACAGCTCTCAGAACCGGCGAGCCCGGCTGGCCGCCTCCGGGGACGGACGGAGGGCGGGGGAACCGCGCGAGCCACACAAGGCCCGTCGGGCGAGTCACCTGCGCCTCCTTGGTCTGCGACTTGTGGCTCTTGAGGGTCCCTTCGGGGTCGTCCTCCACGGCCGAGCTGGCGTTGAGCGCGGCGATCCGGATCTGCGGAGACAGCAACGCTCAGCCGCGGAGCCTCCCCGGGGGACACCCCCCCCTCCGCGCCCGCCCCCCCCTCCGCGCCGCCCCCCCCCGGGAGACACGGACCATCCTGGCCGAAGCCGGGATCCCAGCAGCCGGCGCGCCACCGGGCAGCAAGGCGGCCGTCTATTGGCTGCCCGCTACCCAACCGCCCTGCGGCACGCCCCTTCCGGTCTCGGCCGCTCTCGCAGCGTTCGGCTCCTCGGGCGAGATCGGAGGGCCTCGGAAACGCCGCTCGGGGCGTCTGTTTTGAGGTATTTTAACCTTCTTCATGAAAGCGCGAAATCTCTTCTTTTATTGAAAGGAGCGACAGGGCGGAGATTCCGGATGCTCGCGATAGTTTACCCTAAAGGGAAAAGGCGGAGCGTCTCGGCAACGATCCCGCCCGGCGAGGGTGCGTCCTGCGCCCCCGCCCTTCCCGCCGCGGGAGGCAGGGCCGGCGGATTCCCTCCTCCTCCTCCGGGGCGCCGCACAAGATGCCCTTCGTGGAGCTGGAGACCAACGTGCCGGCGGCGCAGCTGCCCCGCGACCTGCCCGCCCGGCTCAGCGCCGCCGCCGCCGCCATCCTGGGCAAGCCGGAGGAGGTGCGCGGGGTCGGGGTGGGGGGGCTGCGGGGAGGCGAGGGGCGGCCGCCCCCCGTCCGTCCCTCCCCGGCTGACCCGCAGGCTTCCCCGCAGCGAGTGGCGGCGACGGTGAAGGGCGAGCTGGCGCTATCCATGGGCGGCTCGGCGGCGCCGGGCGCGCTGCTCTCGGTCTGGGCGGTGGGCGCGGTGGGCTCGGCCGAGCAGAACCGGACGCACAGCGCGCGCTTCGCCGAGTTCCTGGCCCGCGAGCTGGGGCTGGGCGCCGACAGGTGAGCCGAGAGGGGCGGGTGGGCGGGCGGCGGCGGGTCTCCGGCTCTGACTCTGCGCTCCTCCCGCAGGATCCTGATCCGCTTCCAGCCGCTGGAGCCCTGGCAGGTGGGCAAGAAGGGGACGGTGATGACCTTCCTGTGACGGGCGCCCCTCCCCCCCCCGGCAATAAAGCGCTGCGCCCACCGCCTCCGCCTCTGCCTCGGGGCCGGGAGGGAGGGAGGGGGGGAGGGAGGGGGGGAAGGGCGGCCAGGAGCGCGGGGAAACGGGCGGGTCAGCCGTGGACGGACGGGGGCGGCCGCCCCTCGCTTCCCCGCAGCCCCCCGACCCCGACCCCGCGCACCTCCTCCGGCTTGCCCAGGCTCCCCGGGCGCCTTCCAGCCTGGGAAAGAAAGGGCCGGGCGGGCCTCTCCGCGAGTCTCCCGGATTCTTTTTATTTCTTTCTTTTTTTTTGTCACAACTGTATACACAAACAATTGTCATACAAACATGTATTGAAGAAAATACATAAGTAAAAATATGCATCAATAATATTAATTTGATATAATGAAGGGAACTGATGCGGGGGTGGAAGGAGTCGTGGGCCCAGCCGGCTTCCCTGGGAGAAGGAAGCGCCGTCGGAGGTGCCTGGCCCTGGACTCGCCTCGGCGTAACCGGCGTTTCGGCTTCCAAAGACTTCTGGGCAGGCTGGGACGCCGGTTTCTAGGCGCTGGGCCCCGCTTCGTCAGGTGGCAGCCGGGCTGCGTGTGAAAAGAAGGCAGGCAGAGGTTCCTGGGAGTTGGGGGACCAGCCTTTGCGCCCCTTGGTCCCGCAGTCTTGCCCCAGCCGCAGAGAGACCGAGTCGGTTCCCTCCCGGTGGGACGGTGGCCGGGTGTGCAAAGGGCTGCCTGCTAACTGGGAGGACAGGTCAGACGACCGGTTGCAGGGGTGACCCTGAGGAGGGGCACGGTCCTTTCCCCTTAGCCTTGCCCTCTTCAGCAGGCCTGAGCTCCCCCATAGGCTCTTCTCTGCCCTTCCAACAACTCCAGGTTTACACCTCGGAAGAGCAGAGCGGCACTCTGCTATTTCATGGGTGGGTGGGGAGGATGTGTGTCTGCGTGAATCCTCTTTAACAAATCCATTTTATTTATTATGGGTTTTAGCCATCAAAAATCCCTTTAATCAATATCTTGAAGTCTATAGTTAGCCATAATTAACTCCCCTTGAAGGTTCAGAATGCAGCTGCGCAGGTGATAGAGGGAGCCGCTCGTGGCTCCCATGTAACACCTCTCCTGCGCAACCTGCACTGGCTGCCTGTGGTCTTCCGGGTGCACTTCAAGGTGTTGGTTACCACCTTTAAAGCGCTCCATGGCTCAGGACTGGTTTATTTATGGGACTGCCTGCTGCCACCGTTTGCCTCCCATCGACCTGTGCGCTCCCATAGGGAGGGCCTCCTCAGGGTGCCGTCAGCCAAACAATGTCGGCTGGCGGCCCCCAAGGGGAGAGCCTTCTCTGTGGTGGCTCCCACCCTCTGGAATGAGCTTTCCCCAGGACTTCGACAACTTCCTGACCTCCGGACCTTTCGCCGCAAGCTGAAGACGTATCTATTCTTCCATGCAGGACTGGCATAATAATTTTTATGATTATTATAATTATTACTATTATTATTAATTTTAATGGGGTTTTTACGGTTTTAATTTATTTTAATTATGGGCCAAATTTAATAAATATTTTAATACTGGTTTTATTTGTATTGAATTTATTTATGGTTGGTTTTATCTGGCTGTAAACTGCCCTGAGTCCTTCAGGAGAAGGGCGGTATAGAAATTAAATGATAATAATAATAATAATTAATAATAATAATAAGTATAAATATTAGTATTAGTATTATTACTATTATATAGTTAGTTCTCTCTCTGTAAGAGAATGCAAAGAGGGCCCAGCTTCTTTGCCAGTTCCAGTAGGAGAGATGAACTGGGACTGCACCCAGAGCCACCTGAGCCAGAGGCTGAGAGGAAAGCAGTGCAAGGCCCACAGGCAAATGGGGGAGCGAAGATAGGCAGGGATGGGGGTCCTGCAGCATCCCTGCAATGTCATCAGAACATATGACTGCAGTTGCTCTACAGCGGCCATAAATTTGAAATGGGATCCTAAGTAGCTGGGGGGGGGCGCTATTATAACTTGGAACAATTACTGAGTCGAGGAGTACCTGTACTGTCCTTTGTTTTGAATTCTTTTGCTTTATCCAGCAGCCATCAGAGATAATGTCTCACATTCCTTAACTGGAAACATCCGATCTCTGTGGAAGAATCCTAAACAGGATTGTAACAGCATGTGAAATTCAGGGTATTGTTTGCATACTTTGTTATGACACTTTGTGGCTCCATTTTGGTCCATTGCAAGATTATTTTCTGTCATTAATTGCAGCTTTTATAGTTATTGATTCACCAAAGTATTTTTCCTCTTGCCCCATGACTCCTAAGTTTGTTCAAGAACCTTTGGTAAAGGACTTTGAAATTAAGTCAACAATGTCTCTTGGGTCACACTTGGGTGTTCTAAAAATAATGCTTAGTTAGATCTTTTAACTGCAGAAGCCACTGATCTTTTTAGTTTGATCTTTATAATAATTTTCCATCAGTCATACTTGGATTCCTGCTTAATCAATGAAGTGCCTTCCTGTGTCTCTTTTGTAGAAGTAGTTTAAAGGCAATTATCTTTTTTCCTGAGGACCAGCAACTTCATATCTGATTGATAAGAACTCCAAGCAGGGCGCCGTGCAGGTCTTTACTGCTAAATTAAAAATAAACCAAAGAACTGAACTTGTTCATGCTCTGTCTGTCTCCTCTGTTCAGACTCCCTTCGTGATAAGATCTCTACCTTCCAGAGTGAATAACTGAGGCAGAGATTCAAGTGGGATCCCAGCCTGGAGCAAGTCTGAGCTCTGGGCAAAGTTGTGGAAAAAAACATCTGTGTTGTGTCATCAGCTTCACCACACCACCTACGGCCTGTGAAGATCCTTCTTCTATACCTTCCCCTGTATACCTTTGGCCTACCTTGGCCTACCACAGCAGAACAGGAGGGTTAATAGCTTGGGTGAATGCACACTCAGGGTAAGATGGGGTGGGTTGGGGATGACGGAAAGTGGGAGAAGCTGCACGGTGGGGTGAGGTTGATGGACAGGGATTGTTTCCTAAGGCCACAGATGAGAGTTGGGGGTTGCATTTTTAATTTTCATTTGTTTCCTGCTGTAGACTGGCTAGCAACCATGCCACCGTTTTTCAGAAATCACAACATTAATATTTGCCAGGAATCAAGGTTACGCCAAACTGGGAGTTTGCGCAGTGGGGGAGGGATACAGCTCATTCCTGGCCTAAAGGTTCAGGTGCATCATTTGGCATGCTTTGAAACAGGCCAGACTACGTCCACTCTCACATATTTCCTCAAGGGCCCTGCTGGGCTGAGGGGCCACTGCCACGTTAATCCCTCTTTGGATCGCTGCTGCATGATAGGAAGCTTTCGTTCGTCTAAATCGGCTCAGGAGAAATCTGGCCAATCTGATTACGCGGAAGATCAGACCGGTTCATTCCCTGGCCTAGTCCCAAGCCTTGAAAGCTGCCTTGGCTCAGGGTCTCTGCACCTGCCCAGATGCCCCCATCCCATGAGATAAGGGGTTTTTTCATGGTGGAGGCTCTTGCCGAGAGGCTTCCTAGGCCAGCTGAGGCTTCCATTCCCAGCTGTTGGAAAAATCTTTTGGAGTTAGAACCTGGGAGCTACTTGTTCCACGTGGTATATATTTAATATTACAATTATTTTATCTTATTTATCAATGGATTTTATTCTTTATTATGCTTTTACAATATACACTTCCTAAAGAATTGTGAACAGTGGACAATTGAAGATGAATAATCAGCAGTTCTAACATTTATCCATTGTTGGCAAAAGTACTTGATTCCTTCTGAACCTGTGTTGCCGCCCTCATTCAGAATCTGGGCTTCTACAGGATAGCTGGGGAGGTGGGCAGTTGCTCAGTAACCGCCACCCCATCCCAATGTTGGCAATATGTTTATGCCAACCGGAATTATTCCAGTGCCTCCCCTGGTTGAGGTGAGCCAGACAATAAGGAAAGGGGCTTGGAGCAAGGATCATTGGAAGCCAAACCTGAAACCAGGGCTGGGGAGGAGGATGCAAGGAGAGATCGAGCAGGGGGAGGGGGAAAGCCCTATTGATATATTCCCATATTTATTTCAGCATCTTCAAGAGCAGGGGCTTCATCTGCGCTTTCAGGGGCGGGTCAATGATGATGCTCTTCAGTTCCTGGGGGTTCAGGATCCGGTTGTGGGCTTCCATGAAGAGCTCCTTTCCCAATGTCAGCTCCACCCTTTTGCGCCACTCCTGGAGTTTGGGGCGACCCTCGAGGATGTCGCAGCCGGCTCCCAAGGGCTAGAGGAGGCACAGCAGTTGGCAGGGGTCCGCTTTGGAAGACCCCAAGTCTCTTCTTGGAGGTTGGCTGTTGGGGCAGGGGGGCTTACTTGCATCAGCTCCACGATGGCCACCAGGTCGGCCAGGGAGATCTCTGGGCCAATGAGGAACGGCTTGTCCTGCAGGAATTTGTCCTCCAGCTTCTGGACAGCGAGGTTCAATTCCTCCATTGCTTCATAGAGCTTCTCTGGGGACACTTGATGGCCCACAAAGAGCGGGATCACCACCTGCCCCACAGAGACATGCAGAAAAGGAGGAGAAGAGTGGGGTCCAGCTTCACCCAGGCAGGCGCCAAGGGAGGCTGTGGAGGGCTGGGCTGGGAATGGGGTACCCTGAGGGCTGGTCCTGAGGAGGCTCTTGCCAGGTTCCTGGTGTCTCCCTTGTTCTGAGGAGAGTGCCAGGGGATCTGAGGAGTTGCTGTCAGGAGGGGTAAGCAGGGTTGGGGTTGGGCCCCTGCTGCCTCGGTCCTCACACTGACATGTCAGCACGAAGGTGTGTTTGGGCTGCCACACAACGCCCCCCCCCACAATGATCTGATTGCCAAGGGTGTCCTTTGCACGGGCTTCATTAATCTGAGTTGCCAGCCATCACCGAAGTGGCTGGGACACATGCAGCTCTCCAAGCTTAGGTCGCTTCTCCGCTGCTGCCCTGTGGCTCCCTGTCGTCTATATGGGGATGCCTCCCCCACCCCCGTCTCTGCCTCTAATGCCCCTGCAGTGGATTTGGTGGGAAAAACATCTCCAGGTGCCCCCTCCCCAAGCCAGGCCTCCTCCCCCTCCTGGGAGGCTGTGCAGGACCAGTGCGGGGGTGGGGGTCTGGGCTGCACTGCCAGTGAGCAGGAGGCCCAGTCTTACCTTGAGCCAGAGGATTTTGGATGTGCCCGCCCGAATGGTGCTGATCTGCCAGGCCAGGTACTCGTCCACACGGGCTCGCTTTTTCATATCGGGCGGGTACCAGTAGCTGGGAGTGTTGTATTTCCGGGTCAGGTAGAGAAGGATGGCTGTGCTGGTGAGCAGAAGACAAAGAGCCAAGGCAGGAAAAAGACTGCCTGCTTTGAGGCACTTAAGAGATCATCCAGCCCAACCTACTATTCAGGGCAGGATCCAATTGCCTCTTTGGCCAGACAGAACCTTCTGCTCCAAAGGTCACCCATTCTGCCGGCCAACAGCTGCCGCCATTGGGATGCTGCTTCTGCTAGCCAGGCTCTTGCCTTGCCTTTCCTGCTCCTCTGAGGCAACATAGACCGAGCCCACTGCTCCCCCCACTAATAGACCTCTCCCTCCCCTCGGCCCCAAATGTCCTTGCCAGCCTTGCCTGTCCCAGCATCCTCCTGTGTGCCAGCTAAATGGGCACTGTATTCCCAGAATGCTGCCTTTAGCTGTGGCCGCACATGCTGAGCATGGGGTGGGGGCTGCTTGGATGCCAGGTCATTGTCCTTGCTACAGCAGAACCTGCCATTCCTCTGTGAAATCCCATCCATTATATTCAGCCAGGCATTTGAACTCTCTTCCTTCTTTGGGACTAGCCGATTGCAAGCTTGGCCCCCATCCCCTCAGTGCCCTCAGCTGGATTTGGGCTCCAAGAGAAGGGGAGCCATCCCAGAGCCTTTCTGGGCACTGCCCTTCAGTCCTCTTGGCTGTCTTTGGTTGTTCTCTTTGGGAGGTTGCGTCAGCCCAAATTGCCCCAGTGGGAGGCAGTCACACTCTTTCCTTTGGTGTGTGTATGTGTGTGTGTGTGTTTGTGTGTCCAAGCATGCCTTCCATGCATATCTCTCAGCCTTGCTAAGGCAAAGCAAAGCACACCTGGCTGAGCATTTCTGCCTAGTTCCCATGCTCAGCCCAGATCCCGGAGCTGTGGCTTCGCTGGAGGGAAGGCCAGGCTTTCTGCTGCAACAGCTGGCCAGGTACACAATGGCTGCTGCCATGTGCAGCCCCCTCCTATGCACCTGAGCAGCCCCTCCTTGGAATTAGCAGAAGCAGACCAGGATTTCATCCCATTGGCCTCGGCCTGGCTTTTGGTTGGCTGGAACCCAGTTAGCATTGCAGCCAGAGAGCTTGTGGGAACCGACCCTTTGGTCCAGGAGGCCCCAAATTGGAGGGGACCTCTTACACTTCTGGTTCTCAAGCTGCAGGTACTGCTGTCATCAGCCCAGTTGCAACCGGGCTTATTCCAGCTGGAGGGCACAAATCCAGCTGCTTTTCCACCTCTTCATCAGGAGTCCTCACCTCTCTTCTAAGATGAAATCTCCATCCTTCAGGACAGGCACTTTTCTTAGGATGTTCACCTTGTTAAATTCCTCAGTGAAGTGTTGCCCTAACATTAATAAACCACGTCAGCCAAAAAGAAAATTAACTAACTAACCTTAACCTTAACCCAAACCCTCCCCTCCGCTCCTTAGCTGGGCTCAGTCCCCAAAACTAAGAGCTTGCAGCTTGGGTGCCAGGAGTGGGGTGTAGCAGGGGCTCCGGCTGGGTTGAGGGCCCAAATCTCAGATGGGCCGCCTCCCACTGTTTCTCTTCCCAGAGCCTCCAGGCTTTCCAGAGGTGCTGAGGGGAAGCCCTTTCTCTTTGGCTTCCACTGTGATGTCTGTGCTCAAGAGGACTCCGTGAAAGCATCAGGGCGGGAAGACCCCCGATGGCTTGTCTGCCCCTCTGGTGCCTCAGACAGGGCCGGCCTCTGGATGGGGTAGCTAGAGTCTGCTCCATGGGGAGGACAGAATGTTGCCCCCCCCCACCAGCATGGTCAAGGCACAAAGCCTGTTTCTACCAACTGGGAAGATGCCTGCAGACGTCCCTCATGCCCTGCTGATCACCTCTGAAACTTCCTGGAGGTGGTGGGGAGCCTTAAGGGGATCCCCAGGTAGGGAGCCTCGGGAAGATCGGGGGGAAGGAGAGGGGCAGGAGAAAAGGGGGCTTGCAGGGGAACTCCACCCCACTCCACCTTTCAGCATCTCAACAGGCTTCATCATGAATGGGATGTTATTCTTTTTGGCGAAGATGTAGACTGCCCTGCAAGGCTGGGAAAGCAGGTCCAGGTACAGCTCCAGCACCATTGCGAGGGCCAGCCGCGAGTGGGCGGAACCAACGGAAACCTCAGGCATCCGATTGGCTGACGGAACAAGCAGCCCTGTAGCCAATCAGGCCAGGCCTTTGCCAGAGCCACCTGGTGGGCAGCCCTTAGGTAGGCCACAGCTGTGGCTGCTCTCGTGGCTGGGGGCGTGAGAGGTTTGGGGGCTTGGCATCCCTCCTTGTCCAGGGCGGGATGGAGCCCAGTGGATGTGGCAGCAGTAGCCAATGTGGGCCCTTCCGCTGCCAGGGACATTGAGCTATATGCATGGTACAGGAGAGGCATGCTTGTCACTGTCATCCCCTTCCCACAAGAAATGGGAAATCAGCAATAGAAATTGTGGCTTTACTGAAACATTTGGGGGTCTCTGCTCTCCTTAAGGTGAATTCCCCTCCAGTCATCAGTTTAAATCATGTTTTTAGTCAGTAGCACAGCTAATCTGGCTGCTATGCTCGCTTGTTTTTCTGGGTTCACGTGATACACTAAACTAAAAAATTTCAAACCAGTCCAGTGCCTTAACCACTATAATATGGTGCTTCTCCAAGTAGAAATACAAATAATAGGAACTATTTGGTTACTTCATCGCAACCCATTGTGACCCCATGGACAACATTGTCCATGGGGTCGCGATGGGTCGGACATGACTTTGCAACTAACAACAACAATTTGGCACTGGGTTAGGGATTTTTTCCCCCTGTCTTTCACTGTGAGTTGTATTGGGCTGTTGGGGGTGCACGAAGGGAGGCTCAGCCAATCTCATTGTACACATGTTGTACTCTAACAATAAAGGTTTGAATGAATGAGCTTCCTTTGTCTGGGCTGGGGGTCGGCAACCTGTGGCTCCGGAGCTGCATGTGGCTCTTTGGGCCCTCTGCTGTGGCTCTGTCAGGTGATCCCACCATTGGCTGGCGCCCCTCGCCCTCCCCTCCCAGTCGCCCTCACTTGGCCTGAGAAGGTAACGGTGATGCTGAGGGATGGAGAAGTGGATGGAGCAGATTCTCCGGTGCCTCACTCTTGCTGGAGCTTCTTCCAGCCCTTGGTGCTGGGTGTGCCTTGGTAGCTTGGGGAGACGCGCAATCTGCTCTCCGCCACAAGACACTGGCATTGCTAACACAAGGGCTGACAGGGTTGGAATGGGATCCGGGAGGATGGGATGACAGAAAGGGGACAGGCCCGCAGCACCCAGCTGCAGCTTTAAAACATGAACAGGGGACTTTCGCTGCTTGGAGGATGTTTTCAATGAAAGCCGTGTGTGTGTGTGTTTATGTGTGTGTGGTGACCCACTGGGCAGCTGTGGCAAGGCCGGAAGGGTACACACAAGTGTAGAGAGCCTCCTCAAGCAAGTACCCACCTGTCCCATGCACACCTTTGTTGCGCTTTGGCCGAGCCCGGCCACTTGCTTGAGGAGAGTCTCCCTGCTTGTGCACGTTCTCCTGGCCTTGCCATAGCTGGCCAGGGGGTTGCAAGAAGGAGGGGGAGGAGGAGGGTTGCTGGAGCCTTTTCTTCCCTTTTCTCTTTCTCATCTCTCTTTTGCGCGTGCACACACACACACACAAGCAGGATACCCTACTGGCCCAGGATCGTGGCGGTGGTAATGGCAACTCCTCCTCCCACTGCCACCATTGCATGCACAGGTGAGTAGCCGGCCGCGCTGCGTAGGAGAGCCAGAGCAATTCCCTCCCTGCATTTGGCAGCGGCGGCAGCTTCTCCTCCCTTCCTGAGCTGACACAAAGGGGACTGCGGCTGGCGCTGAGATGCCCGCAAAGGACAAGGAATCGCAAAAAGCAGCCAATTGTGGGTAGTGCGGAGAAAACCCCAGGGGTGCTAGGGCAAGAGAGGGAAATGAGAAAATGATGGAGGGAGAAAATGAGAGAGAGGGAAAAGAGAGAAACAAATGAGAGAGAGAAGAAAGAGAAAGAAAGAAAGAGGGAGGGAGGGAGAGGAAAAAGAAAAAAACATGAGGGAAAGAGAAATGAGAGAGAGAAAAGGGGAGAAAGAGGGAGACAAATGGGAAAATGATGGAGAGAATGAGAGGAAAAAGAAACAAACGAGAGAGAGAGAAAAGGGGGAGAGGGAGAGAAATGAGAGAGCTGGAGGGAGAGAATGGGAGAGAGGGAAATAAATGAGAGAAGGGAGAAAGAAAGGAAGAAAGAAAGAAAGGAGAGGGGGAGGGGGAGGAAAAAGAGAAAAACAGAAATGAGAGGGAGGGATGGAGGGGGAGAGAGCGAGAGCGAGAGACCTATTTCCCACAGAAAACACAGGGAGCCACAAAACCTGGGTAGGTGTGGCTGGGGTGTGTGTGTCATGAGACTAGGTGGGAGTGACGTTGAGTTGGCCATGCCCACCCAGGTTTTGTGGCTCCTGGTGTTTTCTTTTGAAAAGGGAAGCGGCCAAATGGCTCTTTGAGTGTTTAAGGTTGCAGACCCCCGGTCTGGGCAGAGGGTCTGGGGGACCTCGCAGCTTGTCCTGGTGGGCAGAGAGCCAGTCTCCAAGGATCAGGAAGATTCAAGCCTAACAGTGGAGCTTGTGCGACAGCTGCTGGATGCCTGATGGGGCTTTTGCCAGGATAGCTTCTTGTAGACATAATTCTAAATGAAAAGTTAACAAACCCAGAGATAGCCATGCTATCCTCTCTTTTGAAATCCCTTTACTCATCTCATCATCTTTAACAAAACAGGGGCTAGTTGCTTCTTCAGCTGTGGATCGATCTGGATGGTGCTCAGTTTACTAATGTTCAGGATCAATTCATGTGCTTGCAGGAAGAGCTCCTTTCCGATCACATCTTCTGTCCTTTTGCGCCATTCTGCCAGTCTGGGCCTGTCCTTGAAAATGTCACATCCGACGCCCACAGGCTGCAGAAACGGAAGGAAATGCAGAGGCTGGCAAATGGCGACATCAGATCAGCTGGCAGAAGATCAGGGCTCTCCACACAGAGAGGTCTGTCGGTTCTCTAGCCTGTGCCACCGAACCTGCTCAGGCCCCGCAACCTGTTTCTGGTCCCCCAGGGTGCCTGTGCCCCTCCCTTCTTATCCCATCAGATCTGGGCTTGCTCTGATGCAGGTCTCCCTGCCTGGAGGCTGCTCCTGCAGTGGGGAAGGAAGGGGACCCCTTTTGCAGGCAGCTAGTGATGCCCTTTCATAAGCCAAAGAGTGCAATGGGCAGAGGAAAAGGAGAAAATGGCCAGAGAGAAGAAATCTGACTAGTCCAGGCTAGGATTATAATCTGAGTAAGAGTCTGAAATGAGACCCTTCCTGGTTGTCATGAAGACAAAGGGAGGGAGTGGGAAGCTCATTCAGACTCACCAAATCCTGCCCCTCTCACCTTACGATAACAGTGGTTTTAGCAAGCCAGGCCTTGGATTTCCTAGTCTGGTCTATCTGGAAGGGCAGGCAATGTGAACCTGAGAAAGCCCCATTGCACCTTTGAGAGGAAGGACCCAGCGTATCATCAGAACCCCCTCTTCATTAGCCTGTAGTTCATTGGATGTTCTCCCCCCCACCATGCCCATCCCTCTCTGGGTCTTTCCATTGCTTCATTCGTGAGTTTCCTTTCCTGAGAAGCTTGACGCTTTGGCCCTCTGCCACTGAAGGGCAATCAGGCACAGGGGAGGATGAGGGCCCAGCACCCTCGGGGTCACCTGCATGAGGTCCACAATGGCCACCAGGTCCGCAAGAGAGACTTCGCTGCCCACCAAGAAGGGCTTGTCCTGGAGAAACAACCCCTCAAACTGATCCAGCGCTGTGGCCAGCCCGTCCATCACCTCTTGCAGTTTCTCTGGCGGAAGCGGCTGGCCCGTGAACAGAGGGATCAACACCTGCACCAGAGGGAGGAGACTGATCATCCCTACCAAAAAGCAGCCCAGGCCCACCTGGGAAGGTGAAGATTGGGGTCAGGTTCTTAGCAGTGGCCACTTCATGCTGCTGAGGTCACAAACTGTGGTGTTCCTCTGAAAGTGGATGGATAGATGGATGATCAACAAAAGGCCTGCTCCCTTTTCACTACTGAGGTCCCTCCTTTGGATAAGAAACTACTGTGCTTGCGAATGCTGACATTTGACCTTGAACCACATGGCAGCTTGTAGTAGGATAGAGATAGGAGGAGGGGGGAATGTGGGGAGAGAACCTATCCAACTGCCTGTAGCATTGGCCATTTTGTCATCTTAATCTGTTTCAACTATTGGAAACAGATCTTAAATCTTCTGGGTCAAACTGAGGCTTCCCAAATCTCCAGATCCTCTTCAAATTCTCACCTTAATCCACATTGTCTTGGGAGCATTGGATCTGATGTTAGACTGATGCCACGATAGGTATTCATCCACCTTTGCTCGTTTCTGTAGGTCAGATGGGTACCAGTGATCTGGGGTGTTGTACTTGCGACTCAAATACAAAAGGATGGCCGTACTGACCACGGATTCATGGAAATCGAGGAGGACAGGATCACAAAAGGATCACAAAAGGAAGGCAGGAGTTAGTTTCTGCAGAGGAGGAGCAGGTGAGCAAAACACAACTGAGCATCTGGCTTAATCAAAGCACTTCAGAATGTGGATTGTCCAAGGTGAAACAACTGAGACAAGCAAAAGTATTCTGGGCTTTCAATTGTCCATCTGGTCTACTGAAGTTCTCCAGAACATTTCCAGATGTCTCATGTAAAATAAGGTACCACAGAGAGGTATGCTCCATTTCTGACCCTCCCACTGTCCAATCAAACTCAGGAATGAATACCTTGTTATCTGGGATAAATAAAAAGAAACTTCCAGAATTAATGTCTTTAGTTGTGTCCTCTGACTATTGTGTCCTCTGACCCCAAACCTGCAGATGCTCCCAGCTACTTTGTTCCCTGCTGGGCCTCTTCCCACTGGTCTCCAAACATGGCTTTAGACAAGGAGAAACGGGGGTGGGGGAAACGCTCCTTACCCTTCTGCCAAGATGAAGGTCTCATCCTTCAAGATGGGGACTTTCTTCACTCTTGTGCCTTCCTTGCGCTGTGACCCTTGAAGTCAAAGCAGATATTCCACCATGAGGCCTGAGAGAGGCTAAGTTCCTGGCTATGTCTGTCTGGAGTGTAGAGCAGACATCTTCTACCCAAGTCTTCTCTGAATTACAGCTAGATGGATTGCTAATAAGTTGCACAAGTGTCCCTCTGAGATTATAAAGTGAGAACTGCCTGAACTCTGCTTTCTGCAGTTGAAATTGACTAGAAAATTGTGGATGCTGTCAGATAATCTCAGAATTAGATTCTTCTAGTAAATCTGATATGAATCAGAAATGGGTGGATGGGGGCAACTTTTTTTTCCACCCAGGGAGGTGGCTGAGCAGACAGCATACGATAGCTGTCAACTCGCAACTTTTAAGTTACAAATGTGAGTGCAGCATCCTATTCCAGACTTCGTAGCTACCCACAGACTCACATTTTTCACGGCTCACTCAAAGAGGAAGGTTTGTTCTGGAGATGGCAGCATGTGGGAAAATACCAGCATGAAGACTCCATAAGAGAAATGGGAACTGGGATGAGAAGAGGGCTCACTCTAGGGCCCATCAAATTTGTTGGAAATTGTGGCACAGGAAGGGATTGTTGTGATCCATCAGTAACCTATGGTGCTGGCAACAGAGTCGGACAGCGATGAGGCTGAGGTGAGGCCAGGGCCATCGGGAAGTGAGGTGCAGACTCCAGAGCCTCCAGACTGATAATAGTGAGGAAGAGGAACTGGAGAAGCCTGTTCCTAATGCACGCATGAGGAGAGCTGCCAAAAGGCAAGAGCAGCTCATGCAGAGAGGACAACACGGGAGTAGGGCCAAGAGATGATTGGGCCCCTCCCATAAGGCTTAATAACAGACCAGCACCGGTGTTTCAGCTTGCCGGAAAACAACGTTATAGCTGCATCCTCTGCTTCGTGTTTTGGTGAATTCTGGACATTTATCAGGAAGGGCCTTTGGCAGTTTGCCTAATTGGACTCAGGTTTGTGATAACTGAAGAATTTGTGTTTGGGAGGCCTTTGTTTTACTTTGAGTTGAATGACGCTGGGAATGAAGTAATTCCCAGCTGTTCGAATAAAGTTTATTTTATCACGGACTGAGTTTGTTGCTACCTACTTGGGTCTGGGTCACAACAGGGATGTCAAAACCACCACATAGAACAATGTCCAGGTATGGAGGAGCTGTCCTGTCTCAGGTTTTTTTTGGGAACCCAAGCTGACTTTGAGAGGGTAGGTAAGCAAGATAGGAATGAGGAAACCACTGAAGGTTTACTTTGGAAAGTGAATAATGAATGTTGGGATTTATTTATTTCTGAGCATCTCTAATCTCTCCAGAAACAACAGTAGCAGTGCAAATATGATAAAGATCCTTTTATAAGCTGCCAGGTCACAGGAGATCCAGAGTGCCCTGGACTGGGATTAGTTATAGAAAGACTGTGCTGAATAAGACACTCAAAGGTGGTTTGAGCAGCCACAGAGGCAAAGTACAAGAACTAGGTCGCTTATCTTATCGGAGGAATAACCCCGTCCAGTTTGGGTGCAGAAAAATGCTCTTTTTGCAACCTCAAATGGCCCTTTGGACCCTTTCAAGTTGTATTTGCATAGCAAACAGGGAACTTGGCACCACTGCAGGAGAGATTTGAGTGAAATCGTTTGGGGCAGGCACTTACAGTATTTACATCCCCCTCCTTTCCCCAGGGCGTCATCCTGGCTCTGTTAGGACACGCCATGCACACCTGAAGCCCTGAAGGAGGAAAACAGTGGCAGGCATTTCCAACAACTGCTGGTGGGAAGATTCTGCCGGATTCCTGATAGTTAAGGCAACTCAGCAAGAGAAGATCCCTGACAATATCACACTTTGTGAGCAGGTGCTCAACGGTTACTCTGAAAGTGAACAGCCCTCACACTCTCCTCTTCTCTGCTGAGGTGTCAAGAGGTGTCCTACCTCACAGTTCTGCCTGGGGCCGAACTGAAATTCATTCCATCCATTTGGGAAAAAATAATCAGAGAATGCCAAATTATGGGACACCCCTCCCCTCTGCACATGCAGACCATACCTCAGTTTTCCATTCATATAAAACCTGAGCTCCTCTTACCTGATGGGGGTGTTGCCCCCGCTTCCGCCTCTGCGCCAGGCACCTTGGTCCCCAGGATAGAATCTGGCAAGAGGAAGGCACCAGCATAACGAAGGGTTTCCAGTGCAAGATCTTCCCTCCAGTTTGCCCCCCCCCACAGGCTGCTCTCCTATCACCATGTGGGAGAGTCCCCTCCTGTTTCTGATGGGCCCCATGAAATCTATCAAACAAGGCAAGGGTCACCCAACCGTTACCCAGAGAGCCAAGGGGTCCCCCTGAAGGAGGCTCTTTCTCCATCCTCCCCCCAGCTGAGAAAAGTCCCTCCCCCCATGCATGCCCATGTGCGGCTCTCCTCACCTTTGAACAGCTCCACATTTTTCAGCTCAAAGGGGATGTGGTTCTTCTTGGCAAAAATGTAGACCGCCCGGCAGGGCTGGGACAGAAGGTCCAGGTAGAGCTCCAGCCCCATTCTTCCGCCAGCTGGATGGACGGAGTGGACGAGTACTAGAAAGGGAGGCTGGTTCTCACATGCCTCCTTCTGCGAAAGGGAAAACAGGGCAAAGAGCGGAAAACTGGGAACCAGGCCAGACCAGGTCCCGCCCTCAGGGGCAAGCAGGAACTTCTTTTTTGAAAAAGCAAAACCAAAACTCTTGTGGGGTAGCAATGGGGCCAAGAAGGAAGTCTGAGCAAAGCAGCCCACAATGACCCACTGTCAGGTTAAGAGGGGGGGGGGCGTCATCTTTAGGGGGTGTTATGCAATTTCTTGGTTGTGGCAAATATCACTGTGCTGTTTGGAAGCTGAGTTGGCTTTACTTGAAGCCCCAATTCAGAATGGATGTTACAATAAAATAAACTTGAACTGAGTATTTCTCATCACACAGAACTGGATTTGGGTTAATATGCTTACATCAAATGGAAGTCTTAGTAAGATCTTGGCAAATTGCTTGAAGTAAAAAAAAAAGGTGAAAAATTGTAAGATGGGAATGATAAATTTATTAAAGATTACAATTTACAAGCTTAAAAACTAATACAAATTAAAAAAAGATGGAGAAAAATAGAAAGTAAAGAAAAAGACACATTAGAATATAATAAAACAGGGGAAAAAAGAAGGCTCCGCTAAGTGATGGGATGCCAGACAAGAAGGGGAACTGAGATTGCCCACAAATGCTCCAGATGGCTGCTTTTCATGAGATCACAAGATCTCTAAACTCTTTGGTAAGTTTAGCCTCTGGGAGACAAGGGTCCAAACAGAAATCAAATGTCCCAGTTTCAAGTGTCTTGTATTTTTATTGACTTTGGATCATTAAGATTTATAGTTCAAAAATATCACAAAAAACAAACTTGTGACATTAAGAGCCGTTGTGGCACAGTGGTTAAAATGCAGTACTGCAGAGCTAACTCGCTGCTCACTCCAGTTCGATTCTGACTGGCTCAAGATTGTCTCAGCCTTCCATCCTTCCAAGGTTCTTAAAATGAGGATCCAGATTGTTGGGGGCAATAGGCTGACTCTGTAAACCGCTTAGAGAGGGCTGGAAAGGACCATGAAGCGGTATATAAATCTAAGTGCTATTGCTGTTGCCTGGAGGCTGTAAAGATCTGGATGTGAAGAACAGACTTTGAGCCTACTGCAATAAGAGGGCCCAGAGGGAGGGGGGGTCATGGCTGGAGATAACTGACAAAGTAAGATCTCATTCCCACGCTGTCCCTCGTCCTGATTTTTGCAGTTTTAAAATTTGAATAGTTTAATTACTTTTCTATTTATTTTTTATAATCTGTAAGCCACCCTTATAGGGAGGATGGGCAGCATAAATATTTAATTAAAAAAAAGTGGTTGTGGAATTTCAGCTCTCCTAATATCAGGAATCCTAAAACAAAGATTCTATGGGTAGCAGGTAAAGTTGGGATAGCTGCTGCCCAGATTTGCCCAGGATACCATTCCCCCCTTCCTGAGACCTGGATTCTATTTGGAGAACTGCAACATGATCTAGCCAAGTTGAAAATTAGATTGCAGCAGGTCCCAGCGCACACAGGACACCCGTGTGGTGCAAACTGCATTCACGACTGATGAGCTTCTGGGTGCAATTCGACATATTTGGGAATCTATACATACCTTTGGGGCATAAAGCCTGGTTACTTTTCTCTGCCCTGGAAGACCTGCAAGAGGAAGCAGGCTCCTCTTTGAAACAATGACATCTACCGTCAGTGTCCCAAGAAGCATGCCTGCTTTACGGCCCCTATTGTCTGAATTGGCATTGCACTGCAGAGTTGGGAAGAACTGCTTTTTGTTGAACATATGCATTGCAAGGTATATTTTGTATTTTGTTATTTTTATCTGGTCTGATTATTTTACTGTCACTGTCCAGAGTTTGCGAGATTGAGGAAATAGATGACTGTATGGAAAATTAGGCTGTTGGTTTGAGCTCCGAGCTTGGCAATTTGGTAGCAAACGTTTTGTCACCATTCGAGGAGACATCGTCAGTGCATTTAGAATTGTGCTCAAAGGTCAGGTCTTTAAATAACTTTTTGTGAGATGCAAATTAGTCTGAACGTTGTTTGTTCAGATATTTCTGAGTCATGGTCTGATTTCAGACTGATTGGCTGACTGTTGTTACCGAGTTGTGACCTGATTTCTTCATAAAAAAGTATTTAAAGACTAGTGTTCTGATATATGAACACAACTCAAAACACACTGACGATGTGTCCTCGAATAGTGATGCAATATTTGCAACCAAATTGCAAAGCTCGGAGCTCAAACCAACAGCCTAACTACCAACCCAAGCTACTAATATTCAAACAATTTCATATATAAAATTTCATATACATGTATGAAAAGCCAATATAGATAATTTTTAGTATTACTTTATTTTCTTTTTTTGCTATATATTATTTTCTGTTTGTTCTGTTCCATTAAACAAAGGAATTAAAAAATAAACCTCACCTGAACCTGACTAGCAGACATCCAATTCAGAAAATGTGAGTCGTTTTATTCTACAAAGGATACATAAGCTCACCACAATGACCAGCAGACAACCGTAGACTTCCACTAAAATGTTAAATAATGAGTGGGGTGCTCTTGACGGATGCAATAAAAAGCAAGCAAGCAAGCTTTAATACTCTTGCTCACCAGACGTAGTTTTGATGTTGAGATTTCCTTTGGAGTCAGTAGGGAGACTAGGGATCCATTTAAGAAAGTTAAAAAACCCCATCGCTTTCCGCCAGCTGGATGGGATAATAACTGGGGGGCAGTGGTTGGGGGGAGCCTGCCGTTTTTGCCAGAACCTGCCCAAATAAACCTGGGAGACCATGGTGAAACCCTGACATTTATAGTAGCCCTAAGAATGGAATGGCCACTTGTTTTGTGTCTCAAGTGGCTGGAAAAATGGAACCCTAAAATAAACTGGAAACAAGGGACCATAAAATTTCAAAAGCATGTGACATTCACAGATGAAAAAGAGGATAAAGGCCAAAGGGGGGAGAACAAAGAGATGGCAATGCCTGGCTGGGCCAAACCAACCAAGAGATCCCAAAGGAATACAGGGACCTAGTCAAGGTATTCAGGGAGTAAGGGTGTGACAAACTCCCACCCCACTGTGCCACAGACTGTGCCATTGAAATTTTACCAGTGGCCAAACTTCCCAAGCCAAAAATGTACACATATCCCCTTAAGAACTTGACGAACTGAAGACATTCATTGACAAAAACAAGCAAGCTTTGCTACTCTTGCTCGCCACATGTAGTTGATGTTGAGATTTCCTTTGGAGTCAGTAGGGAGACTGGGGATCCATTTAAGAAAATTAAAAAACCCCATCGCTTTCTGGGGAGGGTGAGGGGATTTATCGACCCAAAATCACGGCCACGGTACTGTTCCGTGAAGAAAAGGATGGCACTTTACGCCTTTGCATAGACTATAGAAATTTGAACAGGGTGAGCAAAGAAAATGTGTACCCCCACCCCTCTTATGAAGGACATGCTGGCACACCTCTCAACAGGAAAATCTTCTCTAAACTGGACCTACAGGAGGCATATTACCACATCAGAATAAGGGAAGGGGATGAATGGAAGACAGCAGTCAATACCTTACTGGGTTGTTACCAATTTAGAGTACTCCCATTTGGATTACAAGGCGTCCCAGTCGTTTTCATGCAACTAATTAATGAGGTGCTTCATGAACCTTTATGTAAGGGGTTTTGGTTTACCTTGATGACATCCTAATATACACTGAAACCAAACAGAGCACATAAAAATAGTCCAAGCAGTCCTAAACAAAATCTGCTCTGCAAAGCTCTATGCAAAACTCTCCAAATGTGAATTCCACCAGGAAAAAATAGACTATTTATGGTACCAAATATCCCATGAAGGGATAGAGATGGACCCACAAACAATGCAAGCCGTGGTCAACTGGGAGCCACGTCACACACACAAACAGCTACAAAGGTCTTGGGATTTGCAAACTTTTACCGCCAATTTATCCTGGCTTTTGCAAAAATTGCCCTCCCCAATACTAACCTGCTTAAAACAAAATGGGAGGACAAACCAAAACCCAGGCAATCACTAAACTGGACATTGGAATGCCAAGCAGCATTTGAAAAAATTAAACAACTTTTCTTAGCTGAGCCAGTATTAAAATACCCAGATCCAGATAAACCGTTTGTCATACAAGCTGATGCCAGCAATGTAGCCATATGGGCCATTTTGCTCCAAAAGAACTAACAGGATCAGCTACAACCATGTGCTTACACTTCAAAAAAATTAACTGAAACCGAGCAGAGGTGGGCCATCTGGGAGAAGGAAGCTTACACCACATGCTGAGCTCTCCTCACCTGGAGACATTTCCTGGAGGGGAATAAAATCCCCTTCGAAGTCTAGACTGATCACAAAAACCTAGAAGCCCTCAAAACCCCAAGAAAACTTTCTCCCAAACAAGTATGCTGGGCGCAATACTTTAAGGGGTTTGACTTCACCCTTAAATATTTCCCAGGGGGAAAAACTTCCTTGCAGACGCCCTCTCCAGGAAACCCCAATACAATAGTACAAAAGCCTGCTCCAAACCCCTCAGCTGGCAGCTAAAGTGATAATAGGCACAGGCTAAACAAGACCAACCCAATGGCAATGCCACCACACAGGCATTCAAGAAAATCCTTTGTGATGATGAATGGTTCAAAACCCATAAAACAACTGCTCGATTAAAGACGACCTAGCCTGGGTAGGAGGAAAACTGTATGTTCCAGAAACTCAATGCCTGGACCTTATGAAAAGATGCCACAATTCCAGACTAGCAGAACATTTTGGATTTGTAAAAATTCTGCACCTCTATGAAGACAGTTTTGGTGGCCATCCCTGAAAAAGAACATAGAAAGCTACTGTTGTGTCTGCGCCCCCCGAGCCGGGGCCCCTGCCAGAAAGTGACTCGGAAAGTGAGGGGAAAGGGCCATCAGGACTTACCTCTGGAGCACCGGCTTCCTTGGCTCAGCTCCAGGAGCCAGAGGCAGGCCAGGTGAAGGAGCTAATGAGGCCTCCGTCCCCTGACACTTTCCCCTCCCAGGCCACGCCTCCAGACCCGGCTGATGGCAATCAGGCCTGGCTGGACCCTAGGTTTCATAGGCAGGAGAGGCGGGAACAACAGAAGCAAGGGTGGGGCAGGCCTAGGAAGTGCTGAGTCATGGAGCTACACCCCACAGGATATAAAAGCAGCAAGAGCTGCTATACCACTTCGTGGCAAGCAAATCAACTGCTTAACTAGAGCTGAAATAGTTTGTTCTTGGTTGACTCATCGGCATCAAACAAAATAACAGAGACACTTGGCAGATGCTCGCTAGTTTGCTGCCAGAAGCTGATAGTTGCTGGCTAATTAAGTCATCGCTCAGACTGAGGCGAGGGGGACAGAACAGCTACATGGCCAGCTGCCTTGTTTGTGCTGCAGCTAAAAGATGGCAAGGAAAATCCCCAACTTTTGCAGTCGGGGAACCTTCAGCAACCTGGAGATCTCTCTATGGACTTCATTGTCGAACTGCCTGAAAGCACTGGAAATAGTTATTTGGGTAGTAACAGACCTGTTCTCCAAACAGGTCCATTTTATCTCATGCCCAAAAATCCCAACAGCTAAGGCATTAGCAAAATATTCCTGGTTCATATCTACTGCCTCTATGGAGCTCCCCAGAGGATTATTTCTGACAGGGGAGTTAGGGTTAGGTTCACTTCAAGATTTTGGTGGGCTTTTTTGAACTTATTAGGCACCACCCAGGGGCTAAGCTCCTCCCATCACCCCCAGACAAATGGTGTGTGTGTGTGTGTGTGTTTGAACAGACTAATGGCGTGCTAGAACAATATTTAAGATGTTTTATAAATTACCAAGAGGACAACTAGTCATTTGCTGAGGTTGCATTTGTTGTCATTTGCTGAGGTTGCAAACAATTACTCAATGCATACCAGCACAGGATTTACCCTATTTCAAGCAGCCACTGGCCAGGAATTCACTTCTATGCCAGAATTACCCAAGGAAGAACCAGACATCCCCTCCCTTAAAGAGTGGATGCATAAATTACAAACCACATGTCCAGTTGTCAGACTGGCTCTGCAAGAAGCTAGGGCAGCTTTTAAAGCCCAAGCTGACAAGAGGGTTGAACCAACCCTGCTTGCAATTACTGAAAGTTCAAGTCCCACCAGGCCCAAGGCTGACTCAGCCTTCCATCCTTTATAAGGTAGGTAAAATGAGGACCCAGATTGTTGGGGGCAATAAAGTTGACTTTGTATATAATATACAAATGGATGAAGACTATTGCTTAACATAGTGTAAGCCGCCCTGAGTCTTCGGAGAAGGGCGGGATATAAATTCAAATTAAAAAAAAAACAAAAACAAAAAAACCATTCAGTTAGGAGACAGGGTCTACCTATCCACAAAATTCCTGCACTCACTTCAGCGCTCAAAGAAATTGGGGCCAAAGTTCATAGGGCCATTCCCTATCACTAAGGTCATAAACCCAGTCACAGTGGAACTACTCCTCCCAAAGACCCTTAGGCAAGTTCATTCTGTATTTTATTGTAGCCTATTCAAACTAGAAATTACCTCTGACATCAGACCACCTACAGCCACACCTCCAGTTCCCATTATAGTGGAAGAAGAAAAACATTTTGAAATCAAAGAAATACTTGATTGACGCACCCACCATGGTTCCACACAATACTTAGTGGCATGGAAACGCCTACCTCAATCCCAAAACGAATGGGTAGCTAAAAAACATGTTCATGCCCCATCACTATTAAGGAAATTCCACCTGCAATACCCAAACCATCTTGATTTTTGTTTTTTAATGTTTCATTGTTTTTTTCCAGGTGGATTATCTCTTTTTCTAAGGAGGGCAGAATGTCAGATCTGTGAATCTGCCATTTCTGAAGGGGGAAGAGGGGGACCCCTGCATTTATTATTGCATTCATACTTTATGGCTTTCTCCCCAATATATCCTTTATACAGTGGTCACCAACCGGTGGTCCGTGGACCACTGTGGAGAAATCTTTATATTTTTGCCAGCACACTGTGGTGGTGGAGCTACGGCGCAAGCGGGCCGAAGCAGCAATTGCGATGGCTGGAAGCTGTGGGAGCGAAGCACTATTTGCATTTGCGCAGCATCAGCATTCTGCCTCGGTATATTTGCCCAGCTGGTGGTGCAAAGCAGCCCTCATCTCCTGCCGCTTGGGACTCAGAGCGGTACCTCGTCTCCTGCTGCTTGGGATTCGGAGTGGTAAACGGCAACTGGTCCGGGGAGCAACCAGATTTTGCTCTCTATTGAGGAGTGTTCGCTGAAGCGGCATGGGAAACTTTGGCTGGGCTCGAGAGACGAGAGCTTGCAGGGGGCCAATCTGGCGTCCACAATGGAGAGCAAAATCCGGCTGCTCCCCTGACCAGATGCCGTTTACCGCTTTGAGTCCCAAGCAGCTTGAGACAAGGGATGCTTTGCTCCACCGGCTGGCACAAATTTACCGAGGCGGAATGCTGATGCCACACAAAATGAAATAGAGAAAAAGAGACAGAATGAAAGAGAATGAGAGAGAGAGAGAGAATCAGACAGAATCAGAATGAGAGTGGGAGAGAGAGAAAGAGTGGGAGAGAGAGAGAGAGAGAGGGAGAGGGGAGGAGAAAGAGAGAAAGAGAGAGGAGGGAAAGTGCCTGAAGGACCCCATCCCGTCACTGGGAATCCAGGCGCTTCAGCAAGTGGCATGCTGGATTGGTATTAGTGGTCCGCAGGATTTAAAATTATGAACTTGGTGGTCCCTGAGGTCCAAAAGGTTGGGGACCCCTGCTTTATACTGTAATTTACTGATTTATACCTTCTAGCCTGGCGCCTAAGTGGCCTGGCATTTTCTCACCTTTTGGTTCCCCAAAAGGGGAGGGTGGGCCATGTGGTGTGGCTGTAGGTGGTCTGATGTCAGAGGTAATTTCTAGTTTGAATAGGCTACAGTAAAATACAGAATGAACTTGCCTAAGGGTCTTTGGGAGGAGTAGTTCCACTGTGACGGAGTTTATGACCTTAGTGATAGGGAATGGCCCTATGAACTTTGGCCCCAATTTCTTTGAGCGCTGAAGTGAGTGCAGGAATTTTGTGGATAGGTAGACCCTGTCTCCTAACTGAATGGTGTTTTTGTTTTTGTTTTTTTTTAATTTGAATTTATATCCCGCCCTTCTCCGAAGACTCAGGGCGGCTTACACTATGTTAAGCAATAGTCTTCATCCATTTGTATATTATATACAAAGTCAACTTTATTGCCCCCAACAATCTGGGTCCTCATTTTACCTACCTTATAAAGGATGGAAGGCTGAGTCAGCCTTGGGCCTGGTGGGACTTGAACTTTCAGTAATTGCAAGCAGTGGAAGGATGACCCTGAGAAAGTTCCCTTATCACTTTCTCAGGGCAGCCAGTACAACAACATCTTCACAGCTGTGTATTGGCTGAATCCACATCGGACTGTTGGGAGGAGTTTCTAATTCCTTTATTCTAACTGCATGGCCTGAGGCCCCTCAAGAGCCTGCTTTCTCTTTCGCCCTGTCACCTTTATTCAATAAAAGGCTCCTTTTGAAATACCAAGTTTTAAGAGTCTTTATTTTCTTGAATAAGGGGAAGAGGCCAGGCCTAAAGTCCTCCTTTATTAAATCTCGTCCTTCACTTTAAGTAGAAGTGTTAATAAATTAAGTAATAGAAATGTCATATGCACCACTGTGCAATCTGGGCATTTTTTGGAAAGACCTGGAGGTCTTGGATTATGCAGAATCCACCAGCATTGAGTCCTTGATGACCAAAGCTCAGGTGAGATGGCTGGGCCACGGAATCAGAGTAGACGGCTTCACCTGTTGTTCTACAGTGCACTAGAATCCAAGGTCAACCACCCAAAGGCTATGAAGATGCTGTGCAAGAAGCCCTGTGCCCTGGGGCATCCAGCCAAGGGAAGGAGAATCTGCAGTTTTTGACCTAACCCACTGGTGAACTCTGTGCTACGAAGCCTCCACTGGCTTTGAAGACAGGCGATATGGAAACCTGACAGAAAAGCTGTGAACGGCATCACAGAATAACACCTCCAGTTACAAAAACAGTAGACCTCCGGTGTCCCTGCTGCGCTAAGCTGCTTCCACTGCAGAGCAGTATCCCTGCTGCGCTAGATTGCAGGGCAACTTCCATGTCCACAGAAGATCTGCTCCACAGTGTGTCTCCTTTGAACCCGAAGGACTGCTGTACAGCTTAGTAGCAGAATGCATGCACTCAAGTAGTTTAATTTTTGTAGTTGAGACATAGCTAGAAACAGACTGGATATCAAACATTAGCATAACTGTTATTTCAACAACAAGGACATCTTAGACTCAACTAGTTTGCCACACTTTGGAGATTAGCCATTTCAAATACTAATTTGTGCGACTGGGCACTTGTTTGGGGTTGGTCGTGAAAGTGGCACTGCTCTGGCAAAGGCTGAAGTCTTTTGCCCTGAGAGGCTTTTATTAATCTGTTTTTAAGAGTTGAGAATTATTCTTCCTGCTTTGCAGTGAGAACAGGCTGTCACTTCATTCATTCTTTGGCCCTCAAGTTGCTCTTCATGAATATCTGCTTCCAGGCATTGTGCCCTCAAGAGTGTGGGGCCAAATTCCAGTTCTGCTGGTTCGCAGCATCTTGGGGCATACACGAAGCATTTCTCCAGACTGCCTTAAAATCGCTTTCCAACCTGCTCCTCCTGTTGAAATAGAGAGGAGGTTAAGCCTATTTAAGTCATTCAGCACTTGGAATAATGGTTTGGATAGTTATCCTTCCTCCACCATGGAAGAGATTAGCCTCAGAACTTAAGTTCTTTAGGCTTCTACACATTTTCACAGAGAGACAAGAAGAGCCAGTTCATGTTGTGTGCAGAGCTGGCAGCAGAGTCAAACAGTGAGGAGGTTGGGGAGGAACATGGGTCAGTCCTGGGGGCTGGGGAAAGCTCGGACAAGGGCTCTGAGTCAGAGGCAGAGAGAGATAGACAGTAGTGAGGCAGAGGAACAGCTGGAGCCCGTTCCCAGTGTACGCATGCAGAGCTGCCAGAAGACAAGAACAATTCAGAAAACAGGGTCGACTTGGGAGTAAAGCCACACCTTGGAGATGATTGGCCTCTCCCATAGGAAACAAAAGAGAAGCGAACAGGGAGGGGGCTTTTGCACGAAACAATTCGTTCGTTCAGTAGTTTCTAGAGTGCAAAGTTCTGTTCGTGACTAAGAGACTCTATGCCACGTTTTGCCTTATTCTGTGGTTGGAAACAAGTTATGTGGCAGCTTACCAAACAAGATAAGGTGTGTTGAGAAATATTCCTTTGAAAAACTGTTTGGACAAACCTTGCTGACTGAGAATGAAAGTAATTCACAGTCGTGTAAATAAAGAAGGTTTTGCTGGGACCAATTCCTGCTTCCTGCTTTTTAAGGGAGCCTAGGTCAGAACAGTTCACTTTTGCTCTGACTAAACCACAGCCTGAGAAATGGGAGCTCAGAGTTCAAAGCTTTGCCTGGA
Organism: Ahaetulla prasina; assembly: GCF_028640845.1. NCBI lineage: Eukaryota > Metazoa > Chordata > Lepidosauria > Squamata > Colubridae > Ahaetulla > Ahaetulla prasina. The sequence goes on along the minus strand of NC_080553.1, from coordinate 697,082 downwards.
TCAGAGCCAGCCCTTGTGCCCAGATGCTGCTTTTCTCCCAGTGTAGATACTCAGCTGCCTCTTGCCCCTTTCCCATTACCTTCTGAAAGTGGGGGAGGGGGCATGACCAGCGTCACAGCAAAACAACGTATTCTTCAGGCACTCCCAAAGATTTGTTGATATCCCAGCCATTTGGGGGTCTTTTTGGACCAAAGCCATCCTGTAGGGACTGTGAACAAGAGAGGCATAGACTGCAAGCACAGGGAAATTGCAAATTCCCTAGCTAGTCGAAAGAAGCCTCTCATCCAGACGATTGTGAAATCAGCCACTGAATGTGCCGATACGAAGCTGGGGCGGTCACAACGGAAGCAAAGAAAGTGTGGGTCATCTGGGTGAGATCCTTGCTTTTTTAAATATACATTTTGTTTCATAATCTCCTGGAAATAGCCAAAAAGAGCAGAAAGCGGCAAGAAGAGAGGAGCAGGGAGTGGGCGTGTGTCGGCTCTCCTCCTCCAGTAGTATAGCGGTGGAAAAAGCGAGTGAGCCCAAATGGAAGAAAGAAATTGAATGAAATTACAGAATTGATTTGGAGAACAGGAAAATAAGAGCAGAAAGCCTGATTGAGTATTTTTAAACTCTTTTTTATTAAATGAAATTGATGTTTTAATTCCCCATTAGAGAGAATTTGGATTATGGTAAGAACCAGAAGAGTGACAAGTAAATGAGAAAGTGGGATTTGATATTTTCCTTTAAAAAAAAATATTCAACTTTCTTGCTTGTTTGTCTTTTTCATTTTTGGTTTGGGGATTGGTTGATTTTTTTCTTTTTCTTTTCCTAATCCATCCAATTTGGATTATAAATTAAAGACATATTTGGATTATAAACCTGGTGGATTATTATATCAAGACGTGACAAGATGAAGAAAACAACAACAAATCTGCCTACAACAGCTTCTTCAACAACTTCAAGTCCTGCAGCCCAGAGAACATTGGACACCATTATGCAATTGGAATTAAAAAATATAATACAAGCGCTTCACGAAGATTTTAAAGAAAGAACAGGCAAATTAGATGAGAGAATGGAAAAAGTAGAAGGAGAGTTAAAAGATGTTAAGGGGGATGATTGGAAAAAATGAACAAGGAATACAAAAAGGGGAAGAAAAAGCAGAGATGACAGAAAAAAGAGTGGGAGAGCTAGATGATAGGCTTACAACTTATTTGCTGATGAAGAAGGGAGGATTCTTATGGTGGAAGTAACAATACACTATAAACAAATATTTTTGGTGGCGATATATGCAACAAACGACAATCAAGAAGAATTTTATGGGAAATTACACAGGAAAATAACAGAATTTGAGTATGGGTAATTTTAATGAGATAACAGAAGTTGATTTGAACTATAGGAGGAAAAAGACAACTAAGAAGCCTAGAAAAACTCTTCCAAAAGCTTTCTTTACAATGGTTGAGGAACTGTTGTGACCCAGGCCCCCGGACTTGGCCTCCTGGAGGAGGATGAACCAGAGAGTGAGGAGGAGGAGCTGGCAAGGCCTGCTTCCCCTGGCCCTCTTCCTCCCTGGCACCGCCCCAGGAGGAGGAGGAGGGGCTGGCAAGGCCTGATTCCCCTGAGCCTTCTTCCGATTTGGCAACGTCCCAAGACCAATCTTGGTTTGATGCGAGACTGCGAAGACGTGATCAGCGCGCGCAGCAGAGGAAAAAGTGGGGCAGGCCCAGGGAGTGCTGAGTCACGGAGCGACACCCACAGGGGATAAAAGCAAGAGGAGGAGCTTCGTGGCTCTTTGTGTTGGACAAAGCTGCGAATTTCGCAGGCAATCTGTTTCATGGATGGAAGAATCTCTTTATTTATTTATTATTATATTTGTATACCGCCCATCTCCCGAAGGACTCAGGGCGGTTCACAGTCAAAAACAACAGAAAAACATATAATACATAAAAAGCTAAAAGAATAGACAGTTAAATTCAATTGATGCTCTAACTTTTAAATACAAATTTAAAACCTCATTTAAACCCTTTTTTTTAAAATCCCAAGTTTAAAACTACGTTCAAGCTAGTCCTGCTCTTCGAAACAGCAGCGTCTTCAGCTCACGGCGGAAGGACTTGAGATCGGGGAGTTGACGAAGCCCCAGAGGAAGCTCGTTCCAGAGGGACTTTTGCTTTATCTGTAATTTCCTGGTTACCTCGGTAACAGACTGTTTCAGAGATTTTGGCAGGCGCATGGAGAAACGTGGCCAGAATATATCTGTGCCAAAAGGAACCCGGCCAAATGTAAATAAACTATTTGCAGAAGGCCTTGACTGACTTTTTCTTGGGAGTGTTGTGGGGGGGAAAACAGAACAGGAACGAAGTATTCAAGATGCCTGGAGAGAAAGATACTTGAAGGAAAAACAATATACTTTTTATTCAAACAGACATATGTCATGATCTAGAATAGATAATGATGTGGATGTCAATTGATTTGTTAGCTAATGTAAAAGAAATAAATATTGAAGCAAGCATTTGGGCGGATCATAATCTGATTACAATTAAATGGAAGGGGCAAAGAAGGAGACCAAGATGCTTTGAATCAATCAATATTAAATGAAAAAGAATTTTTACAATTTATGGAGAAGGAGTTGCTTTTCTTTTTTAAGGAAAATAAAAAAGAAGATACCTCACTGCAGAATGTGTGGGATAGAGCGAAAGCATATATTTGAGAGTTGGCAATGACTCATTTGGGGAAAAAGGAACAAAAAGAAAAGGCAAACTCAAAAAAAAAAAAATGGAAGAGGAGTATAAGAAACTAGAGATGGCATTGCAAAAAGATACTCAAAATAAAAGGATTAAAAACCAAATGAATTTCAAAAAACATGAAATGAATTTAATTGAAAAAGAGAACTTGGCATATAAAATAAAGACTTCCAAACAATTTTTTTTTTGAAAACGCAAACAAGCCAGGTAGATGGTTGGCATACAAAATGAAAACAGAGAGAGAGAAAAAATTAATTAATCAACTAATGGTTGAGGAAGGAACTATATGTTATCGAAATGAGGAAAAGAAAAAATAGTACAGAACTGTTATAAGAGACTTTATAAACAAGAGACAATATCAGGAAAAAAGATAAAACAATACCTAGAAAGGTCTGAATTAATTAAAATTTCAGAAAAATACAAAGAGGCATTGGAGGAAAGGATAACGATGATAGAATTAACTGAAGGGATTAAAAAAACAAAAGAATGTTAAAGCACTGGGCCCAGATGGACTGCTGGCAGAGCTATATAAAACATTACAGGATGTAATAAGTAATACAATGTTGGATGTATTTAAAGATCTATTAGTAAAAGCAAAGAAAGGTATTTGCATCAATAATGGTGCAATCAATAATTGATTATTGAATAAAGAGGTTGTTAAATGAATTTATACATACAGATCAAAATGGATTTTTACCTAAGAGGCAGATTATAGATAATATGAGGATAATTTTGAACACTTTGGAATATTACGAAGCACATCCAGAAAAACGAATGGCATTGATGTTTCTTGATGCACAGAAGGCATTTGACAATGTGAATTGGCAATTTATGATAAATCAACTACAGTATCGACTTTGGGGGGAGATTTATAAACATGATCAAAGCAATTTATAGTAAACAATCGGCAAAGGAGATAAATGGAGATATGACTGAGAAGGTTAATATCATGAAAGGAACAAGACAGGGATCCCCACTGTTATTTGTGTTGACATTAGAGGTATTAAATAGAAATATAAGACAAAATGAAGAAATAAAAAGGATGAAAATTAAAAAAAGAACAGCATAAGTTACAAACATTTGCAGATAATTTAGTGTTTATTCTAGAGGAACCTCAAGAAGTAGGACCAAAATTAATAGAATTAACAGAAGAATATGGAAAAGTGGCAGGGTTGAAAATTAATAAAGATTAAAAAAATACTGGTGAAAAACTTTACAGAGAAACAGAAAAGGGATTTAATGGAGAAGTTAGATATACAGATTACCAAGAAGATAAGGTTCTTAGGAATTCAACTAACATCAAGATGTGTAATGATAAAGGAAGATAATTATTATAAACTGAAAAGACAAATTGAGATAGACTTGAAGAGATGGAAAAATTTATAATTATCATTAATGGGAAGAATTGTGACAATTAAGATGAATATATTACCTAGATTGTTGTTTTTATTTCAAACAATACCAATAAAATTAAAAAAAAATACTTTGAAAACCTTAATAAAATGATAATGAAATTTATATGGCAAGGGAAAAAAGCAAGAATTAACATAAAAATGTTACAAGATGCAAGAACCAGAGGAAGGTTTAGATTACCAAATTGAGTATTATATTATCAGGCAGCAGCATTCTCATGGATGAAAGAATGGATTGTATTTAAGAAACTTATGTTTCTTAAAGGTTATTGACTTTGGAGGGACATGATTTACAATTGGGTTGGCATGCCTTGTTATGGTATGGGAAAAATAAGATACATAGTTATTTTCAAAGACATTATGTAAGAAATGCTTTATTATTAATATGGGAGAAAGTTAGAGAAAAACACAAAATACCAATATGGGTTTCAACAATGGAAACAATGGAAGCTCACTCCGTTATGCAGCACTAGGGATTTGAACCACCAAACTGCCGACCTTATAAGAGAAGTCAATGGCTGCAGTCAGCAAGGCTGGACTCAGCACCCTGCTAATTGGTCACTTGTTTTACATTTTATGTAAACTGCCTCAATGACAGGTTTTGAAAAATAAAAATGGTGAGGACTTCCAGTTGACATTATGGCGAAATCAGAGACGAGGAGCAGATCTCCGCATTCCCGTGCCGAATTCTCTCTGTTGGTGGGCTCCAAGAGGAGTCAAATCCTCCCTGTAGGGAAGGCAAAGCAAAGAGGGGTGCCCTGCAAGGTCGTTGAGAGTCGCAAATCTCTTCCCTGACCCGGGGGTTTTCCTTCCCTCTCAGAGGCAGCCTAAATATGGCTGCCATAAAGCTGGGGCAGCCAAGGAACACCTAAGACTGGTGCTGGAGCAGAGTTAGTGAACAGTGATTGGAGCTGGGTGAGAAGATCCTTTTTTTTTTTTTTTGGTATTTAGTCCCTAAACTTAAAGGAAAAAAGAAGAAAATCCAGGAAAAGAGACTCTTAGAATTACCTTTTTTAAAATGGTGAACAATCATAAAGAGAAAAATCCTACACCCTCATGAAAGGAACTGAGGGGAGAAAAGCTAAAGATCTTTTAAGCACAGAAAATTGGATTTTAAATTGGATAAGCTGTTATGGAAAGGCATTATAAAATGCTGGAACTATTTACCTGAATCTACTTGAGTACTTAATTTTGTCTCTACAAATTGAATTATATTTGGATTAATTTATCACGTCTGAAACAATGCTGAAATCCCTGTTGATGCTGCCATCTACTAGTGAATAGAATATACTACACCACTACAAATCTAGGAAAATTCTGACAGAAGAAACAAGCAACATTCTTTTGAAGGATTGTGGTGAGACTAATTGTTCTAAAACTAATAATCTATTGTGAGAATAAGTAAAGTGATTTTTGTTGTGTGGAAACTGCTTGGACTACTTAAATGGAATTGATCAATAACCCTGAGATGACTATTGAACTCTGATGAGCAAACTGGAACTGAATATATTGTTTGTGGCCCTGACTAAAAGCGGACTTATTAAACTAAGGCAAGATACTCTTTCAGGGGGAAATGAAGTGAGATTAAGAGATATGGTGTGGATGCTTCAAAGGTTTAGGGATACCATGACAAAGAACCACAGAGAGATAAAAGGCTTAAGTGGCAAATTAGAAAATATGATGCAGCTGGCAATGACTGAAGATCAAAAAGTCCAGGAAAGAGAGGTGGCGGCGAAAAGAATGGAGGAAAAGATAGAATAGACAAATCACCAAATAAACCAAGAGAAATTTTTTTTGAGAGATAAAAAAATGGAATTGGATAATCTGGAAGATGTTTTTGAAAGGGAGATTGGGGTATGGGTGGATATCTTGGAGATTTGGCAGCTTAGAAGATGGGAGAAATACTTAAATGGAACAATGAAGATACAGATGTTGACAGAGAAAAAGATCCAAGAGACGAGTATGGGAGGAAAGCCAAAAAATGAATAAGAAGTGAAGTATTAAAACGGACAAGAGATGATGGATAGAAAAGAATTATTTTTTTCTTTTTAATCTTTCTTCTTTTTCTAATATAATGGTGGCCTGATTAAAAACTAGAAATAGAGGTAGAAATAAGAATATACACCTTTATATAAAGGACTATGTCTTAATTAAATATTAATTAATCATTATATTAGGGTTAGTAAGTGACTTGATTAGAAGTCAGAATAGAGGTAGAAGTAAGAATTAGAGAAAATATTAGCAGTTATAATTTCTATATACATTGAATATGTAATAATTAGATGGAAAGATGAGAGGTTGAAAGATGGTATTACTATGTATATTAAGAAGATCATTGACATTAGAATGGAACATTGAAATATTGAATAACTACTTTAAAATAATCAAGTATATTAATATTAGGAATATATAAATTTGATTAATGTAACAATTGACCGTTGTTATTTGTATTAACATGAACTATACCCAGAGGGCACACTGTTCATGTATTGATGTTAATATATATTTAAAAATAAAAATCCAATAAAACATTAAAAAAATAAAAATAAAAATGGAACTTTTACCAAACTGTGTATACTGTGAGTTGGTATACAGAATTTGCTTCTAAAGTCATAGTGACATATGCTAGTTGTACAGCTGCTTGAATATTTACTCTAGTGCCCCCTCCAACACGTTTGTTTCTGTCCCTCTAAAAGCCAGGCTACCTTGACAGTCTGTGCAAGTTCGGCCAGGGCTGCTTCGTACTGCTGGAGGAGAGGCTGAATGGAGGTGCTCTTGACCAGCTGTGGCTGCAACTCTGGAAGGCCTGCATCCTTCAGCATCTTTAGGAACCTATACTCCTAGAGAAGAAAAGTGGGCTAACCTCATGACTTCTCCACACTGCAGTAATGGTGGCCTTCTCCAGCAACCAGCAGGTTCAATGAAAGTGCATCTAGCCTCCTAAAGAGGTAGCCACCGGGTGCCCAGACCACTGGCCCTGCACTTTCCTGGGTCCTCTGCTCAAACATATCACTCTTAAGTGGCTTGTGATACATGTCCCCAACCCAGCACCCAGGGGCTGCAGAACATGTTCTGAGTTGGGTTTCCAGAGGGCAGGACGTGGCCACCTACCTGCCGCTTGAGGAGCAGGCTAAAAGCCAGGCCTCCCTTCCCAGCACGAGCTGTTCTGCCCACCCTAAATGCAAAAGACCTCTGGTGAGGAGATGAACAACACCCCCCCGAACTTCCCCAAAACCAAAAGGGAAACTTGGGGCTTTCAGGGAGAGATCAGATTCCCTGACACTATTTTTAGAATGCCTCCTCCCAACATTCATCTGAGAAAAGTACCGGTGAATGTAGGTTCTGATGAACTGAGGGGCATCATAGCTAATGACACATTTCGCACCGCCAAAATCAATTCCTCGAGCTGTGGCATCTGTGCTGATTAAACTGTTCAGAAAAAAACACAGGGCAATTAATTGCTGTCCGCATGACACACATAATTCGAGCATGACCAGACTCCAGTTGTGAACCAGTTTGGTATATTGGTGAGGGCTAGAACCAGGAGACGGTCACTCCCACTTTGGGCACAAAGCCAGCTGGGAGACCTTGGGCCAGTCACTCTCTCTCACCCTTAGGAAGGATGCAGTGGCAAACCACCACTGAAATCTTGCCAAAAAAACTGCAGGCATTGGTCCAGGCAGGCACCAGGAATTGAGGCTGACTTGAAGGCACTCAAAAATAATAATAATAATGTGCTAGCCAAAGCACTAATGGATAAATCTGAGTGTTAGAAATTAGAATAAAAATATGTAGGATTAAGAACAGACTATATTGCAAGGGGAGGTTGGCAAGATTTAGCTAGCAAAACTGGTGGAGAAGACTTCATTGTTGAAGGCCTGAAGAGGAGTCTCCAAAGAGAAGCACCTGCCCTGATTAGTGCCACAGCCTCTAAATCCTGATGCAAAGAAGCCCTGGTGCAGATGGGATCAGCATTTCAGAGCAGATGATGACAAAACTCTTCCAGAAGAGACTCACAGCTGGATTTTGCCTTGCTCAAACTCCTTCAGGGTCACCTTCCTTTTGCTCGGGCTCAGCTTTGAAGAAAATTCAGCTACCTTCACTCCACCAAAGGCCTGAATTAGCAGGAAGAGTCTGAGGACAGACAGAAGTGACAGTTGAGGGAGAGGGAACCGACTGGAAGATAATGACGCTTTTGTGCAAGGATGATCAGTACAGCTGACAAAGATCCTTGCTGGAAAACCCAGGGAGTTGTTGCCAGTCAGGTCAGGCAATAGGAGCCTGGGGCCCACAACCAGGGGCCTGATCTAAGACCAGCTCTGCCATACAATCTCACCTGTGCGAAGTTTCTTTGCTGTTGGTGAAGCACAGCACTTGGGAGAATTTCAGTCTCACCAGGAAATGCAGGAGGAACAGCGGTTTCCAATTCATGCTGCACGGGACATAATATTGCTGGAGAGAAAGAGGGAAAGGCAGCATTTGCCCTGGGAGTCCGCCTCATTTGAAGCCACCTAACTCGGGAGCAGAATATTTTGAAGAGCTTACCCAGGCCAGCCAGCAGCCACAAGGGATAAAAGTTTGGCAGTTCTGCTTCGTGTCTTTTATGGTAATAGGCTTCCAATGCCTATTTACTTATTTAATTTTTTTATGAATTACCCATTTATTTAACAACTCTTGCAACAGCTGGAAAACAGAGGTGTTTGGTCTCCAAAACCAGTCCCAGAGAAAGAGATGTTTCCTATTAGATTCATTTTGATGGCATCCTAGAGTACTACCTTGAGGACAGTTATACTGACAGTGTGGAATCAATATTAAGCAAATCAACATATTTTCCTGGGCAAAGGTTTCTCTTCCGAGGGTACAAAGCACATGAACAAGATCCAGAGAAGGGACACTTACTGAGAGTCCCTCGGGGAGAATGTACTTTTCACTGACACTTGACTGAAAGCCGAGCACATTGCTCCCTTTCCTGGACTGAGCTGGTGTGAAGAGGCGAGGCTGGTAGAGACCCAACTGCTGCAGCTTCTCGGGGTTCTGCGTCAGAGTGGCTGAAAAGAGGAGCCTCTGCAGAGGGAGCCGGGGGCAGCAAGCCCTGAAAAGGGAAACAGGGAAAGGAGAACCTTCCTCCTGAAAAACCAGCTGCCCTCTTGGTCAATCCACCATCCTCCAGGTTGGTTCTTTGAGGCTCAGTCCCCTCTCCTCTCAAGGGGGTCTCTGTGGCAGGATGAGAGACCTGTAGCTCAATGCAGACTCCCTGCAGAAATCTTTTACCTGGCTGCTGTGGAGGGATTTGGCTGCACCCTTCTGAATAGCCTTCTAGGACCAGAGCTCCCTTCTGCCCAGTGCATAGCCTCTACTACTTGCTGCAACCAATCCTGATGCATGTTGTCAATCATGCGATCCGCTTCGTCAATGATCTGCACTCAGAAATAAGGGGAGGAAGCCCATTCAGCTGTGCAACTCTGGTTTGGCAGGCTAGCAACCATGGTGGGCATGCCTTGCCAAGAACTTAGGCTGGTCGCTTATTCTTGTGGGGAGGAAAGAAGTGCAGGATCTTTGGGCAAAAAGCTTGTGACGCATAAGCTGTGATTCCAGCTATAGCTGCTCCTGCCGGCAACTTCGTTGAGCTAACAAGAGCCTAACCAGCCATGTCCTCCACTCCCAATTTACAGGCCCAATCAAAGGCAAATACCAGCAAAAATATGCTGGGAGCTGCTGAACTCATGAAAATTGTGGTAAAACATGAATATGCAGAAGTAAATCTGAAAATCCTTCTGCCTTGGGACACGGGAGGAATTCTGATGCTCTCACAATGGCTGCTCAAAGAGAGTTTTGATCCCCCAATTTTGGGGAGTCGCCCTCACCAGGAAACGAAGCTCTCGCAAGCTGAACTGGGGACTTTGCTGAAGATGGTCCACCAGGCGTCCTGGGGTGGCTACAACAATGTCTGCCAGACTACGAAATCCCATCAGCCTGCCGAAAAACAACAAGGCAGAAAATTAGTAACAGCACCCTTGGGAATGTTGCTTTGGGTCCCATTCAGATGTTGATTCACCCCAGACCTTGACTGTTTCCCCATCTCTTTCTAAGAACCAGAAAGCATCGAGCAAGAGGGGAATTGACAGGACAATCAGCCATGAGGTTGCACAAAATATCATATAACAGGACAACCAAGGTCAAGCCACAACATACTCAAGGTCATGTCAGGATTAAGGATTCACAAATGCAGATATACAGCAGACTTGGACCTTAGCTACCGCTCCCAGGCAATCCTCTTTTCAGGGTCAGAAAAGCTGCAGTTGAGTCTTTCTTAGTTAGGATGGTGACAAATTTTGTCTCTCGTTTCAAAGCTAACAGGCCAAGGCAGCAAGGTTAAATTAATGCACAGGCCCAGGAGAACGTGGACTTACGTTGTCTCAACAAGGGATTCTTGTTCTTTCACGAAAGATTTCTGTCCGGTAAGCTGGACAACTTTCAGTCCAGTCCCATCAGTGTAAATGTTGAATATTTTAGCCACCTATCAAAAGAAGTCGATGTTGAAAGAGAGATGAACAGGGAGAACATGAACATGTGAACATCAGGGAGGGAAGGAAAACAGTAAACAGAGCGGCATCTCATCAACTTCCATCTTTCCAACTTATCCTTAGTTAGAGGGAGGCCCAACATTAGGCATACCCAAAGACCCTGCAGAGAAGTCACCTGGCCCCGTCTCCCATTAGGCTCCCTAGCAGCCAGAAGAGTTGCTGTTATTCTGCACACTGTGCTTGAGGGTCAGAAGGCTGTGTGCCTCAAAGTCACCTGGGAGCTGAAGCTTACAACTCCCCCGGGGGTTGACAGTGAATTGGCCAAAACAGGAACTTCACAATGGGAGACTGTAGTGGGATTCTCTCCAAGGGAGGTTCCCCTGATCCTGCACAGCCTTTTTTAAGAAATAGAGGAAGACCAGCCAGGAATATATCAGGCTCTCTAGGGACAACTTGATTGCAATCTTAATTTTTTTTTGGCTAAAAATGAATATTTGTTACATTTATTTTTAAAGCATTATTTGTTTTTACTGCTCTCATAGAAAACTTCTTAATGACATTGCCTAGCCTGGTAATGAAACATCTGGAAGAAACTTCAGAGAGCACCAAAAACTTAACTGTTCCAGCCTGCGCTCCTCATAGTCTCTTCTACTGGAGTATCAATAACAACAATGGCATCTCCCACTATGTTTGGGTCACCCGGCAGGGGGCCTTCAGGGTTCTAACAAAATACATAGCAAATATGACAAGCCACAAGTCTGTCTGCCAGTTTTATAGGGCTCTGCTGCAGATGCACTAACACAGTGTGAGCACACAGTTGTAGCAACTAATTCATTCTCTTGTGTTTGTTTCTCAGCCAGGACTGTTCTCAAGCTAGCCCACTCCAATATTCCTGTGTGTGGAGGGGAAAAATAGGGGGCCACAAAAACCAACTCCCTTCAGATGATACCTGTTGAGCCAGCTCTTTGGTGGGCAAGACTGCCAGAGCCCGTACATGGCAGACAACGCGGTCCAACAGGGCCTGCCAACACAAAAAAGGGAAATCAGAAACAGTCTTAGGGTTCTGTTACATCCTCCCAAATAAGTGCACAAAAAACATCTCCCTTGTACAGAGAAACACACACACATAAACATACGTGCACACACTCTCTCTGTACAGAGAAACGCACACACACTGAAACACAGGCTGAGAGTTCCCAGGGCACTGATCACAATTATCAGTTGCTATTGTCCCTTCAGATGACCTACAACATTCCTTTCACTCTAATTCTTCTATTTCATCTTTCAAAGGTACTTAAAACTCACTACAAAACTTTCAGTTTTAAAGCAAGATAAATTAAATATTTGCAACGGGACTAAATATTCAAAATGCAGAAATCCTAGAAGCCGGGATCCAGTTCTCCCTGGATGCTTCCACTGTTCACCTCTGGCATATTGTACAGACTTTGCAGCACCAGCTGTGGATCATGGGGTGGGGTGGGGACTTTGGTTCTGGATGATGTCCTGCACACCCCCAGACACAACCAGCAGTGCTTGATTCCAGCTGAAGCGCACCTGCACCACCGGAATGATGAAGGCCAATGTCTTGCCACTGCCGGTGGGGGCTGAAACGCAGATGTCGCTCGGGAGGTAGCCACCTCTGCCAGCTAAAGCCCCATTGGGTCCACAATCCAAGATGGCTGGAATCACTTCAGCCTGAACTAAAGAGAAGAGTGGGAAGTATTAGTGGGTTGCCACTAATACTTCAACAGAACGCTTGAGAAGAGCTTCACACAGAACAGAAAATGGTAAAATGTCTCAAATGTCCATTGATATGAAGAAAACCTTGAAATATTTTAGGTGTTTGCCACAGGTAACAAAACTCAAAAGAAACACCTGATTGAAGGGTCCTTGGTTGTTTCCTTGCAGACATTTCCTTGCCAAACTAGGTAACATCATCAGTGTTATGGGTGCATGTGAACCCCCCAGTTCCACCCTGAGCTATAAATGATATCCAGTGGCTTTGAGCAGCACTTAGCCCCCTCTGCTCAAGTATTCCAGCAGGCCATGAATCCTTGCCTCCCTCCTCTTGTGGGTCAATCCCCTCCTGTGCTTCCAGATGAGGCAAACAATGGTTTACCACTAATGTAGCAATGAAAAGAGGAAAGAGATGTCATGACAAGAGACAACTTCCCTGGTATGCATCTGAATGAGGCTTCTTTGAAAGCCGAGCTCCACCCTCTCTTGTGATTGTTCTCAATGGAAGCGGAAAGGGAAGTCTGGGGCAGGGAATTGAGCTTCTCCTCAGCCTCCAAGGAGCTCTTGGGCAAGTTCTGCTCTTAAGTAAGATTACAATAAGGAAACGAAGAAGCAGGACAGATGGATTGGCAGAAGGCAACTAGGGGTCCTTGGTGCTCTCTGACTTTGGTTTTTTCTTGCAGATGTTTCATTACTCATAGGTAACATCATTAGTGTTAGTAAGGAGTGGGTTGCTCTCAGTTGATGTTCTAGTGCAGGGGTCCCCAACCTGTGGGCCATGGCCTCTTTGCCACCAGGCTGGCCAGTGCGCACACACGTATGCACGGACAAAGCCCCCACTTGTGCTTGCATCACGAGTGCCGCATGAGTGCTACCATCACCACGAAGGCGCTGCCATCGCAAGTGTCGCTGGGCATTTCCATTACTGCGAGGCCTGTGTGGGCGCTACGGTTGCCACCCTATTTGTATTCTGTGCTCACAGCCCTATTCATGCACATGCAAAAGCCCCTGCCCCTCCCTCTCCCCCCTCCAGACTGCCAACCAGACAGGTTGGGGAACAAGAGGGCTCCTTCTTCCTCATTCATAGGCAAACTGATTCATGAATCTGGACAGAAGGTTGAGGAACAAAGAGATACAAAAGAGGCATCTGTCCATGTCTTTGTCTATTTTTAGATAATTCTAAAATAATTTATCTCGAAGATTTGTTGCACATAACATTTTATTTCTTGAATTCTGTAACAAGCATGAGAAAAGTGCCCTGCATAATATCACTCTCAAATTAAATATTAAAAGAAGGCTATAGTGGCCTTAAAAAAACTGCCTTTCTACGACAGCGTAATCCCTTAATTCAGGGCAGAGTTGGGGCGATTGGATAGAGCTGAGCATTTTCTGGCCGGATGCCCTTCCTGATGCCCTGTGGTGTTCACAGCAGCTATTTTTTCTTTGTGACCTAAGAGAGAAACAGACTAACTATGATTGAACCCTCAACCTTCGGAATGGGAGGCGAGTGTCTTAACCTCTAGGTCACCATGCTGCTCATTACAGTGGCCTCAAATAACACTCATAAAAAATATGCTTGAAACAAAAAATGTTAGTTGAGCAAAACTATTATTCCCCAAGGATGCCTCCTAACTGCAACATTTAATATACAAAAAGTGAAAGTAGCATTTTATTATTACATCACTTCCAATATGAAAACTTGGTGAATGAACTTCAGAAATATGTAGCCGACTCTCCTCTTTATTCCGATACCTGGAAAGAGAGATGCTATTCCATTGGCTTGCAGCTTCTTCCTCAGCTTAGGGTGAATGACTGGAACATCCTGGAGAGGGACGAGGTTCTCTCTGATCTGCCTCTGGAACTGCTGTGGCTGACTAAACCACCGCGGCACAAAAGGTTGTACCTGGAAGTTAAATGCAGAGCCCTCAACTTGAGAGTCCAACAGCCCAACCTAGGCAGGAATCCCTAGAAGCCGGGAATTGCTCAGCCTCTGCTCTGGACTGACCCACTGAAGGGAAGCCCCCCCCCCCACCTAGCTTCTGTTAAGGTTTCTGTTCTTCTCTAATACTCAAATAAACTGCCTTAAACCAGGGCCAAGGAGGCAGCAGTTCTGCAAATTAGAAACCAAGTTTTCATTAAATAAGAGTGGATTCCGGCGGAAGTATATAAAACATTTCAAGAATCTCTAGAAGAAATTATGTTGGAAATATATGATGAGGTATTGGAGAGAGCCAAAATGCCAAACTCATGGACAGAGGCATATATAACATTAATCCCAAAAGAAAATACAGACAATCAACACATTCAAAACTATAGGCCAATCTCGCTGTTAAATGCAGACTATAAAATTTTGGCAACAATGGCAGAAAGATTAAAAAAATACTAAAAATTATTCATTCGGATCAAATGACAAATTAAAAACAATACAAGAATTATAATGAATATATTAGAGTATTATGAGGCCCACCCTGAAAGACAATTGGCATTAATATTGGTGGATGCACAGAAGGTGTCTTTGCGGCCTCTGACCCAGCATAGGTCTCAACCAGCTCCTTGGTTCTCTGAGGAGCTGAGGGAGATGAAACGCCAGAGAAGATGCCTAGAGAGTGCTTGGAGATCCAGCCGTTTGGAGGCTGACTGGACACTAGTTAGGTCTTATAGTAGGACCTACCTAGTGGCACTGAGGGAAGCGAGATGTCTCTACGTCTCCTCCCTCATTGCATCGGCAGATAACCGCCCGCCCGCCCTGTTTCGGGTGACCCGCTCTCTCCTTCAACACAAGGTGCGGGATGACCCGTTTCAAGGGCGTGCCGAGGAGTTTAGTGGTTATCTATACGATAAAATCGTTCAGCTTCGGGATGGCCTGGATCAAAATTGGGTGGATCCAGGTGAGAGGTCGGAGACCCGTCTTGTTGAGACTGTTTGGGATGGATTTGATCCTGTGGCTCCTGAGGACATGGACAGGTTGTTGGGGAGGTTGAATGCCACCACATGTTTACTGGACCCGTGCCCCTCCTGGCTGGTACTGGCCACGCAGGAGGTGACACGAGGCTGGCTCCGGGGGATTATCAATGCTTCTTTGTTGGAAGGGATTGTCCCTGCCGCCTTGAAAGAGGCGGTGGTAAGACCCCTCCTCAAGAAGCCTTCCCTGGACCCAGCTGTTTTAGGAAATTATCGTCCGGTCTCCAACCTTCGCTTTGTGGCGAAGGTTGTAGAGAGTGTGGTGGCATGTCAATTACCCCAATACCTGGATGAAATTGTCTATCTGGACCCGTTCCAGTCCAGCTTTCAGCCCGGATACAGTACGGAGACGGTTTGGTCGCGTTGGTTGATGATCTCTGGAGGGCCAGGGATAGGGGTTATTCCTCTGCCCTGGTCCTATTAGACCTCTCAGCGGCTTTCGATACCATCAACCATGGTATCCTGCTGCACCGGTTGGAGAGTTTGGGAGTGGGAGGCACTGTTTATCGGTGGTTCTCCTCCTATCTCTCTGACCGGTCGCAGACGGTGTTGACAGGGGGGCAGAGATTGACCCCGAGATTCCTCACTTGTGGAGTGCCGCAGGGGTCGATTCTCTCGCCTCTCCTGTTCAACATCTATATGAAGCCGCTGGGTGAGATCATCAGTGGTTTTGGGGTGAGATACCAACTGTACGCTGATGATACGCAGCTGTACTTCTCCACCCCAGGCCACCCCAACGAAGCTATCGAAGTACTGTCCCAGTGTCTGGAAGCCATACAGGTCTGGATGGGGAGAAACAGGCTCAAGCTCAATCCCTCCAAGACGGAGTGGCTGTGGATGCCGGCACCCCGGTACAGTCAGCTGCAGCCACGGCTGACTGTTGGGGGCGAATCACTGGCCCCGATGGAAAGGGTGCGCAACTTGGGCGTTCTCCTGGATAGCCGGCTGTCTTTTGAAGATCACCTGACGGCCGTCTCCAGAACAGCTTTCTATCAGGTCCGCCTGATTCGCCAGTTGCGCCCCTTCCTTGACCGGGATGCCCTATGCACAGTCACTCATGCTCTTGTTACCTCTCGCTTGGATTACTGCAATGCTCTCTACATGGGGCTCCCCTTGAAGAGCACCCGGAGGCTCCAGTTGGTCCAGAATGCAGCTGCACGGGTGATAGAGGGAGCCGCTCGTGGCTCCCATGTGACACCACTCCTGCACAGGCTACACTGGCTACCTGTGGTCTTTCAGGTGCGCTTCAAGGTGCTGGTTACTACCTTTAAAGCGCTCCATGGCATAGGGCCGGGCTATTTATGGGACCGCCTACTGCCACCGATTGCCTCCCACCGACCTGCACGTTCTCACAGAGAGGGACTCCTTAGGGTGCCGTCCGCCAGGCAATGTCGGCTGGCGACCCCCAGGGGAAGGGCCTTCTCTGTAGGGGCTCCCACCCTCTGGAATGAACTTCCCCCAGGACTCTGCCAACTTCCTGACCTTCGAACCTTTCGCCACGAGCTTAAGACATATCTATTTATTTGCGCAGGACTGGCGTAGGATTTTAGTTTTAAATTGGGGTTTTACTGTTTTAATGATATTTTAATTTGGGCCAATTTAATAAGTTTTTTAAATATGATTTTTATCTTGTATTTATTCTTGTTCTATTTTACCTGGCTGTAAACCGCCCTGAGTCCTTCGGGAGAAGGGCGGTATAAAAATCCAATTAAATAAATAAATAAATAAAATAAATAAATAAATTGGCAATTTCTAATTATTCAATTAATTGGGATGAAATTTGGTGAAAGATTTACAGAAATGATTAGGACAATTTATTCAAATCAAACTGCAAGAGTTATGGTAAATGGAGACCTAACAGAAAAAGTCAATATAAAGGGGTTCGGCAAGGCTGTCCATTATCTCCGTTATTATTCATTCTCCCATTAGAAGTTCTATGGCTCAGATAAGGGGAAATAAGGAAATAAAAAAGTTAAACATTAAAAAAGAGGAATATAAAACGCAGGCTTTTGTGGACGATATGGTGTTTATAACAGAGGAACCCTTGGAAACAGGAGAAATTTTACTACAGGAAATAGAAAAATTTGGCATAGCCGCGGGCTTAAAAATAAACAAAAATAAAAGAAAGATACCAAAAATCTCACAAAAGGTAAAAAGAAGAAATTAAAGAAGAAATTAGGAATTCAAATTGTAAAAAAAGTAAAATATTTGGGTATCTGGATAACGGCGAGAACATCCTCAATAAAGGAAGATAATTATTTGAAACTACTGAACCAAATTCAAAAAGATTTAGAGAGATGGGCTAAACTACAAATATCACTGATTGGAAGAATTGCTACCATAAAGATGAATATTCTATCAAAATTTTTTTATCTATTTCAAATGGTTCCTATAAAACTCGGGAAAAGTTTCTTCAAAAAATTGAATAAAATTATTAGTAAATTTATATGGTTGGGGGGAATCAAATTAAAATTCTTACAAGACTCCAGAAATAAAGGTGGCTTTGGCCTCCCAGATTTATTTTTTTTTATTTGCATTTATATCCCGCCCTTCTCCGAAGACTCAGAGCGGCTTACACTATGTCAAGCAATTGGGAACTTTATCATCAGGCTGCTGTAATATCATGGCTCAAAGAATGGATAAACCTAAAAAATGGAAGGATTCTGACAATTGAGGGGCATGATTTACAGAGGGGTTGGCATGCCTTTATTTGGGAGGGTAAGAATAAAGCCTACACATACTTCCAAAGGCAGCAGGGGAGAGAGGTATTGCTGGAAATTTGGACAAAAATTAAAAGGAATTTCTACACAAAAATACCAAGATGATTAGTAACGATGGAAGTCTTGGTTCACCCCAATTTAATTGACTTAAACAAAATAGTTACATATAAAGAATTATTAGATGGACAAGGAAATTTGAAATCTAAACAAGAACTATTAGAAGAAGGAATTAAAATAGACTGGTGGCTTTATTTACAGATCCAAATAAAATACAAAAAAGATTTAGAATTATATGGCTTTCAAAATGGACAAGAAATAGATAAAATATTAACAGGAACAGATGATAAGATAATTACCAAAACATATAACTGTCTCCTCAAATTTAAAATAGAAGAGGAAATGGTGAAAGAAACAATGATAATTTGGATGAAAATTTTTGGATACAACATAGAATTGGAATATTGGGAAAAATATGGGGAACAAATTATAAAATGACGTTGTCGGCTGCCTTGAAAGAAAATATTTATAAAATGTTTTATAGGGGGCATTTACCCCCGGCGAGATTGGCTAAGATGTCTTCAAAAAATTCATCACACTGTTGGAAATGCAATCATGCACAAGAGACATACTACCACATGTGGTGGACATGTCCCAAAGCAAGAGATTACCGCTTTACAATTAAAAAATGGTTGGAGGAAATGACTGGGGAAAAAATAGATATGAAACCGGAATTATTTTTGTTATAATTATTTTATTATAAAATAAAAAAATGACTAAAGAAATTCAATACCTCATTCTCCACATAATTATGGCCGCTAGAATTTAATTTGCCCAAAACTGGAAGCAACAATATACTCCAACAAACACGATGATTATAAAAAAGGTGCTGGAGTGTGCAGAAGCAGATAAATTAACGATGGAACTTAAGAACAGAGAAGAAACAATTTATTATAAAATATGGAATAGATGTTATGATTGGCTGGAAAAGCAATAGAAAATTTATGGATACTGTATAGTAAAAGAGAAGATATTACAATGAAATGTTATATTTAATATGTAGTAGGTATGTATATAAAATGTATTGATTATATAAATAAGTATGTAACAAACAAAATGTATATGTATATAATCGGCCGAAAGATAGTGGATATTACTTAAAATGCCGGTATTGGAAAGTAGTAAAAATGTAATTATGATTTAAAGATGTAAAGATGTAAACATTGAATAAAAACCATTTAAAATAATAAAAAGAGTGGAGGGAGCTGCCAGGAACCATGGTGAGAAGAAGAGCTCCTCACTGAAGTGGCTTGGTGTAAGTTGGAGGGGGGGGCCTTCTTCTTCTGAGGGAGCTGGTGTTTTGGACTAGCTCTGGCTTTCAGAGTTTTAGACTGAAGCAGCTTTAGTATGGCCATAGTAAAGATTTGATTGGACGTTGGTTAATCATCATGTTACCTTGTGCAGATTCCTTTGATTACAAGGACCAAGGACAATCAGGCTAGAAGTTGTTCTTGGATTTGGTGTCAGCATCATCTGATCCTCTCTGGCTTCACTCTCTTTGTCTCCAAAACCTCCCATATATTCTTCTGCTGGGGTAGCTCTACTTTCCGGATGATTCTCCAACACACTTTCATCTGTTAAAAGGGACAGACATAACACAAATAACTTGGTTTTCAAGGAACATTTTATGGAAGAAAGTGGCTTATCTTAAGGTGTGTGTTTTCAGGCAGAAAGGGGCTCTAGATAGATCTTTTCTAATAGTATTACTTTGTTTATGCAATTTCTAGAGGCACCCATCTTACATACTTTACTCTGGGCAGCTTGCAGAATGAAAGAACACGAACACAAATAACCAAAACATAACAAGGAAGGCAATTAAAACCATTAAAAACAATTGGTGCGCAAATACACCCAAACTCACTAGCAGTATAGCCATTTTGCAGCTCTGCACTATCCCTACCAGATGGCAAAGCTCAGGTTCTCCAGAAGGCTGGTAAGGTCAGAGTCAGTCTGACCTCAGGGGGAACGATGTTTCAGTGGATGGGTGCCAAAGCAGAAAAGGGTCTCCTCCTGGGCCACATCAGATGACATTCCTTCATGAACAGGTCCTGCAATGTGCCCTTCCTGCTGGACCCTCAAGCACCCTTTTCAAAAAGTACCAAACCAAAAAGCTAAAGGAAGAACAGCACAGGTAACCTACTTTGTCATGACTTGGGTTCTTGCTGTCTGTCGGTAACAGAAATATCGATACCATATTGGTACTTGCATTAAGAACCACACAATGCAAGCAAGAAGGGAAGAAAATAATTCACCAAACACATCAAAACAGGTGAGTGTAGATTGTGCTAAGAAAAGTAAAATTTGAGACTCACAAAGTTTGTGCATTTTGCTTAGGGAAGGTGCAACTATGGAATAAGTGCTCTGCTCAATGGTCTGAAAAACAGCTCTAAAGATTAACAGTCCTCTATAGTATCCAAATGAAACCTGCCTGAGTAAAGCTCCCAGAAGAACCCAGCCAAAATCAAAATTTGTTTTACCTTGAACTGCATCTGTGTTTCTTTCAGGTGTTCTGGAATTCCCACCATTCTTCTTACTTTTGTTTGAGTCATTTCCTTTCTCGGGCAAACTTTCTGCCCCACAAGCATGTCGTCTTGGGTCCTTTTCTCTGTGACTTTGCGCTGAAAGAGATTCCTGACTTACTTTCTTCTTTTTGCTTGTTTGCTTTAATTCCTCGTTGGCCTCTTCTTCAAGGGTTCCAGGCGCCAATCTCTTTCGTTGCCCAGAAGTGGGCCAGTTCTGGTCCTGTTTTTGCAGCTGCCGAGTCTTTGCTTGCTCCTGCAGCCGATGTAAGAGCAACTGGGACTTACATTCTGGACTATCCTCTTCATCACTAACATACCTGGGGATTTCACGAGGGAAGTCACTTTAACACATACACAAGATATTCATTCTTGGTGGTTTGATGGGAGGAAAAATCAAGCAGTAATGTTCAGTTGGATATTCAGCTTTTTAGCTACCTTCCTTCAGTTTTCATGTTTGCTTTTGCTTTAGAGAAGTATATGCTACTTTTAAGGCTACTGATTTCAAGCAATAAGAATTTTCTGAGGCAGAATCTCAAGTGAAGAGTTTCCTTGTTTTATTAGTTAGTTATTACATAGTTATGCAGTGATGCTCAGAATGATCAGTGATAAAAGGAAACAAGGCTGCCAAAAGCCAGGGTGACTAGACACTATCAAAGCAAATGCCAGCCAGAGCATAAAACAACTGAAAGAAGCTGTACGAGATAAAAAAATGTGGAGTTGGCCCACAGAAATCAGAGACTCAGATATAATTAAAAAACATATCATTATATTGATTAGTATATTTGTTTTTCCAAACTGGCATTTTAATTTTTGACCATTTAAACATTTTGAGAACTTTTTGAAAGGCTGGTAAAACTCCACGCCAAGTAGAGCTTTATTGATTGTCAGCATTTTGAATTGAACGCAGAAGCAAACTGATAAGCTAATGCAGGTCCTGGAATAGATTCAAGTGTTCACATGAATACCAGCACCACATTTTGCACCCCTTCCAGTTATTTTCCAAATGCAACCCAATGCAAAATGTATTGTAGTTACCCAACATGAGGTGGCCAGGGCAGTACAGGACCCTGGTCCAGGAATGGGCACAGCTAGAGCAGAATGGTATCTTGCCATGGGCAGAGGTCACTTTCAACCCTATTATTTTATGTTCTATGATAGCACCTGAAGCCGTGACTGCCCCCTGCTCTCTGAGCAAGTCATGAGTTTAAAATAAAAAATTAAATCAAAATTAAAAATAGGGAGAAAAAAGACAAGCAAATTGTATCAGTAACCAAAGGAACCACAGCTCTCATCATCCCCAATTTTGGTGATGAGGATTGCAATTCCTTTATCTCTGAGGGAGGTGGTTATCCGAAGCTTTGTAACCCTGGGAGAAGTGTTTGTGCAAGACTGAAGCCATCACTTAATCAGCTGGCTTGGTGGACCTGTTATATTCATGACATGTAATCACAGCTGCTATTTCTTTAGCTGGTGTTGGCCTTCATTTGCACCTAGAATGTGGTAATGCAAGGGGGCATTACATGTGCAGTTCCCAGCAGTGTGGCGTTTTGCAATAGACCTATGGGGACGTTGCAACTCTTATGAGAGAGAGAAGAGATTTCATCAACGCTTGGCACACTCTGAGTGCGATAGCACTTTAGAAATCCCATTACAGACGTTATTATGTAGAACATCTGAATATTCCTATTCTTCTGCCAATCACTTCTTCCGTTAATGAACAGCTTTCGTTTTTAAGGCTCGCCTTAAGTCACTCGCTTAATGACTGTCGGATCAAGTTCGGGCTTTTGCTTACGCCGTTTGCAACCCCCCCCTCCATTGGCCAGGGCACTGCGGAGATTTTGAAAGCGTTGCCCGTTCCTTGATTTTTTTTCCAGCCGGGCACAAGCAGCGCGCTATTTTGGTTTGTTTCCGGCCTTCAGCGATTGAAACCTTTAAACTCCCGCTCGAGGGACGCTTCATGGCGGACGTCCGAGGCCTCTGACGGCGTTTTTGTTTCCACGCTGATTTTGACCACCGAGTAAACGAAGCGCTATCGGCGACCCCGCCCTCCCCGGAGCTCCTCAGGGGACCCAGACCGTTTGACCGACACCCACTCCGGAAACCCCGCCGCCTTCCTCCCACACTGGCCGGTTTGGTCAGCCAGTTCGACGCGGAGCCCAAACCACCCGGCCTCACCTGCGAACCGCGAAGAGCGCCATGCCTGCCGGCGACGCGTCCCGATGACGTCAGACGCCCCCCAGGCCCCGCCCCCTTCGCTCGCTCAAAGACGCAGCCAGAGACAGGAGGACTGTTCGGAAGCCTTTATTGCCCCGCCCTCCAGCCCCGCCCCTCCCCCGGCAGCCGCGGCGCCGCCACTACGCGAAAGTGGAGCCGTTCCATCCCACGTTGGCCGGGGCCATGTCGTAGAAGTTGATGTAGACCCTGCGGGATAAACGGGAACGAGTGAGAGAGGGAGAGACGGAGGGAACTCCCCCGCCCCGCCCCGCCCCGCCCCATACCTGTCGGCGGGCACGCGCAGGCGCTTGGCCAGGAGCGCGCTCAGCATGGCGCTGTAGGCCTTGTTCTGCGGCGCGCTGATTTTGCCGATGCTGTGGAGGCTGCAGATGGCGCAGGGCGCGCTGGAGCCCCCGAAGGACATCACCTGGTCCGGGTTCACCTGCACGGAGACGTACTGCGGGGGGGGGGGAGGAGAGAGAGAGAGGGTGGGAGGGAGGGATGGAGGGAGGGAGGGGGGGGCCCTCGCCCCGCGCCCCCAGTGTGCGCCCGGCCCTCACCTGCGCCGGCTTCCCCGTGGCCTTGGCCAGCTCCTCGGTCAGCTCGGCCAGCAGCCCCTCGGGCAGCGCGTCCCGCGAGACGTTGGTGGAGATCACGAAGGCCGGCATGGCTGGAGGAAGAAGCGGCGGCGGGGCTGATGCTGGAGGCTGCTGTGGCTGCGCTGGCCACGCCCCCAGAGCTCCTCCCCCTCCCCAATTAGCCCCTCCTTCCGATGGGTGGAGCTACGCCGCCGCCCCGCCCCGTGGCAGGCGGGAGGAGGCTCCAATTGAGAGTTTCCGCAGAGGGAAAAGTTCTTCCAAAAGGGCTGAGAAAGGCAAGACGAGGAAGAAGCCCTGACTTGGACCGGGGTGGAATATGGGGAAGGGGAACTGAAGGGAGAGGAAAGATTTGGTGCAGGAGAGGCTGGCCATTGCCTCCTTCCTAGGCCTGGGAGTGGGCGACTGCCCCAACGCCTGCCAGGACTCGAACTCGCCGTCCCCTGGTTGATGCATCGACAGCTACACCAAACGGGCTCCCAGCTGTAAATAATGCAGCACTCTAAAGCGTCTCCAGACGCTGCTGGGCCTCCACAGCTGCGGAGGCTCCGGGATGACGTGCACATCTCGTTTGGGATCTGCTCCAGGGACTTCTGCCTAATCCCTCCCCCCCCCCGCCCGAAAACCAGGGGTTCCCTATTGGCAGCTTCCTCGGAGGTTTCAGGTAGAGCTCATTCCTCTGGTCTGCCTTCCTTTCTCCCAGAGGAGCTCCCACAACAATTCTCTCCTTGAAGAGGAACTGACTGCTGTGCCACAAAATTATTTCACCTTTCCAACTTCTCTGCAGCTCCTACAACAGACTTTTCCACTCCTGTCCAAATTTGGCTACACCGGCAGTGTGTCACATGGTGGGGCTCCAATCCCCAAGGCCTCATCTCACTGCATCTGTAGGACTGCCGACTCAAAACATTTCCCAGCGCCTTACGAGCGCTGTGAAAACTGACCTGCTTTTTTACTCCTTTTCCTTACTCCCAAGACCAGCAAAGCAGCCGTGCAGGCCACTGATCCATGCCAGAAAGATGTTGACCCCAATCTCAGCTTTCTGGCTAAGAAGCATCTGAAGGGGGCCTTACACAAGAGCCTTTAGCGATCTTTGAATGGGAGCTGGAATGCCCCCCTCACATGGCAGTCTGTTCTTGTGAACTTCCATCGCAAGCTGCTCTTGTTGGAGAAGAAAATAGGGACTCATTCTGAGAATTCAGTTATTGTCCACTTGGGCCTGAGAGGCTCAGTAAGAGGACTTTTGAGGGGGGCACATGCTCAGCCCGACCGTCTGAAGTATCACCAGGCAAAAAGACACCTGGCGGGCAGCAAGATCCCTTCTGAAGTGTGGACTGACCACAAGAATTTACAAGCCCTGAAAACCCCAAGGAAACTATTGCCTAAGCAAGTATGATGGGCTCAGTACTTTAATTGGTTCAATTTCACCTTTCAGTACTTGCCAAGGGGGAAGAATTTCCTCGGTGATACTATTTTTTGAGTGCCTCAGTATAAAAGCACCCAGGAAGAAATAGTTAACTCCATTATCCCCTCCTGGCAACTGGCATTTTGGGTAATGTAGTAATTTGTGATTACCGTATTTTTCAGCGTATAAGGAACACTTCCCCCCACAAAAGAGGGGGGAAATTTGCGTGCGGCTAAAACTAAAACACCAAATGTAGCCCCCCCCTGACCCCCACCCTTTTGGAGGCTGCAAAGGCAGCCTCCCAAACATCCTCTCAAACAGCCACCGAAAGGTCCGTTTGAGAGGCTGCCTTTACAAAGAGAAGCTCCTTTGCAAACGGAGCTTTTGGAGCCTGCAAATGCAGCCTCTCAAATGGAGAGCCTCTCAAGCAGAATTTTTTTTCTTATTTTCCTCCCTCCAAAATAATGTGCGTCTTATACTGCAGAGCATCTTATACTCTGAAAAATATGGTATTTGTTTGTGAGTCAAGGATCCTGTCGACGCATCAGGCATTTGGTGGGCTTCTCATGAAGGCTGCTAACGAACGACAGACTCATTGGCTTCTCGAGGTGAGAGCCTGGAAAAAGTCTGGGATGAGAAGCCCAGAGCCAATTCCAGAACCCCCTTTTATTGTGTATAGGTAAAAATGGGTGGTTACAAAAGGTAAGCAGGGGAGGTTACATATTAGCATATATTCAACATGTGAACACGTGACTGCAAGCACATCCACAAGCCTATGATTTTGGGAGAAAGCTCGTAATTCTTGGGAGGAGTTTTACCATGAGGTGGCTCTTTGTTTCTCTGCTTATTGCCTACGTGGTACAGTTGCATATTGTAGCAATATGGTTATAAGCACAGCTGAGCAAGATGAATATTTTATGTGTGCAAAGCAGTTTTCTTATCATGTCCGGTGTTTCCCGGACAGGCTTTGTAGTTAGCATTTCTGAGCGGTTTGCAACAGCAAGTGTGGATACATTTCTACAGAATGCTCAAATGTAGCGAGACATGGAAACATCACAGTTATGGTTATGTGGTAGGAACAGGGTATGCAGAAATACACATACAATGGAAACTCTGTCTGCTTGCTACTTTTACTTGTACATGATCCAATTCTAGAAGAATCTACATCTACAAGTTTATGTTATTTATCTAAGAGATTATGTGGCTAATGCAAAGCAGAATTATCTGACCATTGCCATAATGATTCCCAACAGATCCAGTTCAGGACTATCACTGCTAATAGGTAAAGGTAAAGGTTCCCCTGCTAGTCATTTCTGGTTCTAGAGGCGGTGCTCATTTCCATTTCTAAGCCAAAGAGCAAGTGCTGTCTGAAGACGCCTCCGTGGTCATATGACCGAAATGCCGAAGGTGCACAGGACACTGTTCCCTTCCCACCAAAGTGATCCCTATTTTTTCTGTTTGCATTTTTTACACGCTTTAGAACTGCTATGTTGGCAGAAACTGGGACAAGTAACGGGAGCTCACTCGGTTATGCGACGCTAGGGATTCGACCCGCTGAACTGCCAACCTTCTGATCGATAAACGCAGCGTTTTAGACACTGAGCCACCACATCCCTGATCACTGCTGATACAGTTGTGTAAAATGGGTTTTTTTATGGGAGTAAAGACATTCTTCAAGACAAAGATAATTGGGTCAAATAGTTTAAGAACTACTGATATAGGGTGTCTATACAGGAGGGAGCCAGTTAATATGATTATGCTCTCTGGACATGAACTGAGAAGACAGGCTTTGCTTGCAGTGCAGGGTACAATATGACACATCAAATGTTGTTCTTCAAATGTAGATATGGATTTTGCTCTTTGTGAAGCTATGCAAAATTTCAGAACAAATGCTTTAGTGTGGTGATTGATAAATTTAATGTGCTGTACAGTTCTCAAAAAAGAGAGATTTTGCAGTTCAAGAGTTAAAGTTTGGTACAAAGTACAGTTTCCTTTGGAGAACTATTTTCTGTGAGAAGCACTTGTTTCTTTCCATAATTTAGCTTATTAAACTCCATTGTAATTTCGAGAATAGATTTTCCCTTTGTTTCTGGAAGATATAAGTAGATGATTACACTTGAAACGGCCAGGATCCCCATAAAAATCAGAAAGCAGAAGGGACCAAGATATTCCTGAAAACAGAAAGGAAAATTAAAACCTAAAAAAGGCACACAATGTTGCATTCTTCAGTGTTATTTAAGGACAAGTCAATACAGGGCTGTATCTAGTTCATTAAACAAGCCCTGTCCTTTTCTGCTTCATATTGTTGTGCAGTTAAACCAGTGTGTATATAACATCTGGTCCTTTTCGTGACTCGGGTGCATTGGCCAAATCAAGTTACTCTTACCACAATGAATGGGAAAATCATTCCAAGCAGAAAGAGCCCCATCCAGTTGATAAATCCCACAATTACAAAGGCAGATGGACGGTACGTTTGATTGAAGATTTCCACCATAATTGATATTGTGGCACCAGCTAGCAAAGAGGGAGAGAAAGAAAGAATGCATAATATGACAGAGTCAGTGCTCATGTGAGGCCTCCAACTGTGGGAAGAGTGAAGAAAAAGGTTTTCTTGTAGCGATGGATGGACTGGGCAAGGATAGATGCGTTTCTGAGGGCAGCAAGAATAAGTCATTTGGGCTCCTGCTCTTCATTCCTAAAATCAGGTGAGCAGCCTTAATAGGAACTCACCATTCCAGAAACCATTATTGTGTCTGGGGAGGATTAAGGGACACACCTCAGTTCTGGTGTTGAGTGCCTAACAACAGAAAAGCAGATTGCTTAGAGCAGAGTTATAAGGTCCTTGACCACAGACTCCATTTATTTATTAGTCAAATTTGTATGCCAGACGACTCAGTGATGAAGCCGCTCACAACATTCAAAAGAAGGAAATTACAATAAAATCAATCAAAGGAGGGAACAAAAGAAATACAAGATAGCAATAGCCCTTAGACTTATATACCACTACACAGTGCTTTACAGCCCTCTAAGCGGTTTAGAGTCAGCTTGTTGCCCCTGGAGGAAGTTAGCACTCACCCCTCTCCTAGAAGAATGAAATATTTTAGAAAATATTAAAAAGGGCAGAAGATTATATTTCCCTGGATAAGAAATGGAGAAACCTGTTTTAAAGAAAGCAGCTTCCTGCCTTCCCCCACCCCTTTGTCAATGGGTCAGAGACAGAAACTCACTCCCCCCCATGTTTGTCAATGGGCAATTAAGGCTTCAGCCAAGCTCCCTCAATCCCCCCACCTTTGTCAATGGACCATCATTTGCAACACAATAGGACTCATCTAGCAACAGAAACTCACCACATGGCAAGGCCCAGGCAAGCTTGAGAGACAACCTACAATGTTAGCTAAGACCCCTAGACCATCTGGGAGTTGACAACCAATCAGGGTACATTTCTTATACAGGAACAGGAAACACCAAGATGGGGCTCCACAGAGAGTATAAACTCAGGCACTCAGCATCCCTTCTGCCCTTCTACCCTTCTCCCCTCTTCTCTTCTCCTTTCTTCACCCAACGCCTTGAACATGTGACCACCATTAAACCATCTTTCCAAGCAGTCTCCATGTTTCCAGTGTCTTTTTCCCCACTTGGAACTGAACCCAGATGGATATTTCTTCCAACAATATGGAAGGCTGAGTCAACCTTGAGCCTGGTGAGATTCGATCTGCCAAACTGCTGGCAGCCAGTGACCAGCAGAAGTAGCCTGCAGTACTGCACTCTAACCACTGCACCATCGTGGCTCAAGATGGCAAGAATGATAGACTGGAAATGAAGCAAAGGATCCCACTCTTCCTTGCCAAAGACCTGGGTGAAGCGCCAGGTTCATGGCTCCTTTAAACAATAGCAGAGTATGGGCCTTCTGGATTTCAAGGAGAGCCTAGTTCCAGAGGGCCAGGATTGCTACAGAAAAGGTGTGATTCTGTGGTCCTGATAAATGATGTTTAATTGAAGGAACCTGGAGTGTGCCAACAGATCAAAATAGCTGTACAGATACTGTGGGAGACAGACAGTTCCTCAGATAACCAAGCCCTAAGCAGTGTATTGGCTTTAGAAGTAGTGAATTGCACTAGGAAGCAAGCTGGCAATCAGAATTAGCATAGGGTTAGCAGAGCAGTTACATGGGCGTATTGAAGCATGCTTGTGACTGTGCCAGTGGTTTGTGCCACTGTTTGGACCAGTTGGAACTTCCAGGGGGTCTTCAAGGGCAGCCCCATGTAGACTGCATTGCAATAGTCAAGCTGAAAGGTGACCCAAGGCACAAATGACTATCTGAAGCACCTCTGGATCTAGGAAAGGGCACAACTAGCACATCAGATAACAATAACAATAACAACAGAGTTGGAAGGGTCCAACCCCCTGCCCAGGCAGGAAACCCTACATCATCTCAGACAGATGGTTATCCAACATTTTCTTAAAAATTTCCAGTGTTGGAGCATTCACAACTTCTGCAGGCAAGTTGTTCCACTTATTAATTGTTCTACCTGTCAGGAAATTTCTCCTTAGTTCTAAGTTGCTTCTTTCCTTGATCAGTTTCCACCCATTGCTTCTTGTTCTATCCTCAGGTGCTTTGGAGAACAGCCCGACTCCCACTTCTCTGTGGCAGCCCCTGAGATATTGGAACACTGCTATCATGTCTCCCCTAGTCCTTCTTTTCATTAAACTAGACATACCCAGTTCCTGCAATCGTTCTTCATATGTTTTAGCCTCCAGTCCCCTAATCATCTTTGTTGCTCTTCTCTGCACTCTTTCTAGAGTCTCAGCATCTTTTTTACATCGTGGCGACCAAAACTGGATGCAGTATTCCAAGTGTGGCCTTACCAAGGCATTATAAAGTGGCACTAACACTTCACGTGATCTTGATTCTATCCCTCTGTTTATGCAGCCCAGAACTGTGGTGGGTTTTTTAGCAGCAGCTGCACACTGCTAAAAAAGCCAACACAGTTCTGGGCTGCATAAACAGAGGGATTAAGATGAAGCTGTGCAAAGGCATTTCTGGCTATAGCTATAGCTACCACCTCTTTTTGAGCTGGAACTGTGAATCAGGAATATCCCCAAATTGTGCACCACTTCTGAAGGGAGTGCAATTCCATTCAAGATCAAAGATGGAATGTCCCCAGATCTGGGTGGCCCAAGCCCCACATTGTTGGGGAAACTGGGTGGCCCAAGCCCCATGTTTCATCTTGGGTTGGAGATGGTTCTTCCCATCCAAGCCCGTACAGCAACCTGTCCTGGGTGGAGATACTCACAAGGTCCAATTCCATAGAAGATGACAAAGAGGAAAATGAAAACGACACTCAAGTAGTGCATCCAAAAGAAGCGATGCTGGAATGAAAAAGGCTCATTTTAAACATAACAGCAACCATACTCTGATTCCTGACTTGCTAGGGCAATTGGAAATTTGAAATGTCAAATTGGATTAAGGGGACCCTCCTGGTCTAGAATGGGGCTCCTGAAATATGCCCACAAAGCATATCTAAATGGTCTTCATTTTGCCATCCACCCCATCTTCATTTTGCTATATCTCACCATTACGAGAAGCAGATACTTCCACTTTTGCCAGAAAAAACAAACAACCACTAAAATACCTCCCTTACTTGGAATGAAAGGGTTACTGTGAGTGCAGCCAGCACAAGCACCATGGCAGCATATCCTCCCCAGAGTAGAGGTTTCCGCCCAAAATGCTCAATCAGAGAACTCTAAAATGCAGAAGGAAATAAAGAGAAAATACATTTTGATGGGCTAATTGTGGGAATGCTAACAATTATTCTCCAAAATCTATTAATTAACAGTATAACAGAGTTGGAAGGGACTTTGGAGGTCTTCTAGACCAGGGCTGTTAAACTCAAGGCCCAGGGGCTGGATCCGGCCCATGGGGTGCTTAGAAGACACAGTTCTGCCCATCTTTAATAAGGTCCTCCCTTCTTGCATGTCCTCTTGAACTTACGCACAGAATGGATGAGAAGCACTCGCAGATGCCAACACCTAGTGCAATGTATGGAATGAGTGTTTCTTCAAACTGGGCTGTGCGAAAAACTTCAAATGAGTAGAAGTAGATCTAGAAAAGAACAAAAAATGAGAAGATAGGCAGTGTTTTTAGAAGGGAAGAAAAAGGAAAGAAGGGGAAGGTTATTATTTTTTTTTAGAAAAGGGGCCTTGGGTCCAAGTTAATAACACCTCATTTTAAGTAGGGGAGATTAATGTCCAAATCACTCTGCACCAAATAAAACATTTTTTTCTTAAATGGTTTTATGATCTTGCCAACCTGGGTTTTGTGATGGGCTGAGCCACAGGTTGTGTTACTTTCTGCCAACAATGACAGAGGACAGCAGCAGTTGTGGGATTCCTTTGAGCAAAGACTCAACTGCATTGATGCCACACAGCTGCAGGGTGCTCATGACGGTGATCATCACATACAGCTGCCAGCGCAGTGATTGGGCCTTCAGCACCTCTAGGACTCGGAGACTTTTCGTGCAAGACATGGTTGCCTTTTCCCTCTTGATGTCATCAATCTCGGCTTGATGGTCCCCCTCACCCCAGAGCTGTTTGATGGCTGTGGAAAGAAGGACATGCATGATGGTTCCCTTGTGTCCCTTGGCCCACTTGGGTGACCCTAGGTCAATATACACTTGAGATTGAGATATGGACAATCCATCTATGAATCTATGATGGAGGTGGGGCAAAGTTATGAGCTAATATTTATGTCCAAGATTGATAAGTTATTGCCAGCTGTTCTAAGTATATACAAAATCAGAATACAATATTGTAAAAAATTCTTACAATACTGTAAAAACAGTAAAACAGTAAAGAGTACACTCTTTTTTCATTGATTAGTTATTCTAGGCCTGCCAGAAAAGCTAGTCATAAATATTTTTTGAGGTGGGGGATCGTGTCTTGTCCTGATCTGACCTTGAATCTGACCAAAAGGCACAAAAGGCATTTGAGACAATATGCTTCTTTTGCCTCTGAACTGAACCTATGCCACTGCGAATCCTTTGAGAACTTTTCTAGGGGAGACAGGCTGTTGTTGTTGGAGCTATTCTCCAGGGTCACCCAAGTGGGCCTGTTTTCAAAAAAAGTAAGCCCAACTAAATGTAACTACAGTACTGTATACTATTTAGGATAAGGAGCTTTAGGCATCAGAGTCATTTTCAAAATATAGTGTCGTCGTATCGAAGGAGCCTGGCATACTGTAGAATTGCAAACTGACCATCAGAATTTGGAGTACCTGCAATCCACTCATAAACCGAACCAAGGAATCTTAGATAATCTCTGTTTTTCTCTCCATTTGATTTCCAAGTTTTACATTCCAAGTAACCATAATAAGCAAGCTGGCACTTTGTCTTGGAAACCTGAATATAATTAAGCCAATCATGTTGCTGTCCTTCAAAGCATCATTCTATTGGAAATGGTCGCAGCCATCAATACATCCGATGACTTGAAGGATTTGAAAGAAAGTGGCACAAGAATCCTTATGTCTAAGACTTCATAACATCTGAACGATATTTTAGAACAACATCTACCTTGTTTTCTAAATTTCCAGCAAGATAATTGGGTGGAACATTTGTCAATTGCAGAATATGCATATAACAGTGCACATCAGACAACAATTCATATGTCTTTTTTTCCTACTAAGTATGGTGTCCTTGGTTCTCATTTTCACAAGCCCCTTCTTCAAAGTCAGCAGTGGAGAATTTTTAAGAATTAGTGATGGTTTATCAAGTCTTGCAAGTTCAATTTAAGATAGCTAAAGAGATTTACAAAGGATTTGCAGACAAGCATCATCAACCTGATCCCAGTTTAAAAACAGGCAATTAAGTTTGAATTTCTACTTGACATGCCGCCTCCTTGCAAAAAATTAGATCACAAATTTATTAATCCCTTTCCTATTGAATCTGTAAATAATCTTGTGTACCAAATCAAGGTACCTCTAAATAATCTTGTGTACCAAATCAAGGTGTGTTTCATATTTCATTGTTCCCTTCTACTTTCATTCTTGCTTGGGCCAGTTCCTTTCATCCTTCCATTCCACTTCTGCATCCCAAGTTGCTTCCATCCTGGACTCTCAGTTGAATTGCACTCGAGAAGAAACTGGTAACCAATGCAACATTTGTAGTCGTGGGATTGTCCAAAAAGCGCAAGTGCTAGATTTGTCGTGAGCTGCTTGTTCTTATCTACTTCCTTTGTTTCATTGCTTTTCGATACTTCTTCCTTTATTAGGTCATTTCACATATTTTGGCTACCCTTAGTGTACCCTTCACCATGGGATACAATGAAGAGTGGGTCAACCTATTCTCCAAAGCACCTGAGAGGCAGGACACGAAGTAACGGATAGAAATTTATCAAGGAGAGATCCAGCCTAGAACTTTCCTGACAATCAGAACAATTAACAATTAACCAGCTTCCCTTCAGAAGTTGTGGGTGCTCTATCACTGGAGGTTTTTAAGAAGAGATTGGACAGCCATTTGTCCAGAACAGTATAGGGTCTCCTGCTTATGCAGGGGGTTGGACTACAAGATCTCCAAAGTGTCTTCAAATTCTGTTAATATATATTCTATTCTGTATCTGTCAAGGTCACCACATGACTCTAGGGCAGGGGTTGATGGATGATTTGCCAAGCTTTTGATCTAGTGCTTCTAGTTCACTTTGTGCCCAGGATATAAGTACCACAAAGGCTTGAAAAAGTGGGCTAATTCAAGTGTTGATGGTTTTAATAGTATTTCCACCATTAAGCATGGATTTCAGGACTTTCCTTATGCTTTCTATATATTCCTTAGTTATACTGTCTTGACCTCAAAGTGTCTAATGCTATTTGATTGTTGGAGTGACCCATATGTTTATAAGTATCCTCTGTGGTGAAACTTAATTTGTTTTCAACTGGCATTTTAATTCCATCACTTTTTAACTAATTTTCAGTTCAGGAGCATTGGCATGGTGATGGAAAAACATAATTCTCTCAGGTTTCCTTGGTGGCTGCTCTCCCAGGTATCAGGCAGGAGAGTTTGATGTTCCCTTCCCACTTCCTCTCTTTGTAAGAAAAGAAACCCCCCCCCACTTTCTCCCCAGTTGCGTTAACGATCCTGCTTGCCTCCAAGGCAAAGGACTGCTGGACCTGAAAAGGTTCCAATTGTAATAGCATATTCCAGTCCTGTTCCCCTTTTGGCTGGAGAAGAAGGATTCTCCTACCTTTCAGGAAGGCCTCTTCGTTGCCTTTCTGTATCAGAAGGTATGGTGGGGAGTCAGGAAAACATGGGAGTGTCACCAATTGGATTGTGGCTGTGAGCCCACTAAAAGCCAACAGCAGGGGCCACAAGGACTCTGAGCCCAAAATTTCCCTGTGGAGAAAGGAAGAATGTAATTTGTACTGCACCAGCAGGGAGAAGGCTTTGGCTTTTCTCCACCAGACTTGATTTGCTCACTACAGTGTTCACCACACTTTGTGAGTCTCTGTAGAGTCAAGGACACTCAGCAGGGATAATGGAGTTCCCCTGCGGACTTTACTTTGCTAGTCATTGATGACTACAAGGATGGTTCTCATCTCCGTTTCAAGGCCATTAAGCCAGCACTGTCTGAAGACATTTTCACAGTCATGTGGCCAGCATGATGTCACAGAGCACTGTCATCTTCCCACCAAAGTGGTACCTATTTATCTACTCATCCTATCATGTGGAGCTTGGGTTTCAAACCTGGGCTGCTGGCTTTCCAACTGACAAGCCCAGTGTCTTAACCATGGATAAGATGTGGGGAAATTATGCAATCTTCCTCCCTTCTTCACCAAGCAAAGATGGAAGAAAATCCCTCCTCCAAGGACTGAATGGCATTTAAAATTTAAATTTAAACTGAAATAGATAATCCATATTTGTTTAAATAGCAAATAATCTGTCTAATTATCAGTCAAAGTGAATGTAATATTTTTATTGTGCTATTAATAAGATTTGAGGTTTTCCTTTCCATTGGAAAATTACTCTTCTTGTAAGCAATAAAAGACCACACTGTTTGGCATATTTTAAATTCTATGGAATGAAATTGCATCCAAGAAGGTGGGAAATTTGAGATTCTACAACTTATGTTCCTGGGTTTACTATAACATTCAAAATATTTTTGCCTCATCTGTATCTGGATTATTTATTTTTAGAGGACAAAAGATGGTTGATCAGATTTCTATTGCACAGCACTTATCAAGTTAATAGTCATATAATATTTTCACATCTTTAGGTTCAAAGCCAAATGCTCCAGTTTCAACTGAAATGAAAACTTTTGAAATTAAAGCTTAAATTAAGTGTTCACTTCAGACATCTGGTGATTTAAATGGCTTTCCCTGAGTGTGTTTTGGAAAGGGACTTACCCAAGACCAATGATTTGTCCTGCAACTTTGCCTAATGTCAGAAAAACAGCGACCGTTGCATTTGTAAATCCCCGCAACTTCTTTGGCGAAATCTCTCCCACATATTGAGGATGTATATTGAAAGAAAACCCTTCAGAAAGGAAAAGGGTTACAAAGAAGAGTATTGAAAAATTGGCCAGCATGTCATCTAAGATGCCATGTCATTAAAACCATCTTACATTGCAGAGGGGCATTACTGAGTTATGGATAGTTGAGTGAGAAGGATTACAATGACACCAGGCGAATATGAAGGGGAGAAAGAGAGAGGGAGAGGCCTCTGAGTTAACCACTCTTGAATCAGCCTCTCCTCTAGAACATTTGATCACAGCAGAACTTGGCCCATGCTGAGCTAATGGACTTGCTCACAGTTATAAGACAGCCAACAACTACCAGTGCCAATCCCATACAGCTACCAATGCCAATCCCATATAGCTACCAATGCCAATCCCATATAGGAGGCGTCCAAGGAGGATCATCTCAAAAGATTTGGCCATCTTGCTGAAACCCATGAATAGGGCAGCAGTCAGCATGATCAGGTTGGTGAACATCTGGCACTTCTTTCTGCAACAGAAGGGAGGGGCAGTGAGGGAGAGGCATTTCCAGGGGTTTCTCAGCAAAGCACAATGGAGGGCAGCATTGTGGCCATCATCTTGAGTTTTATTTTGACGGCACCGTGTGAACACCCTGAATAGGATGCCAAAGGGCTACAATCAATATAGAGTTTCAAACATTTTGAACATTTGGGACTTGGAGATAACAAATAAGGGCCACACTGTAGACAGATCTAACTAGTGAGGAAGTTACTTTCTATATTTTGTGGTGAGGTATCCACAACAGACACTCCCTACGAGACCTCCAATCCCGTAACTGGATACTATGAAGGACCATAACAAGATAATATTCTCTTGAGGCAGTGGTGAGCCATGTCGTTCCAGCCAGGTCTCATTAATGAATTTTTTAATATGCTGTGAATAAAGAAAATGCATTCATTTTACAGTTAATGAATTTCTTCACTTTTTCACATGAGTTTACCTGTCAGCCACCCCAGTACAACGCCCCAGCCACCCCACCACTCTGGCCACCACAGGTCCTGGAACTCCAGGATGGTGAACCTTCTCTGCCCCTGGCTAAAGCACCAACATTTGAACTGAAGGAAATGCCCATAGAAAATAAGGGGCACTATCACTTACCAGGGAGGGATAGTTTATTACAGAAATGTGAAACCCATAAGGGAAGCTGCCCCCGATTCCCAGCACGAGGATCATTTGAAATAGTCCCCGGTATTGAATCTGGAAAGAGAAAAAGTGTTAAGGCTTCTAGCATTGGACACCAGCTTTCTACCAAAGCTGTATCCTCAAAGTCATCCCGCCCCTCACACCCGTGCACACAACTTGAGAGAGGGGAAGGGCATCCATAAGGCTGGCTTGCGGCCTAGAATAATGTGCAGCTTCCTTGACTGACTCTTCCTTAGGGGGTCTCCAGGGCAAGGTGCCAAGTTCATTTCCCACTCAGGCTGAACCTCCTGACAACCCCTAACCAGCTGGAGAGTTCACAGCCCTTCCGCCAACGAACTCTCCCCCCACTCTCACCCCCCCCACCCCCGACAAGGAGAAGTTTTTTGGGATCTTCCTCTGAGAGCTCAGAAATACAAAACAGAACCTCCATGTGCCGATCCTGAAATATAATGGGCAGCTGCAGACATGGTAGGAGCTTTTGTGAGCTACAGCTTACTTCAACAGCTCATGAAGGCTCATGCCTTTTAAGGCAAAACGGTTGAGATCTTTTTAACAACATAGTTGCTCTTCTAATGTAGAATGTAGAACAGCACATTGTATGGCTAGGAATTTGGCAAGGAAAGTTACTCCTCATGGGTTGTCACAGAACTCCTTAGGAAGAAAGGGGAGAATAAATTTTTCCTAAAGCACCAGAAATGAACTCTTTGTCATTTGCTCCTACTGCCATCTAGTTACCTTATTCTAGAAAGTGGTAAACATCAGTTGGGGTGAAAACAAGAGCTTTCTAAAGAAGAATGGGAAAATTTTTACACCTAGATAGTTTGCTTCCTACCGACTCTTGCTAATTCTCCAATGAATGTACATCTTAGTGATGTAACACCCTGGTCCCCTGTCAAGTCCCTATCCTGGCTTTGCCCTTAGGCAATCCCCCCCCTCCAGAAGAGAATCATCTCCAGGGATATTATCACCTCTTGGATCTGTGTCTAAAGGCAAAGCCAAGATCAGAGAGTCAGTTTTTTAAAGAGACATACTGTTTGATGAAAGTCTATTTTGGTTAAACTTTAATTC
The DNA here is from genome assembly GCF_028640845.1 of Ahaetulla prasina. Lineage (NCBI taxonomy): Eukaryota > Metazoa > Chordata > Lepidosauria > Squamata > Colubridae > Ahaetulla > Ahaetulla prasina. Next base: position 659,479 of record NC_080553.1, on the reverse strand, counting down.
TTCTGGTCAACTTCTCCAGGGCTGCAACACAGGCATAGTGTTCTCAATATGCAAAAAATTATAAACCAATTAGCCTGATTAATGTCAGGGGCAATATTTATGCAAAACATAAAATCAATAAATTAAAGGTCTGGTTCATTGATAACAATGTGTTTGCAGAGTCACAGGCAGGGATTCTCCACAGTTGACCATGGTTTTATATTGGATCATTTCATGAATAGCATGACAATAGAAAACTATTTATTTGTGACTAATTCATGCAACTTTTGATCTTACTAATAGAAACAAGCTGTAGATAAACTTAGATGGTTGAATTTGGAAAAAAAAAGTAATTGATTTTAATCATGGCATTATATACAAATAATCAAATTCAGATTAGATTTACTCTAGGCACGAGTGTCAAACTTGCTGTGTCACATTGCCATCACATGATGTATCACAATATGTTTTCCCTTCACAGAGCTCGGGGGAGTGTGGCCTGCACATCCAGCCCACTGGCTGCCAGTTTGACACCTCTGCATGGGATACTGTAGGAAGTTAGCACCCACCCCACTCCTAGAAGAATGAAATATCTTAGGAAATATTAAAAAGGGCAGAATATTATGTTTCCCTGGATGAGAAATGGAGAAACATGTTTTAAGGACAAAACAGCTCCCTGCAGCTCCTTGCCTCCCCCCACCTTTGTCAATGGGTCAGAGACAGAAACTCACTCCCCCCACCTTTGTCAATAGGACCCATCTAGCAACAGAAACTCATCACATGGCATCTGGGAAGATGACATCAGCCAGCAAGGCTAGCTAAGACCCCCACCCCCTGGGAGTCTGACAACCAATCAGGACACTCTTCCTGTGCCCCAGGAAGTTCAAAGCTCTGCGAAAACATAAAGCCAGGGCGCGCTCAGCATCTCAGCCCTTTTTTTGTTCAGGAACTCAAGCTATGTGATCCTGACCATCATTAAACCATCTTTCCAAGCAGTCTCCATGTTTCCAGTGTCTTTTCCCCCCACTTGGAACTGAACCCAGATGGACATTTTTTCCAACAATACCTTACAGATAACTTCAAGATCTCTAAAAGGGTGAAACGAGGTGGGCTTGCCCTTCTCCTATTAATGATATTGTGTTGATTGCCTTTTAATCAAACATGTTAGTCTGGGAGGATGCTATCAGATTCTGATTAATAAGTAGCTAAGTAACTGTAATTGTGCACATAAGCGATGTTTTAATGGAAGCTCTGCATTAAACTAATGAAGTTTAAATATGAAAAGGAGTTTATTGAGAAAAAAGAATGCACAAAAGCAAGCACATAGAATTTCTTAGCAAAACTACCATATTTTTCAGAGTATAAGATGCACCTCCCCCCCCCAAAGAGGCTGAAAATTTGGATGCGTCTTATACTCCAAATGTAGCTTCCCCCCCAAGTGTTTTTTCAGCCCTAACGAGGCGCTAACGAGGTGCTAGTGAGTGAAGCATCTTCCCAGCTTTGCCTGCTTCTCCCACTCTCTGCTGTGCTTTAACTAGGCACTAGCGATCTCCATGCTTTGCTTGTTCCCTCTGCCTCTCAATTGTTCTTTAGAAGCTTTTTTTTCAGCCCTAACTGGGCGCTAGCGAGTGAAGCAATCTCCACATGCTTTGCTTGCTTTTCTCATTGCTGCTTCCTCTCAGCTGTGCCTTAGAATTGATTTTTTTAAAATATAATCTTTTATTGGCCAACTGTGATTGGACACAAGGAATTTGCCTTACACAATGTAAGCCGCCCTGAGTCTTCGGAGAAGGGTGGGATATAAATTCAAATAAAAAAAAAAAATTGTCTTGGTGCATATGCTTATAGTGTACATAAAAGAAAAGATCATCAAGAATTCTAAGGTACAACACTTAATGATAGTCCTAGGGTTCAAATAAGCAAACAGTAAACAATCAATATCAATATAAACCATAAGGATACAAGCAACAAAGTTACAGTCATACAGTCATACAGTCATACAGTCATACAGTCATACAGTCATACAGTCATACAGTCATACAGTCATAAGTGGAAGGAGATGGGTGATGGGAACAATGAGAAGATTAAAAGTAGTGCAGATTTAGTAATAGTTTGACAGTGTTGATGGAATTATTTGTTTAGCAGAGTGATGGCATTTGGGAAGAAACTGTTCTTGTGTCTAGTTGTTCTGGTGTGCAGTGCTCTGTAGCGTCATTTTGAGGGTAGGAGTTGAAACAGTTTATATCCAGGATGTGATGGGTCTGTAAATATTTTCACAGATCGGTCTGTAAATATTTTCTTTTTGATTCATGCAGTATACAGGTCTTCAGTGGTAGGCAGGTTGGTAGCCATTGTTTTTTCTGCAGTTCTAATTATCCTCTGAAGTCTGTGTCTGTCTTGTTGGGTTGCAGAACCAAACCAGACAGTTATAGAGGTGCAGATGACAGACTCAATAATTCCTCTGTATCAGCAGCTCCTTGGGCAGTTTGAGTTTTCTGAGTTGGCACAGAAAGAACATTCTTTGTTGTGCCTCTTTTATGACGTTTTTGATGTTAGCTGTTCATTTTAGATCTTGCAATATGGTAGAACCTAGAAAATTGAAGGTCTCTACTGTTGATACTGTGTTGTCTAGTATTGTGAGAGGTGGAAGTATGGAAGGGTTTCTCCTAAAGTCTACCACCATTTCTACGGTTTTGAGTGTCTTCAGTTCCAGATTGTTTCGGTCGCACCACGAGGCTAGTTGTTCAACCTCCCGTCTCTATGCGGATTCATCATTGTCTCAAATGAGAGCGATCACTGTTGTGTCATCTGCAAACTTAAGTAGTTTGACAGATGGATTGTTGGAGATGCAGTCATTGGTATACAGAAAGAAGAGAAGTGGGGGGGGAGCACACAGCCTTGGGGGGGGGGCTGTGCTAATTCTACAGGTATCTGATGTGATTCTGCTTAGCTTCACCTGCTGCTTCCTGTTTGTTAGGAAGATTATGATCCACTTACAAGTCTGTTCAGGTATATGTAGCTGGTTTAGCTTAGCTGGAAGAGTGTCTGGAATGATGGTATTGAATGCTGAACTAAAGTCTACAAAGAGGACCCTTGCATAGGTCTTTGGAGATTCAAGATGTTGTAAGATGTAGTGCAGAGCCATATTAACAGCATCATTAGTTTATATGAAAAATGCAAGGGGTCTAACAGCAGATCCGTGATGGTTTTCAAGTGGGACAGCACCAGCCTTTCAAAGGTTTTCATGACTACAGATGTTAGAGCAACTGGTCTGTAGTCATTCAGTTCCTTGATGGTGGGCTTCTTCGGCACTGGGATGATAGTAGAGCATTTCAAGCAAGAGGGAACATAGCTCATCTGTAGCAATTTATTGAACATATGGTTGAAGATGGGGCCCAATTGGTCAGCACAGACTTTTAAGCAAGAAGGAGTTATCTAGTCTGGGCCTGGAGTTTTTCCTGGCTTTTGTCTGTGAAATAGGTCTTGCACTTCCTTTTCTGTGATCACTAGGGGTTGTGAATCCAATGGGATGGGGTCAGTTGTAGGAGGCTTGGCTGTTGTTGGTGTGTCTGAGATGGGGGTTGTGGAGATAGGTGACTGTAGTTTCCTTTTAAACCTCCAATAAAACAAATTCAGGTTATCTGCCAGTTGTTGATTTCCTTAAGCCTGGGAAGGAGGTTTGCCGTAGCCGGTGATATTTTTAAGAGTATTCCACATGTTTGCTGGTTCATTTGTTGAGAACTGATTCTTTAGCTTTTCAGAGTAGCTTCTTTTTGCTGCTCTGAAATCCCTTGTTAATACATTTCTGGCCTGATTGCATTTTATCACCTTTTCTGTAGGCTTCCTCTTTGGAACGATGTAGCTGCTTAAGTTTAGCTGTGAACCAAGGTTTGTTGTTACTGTATGTTTGCAGGTTCCTGGTGGGTACACATAGGTCTTCACAGAAGCTGACATATGATGTTACAGTCTCTGTGAGTACATCTAAGTCTGCAGAGGTACTTTCAAAAAAATTCCAATCAGTGCAGTCAAGGCAGACCTGTAGCTTTAACTTTGCCTCCTCCTTCCAGGTCTTCACTGATTTAATTGTTGGTTTTGTGGTTTTAAGTCTGCCTGTAAGTTTGCCTGTAAGCAGGTACAAGGTGAATCATGCAATATCAGTGTCCCACAGCTGCTCGTAGTAAGGACTGATAAGCATCTTTTAGTGTTGTGTAGCAATGGTCTAAAATATTCTTGCCTCTAGTGGGACAATTGACATGCTGAAAGTATTTTGGTAGCTCTTTCCTTAAGTTTGCCTTGTTTAGATCTCCCAAAATAATGGCCAGTGAATCGGGGTATTTGGCTTCAGCCTCCATAATTTGGTCAGCTAGAGTTCGTAATGCCTTGTTTACACAGGCTTGTGGCTAATTTACAGAAATTAGAAGAAATGAGGAAAATTCATGAGGTGAATAGTATGGTTTGCAGTTGATAATGTCTCTAAGTTTTCATCACAGAATTTATATATTATAGTTATATCCTGAGACCAGCTGTTGTTGATATATAAGCATAAGCCTCCTCCCTTCTTTTTACCAGATGTTTCTGCAATTATGTCTAATCACTGAATTTGAAACCCTGGGATATGCAGGCTGCTATCATCAATTGATTCATTTAACCAGGTTTTAGAGAAGCATAAGGCTGATGAATTGTAAAAGAATTGTATCTGTTTAAAAGAAGTATTTCATCCATCTTATTAGTAAATGAATGTACATTGGTTAGGAAAATTGAAGGCCAAGAAGTTTTATTTCTTCTATTCCTTAATCTTTTTAAAATTCCTGCCCTTTTACCTCTCTTTTTTCACTTCTTCAGTTTGGTTTTTTTGGTAATCCATGGCTCCTGGGAAATTGCTTCTTCCTGTGTTAGAATCTCCTCTGTGTTTGTAAAGAGGCTGTGTGTGTTTAAATCACAGAAAGCTGCTCCTTAAAGAAAACATTGCTTAATTTTTAGCAAATGGTCTCGTAAGAAATCCATAGTGAGTCGCAGAGAATAATTAAAAATAAAGAAACCATTAGAGAGCATTTCACTGAGGCAGCCTTTGGCGGCGCTATCTTGGAATGAATAGAATGGAATGAATTATCCCCAAGCAAGTGATAAAAAACCAGCAAACTAATGTACTGAAGCTAATCAGACTAAGGATGCTAGCCAGATGAATATCTGGTAGACAGATTTTCCCCCCCTATTTTCCTCCACAAAAACTAAGCTGTGTCTTATACTCCGGTACGTCTTATATGCCAAAAAATATGGTAGTTATTTATTGTCTCTGAAGGGATATAATAATAATAGAACTGGTAGAATTAGTGAGACATAATAGTAGAGTCAGTAGAATTGGTTTGACTTGCTCTTTTGCTTCTGTAAGAATTGCTTTGCTAAGAATTAGAATTGCCTCTGTCATTTGTTTCTACCAGTGATCTCACTTCTGTGTTATGTTTTTCTGTATCACTCCATACCTGGTGAATATCTCAAGAAGCAGGCACCCAACCCGCTTCCTTGCTGCACTGCCAAAGGAAGGGATGCGCCAGAATTGGGTACTAAGCTGATGTCTCTGAGGGTATAAAAAGGATGCCATATCTTCCCCAAGGTGTGGCTATCTCCTCACATGAATTGTATCTGTATGTTCTGGATATAGTCCCACACAGTATTTTGTTTTTGGCCATAAATAAAATCTGCTTCTCTTTGCAAACCTCATCTTGAGCCTCTTTTTTTGGCATTCTGGTGACTCAAGTACATTTGGGGACTTTACATTTCCTTGGATAAGCTTAGAATTCTTTCAATAACAACAACAGAGTTGGAAGGGACCTTGGAGGCCTTCTAGTCCAACCCCCTGCCCAGGCAGGAAACCCTACACCATCTCAGACAGATGGTTATCCAACATTTTCTTAAAAATTTCCAGTGTTGGAGCATTCACAGCTTCTGCAGGCAAGTCGTTCCACTTATTAATTGTTCTAACTGTCAGGAACTTTCTCCTTAGTTCTAAGTTGCTTCTTTCCTTGATCAGTTTCCACCCATTGCTTCTTGTTCTACCCTCAGGTGCTTTGGAGAACAGCCCGACTCCTTCTTCTTTGTGGCAACCCCTGAGATATTGGAAGACTGCTATCATGTCTCCCCTAGTCCTTCTTTTTATTAAACTAGACATACCCAGTTCCTGCAACCGTTCTTCATATGTTTTAGCCTCCAGTCCCCTAATCATCTTTGTTTCTCTTCTCTGCACTCTTTCTAGAGTCTCAGCATCTTTTTTACATCGTGGCGACCAAAACTGAATGCAGTATTCCAAGTGTGACCTTACCAAGGCATTATAAAGTGACACTAACACTTCACGTGATCTTGATTCTATCCCTCTGTTTATACAGCCCAGAACTGTGTTGGCTTTTTTAGCAGCAGCTGCACACTGCTGGCTCATATCTAAATGGTTGTCCACTAGGACTCCAAGATCCCTCTCACAGGTACTACTATTGAGCAAGGTACCACATATACGGTACGGTATCTGTGCATTTTGGTTTTTTTGCCTAAATGTAGAACCTTACTTTTTCACTGTTGAATTTCCAATGCCCAATGTTCAAGTCTGTCAAGATCTTTCTGTAATTTGAGCCTATCTTTTGGAGTGTTGGCTATTCCTGCCAGCTTGGTGTCATCTGCAAATTTGATGAGTTCCCCATCTATCCCCTCGTCCAAGTCATTGATGAAGATGTTGAAGAGTACTGGGCCTAAAACAGAGCCTTGGGGTACTCCACTGCATACTTCCCTCCATGTGGATGTATTTCCATTGAGGACTACATGTTGAGTGCGGTTGGTCAGCCAGTTACGAATCCATCTGGTGGTGGTGCTGTCTAACCCACATTTTTCTACTTTATCTAGTAGAAGGTTATGATCTACTTTATCAAATGCTTTACTGGAGTCCAAGTAAATTATATCGACAGTATTCCTCTGGTCTATTAATTTTGTCACTTTGTCAAAGAATGCAATAAGATTAGTCTGGCATGATCTGTTTTTGACAAACCCATGTTGGCTTTTGGTAATTACTTTGTTTGCTTCTAGGTGTTTTAGCTTTTGGGTTCCAGCAGAGGTTCAGAGTTGGAGAGACTTTCTCCGGACCAACTCTTTGGATTTGGCCTGTATCTTGGGCTTCAAATGGGGTTCTGAAGGAGAAGGTTGATTTGGGTATCCTTCTATTCTGGAACCCACCAGCACAGTTCCTCCCTCCCTGCTGCTTCTCCCAGTCCCCCCACCCCATTGCTCCATTTCTTGATGTCTTTGGTATAGCCATCAAATCTATTATCTAATGGGCAAGTTTTCCTTCCTAATGACTGTTGAATGATAAAAAAGAAAGAATATACCAGTTGTTGCTATTTCTGATTTTATATAAATGATATTTCCATGATGGGTATTTTTCTGGGGAAAATGAAAGCTTAATTCTACTTCAAAGGAACTCTCTGGTGCCATATCAAAGACCAAGCTCACTCTCAGAGACTGACCAACGTCTTCACCGCTACCCACAAATTTAACTGAACTGATCATAACAAGCCAAACCCAAGAAAGCGTCAATTTTTCGATGTAGAATATTTTAGAGAAAAAGTACTTCTAAGTCGGTTCAAGTGCTGCTACCCACCCTCCTCCTACATAACATGGACCTGTCCTTCCCATAAAATGTTTTTGTTTCCACAATTCATTTTCAAGCTGGATCTGAACATGAAGCTACAGAGGGATATCCTGGAGTTAGTCAGGAGATATTGTCTACTGAGCCTGGCACTTGAGGCAGCCTGCCCTTTCTCCCTGTCCATGATTTTCAGGCAGTCTGTGGCACCTTGCCTCGAGGTGGGGGGGGCAATGACTCATCCTCTCTCACTGCCCCCCTCCCTGCTGCGGGCTACTCTCTGCTCCAATCTCTGGCCCCAGGGTTCAGGCCCTTCACTTCCTGGCAACCTTACTGAGATAGCTAGGCTACTTGTGCCTTTATCTTTAAAACAGGCCAGCTAATTAAAGCTGAAAACAACGTAAAACAGCCTGTCGAAGACCACTCTGGGTATATATAAAAGCTTCTGGCATTAGGTGAAGAGGATTTTTTTGCAGCTGAAGCCAAAAGAAGGCTCAGTTCTGGCATTGCCACAAGGGACCTGGCAGAAGTGGCCATCTCCAAGGAAGAATCCCACCTCTTGTCTTTAAGACTATTTTTAGACTACTGGCAATCTAGGCCAGGAGGGAGAACTCTAGGCCATGCTATTAGTACAGTATTTAAGTATCATGCATGATAAATAGAATATGTCTACTCACCTGCTGCTTATGGGGCAGCCTCAGAGTCACTCTACTTGAATTTAATGTTGAATTTTGAATTTAACTGCTTTTCACCTCTTGACAGGCGTGTACGATCGGATACTCAGAACACAAAATGCCATAATGTTCCAGCCCAATGAGGAGCCCTATCACTGAATCCCACCTCTTGTCTTTTAAACTACTCCCATCCCAAGCCTTCTCCCTAGCTCCAGCTGGCACTCAGCATCCTCTCCTCTGCTTATTTTACTGTACCCCCCCTTCCCTGGAAATTGGGGCAAAGTTTCCAAAAAGTGGTAGGTGTTTGGGGAGAGAATGCCTCCCTCAGGTAGCTGAGTGTCCCTGGTAATTCCCTTCACAAACCCTAAAGGAAAGGCGGGCTATCAACTGAATAAACCAGCAAAGAGTCTCCCTGTGAGTTTTGGCACCCAGAGCTTTTCCTCTCTGGATGTGTCTGTGTATGGCTGGGTGGGTGGTGGTAAATGATAGGTAGCCCAGTACTCACCAGATCGGAGAGGAAGCTAGCCATCTCTTAGCTAAGGAGTGAGCAGAAACTAATTTCCTGTAACTGGAAGGCACATGAGCTGCTTCTCAAAGTAGTCTCTTACTGCAGAAATTAGCAGTGGGCCCCATTTAATTAAAGTTAAAGTTTACCATGCAGGTTTCCAATTAATCTATTAATTTTGCTTTCTCTGCAAAGTTGGAGCTTTTGGGTTAAATAAATAACCCACCAGTAGATACAATGACCAATTAAAGGATCAGAAACTGCCTAGCTTCTGTTAACACCCACGGATTTGGGAAATATTTGGCCTCTGCTGCCATCAGATTATATAAATTTCCCCTTTTAACAGATTAACAGAATTGGAAGGGACCTTGTAGGTCATCTAATCCGACCCCCTTGCCTCACTAAGTCCTGAAAACCATGTGAGATGGTTCTAGAAATGAAACTTTCTGCCAGCAATTGGTTAGAGTTGACAAGACATTCATCATGTTCTTGGACTAAAATAATGCAACGTTAGAGACGGTGACCTGAATACATATTTCTTTACTGAGGTGTTCTTTTTATTGACTCACTAATCACAGTTAGGCAACATCTAAGCAATTGCTTAAAAAGGCTGGAGAATGTGATGTCACCCTGCACCCACCCCTTCCCTACTCCGCTTCTCTGAACAGAGACCTGGCTTGCATCAGCACAATGATGGCCATCTCTTCTGTGATCTAGATGGCACCTGCACTTCTCTTGATCATTGTGTGGATCGTTGTATGGATCATTGTGTGGATCAACAGAGTTGGAAGGGACCCTGCAAGTCATCTAGTCCACCACCCAAACATCATTTCTGACAAATGGCAGTCCAATCACTTCTTGAAAGCCTCCAGCGATGAAGCACCCATAACTTCCGAAGGCAAGCTGTTCCATTGGTGGATTGTTCTCATTGTCAGAAAATTTCTCCTTATTTCTAGGTTGAATCTCTCCTTGATCAGTTTCCACCTATTATTCCTTGTCTGGCCTTTGGGTACCTTGGAAAATAGCTTGACCCCCTCCTCTGTGGGGCAGCCCCTCAAATATTGGAAGACTGCTATCATGTCTCCCCGGTCCTTCTCTTCACTAGACTAGCCATGCTGAGTACTTGCAACCATTCATTGTATGTTTTAGTCTCCAGTCCCCTAATCATCCTGGTTGCTCTTCTCTGCACTCTTTCTTTCTTTCTTTAATTTTTTAAATTTTCTTTTAGTACAAACATTCCATCTTACATTAAACAGTGTGTCATCTGAGTATAAAATTCTTTGTGTTTTAAAAATTAAACTTGCCACCATATTTCTTTCTTACATTCATTCTTATATTAATACTAAATAATAATAATACTGATAAAACAACATAAACCTGACATTTCTCTTCTTTACTTATTAATTTTTACAATACATTGCTTTCATATTTATTCTCTAACCATTGATAAAATAACTCCCATATATTATAATAATCTGATTCTTCCTTTTCTTGAATTGCAAGTGTTAATCTGTTCATTTCTGCACATTCTAATATTTTCTTAATCACTTTTTCATCTATAGGGATCTCTTTGCTTTTCCAATTTTGTGCAAATACAATTCTAGCTGCGGTTATTACATAAATAATCAAATATACAGTTTCTTTACTATAAATTCCAGGTAAAATCCCCAACAGGAACAATTCCAGTTTTAAATCAATATGTTGTTACATCATCTTCTCCACCCACATACGAATTTTGCCCAGTATTTTTTTGCTTCCCCAAATGTCCACCACATATGATAACAACCCAGGTATCTTTTGGCATTTCCAACATTTAGTTGATTTATATTTAAACATTTTGGCCAGTCTTTCTGGTGCTAAGTGCCATCTGTAAAACATCTTATGTAAGTTTTCTGTGTATGAAGTTGACAATGTTAATTTGTAATTCCTATCCCATAGTGACAGATTTTATTTTCCTAGACTCCAAGATCACCGCAGATGGGGACTGCAGTCAAGAAATTAAAAGACGCTTGCTCCTGGGGAGGAAAGCTATGGCAAATCTAGACAGCGTACTAAAAAGCAGAGACATCACCCTGCCAACAAAAGTGCGTATAGTCAAGGCTGTGATTTTCCCAGTTGCAATGTATGGCTGCGAAGGTTGGACCATAAGAAAGGCTGAGCACCAAAGAATTGAGGCCTTTGAACTCTTCTGCTGGAGAAGACTCCTGCGAGTCCCTTGGACTGCATGGCAAACAAACAAGTCAGTCCTAGAGGAGATCAACCCTGACTGCTCTTTAGAAGGCCAGATCCTGAAGATGAAACTGAAATACTTTGGCCACCTAATGAGAAAGAAGGACTCACTGGAGAAGAGCCTAATGCTGGGAAAGATTGAGGGCAAAAGAAGAAGGGGACGACAGAGAACGAGGTGGCTGGATGGAGTCACTGACGCAGTAGGCATGAGTTTAAATGGACTCCAGAGGATGATAGAGGACAGGAAGGTCTGGAGGAACGTTTTCCATGGGGTCACAATGGGTTGGACACAACTTCACAACTAACAACAACATTTGCTTGCCATTTATCTAGCTCTATCGTGTGACCAAAGTTTTTCACCCATGCTATCATTGTTTCTTTGACTTGTTCTTCTTCTAATTTAATGCTCAATATATAACTGTACAATTTTTTTATCATTCTTTCTTCTATTCCTGTCAATATCTTACCCAATTCTGTCAGTTCCATATAAAAGCCATAAAGTTTAGCATCCTTTTCATATCTAGATTGTATTTGCAGCTGTGTGTATCAATCTCCTGCTTTTCCAATTCACATTTCATTTTAAGTTCCCCCTTTTCTGACAAAATATCTTTGTATCTAACAATATTTCCAATATTAATAATATTTGGATGTATAAGTGCTTCCATCATCAAAAGCCAGACTTGTATCTTCAAGTAGTGTTGCTGTCTAATTTTTCCCCCATAATAATAACAAAGCATTTCTTATATAGTGTCTTTGGAAGTAACCATGTACCTTATTTTTCCCATACCATAAAAAAATATGCCAACCTAATTGCGGGTCATGTCCCTCCAATGTCAATACCTTGTATTTCTCAATACAATCTATTCCTTCATCTAAGTTAGCGCTGCTGCCTGGTAATATAATTTCCAATTCGGTAGTCCAAACCCTTCCCTAGCTGTTATGTCTTGTAACATTTTTAGATTAATTCTCGCTTTTTTCCTCTGCCATATATATTTCATTATTATTTTAATGAGCTCTTCAAAATATTTTTTCTCCAATTTTATTGGGATTATTTGGAATAAAAACAATACTCTCGGTAATATGTTTATTTTAATTATAGCTATTCTTCCTATTAAAAATAATTGCAGGTTTTTCCACCTATCTAAATCTACCTCAATTTGCTTTTTTAGCTTGTAGTAGTTGCCTTCCTTAATTGTTACATATCTTGCTGTTGATTGTATCCCTAAATATTTTACTTTCTTTATAATCTGGATATCTAATCTCTCCATTAAGTCCTTTTTCTGCTTCTGTGATATTTTTCACCAAGATTTTTGTTTTGTCCTTAATGATTTTCAGTCCTGCCACCTCACCATATTCTTCTATTCTTTTTAATAATTTTGGTCCTGTTTCTTGCGGATCTTCTAAAATAAATACCAAATCATCTGCAAATGCCTGCAATTTACATTCCTCCTTTTTTATTTCCATGCCCTTTATCTCCTTATTCTGTCTTATATTTCTGTTTAATACCTCCAGTGTCAATACAAATAACAATGGAGATAAAGGCCATCCCTGTCTTGTACCCTTCATAATATTAACCTTTTCAGTCATATCTCCATTTACCATCATCCTTGCTGATTGCTTATGGTATATTGTCTTAATCATATTAATAATTTTTTCTCCAAAATCTGTAATTTTTAGTTGCATCAACATAAATTACCAGCTTACATTGTCAAAGGCCTTCTGAGCATCAAGGAAAATCAAGACCATTTGTTTCCCTGGGTGTGCTTCATTTCTCATTTTATTTTTAATTTGTTTCTTAGGTAAGAATCCATTTTGGTCTGTATGTATAAACTCATTTAAGAATCTCTTTAGTCTTTCTGCTATAATTGAAGCAAATATCTTATAATCTGCATTTAACAGGGAGATCGGCCTGTAATTTTTTATCTGTTGCAAGTCTGTGTCTTCTTTCAGGATAAGAGTAATATACGTCTCCATCCATGAAGTCAATATTTTCGCCTCTATCAGCAGGTCGTTGAATACTTCCAACATCATATTACTTATAACATTTTGAAGTGTTTTATAAAGTTCTGCTGGTAGCCCATCTGGACCCAGAGTTTTGCCATTTTTTTTGCCATTTGATAGCTTCTGTAAGTTCCATCATTGTTATTCTTTCCTCTAGTGCCTTTTTAAATGCCTCTGGTATTGTAGGTAATTCAGCCTTTTCCAAATATTGTTTTGTTTTTTCTTCTGAGATTGCCTAATTTTTCATAGTAGTCATGGATCATTCCTTTTTTTTCTTCATTTCTATAATGTAAGGTCCCTTTCTCATCCATTAATTGGTAAATTAGCTTTTTCCCCTGGTCTTTTTTAAGTCTAAATGCCAACCATCTTCCTGGTTTATTTGCATTTTCAAAAAAAGTTTTGTTTAGTTCTTTTAATCTTTTGTGCTAAGTCTTCTTTTTCTATTAAGTTTAGTTTATGTTTTTTCAAGTCTATTTGATTTTTGATGTTCTTTTTTCATGGGTCTTTTTGTAGTTCTATCTCTAGCTTTCATATTCCTCTTCTAATTGTTTTTGAGTTTGTCTTTTCTTTTTATTCCTCTTTCCCACATACGTTATTGCCAGTCTTCTAAAATATGCTTTTGCTGTATCCCATACATTTTATAGTGATGTTTCTTCTTTTCTATTCTCTTTGAAGAAGAATGCCAGCTCTCTTTCTATAAATTGTATAAAGCAGGGGTGAAATGCAACTGGTTCAGTCCGGTTCGCCCAAACTGGTAGTAAAAAAAGCTTATGGTTCACCGAACTGGTAATAAGAAATGTTTTAAAAAAGTTCCAACATCATGGGTCATCGGAACTTTTTTTTTTTTTTTTTTACTTTTTAGGCATTTTTTTACTACTGGGTTGGGTGAATAGGTAGTAAAAAATGCTTTTAAAAAGTAAGAAAAAAGCTCCAATGATCACAGCTGTGATGCGCGATCTTCTGAGCCTTTTTTTTACTTTTTAAACCATTTTTTTTACTACCGATTCACCCGAGCCAGTAGTAAAAATATCTATTTAAAAGGTAAAAAAAGAGAGACTCCAACGATCACACACCTCAGCTGTGATCGTTGGAGCCTTTTTTTTTTACTTTTTTAAAGCATTTTTTTACAACCTATTCTCCCAAGCCAGAAATTATAAAATTTTATAATCCAAATCAGTCCACCAAGCTTAAAAAATATCGTTATCCAGCATATATATTCCAGTAAGCAAATTCACTATTCAATCCAAAACAACAGTGAAAAACAGAAAGAGACTCAAGAAAAAAACAGAGAGATTAAGAAAAGAGAGAGAAGTTAGACTTCAGGAAGAATTTGTGGAAGAGAGGGACAAACAACAGAAAAAAGATGCAAGAGACAAGGAGATGATAGCAATAAGAGAAGGAGCAAGGGCAAAAAAACCAAGAGAACCAAGAATGACTAGAGCAGCAAATCCTATATACAAGTAAAAACTATGGAAGGAGAAATAAAGTTAATGTTAATCAACGTAAATGGATTGAATTCAGCAATAAAAATGAAAATAGAATAGAATAGAATAGAATTTTATTGGCCAAGTGTGATTGGACACACAAGGAATTTGTCTTGGTGCATATGCTCTCAGTGTACATAAAAGAAAAGATACGTTCATCAAGGTACAACATTTACAACACAATTGATGGTCAATATATCAATATAAATCATAAGGATTGCCAGCAACAAGTTATAGTCATACAATCATAAGTGGAAAGAGATTGGTGATGGGAACTATGAGAAGATTAATAGTAGTGCAGATTCAGTAAATAGTCTGACAGTGTTGATGGAATTATTTGTTTAGCAGAGTGATGGCCTTCGGGAAAAAACTGTTCTTGTGTCTAGTTGTTCTGGTGTGCAGTGCTCTAAAGAGTTTTTAACAAATTAGAAAGACTAAAACAGGACATAATTTGCTTACAAGAAGTCCACATTAGAAAACAACATGGAAAAATTTTAAAATACCCAAATATGGGGAAATTATATGCTTCACTTCCACAGCAAAGTAAGAGAGGTGTAGCACTATATATAAAAGAGACGATTAAAGCTAAACAAATATTTTGGATGAGGAAGGAAGAATTTTGATGGTGGAGATAATGTTGAATAACAAACAAATATTATTAGTGGCAATATATGTACCGAATGAGAATCAAGAAGACTTCTTTAGTAAACTATATAGAAAAATAATAGAACTGGAATATGAGAATATATGTATTGTAGGTGACTTCAATGCAATTGTGGATGCAGAATTGGACTATAAAACTGAAAAAAGAAACAAAAGAGCCAGGAAAACATTTCCAAAAATCTTTTTTAAAGTAGTGGAAGAATTAGCTATGCAAGATACTTGGTGAGGGATAGTGTTGTGTCTGCGCCCCCCGAGCCGGGCCCCCTGCCAGAAAGTGACTCGGAAAGTGAGGGGGAAGGGCCATCAGGCTCCTCTGGTTCAGCTCCAGGAGCCAGAGGCAGGCCAGGTGGAGGAGATAATGAGGCCTCCATCTTCTGACTCTCCCCTCCCCAGGCCACGCCTCCAGACCCAGCTGATGGCAATCAGGCCTGGCTGGATCACAGGTTTCGGAGATACGAGAGGTGGCTACAACAAAGGAAGGGGTGGGACAGGCCTAGAGAGTGCTGAGTCACAGAGCCACACCCCACAGAGTATAAAAGCAGCCCTGGCTGCTCTTCTGCTCTGTGACAAGCAAAAATTGAGCTGAACTATTTGACTTGTGGAGAAGTGAGCTGAACTCTTTGACTCGTGGAGAATTGAGCTGAACATTCGGCCTGGATTGCTGACTTCCTGGTTGCCCAGAAACCCCAAGATAAGGGAGACTTTGGCAGGCAGCTGCAGATTCCCTGCCAGGATTGATAGCAGCCATGAACTCAATTACTGGCTCGTTTAGCCAGCTCGCGTGGCTGAGGCCGGGAGGGGACAGAACAGATGCAGCCAGACAAAACTCAACACACATTTTACTTTAATAGACATATGTCTTGTTCTAGAATAGACATGATGTGGATATCAACTGAACTACTACCCAATATACAAGAAATAAGTATAGAAGCAAGCACATGGGCAGATCATAATCCGATGAAAATTATACGGAGAGGACAAAAAAAGAAGTTAAGATGAACCACACAATTTTAAAATAAGAGATTTTATACCAGTGGTGAAATCTAAATTTCTTTTCTACCAGTTCTGTGGGCGTGGCTTTGTGGGGGGGGTCATGACTGGGCATGGCTATGTAACCATGTGACTGGGGGATCAAAAGACAGAAACTCACTAACAATGTTCTGCTTCAGCAGGGTTGGACTAGATGACCTCCAGGTCCCTTCCAGCCCTAGATTATTCTCTGAAGCTTTATCTAGTGCCAGGTTTGTAGTCTGCCTTCCTTTCCTTCCCCCCCTCTCTCCCTCCCTCCCTCCTTCCTTCCTGGAATGTTGTAGGTCAAAACACAGGCGAGGAGCCAAACTTCCAGTAGCAATGTTTTATTAAGATAAGGACTCAGTAGAAGCCAACATCCAGTTTCCAGCTAACAGCCCCTTTTAAAGGAAAACTGTCAGCCTTTAACCAATAGTTTTAAAATATGTCCCACACTTGTGTGGCAGAAGGAAAAGACTCTGCTCACGCCTGCATGGACATAACACCCTTTCCCCCTTCCTCGAGGAAACTTTGTACACCACAAACATAATCATCCAGATACATTGGTCTATGGCGGCTTTGCGTCAACTGGTGGCTCTCCTGTATTTCTGTCGGGCCCTCACATGTCGACCACATTCTCAACAATACTTCAACTATGTCAGATGGCTTACATATACTCTCTGGGGCCCACTCCTGAGCATATCCCTTAGTCGGAGATGGAGAAAAGCAATTTGGACTCCATGGCAATGGACCCTCAATAACAGGTGTTTCATTATTCACTGGCCTCAGCCCTTCAAATACCCTTTCACTGCATTGTCATCCCTCTCGCTCTTCTGGATTCCCACCCCGGTTTACATCTTCCAGCTCCCTAAAGGCTGTCCCCCCTTGCTTGGCTCCGAAGCTGATTGGTATGTTGGCGCCACAGACGCCCATCCTCAAGCTCAACCCGGTATGAATGGGGACCTGTAACTTCTGTAATCTGTGCCGGTACCCATATGGGTTGACCGGTATAATTCCGAGCGTATACTAGATCACCTTGCTCAAAGGTTCTGACCATACTATGCCAGTCTGTGAGGGTTTCTGTCGAATAATCAGGGTGTATTCTGTCTAAATTTGTTCTCAGCTGGCAACCCATAAGTAATTCAGCTAGGCTCTTTCTGGTGGCTACACAGGGAGTAACGTGTTGGTTGAACAAACACTTACCAAGTTTCTCCTGATAGTCTCTTGGACCCATTTGAGCCAATGCCTCTTTCATCGTTCGCACCATTCACTCTGCCTGCCCGTTACTTGTGGGGTGAAATGGCGTGACAAGGGCATGAGGTATTCCTTGGTTTACTAGGAATACCTTGAATGCTGTTGCCGTAAATTGTGGCCCATTGTTCAATACCAACACATCTGGCAACCCATGTGTCGCAAACATTTTGTTTAATACTCTAACAACAACGTCTATCGTGGTTGACCTCATTATGGCCACCTCCAGCCATTTGGAATACACATCACAACAATGTGTATTCCAAATGGCTGGGGGTGTGGCTCAGGCTGTAAGAAACCTGTTATTAAACACAGCTGCTTGCAATTACTGCAGGCTCGAGTCCCACCAGGCCCAAGGTTGACTCAGCCTTCCATCCTTTATAAGGTAGGTAAAATGAGGACCCAGATTGTTGGGTGGGCAATAAGTTGACTTTGTATATAAATATACAAATAGGATGAGACTATTGCCTTACACACCGTAAGCCACCCTGAGTCTTCAGAGAAGGGCGGGATATAAATGTAAATTAAAAAAAAAATTAGGAAAGATAACCCCTTTATCGGCCCTGCAGAATCAAGATGTATTCTAGATCAGGGGCCTTTCAGTGTTTCTCAGTCTCATGGTGGTGCTGCAGAAGGTGCCAGTCTCGATTCCTGGCATGCTTGACACAACTCCACAATATCTCTATCTATATATGCTACCACAGATAACTCCGGGCCATCGCTTTTTTTTTTTTATTTACATTTATATCCCGCCCTTCTCCGAAGACTCAGGGTGGCTTACAGTGTGTAAGGCAATAGTCTTATTCTATTTGTATATTTACAAAGTCAACTTATTGCCCCACCAACAATCTGGGTCCTCATTTTACCTACCTTATAAAGAATGGAAGGCTGAGTCAACCTTGGGCCTGGTGGGACTAGAACCTGCAGTAATTGCAGGCAGCTGTGTTTTAATAACAGGCTACCTTACAGCCTGAGCCACCACGGCTTTCATCCTTACAATTCTGGGGTGGCCTTCATGTAGAATATATGTATGTAGAGTAAACAATGTTTTTCTTAGCCTAGATTTCCTACCCGATTCCCCCACAATAGGCAACCCTTCTGCACCAAAAGTTCGTATTGCCTTGCCTGGAATGGCTTAAACTCTACACTCCCTGTCTCTTTAGGTCACCCCCTTCACATCCAGTTTAAAACTTGCATGATTGTTCAGTCTTTTCTCGGTTGGGTTGCCACTTCCGTGGCTGTAACAAGAATGGATGGCATAGACTCAATCAGCAGTAGTGATGCTGCTGGAGCTGGATCCTCCACTAGATTAGGTAGTGGACATCGGCTTAGGCCATCAGCAAGGCCCAGGTCTATGCCGTGTCGATGTATAAGTTAATAATTATATGCTGGTAAAAACTCTGTCCAACACATCATTCTTGGGGACAGGACCTGCAGTGTTTGCTGGTTCCCCGCGATTAGTCCCAACAACAGCTTATAATCTGTTACTAAATCAAATCTCCTTTCATAAACATATTCATGAAATCTCTTAATTACAGCCACTGTAGCCAATGTCTCTTTATCAAGTTGGTGGTAGATCCTCTCAGCAGATGATAGTGTCCTGGAAAAGAATGCTCCTGGAGCCTCATGATTTTCTGGAAGGTGATGATTCAAAACTCCCCCGATTCCAAATGGGGATGCATCACACATCAGGACTAACGGCAGACGTTCATTAAACTGAACTAAGACGCTATCCAGGGAAATTAATTTTTTCACCCCACAAATGCAGCTGCTTCTTGGCGCCCCCATACTCATGGCACCTTTCCCCCCAAAAGTCGATGTAGAGATGTAGTGATGTAGTGATGTAGCGACAGATGCCTTTTGTCGCAAAAACACACTATAAACATTGAGGAGCCCCCCAAAGGCCTGGAGTTCCATCTTATTCTTTGGTGTTGGAGCAGCCTGTATTGCTTGTACTTTCTCCTTGTTGGGATGCAATCCAGATACATCAACCAGGTATCCCAGAAACTCAACTTGATTTACTGCTATTTTATACTTTTCCTCCTTTACCTTCAATCCAGCCTCTTGAAATCTTTGTAGCACTAGTTGTAGTCGTTCGAATAATTCAGTTTTACTGGTAGTGGAGATGAGCATGTCATCAAAATAGGGCACAACCCCAGGGATGCCATATAACAAATGTTCCATTAGGCTTTGAAACAACCCTGGGGCCACGCTCACCCCAAACTGTAGGCGGCGGCAACAGAATGCCCCCCAATGTGTTTTGATAGTTCGGCAGTGGTGTCATCTACAGGAGCTGCTGATATGCTTGGGCAAGACTTTGTGAAGATCTTAAACCTCCCCCCCCCCCCAGCTAATGTAACAAGTGCTGCACCACTGGTAAAGGATAAGCGTTATGTTGAAAAGCCCTATTCAACGTACATTTATAATCCACACAAATTTGGACTGACCCATCTGGTTTCACTGGTGTCACAATAGGGGTCTCCCACTTGGCGTGGTCCACCAGTTCCAATATGCCTTGCTGAATCAATTTATCTAGTTGTTTGTCAACCTTGGGCTTTAGTGCAAATGGCACCCTCCTTGGTTTCATCCTTATTGGTGCCACCTTGGGGTCCAAACTGAAGGATATTGGGGTATCTCTATATTCTCCCAATTTTCCATAAAACATGTTGATGAACTCTTTACTCAACTCTCCAATGGTTTCTCCCTGGTTTTAGTGAACCCTGGTTAATCTCTAACCTCAGAGCTTCAAATCAATCCTGTCCCAGGAGGTTAGGCAGTGTACCTTTGACAATAAACAATTTAAGTAGCCTGGAGAAAACTTTGTATTCTACATGGAACATTCCACTACCCTTGATGGGGATGTTATTTCCTTAATAATCTCTCAAACAAATATGACTACATGTAAGCTTCCACTCGGCTCCATGTGGCACCAATTTCTGTAGAGTCTGCCAGGATATGAATGTTGTTGCTGACCCCGTATCCACTTCCATCTGGCAGGGAGATCACGCAATAAGGACAGTAATGTAAATTTTACTACTTCTCAGAATCCCAGTTTGATTGCTCACCCTCTCTGAACAACAGGCATCCGTGTTAATAGTAAAACACTCATCCTCTGGGGTTCTTATCCTCAGTGGGCCATGCTTCCCCCCTCCATTACCAATTCAAGACTGCGCAGTTGGGGCAGGCAACGTGGCATGGCAAACTTATGCTAGGTGACCCTTCTTCGCACACCATTTACAAATGGTTTTTTTATGGCGACACATAGCTCTCGGATGGTTTCCACCGCACCCTATACATGAGGAGAACAACTTCCGATCCTCTGTCAATCTGTGATCCTTGCTGGCCGCTCTCAACCGATGGACATAATCATGATTATCTCCCTCATCTTCAGTGTCCTCCTGTAATTCCACCTCTCCCTGATGAGCATGTCATCGAAATAGGGCACAACCCCCCTTCTAGCTGCCAGTGGGCTGCCCATCAATCTATTCGATGATTCGGCGACTTGTGCCTCTTCTACTGCTGTTTGTAGTGTTAATGTTGGTTTTGCCAATAATCATCTCTGTAACTGAACATCCTGAACCCCACAGACCAATCTGTCTTGAAGGGCTTCATCTAAGTTGCTAAATCCACAATAAATAGCTCCTTTCCTGAGAGCCGCCATATAACAACTGATAGACTCACCCTTTCCCACCGGGCATGATTTGGGGTTTTTCTTTCTTGAGTTTTGAATGGAGGTGTCGTGTCCCACTCCTCCGCTGACAGCTGGGTCAGGGAAATCCGAATCAGGCTTGCCTCTGCAGCTCTGCCCAAAGTCCTAGCAAAGTCCTCAGAGCAGGCAGGAGACCAGTAAGTGACTTCAGCAAGATAAGTTCGACTTTTGCCTGACTCAGAGACTGCCAGAAAGTAGATCCTTTATATAGGTCATGGGGTGTGGCTCCATGACTCAGCACTCATTAAGGCCTGCCCCTCCCTTCCCTCCGTTGCCTCCGCCTATCCAATCTTCTGATGCGAGGGTCACACCAATCAGCTGTTGGTAATAAACCCTCCTCAGGCTCACATGCTGTGGAGGAGGGGGAGGGGTCTAGCTGCTCTGTTTGCCTGGGCATGGAGTCAGGGCTGGGGCAGGGAGATTCTCCTTCTTCTGCAGTTTGTGTGGGCATGGAGCCAGGACTGGGACCGGGAGGCATACATTCCTCAGTATTCGGGGGCAGGTAAGAAGGCCCCGGCTGCTCTGAGGGCGGGCAAGACACAACACTATCCCTCACCGCAGGGCCCTTCCCCCGGGGCTGACGATCGGGATGCGGTCGGGCCGGGTTCTGCTCGTGGAAGGCCCGCACCAGGTCCGGGCGTGACGCCGGAGGCATTGACCCAGGT
Source organism: Ahaetulla prasina (assembly GCF_028640845.1). Lineage (NCBI taxonomy): Eukaryota > Metazoa > Chordata > Lepidosauria > Squamata > Colubridae > Ahaetulla > Ahaetulla prasina. Next base: position 637,690 of record NC_080553.1, on the reverse strand, counting down.
GAACTCGGTCCCGTACCCTTGCCACGCAACCAGGTATTGGGCGCCCCTTCAGCCAGCGGGAGTCGCGTATGCTGTGCACCTCGTACTCCTCCGCCCGTCCTCGTCGACAGCGACGGGTGGCGCCGGGCGCCGGAGGGAGACGGCGGGGCCTCAGGGACCAGCAAGGACCGATGGAAGGCAGGATGGATCCGCATGGAGCGGCAGGGTCAATCGGTAGGCCACGGATTGATGACCGCCTCGGCGAACGGACCGATGAACCGGTGGTCCAGTTTCTTCGCCGGCGGTCGGACGGGAGATGCTTGTGGAGAGCCACACGCGGTCTCCGACCACCAGTGGGGTGTTGCCCGTCGGGAGCGATCGGCGACCGCTTGTAGTCCTCCTTCGCCCGATTCAGCTGCCGACGCACCATCTGCTGGACGCGTGCAACTCAGAGAAAGGACTGTGTCTCGGGAACTGGGAGTCCGGGCGCCAGAGGAAGAGCGGATGGTACCCCAAGTTGGCCAGGAACGGGGTGGTCTGGGTGGAGGTGTGTTGGGAGTTGTTGAATGCGAACTCCGCCAGGGACAGGTAATCGGCCCAGTTGTCCTGCTGTTGGTTCACGAAGCACCGGAGGTACTGTTCCAGGACGCCGATGACCTTTTCCGTCCCGCCGTCGGTCTCCGGATGGTGCGCCGACGACAGGCACACCTGCACCTCCAATGCGGCCATCAGGCTCTTCCAAAAGCGGGCCGTGAACTGCACCCCACGGTCCGACACCACCCTGTCCGGCAGGCCGTGGAGGCGGAAGATGTGCTGCAAGAAGAGACGGGCTGTCTTGGTGGCGGTGGGCAGCCCGCGGCACGGGATGAAGTGTGCCATCTTGGTGAGCATGTCCACCACCACCAGCACCGTGGTGAACCCCGAGGACGGCGGCAGGTCCGTCAGGAAGTCCATGGAAATCGCCCCCCAGGGTCTGTCAGGAGTCGGCAAGGGCTGGAGGAGACCGGGAGGGGCCCCCGTGGCGGCCTTGGCTTGCCGGCACGGCACGCAGGACGTCACATAGGCATGGACATCATGCCGCACCCGGGGCCACCAGAAGGTCCGCGTTACCAGGTTGAGAGTCTTGAAAAACCCGAAATGGCCCGCGGCAGGGTTGTCGTGGCACTGGGTCAGGACGAGGACGGAGCGGCCCGTGGGCACATACAACCGCCCCTGGAACTTGAGTACGTCGTCTTCCAATGTCCACGGAGATGTGGGGCCCGCCTTCGCTCGCCGCTGCTGAGACCAGGCGTCTTGGCGCTGCGCCTCGCACCGGGCCCGTAAGTCCACGGTTCCCGGCGGCGGCCAAGGCTTCCGCCGGCAGTACGGTCCGTGGAGGAAGAGGGTCTTGGGCGCTCAGGTACTCCGGCTTACGGGACAGGGCGTCCGCCCTCCGGTTGTGGCCACTGGGGATATAGGTGACGCGGAAGTTGAACCGGGCAAAGAACAGCGACCACCGGATCTGCCGCTGGTTCAACTTCCGAGCCGTGGTGAGATGTTCGAGGTTTCGATGGTCCGTTCGGACCTCCACCTGATGCCGGGCTCCCTCCAGGTGGTGCCGCCACGCCTCGAACGCGGCCTTGATAGCCAGCAACTCCTTTTCCCAGATGGTATAGTTGCGCTCGGAAGGGTTGAGCTTCCGCGAATAGTACGCGCAGGGAAAAAGAGTGCCGCCATCCACCGGGGCCTGTAGCAGCACCGCTCCGAGGGCGACGTTGGAGGCGTCCGTCTCCACCACGAAAGGCCGGTGCGGGTCGGGATGTCACAGGATGGGCTCCGTGACGAAAGCCTTCCTGAGAGCCGTGAAGGCTTCCTCCTGCGGGGGACCCCACCGGAACAGGACCTTCTTCTGAAGGAGCTGGGTGAGCGGAGCCGTCAGCGTGGCGAAGCCCGGGATGAAGGTCCGATAGTAATTGGCGAAGCCCAGCAGCCGCTGGACATCCTTCACCCGACGCGGGGCTTCCCAGCTGCTCAGGGCCTCCACCTTGTGCGGGTCCATGGCAATCCCCTCGGGTGAGAGGATGTGCCCGAGGAACTCAATGGACGACCGGAGGAAAAAACACTTCTCCAGCTTGGCGTAGAGCTGGTGCTCCCGCAGGCGCTGCAGGACCAGGCGGAGGTGCTGGAGGTGACTTTCCCTGGACCGGGAGTAGACCAGGATGGTGTAGATCACCACGAACCGATCCAACATGTCCCGGAACACATCGTTCATAAAATGTTGGAAGACGGCGGGGGCGTTGGTCAGCCCGAACGGCATGACCGTGTACTCGTAGTGTCCGTACCGGGTGCCGAACACCGTCTTCCACTCGTCCCCTTCACGCATCCGCACCAGGTTGTAGGCCCCCCGGAGGTCGAGCTTGGTAAAGATGGAGGCCTCCCGCAGCCGGTCCATCAGCTCCGGGATGAGCGGCAGGGGGTAGCGATTCCGCACCGTGATGGCGTTCAGCCGGCGGTAGTCGCAACACAGGCGCAAATCCCCCGTCTTCTTTTTTACGAAGAGGACCGGGGCCGACAGAGGGGACTTGGAAGGCCGGATGAACCCTCGGGCCAGATTTTTGTCCAGAAAGTCCCTGAGGGCGGCCAACTCGGGCTCGGACATGGAATACAGGCGTCCCGTGGGCAGCGGGGCGCCGGGTTGCAGGTCCACGGGGCAGTCGTAGGGCCGGTGCGGGGGTAAGCGGTCCGCCTCCTTTTCGCTGAAGACGTCAGCGAAGTCCTGCAGTTCCGGGGGCACGGCGACGGCCGGGGTGAAGACGTCCTGGCCGGCGCAGGTGTGGCGGATGTGGTCGACACACTGCAGGCTGGGAAACGAGATGGCGTTCCGCGACCAGGCCACCTGAGGGTCGTGCGTCCGCAGCCAGGCCAGTCCGAGGATCACTGGGAAGTGGAGGTCCGCTGTCACGTAGAAGCGAATCGCCTCCTCGTGGTCCCCGATGGCGAGGCGCAAGGGCTGCGTGGCGAAGTTAATGGGTCCGGCCACCAGCTCCCTCCCGTCGATGGTCTCGACGCTCATCGGAGGGTCTACCGGAACCAAGGGGACACCAAAATGGTCCACGAAGGCCCGGTCCATAAAGTTCGTGGTGGCCCCTGAATCCACCAGCGCGTGTGCCGGGATCCCTTCCGGCCGGTCACCCACCCACACCTGGGAGTCCAAAATCAGGTGCCGAGGGGGCCCGGGGTCCACGTCGGCCATGTCTGGCGGGGGCTTGGTCCGTGCCCGGCCTAGGGTTTCCCCTGGGCCGGGCCTGCCCCGTTTCCCGACTGGCCAGGCCGGGATTCGGGGACGGGCGTACGTGTTCCGCCGCGCTTCCTGAGGCATGCGGCGGCGAAATGGCCGGGCTCCCCACAGTACAAGCACAGCCCCCCTTGGCGCCTCCGGCTCCGCTCCTGGGCCGTCAGGCGAGGCCTGGCCGCTCCTAACTCCATGGGCTCCTCGGCGGCGGCCACGAAGCGCGGGGTGGCCCGGGACGGGGTCGGCACGGGTCGAGGGAGGGCGACGGTCTTTGACGGTTGTGGGCGGCGACAGGACGGGCGTTGCTGGAGACGGGTGTTGAGGCGCAGGCAGAGGGGCACCAGGTCAACGAGGGTCCGCGGCGCCTCCACCCGAGCCAGCTCGTCCTGGAGCTCTTCCGAAAGGCCCCTCTTGAACGCGTCCGCTAGTGCCGTGTCGTTCCAGTCCGAATCATGGCACAGCAACCGAATTCGCGATGTACTCCCGGGCGGGGCCCTTGTTGGATCTCTCCGAGGCGCCAGGCAGCCGTCTGGGCCCGCACAGGGTCTTCATACATCAGGCGTAGTTGCCCCCAGAACCCCTGGTAGTCCGCCAGCAAGGGGCTGTCCCTGAGCACCAAGGGCGTGGCCCACTGCGCAGCCTGGCCAGACAACAGGTTCATCACGAAGGCCACCCTGGCCCGGTCATCTGGAAAGTCCCCCGGCCGCATTGCCATGTAGGTCTGGCACTGGGCCATGAAGGCCGGGAACATCTCCATCCGTCCTGAGAACTTCTCCGGCACCGGTACCGGGCTGTGGCACTGAGGAGGTGGAGGAGGAGGAGGTTGGACTGCTGGGGCATTCCCAGCAGCCAGTTGAGCAGCCAGCTGGGCGACTTGCTGTTGCAGTTGCTGGTTATCTGTTTGTAGCTGCTGCACAATCAGCGCCAGCTGTTGCTGATCCATCTTGTAGATGTGTGGGAGTCAGGCAAGATGTCGAGTCCCACTCCTCCGCTGACAGCTGGGTCAGGGAAATCCGAATCAGGCTTGCCTCTGCAGCTCTGCCCAAAGTCCTAGCAAAGTCCTCAGAGCAGGCAGGAGACCAGTAAGTGACTTCAGCAAGATAAGTTCGACTTTTGCCTGACTCAGAGGCTGCCAGAAAGTAGATCCTTTATATAGGCCATGGGGTGTGGCTCCATGACTCAGCACTCATTAAGGCCTGCCCCTTCCTTCCCTCTTTTGCCTCCGCCTATCCAATCTTCTGATGCGAGGGTCACACCAATCAGCTGTTGGTAATAAACCCTCTTCAGGCTCACATGCTGTGGAGGAGGGGGAGGGGTCTAGCTGCTCCGTTTGCCTGGGCATGGAGTCAGGGCTGGGGCAGGGAGATTCTCCTTCTTCTGCAGTTTGTGTGGGCATGGAGCCAGGACTGGGACCGGGAGGCATACATTCCTCAGTGTTCGGGAGCAGGTAAGAAGGCCCCGGTTGCTCTGAGGGCGGGCAAGACACAACAGGAGGCATGCCTGACATTAAGCAAAGTCTGCTTTAACAGCCATCCCGGAGAAAAACTACTGTGGGAGCTGAGCCAAGAATGTCTGATCAAGACAGTGACCAAGAGGACATGTCAGCCAGTGGGTCCACTCCTCCCTTATCCAGGCGAGGTTGGGAGGTTTCGGACTGGATGTCAGAATTACAGCTTAAAGAAAAGCCAGCCAGAGCTAAGTGGTCACTGGGTGGTGGGGAGGATGAATCCTCCAGAGGAAATTCCCTCAGGGGTGACAGTTACCAGACACTGGTGGGGAGAGGCGGCTTGGCAGGAAGAAGACAGAGAAGACTTCCTGCTGACTCAAGCCATGCAACTCTTGAAAGAGGCTTTTGAGATTCGAAAAGCTTGTGAAAGGTATGCAATGCCAACCCAGAGGGAAATTGAGCACCCGGGGGGGGAAGCAGAGGCTTCAGTGATCGCAGAAGAGATTCCCAGAGAGAGAGCAAGCTGCTGGGGCTCAAGCTGCAGCTGCACCCCAGGGGCCCCCTGTGGGGGGCAGGAACCTGGAGGCGTCGAATTCCAAAGATTCCTCCACTTAACATAAAATACGGAGGGGACTCCAAAGCTTTGGGATTCTTCCTATCCCAAGTGTGGAATCACATGGAGGAGTATGGAAAGGATTTCCCATTGGAAGCCACCCATGTGAGATGCGTCACTATGGCCCTGGAGGGAATGGCTGCTGACTGGTGGGTGGGCCTCCATGATGAGAATTCTCTCTTGTGAGGAATTATGACCAGTTTATGGTGGCATTCCAAGGACATTTTGAGGACCCTCTGGCTGAGTGGAAGACCAGAAGCAGAATTAAGTCTATAAATCATTGCAGAGATTGGTGGCTTAATATACCCAGGAGTTTTGCGAGTTGGTGAGTCATATGAGGGGATGGTCCAAGGAAGCCCTGATGGAATGTTACAAGGATGGCCTTAATGTGTCTGTCTACAAGGGCTGCTGCTCCCGTGGGGCTCCTCGAGGCCTGCAACGCTGGTACATGATGGCAGCTGATGTGGAAATTGACCCACCAGGGATCGCTTCCATGGGGCCCGAGTTTGGAACAAGCCTTCCCTAGCCCCCCATAAAGAAGGCCCTAGATTGTCCAAAGGGAGATCAGCATTGAAGCCCAAATCCACAGTGGGCTTCCAATGTGGGAATGAGGGCCACTGAGCTGCTGATAGTTTCTCCAAACTTAGCTCCAAGCCATCCCCTGCTGGGGGAAAGAAAGCCCACCGGAATAGCTCAGGCTGTAAGGAGCCTGTTATTAGAACACAATAGCCTGCAATTACTGCAGGTTCAAGCCCGGCCCAAGGTTGACTCAGCCTTCCATCCTTTATAAGGTAGGTAAAATGAGGACCCAGATTGTTGGAGGGGCAATAAGTTGACTTTGTAAATATACAAATAGAATGAGACTATTGCCTTATACACTGTAAGCCGCCCTGAGTCTTTGGAGAAGGGCGGGATATAAATGTAAAAAACAAAACAAAAAACCAAGCCTCCAGCAAAGAATCGTGAGACAGGGGGTGGAAGTCGTTGAATTTGCTTCCCCAGGCCTGGGGGAGTTGGGAACTCCGACCACCACGGAAGACAGCGAGACCAAAACCAACACCAATGATGACCCCCTGGTAGGTCAGCATGGGGCCCTCATGACCATCCCAGTAGAACTAAGGATGCCATTGTCCGATGCCCAGGGGAAGATGCTAGCCCTCTTAGACTCTGGATGTACTAGGTGTGTCATCAGCCCCAAGGTGGTGGATAAACTGGGATTGAGACAAAAAACAATGAAAGTGCCCATCACATTCTGCCAGTTGGATGGGTCAGTAGTTGAGGGGGGGAGGGCAGCCCACTTTGTGACCGAACTGGTTGAAATGTCGATGGGGGACCACCAAGAGGTCTTGAATTTTATCGTAACTCCGGGCATGGAATAGCCCCTCTTGCTTGGACTACTTTGACTATGGAAATGGAACCCCCAGGTGAACTGGAGGAAGGGATGGTTATGCATCTGTTCCGCCCCGCCAGGGAAAGAAGGGGGCAAACCTTTTTGCATGGCCAAAGCCACGAAGGAGTTGGCAGCGGTGGTGAGCGAATGCATTGCTGGGGAGGAAAAAATCCCTAAGGAATATTGGAACCTCAGGGCGGCTTTCTGTGAGAAGGCGTCAGATGTGCTCCCACCCCATCAACCCACTGACTGTGGCATAGAGATCCTCCCAGGGGTGAAGCTTCCTAAATGAAAGATCTACTCCATGACCCCCCCGGGAGCTGGAGGAGCTGCGGAGCTTTATTGATAAAAAGTTAAAACTGGGCTTCATCCAACCAGCAAGGCCATGAGTGGCTGCCCCAGTTTTGTTTTGGGAGAAAAAGAATGGCTCTCTTTGTTTATGTGTGCTAATAGCACGAATGCTATTCGTGTAGAAAATTTGCTCCTCATGAAAGACATGCTAGTGTTGTGACCAAGGCCCAAGTAGTGATTACTAAACACAGTTCAGTCCTCGACAAACTTATTTTATTAAAACAGTTGAGCATTAATTCATTCTCAGTTTCTTCCAAAACAAAATTCTTAATAACCAATCTGTCAGCCTTATTACCAACCTTTGATGTCTTTGGCAACCTGCCAAAGGCTTTTCTTGGCAAACCCCCCACAAAGTTCCAGAGACGCTGGCAAGAAACACAGACATCAATGTTACTTTCCTACAAAGAACTTAATGGCTCGTTGCTGCTCTTTTAAACCTTATGGGAGTGGCCAATCGTCTTCTGGCCTTGTTCCCGAATTGTCCTTTTTTCTTCAGCTGCTCTTGCCTTCTGGCAGCTCTTCACATGCATGCATAGGAACAGGCTCCTCCCATTCATCTGCCTCTCTGATGTCCGCTTCTGGGGGCTCCGGAGTCTGCGCATCACTCCCAGATGGCCCTGGCCCCATCTCTGCCTCCGATGCAGAGCACTGGTCCAGGCCTTCCAGGACTGGCCCATTATCCTCCCCAGCCTCCTCACTGACCAACTCTGCTTCCAGGTCCACAGGCTGCTGGCGGACCACAACAGCTAGCTCACTTGGCAAAGGGGAAGATTTTCTCTAAACTGGATCTGAGAAAGGCTTACTATAGAGTCCAGATTAAGGAGGGGGGATGAGTGGAAAACTGCTTTCAATTGCCCCTTGGATTGCTTTCTATTTAGGGTGCTCCCCTTTGGGTTGCAAGGGGCCCCGGCAGTGTTCATGCAATTAATCTAGGAGGTGCTACATGAGCATCTTTATAAAGGGATCTGGTCTATCTTAATGACATTCTTATTTACATGGAGACCATGGACGAATACATGAAACTGGTGCGGTCAGTTCTGAAAAAACTCAAAGCGGTTGAATTGTATGCTAAGTTGACAAAATGTGAATTCCATCAAAGTAAGATTGATTATTTGGGCTACCACATATCTCATGAGGGAATAGAGATGGATCCAGAGAAAGTCCGGGTGGTCCTGCAGTGGGCACTCCCCACACACCCACAAGCAGTTGCAAAGTTTCTTGGGCTTTGCTACTTTTATTGACAGTTTATTCCAACGTTTGCCCAAATTACCTTACCAATTACCAACCTCCAGAAAACAAAGGGGGAAGCCAAGCCAAAACCTAGTAGGCCACTCGAGTGGACCATGGAACATCAGGCCACTTTTGAGAAACTGAAGTGACTGTTTGCTGCTGAGCCTGTCCTAAAACACCCTGACATGGAAGCCCCTTTTGTCATCTAGGCCAATGCAAGTGACGTGGCTGTTGGAGCGGTGCTGTTCAAGCTAATGCTGATGGATCCCTACAACCCTGTGCCTACACCTCTCACAAATTGTCTGAGACTGAACAGAGATGGGCGATTTGGGAGAAGGAGGCTTTTGCTGTCCACTGGGCCTTGTTAACCTGAAGGCATTTCCTTGAAGGGGCAAAACACCCTTTTGAGGTGTGGACAGACCATAAGAACTTAGAAACCCTAAAAACCCCTCAGAAATTGTCACCCAAACAAGTCCGGTGGGCACAACACTTCAATCTCTTCAATTTTTCCTTGCGCTACCTACCGGGAGGAAAGAACTTTATGGCCAATGCCCTCTCAAGACTGCCGCAATACAATAGCACGTGGCTCGAGGTGATCTGCCTGGTTATCCCCTTGAAACAATTGGCTGCTTCTGTTGTTACCAGAACCCAGGCGAGAGGAGAACAGAACCTACCCACTGGTTTAAGTGAGCAGTTAAAAGAAGTGCTAAAAACTGATGACTGGTTCACCTCCCATGGCAATGAGTGTACTGTTCGTGATGGTCTCGCATGGGTGGGAGCCAAGTTGTACGTTCTGGCCAGTCTGAGGGGAGCAGTGTTACAACAATCCCGTGATTGGCTGGACACTTTAGGTTTGTTAAGACTCTACATTTGGTCAAATGACAATTTTGGTGGCCTTCCCTAAAGAAAGATATAGAGGCATATGTTGCTAGCCGCCCGGTATGTGCTTCAGCAAAGAAGCTGCCTGGGAAACCGCCCGGGTTACTCCAGAGTTTGGCCAGACTGGGGGCTCCTTGGAAGGAGATATCCATGGATTTTATTATAGAACTACCTGAAAGTAATGGAAATACAGACATTTGATTGATTACGGACTTGTTCTCCAAACAAGTGCACTTTGTACCTTGTTCTAAGATTCCCTCAGCAAAGACATTGGCTAAACTGTTTATTCAACATATCTTTTTTTTTTATAAATAATTTTTATTTCCATTTTCCAACATCATATTTATGTACAAACTATTATCCATCATTAATCATTAATTTTTATTTATTACTGATTCAGGCCTGCCCGATTGCCACTTCCTTTCTTCACAACCTCCCTCTCTACCCTCTACTACTTTCCCATCCATCCTCATCTCCTTCACTTTACTACTTCCTCTCCTCCTTCTCCACTCCTCCCTTCTTCCACCCTATCTAACCTTCTTATTCCCCTCCTCCTTCTCTACTCATTCCTACCTACTTTCTTCCCTCCTTCTACCCCTCTCTCCTTTTCTTTCTGAAATGGCAGTCGAGCATCCCCAATATCATTTTAAATTTTAATTTCATATCTTCAAAAATTACTGTACATTAATAATCAATCCATGTATCATTTCCCCCCCTTTCCCCCTTCTCCCCTTCCCCCCAGACTTCCCAGAGCAAATACCGGTATTATGACCAACAATCACAAGCTAAAGTATACAAAATATACATAACCTCCCACCTTTAAAAATTTAAAACTTTAGATCCCCTCACAATAAAAATAAAGAGATAGGAAAGAATAATAAAAAGAAAAAGAGAAAAGAAGCAATACCAACTTCACATATTACTTCTTCTTACAGTCCATTTTTAAAATTAATCCATCTTCTCAAATTCAATTTTTTTTCCACTTGTATATTCCTTCAAATTTCATAAGTGCATTTCTCAAATTACAGTCCATCTTCTCAAACTCAAATTTTCATCACTTATATATTTCTTCAATTGGCATAACATTTAATGTCCGTTCTTCTTACAGTCCATTTAAAAATTAGTCCATCTTCTAAAATTCAAATTTTTTTCACCCATTTGTATATTCCTTCAAATTTCATGTCCATTTCTTAAATTACAATCTAGCTTCTCAAATTCAAATTTTCATCACTTATATATTTCTTAAATTGTCATAACATTTAATATCCAATCTTCCACTACTCCATCAATCAAATATCATTTCGAATAAAATCTCTCAAATATAATATTTCCAGCTTAACTTCATAACTTTTACTATCTATAACCGTGTCAATTAAAACAAATAATCATTTAAACTACATCCACAATATAACAATAAACAGTTAAAATCATTACATCCACTTTATCTAAATTCATAAATTTCACTTTCCATCCTTCACAATTAAATAATATCATCCCATAGATTTATACCATACAATAGCAAATAACAAAAATCCTATGATTTATATCCTAAACAAATCAATTCCAAAAATTAACCATAATCATCATATTCACATCTTAAACATTCCTCCCCTCTCCCATTCTATTTTCCATCATTTCCAAACCAATTAACTTAGCATCTAACAACAAAGGATTCCCACTCTTTAAAACATTAATATAAAAATGTCTCGCTTTCATAACTGAATTAAGAAAATACTTTCTGCCTCTAAAATTCACTGACAAACCCATTGGAACTTCCCATCTAAAATATATCTGATGTTTCTTAAACTCACCCACTAAAAAAGCAAATTCTCTTCTCTTTCTTAACATTTTAGGAGGAATTTCCTTCATCATTTTTATATCTTGTCCCAATATTTGAAATTTATTTTTATAAAAAGCTTGCAAAATTTCATACCTAACCTTTTTAGTTGTAAAATAAATAACCACATCCCTTGGTACTCTATTTTGTCTTGCCCACCAAGAATTAACACGATAAATTCTTTCAATATTAATCTCAAAATCTTCTGGCTCCACACCCTTTATCTGAGCAAAGGCTTGCGTAAAAATCTCTTTTAAATTTTCCTTCCTATTTTGCTTCAAACCCCTCACCCTTATAGCATATTCCATTAATCTATATTGTAATATTACTTTTTCTTCATCTGCCCTATCTACCTTTGCCTGTATATCTTCCATCTTATTATCTAAGTTCCAATTGTTTTGATTCTTTTGAATTTCCTCTATTTTCCTTTGCAACTCTAAATTAGCTTTATTAATTTCTGCAAGATCATCCTCCATCTGAATACAAGAGCTTAATATTTGCGCAATTGCATCCTTTACCATTTTCATTTCCCTCTTCTGCTCTTCCACCACTTCCTTAAAATCCAACATCTCTTTCTCTATTTCATCAAATTTTTGATCTATTTCTAAAAAATGATTCTCCAAAAACTCCTGTAAAAAATTTCTTAATTCCTTTTTGATTTCTTCTTTTAATTTTTGAATCTGAACTGAAGAAATTTCAAAGTTTTTAGTGACTTTTGGTACTATTTGCTTAAAAGCCATTTTTTAAAAATATAACCTAATAATGGACCAAAAAAAATTAAAAAAGAAAAATTCAAAAAACTTTTCTTCTAAATCACTATAATCCCAAAGAAGAGGAAAAAATATAAATCATAAAATTCTCATTTCTTCCATTTAGTCAGTATCTTCCTATATATCTTCTAATTCGACACTAGCTGTTAGTAAGCATTTCTTTAACTTTCGTTTCCAGTACACACATTCCACAAAACCGCCATTTGCTTTCTTCTCTCCTATCTTCGCAACAAATATATCCTCAGGGGCTTGCAGTCTTCTTACAAACAAGTGCTAGAACTCTAGTTTCTGCTCCGTCCACGTTACAATCCATCATAAATCAATTCCTGCCATGGAAATTGGACGCTACGTTTCATCTGCCATAAAAGGCAGAGGCCTCCCCCAATCTGGAGCTTTTCAGGCAATGGAAGGAGAGCTCCCCGCAAGCCCCAGAAGCTTTTTCTGTGGCTATACTTGGGTGTCTCAACTTCAGCCTGAATGCTCATCTCTCCCTCTTTGCCCGAGGGAAGAGATTTCCAAGCTGTTGGATCAGATTTACGATGTCCTGACAGCTCTATAGACTAGGGAGTTAGCAGCCTAATCAAAGCTGCTTCTCAACAAAGCGGAGCCATACCAGAAGTCCTATTCAACATATCTATAGGTTACATGGTGTTCCAGAATGAATAATTTCTGATAGAGGAGTTCAGTTCACCTCCCTCTTCTGGAGGGAATTCCTGAGGTTGTTAGGCTCTGCCCAAGGGTTAAGCTCCACCCACCATCCTCAGACCAATAGGGCTTGTGAAAGAATTAACAGTGTTGGAACAATACCTCAGGTGTTATGTAAATTACCAGCAAGATAACTGGGCTGATTTACTACTGTTTGCAGAGGTAGCCTATAATACACAGCAGTACTGGGTTTACACCATTCAAAGTGGTGTTGGGTCAGTTCCTATTCCAGAGTTACTGCAGGAAAAAACTCAAATCCCATCCTTGGTAGATTGGATTGAACAGCTTCAGGTTACCTGGCCTGTGGCTTGTAAGGTGTTAGACGAGGCTCACAGAGCCCATAAAAAACAGGCTGATAAGAAACATGGTATGCCAAAGGTTTACCAATTAGGTGATATGGTTTTCCACTCCACTAAGTACTTATAAACTACCCAAAAGTCAGAAAAACCTGGGCCTAAATATGTGGGACCTTTTCCCATTGTGTGGATCGTAAACCCAGTCACGGTACAGTTAGAGCTACCAAAAACCCTCCGGAAAATCCACCCGGTTCCATGTTAGTTTGCTAAAACCTGTACATACCTCCTCAATTCGTCTGGACCAAGCCCCCACTCCAGTTCCACTTCTCACTGAAGGGGAAAAACATTCAGACAAACAGACAGAAATCCTTGATTCAAGAAAACATAGGGGTAAAGTACAGTATTTATTTATTTATTTATTTATTTATTTATTTTTCACATTTTTATACCGCCCTTCTCCGAGGACTCAGGGCAATGTACAGCATAAATAAAACGTAAATACCAAAAAATTTAAAATACAATATTAATTAAAAATCTAATTCGATAAGCTGAGTAATTAAAATAAGTATAAAATTATAAAAATAAATTAAACCCCTTAAAAACCCCACTAATAAACCCTCAAATTAAAATCGTTAGGCCAGCCGTGCTTGGTGAAAGAAGAAAGTTTTGAGCTCGCGCTTAAAGGTCCGAAGATCAGGGAGAAGATGTAGCCCCACAGGTAGTTCATTCCACGGGGCCAGAGCCCCCACAGAGAACGCTCTTCCCCTGGGGGCCGCCAGCCGACATTGTTTGGCTGACAGCTCTCTAAGGAGGACCTCCCTGTGAGAGCGCACCGGTCAATGGGAGGCTACTGGCGGCAGCAGGTGGTCCCATAAATATCCCAGTCCCATGCCATGGAGCGCTTTAAAGGTGATGACCAAAACCTTGAATCGCACCTGGAAGACCACCGGTAACCAATGCAGCCTGCACAGGAGAGGTGTTATATGGGAGCTACGTGACGCTCCCTCTATCCCCCGCGCGGCCGCATTCTATACCAGTTGGAGCCTCCTGGTGCTCTTCAAGGGGAGCCCCATTTAGAGAGCATTGCAGTAATCCAGACGGGAAGTAACGAGGGCATGAGTGACTGTGCATAGAGAGTCCCGATCAAGGAAGGGGCGCAACTGGCGAATCAGGCAGACCTGATAAAAAGCTCCCCTGGCGACGGCCATCAGATGATCTTCTAAAGACAGCCGTGCGTCCAGGAGAACGCCCAAGTTGCGCACCGATTCCCTGGGGGCCAACGATTCGCCCCCCACAGTCAGCAATGGAATTAGCTGACTGTGCTGGGATGCTGGTATCCACAGCCACTCCGTCTTGGATGGGTTGAGTCGGAGTCTGTTCGTCCCCATCCAGACCCAAACAGCCTCAAGGCACCGGGTCATCACATCAACGGCTTTGTTGGGGTGGTTCGGGGTGGAAATGTACAGCTGAGTGTCATCAGCGTACAGTTGACAACTCACCCCGAAACCACGGATGATCTCCCCCAGCGGCTTCATGTAGATGTTGAACAGGAGAGGCGAGAGAATTGACCCCTGTGGCACCCCACAAGTGAGTTGCCTAGCGGTCAACCTCTGCCCCCTTGTCAACACCATCTGTGAACAGTCAGAGAGGTAGGAGGAGAACCACCGAAAAACGGTGCCCCCCACTCCCAAACCCTCCAACCGTCGCAGCAAGATACCATGATCGATGGTATCAAAAGCCGCTGACAGATCTAACAGTACAAGAACAGAGGAACAGCCCCTGTCCCGTGCCCTCCAGAGTACTTGGTGGCTTGGAAACATTTCCCTTCCTCTCACTCCGAATGGGTGAATGAGCAAGTCATTAGCGCCCTGAAACTGTTGCCGTTATTTCACAGTAAGTACACTGATAAGCCTTAAGGCATGGGAGGTATATGTATTTTAAGTATTTTGGTTTTGTAAACATTTCGTTCTACTCTGTCTATTTCAATTTGTTTTCTTTTCTAGGACTAACGTCTCTTTTGCAGGAGGGCCGAATATCAGCCTCATGATGCCTGCTTGCTTGCTTTCAGCTGCCATTGTAACGGGAGGGAAGAGGTAATGTAAATATCTGGGAGGGGGGAAAGCGAGCTGGTGGAGATGTCTCGGAAAGGGGAGGAAAAGTCTTACTGTCTTTTTAGCAGCTGCAAAGAGAGCTGATAACTGTCAAGGTCAACTGTCCCGGCATACCAGATATTACATTCCTATATGTAAGACTATATACATATAGTCTTACATATAGGAAAAAAGGACCCAAACATTAAGTACATACTAGATGGACATTACCTTACAGATGACCCCCATCCCGTTAAAGACCTTGGAGTTTTCATGTCATGATCTAAGTGCCAAAGCTCACTGCAACTACATAGCAAAAAAAGCTCTAAGGGTTGTAAACCTAATCTTGCGTAGCTTCTTTTCCCAAAACACCACACTACTAACCAGAGCATAAGAAACATTTGCTAGACCAATTCTAGAATACAGCTCGCCTGTTTGGAACCCTCACCACATCTCTGACATCAATACAATTGAACGTGTCCAGAAATATTTTACAAGAAGAGTTCTCCATTCCTCTGAAAACAATAAAATACCTTATCCCACCAGACTTGAAATCCTAGGGTTAGAAAACTTGGAACTCCGTCGCCTTCGACAAGACCTAAATTTAACTCACAGAATTATCTATTGTAATGTCCTTCCTGTTAAAGACTACTTCAGCTTTAATTGCAATAATACGAGAGCAACCAATAGATTTAAACTTAATGTCAACCGCTTTAATCTAGATTGCAGAAAATATGACTTCTGTAACAGAATCATCAATGCTTGGAATACTTTACCTGACTCTGTGGTCTCTTCCCATAATCCTAAAAGCTTTAACCAAAAACTTTCTACTATTGACCTCACCCCATTCCTAAGAGGACCATAAGGGGTGTGCATAAGCGCACAAACGTGCCTACCGTTCCTGTCCTATTGTTTTTCTTTTCTTCTTCCTATATATATATATATGCTTATACCTCCTTATATTTACTCATATATGTGTTTATATACTATATAATCTTTTTTGTATGATACCTACATATATTGTTATAGAATAGAATAGAATAGAATTTTATTGGCCAAGTGTGATTGGACACACAAGGAATTTGTCTTGGTGC
Source organism: Ahaetulla prasina (assembly GCF_028640845.1). Taxonomy (NCBI): domain Eukaryota; kingdom Metazoa; phylum Chordata; class Lepidosauria; order Squamata; family Colubridae; genus Ahaetulla; species Ahaetulla prasina. Next base: position 621,738 of record NC_080553.1, on the reverse strand, counting down.
ATATGCTCTCAGTGTACATAAAAGAAAAGATACGTTCATCAAGGTATTGTTGACAAAATAAATATTGTTGTGACAAAATAAATAAATAAATAAATAAATAAATAAATAAATAAATAAATAAATAAATAAATAAATGGATGGGGCTGCCTGAAGAAGTACCCCACATGACACCTCGTGGAGATGTGGATTGGATAGTCAGCTGGGGTCCTTGGGGGGAGAGGTTTGGGGATGCTTTCAGTATGTAATTTTCATGCCTATTGTCTCAGACTGTTTTTCTTTCGCTGTATTCAGTTCATACTCAGTAAAAGTACCTTTCTCTACAAACATGGAGTTGAGGTTTTTCTTTCTTGAGTTTTGAACGGAGGCGCGCCTGACAAGATTGCTGCTTGCAAGCCAAAGTAGCCAGTGTATGGCGCGCTGTGGGAAAAATGAGAGGCCCTGTTGTCCCACAGAGCCTGCCACTGCTTGAGTGGGGGGCAGGGGTAAGGAGAATGGTGAGAATCAGGGAGTAGGCCAGGTGGAGCTGGCTGACTCAGGGCTGCTCTGAAGCCGCCCCTGCCACTGACAGAAGTTTGGGTGCCTCAGCTTCAGATTGCTCGCTCGGTCCCTCCCTCTCCCTCTCTCTCTCTCTCACACACACCCACACAAAAACAGAGGTTGGAGAGCTCTCTTGCTCTCTCTCTCTCCAAGCACCCCATGCACAGTTCATTTGAAGAAAGGGAACCCATGGCTGGGTGCACTTGGCTGCAGGTGGAGGTATGGCGCAATGGGGTTGTTTTGTTCACTGTGGTGGTGCTTCAGGAGGGCAGGCAGATATCTGCAGCTGACAACTATAATGAATAGTCTGCCTGCCCTCCTGAAGCACCGTCACCACTGTTTGCTTTCATTTCGCAGCAGGAGAAGGAAGAAAGTGAATGGTGGTGCCGTGGTGGTGCTCTGGGAGGGCAGGCGGATGTCTGCAGCCAGGTGGGGAGGGAGGGTGGCAAGAGTGGTGGCAGTGGACCCTTCCAAGCACAGCGCATGGAGGCAGTGGGCAAAGGCGGCCCTGGCGTGCCTGTTGAGTGGGTGACTGGATGGGTGGGGACGGGGCCAACAGGGATGATTGTTACCGGTTCAGCAAACCAATGCCAATCATCACTACTGGTTCACCCGAACCGATCTGAACCGGTAGGATTTCACCCCAGCCCAGAAGGCCCAAAATCAGCTGGCACACCAGAGCTGAGCAAGGGCAACACTCGCATGTCCACTGATATGGCTCCGCATGCCACAGGTGGCATGCGTGCCATAAGTTTGCCATCACGGGTCTAGTGGAAACTCTAACCACTCTGAAACTCAATCTACAAAATGAGAAACCCCAAACTTTGCCAAAGACACATGCCCAAATTGAACATAATAATAACCAAACTTCTAAAAGAGTTGACCCCTTAGAGGAAGAAGAAACACAAACCTGTACAAAACCCCTGTCCAAACCAACCCACTCTGATGCAGCCCCACTGGTGCTAAGCAATCTATATTATGGACTCTCACTAGAAGAAAACATGCAGACACTTAGAAAAGAAGCACGAATCAAATGTCCTCCCATCCCAGAGTTCTGAAGGAGCTGGTAGATGTCATCTCAGAACCACTGTACCACATCTTTCAAAAATCCTGAAACACCAGGGAACTACCAGAGGACTAGAAAAGAGCTAATGTGGTTTCCATTTCAAAAAAAAAAAAAAGACCCGGGAAACTACAGACCAATCAGCCTAACATCAATACCCGGGAAGATACTGGAAAAGATAATAAAAAATAGATCTCCCAACACCTAGAAACAGGTAAAGTAATAACTAGCAGCTAGCATGGGTTTGTTAAAAACAGATCATGCCAAACCAGTCTTATTTCATTTTTCAACATAGTGACTAAATTAGTAGACCAGCAAAATACTGTGGACATAATATACTTAGACTTCAGCAAGGCATTCAACAAAGTAGACCACGACCTACTTCTTCGCAAGCTAGAAAAAGGTGGGATAGATAGTTTCACTACCAGATGGATTTGCAACCGGCTCACAAACCATAATCAACGACTAGTCCTTAGATGAGGGAATAGAAGGGGAACTTACCAAATTTGCAGATGATACTAAGCTGGTTTGCAGTTGATAATTAATGTTTCTAGATTTTCATCACAGAATTTGTATAATATACTTATATCCTGAGACCAGCTGTTGTCGATATAGAACCATAAGCCTCCTCCCTTCTTTTTACTAGATGTTTCTGTAATTCTGTCTGATCGTTACCTCTCGCCTGGACTATTGCAATGCTCTCTACATGGGGCTCCCCTTGAAGAGCACCCGGAGACTCCAGTTAGTCCAGAATGCGGCTGCGCGGGTTATTGAGGGAGCAGTTCGGAGCTCCCATGTAACACCTATCTTGCGCAGACTGCACTGGCTGCCTGTTGTCTTCCGGGTGCGCTTCAAGGTGTTAGTTACTACCTTTAAAGCTCTTCATGGCTTAGGACCGGGATACTTACGGGACCGTCTACTGCCAACGTCTATCTCCCAACGACCGGTGCGCTCTCACAGAGAGGGGCTCCTCAGGGTGCCGTCAGCCAAGCAATGTCGGCTGGCGGCCCCCAGGGGGAGGGCCTTTCTCTGTGGGGGCTCCTACCCTATGGAACGAGCTTCCCCCTGGACTCCGATAAATACCTGACCTTAGGACCTTCCGCCGCGAACTTAAAACCTACTTATTTCGTCTTGCTGGACTCGCTTAAATTTTAAATTATCAAATTGATTTTATGGGTTTTAAATTTTTTGTAAATTTTAGAGGGTAATATTTTATCTATAAGTAGCCATATTAAATAGGTTTTTTAAGGGTTTTTCTTAGTTTTGTATTGTTGTTTTTCCTGTATTTTATTCTTGGCTGTACACCGCCTGAGTCCTTCGGGAGAAGGGCGGTCTATAAATAAAAATATTCTATTCTATATTCTATTCTATCGTTCAATCTGATACATTGGGATATGCTAGCTGCTATCTTCAATTGATTCATTTAACCAGGTTTCAGAGAAGCATAGGACTGCTAAATTGTAAAAATCAGAATTGTATCTGTTTAAGAGGAGTATTTCATCCATCTTATTAGCAAGTGAACGTACATTGGTTAGGAAAATTGAAGGCAGAGGAGTTTTATTTCTTTTATTTCTTAGTTTGATATTTCTTAGTTCATAAGAAATAAGATATTTCTTAGTTCAGTTTTTTCCCGAAGGCCATCACTCTGCTAAACAAATAATTCCATCAACACTGTCAAACTATTTATTGAATCTGCACTACTATTAATCGTTTAATAGTTCCCATCACCAATCTCTTTCCACTTATGACTGTATGACTATAACTTGTTGCTGGCAATCCTTATGATTTATATTGATATATTGACCATCAATTGTGTTGTAAATGTTGTACCTTGATGAACATATCTTTTCTTTTAGAATAGAATAGAATAGAATAGAATTTTATTGGCCAAGTGTGATTGGACACACAAGGAATTTGTCTTGGTGCATATGCTCTCAGTGTACATAAAAGAAAAGATACGTTCATCAAGGTACAACATTTACAACACAATTGATGATCAATATATCAATATAAATCATAAGGATTGCCAGCAACAAGTTATAGTCATACAGTCATAAGTGGAAAGAGATTGGTGATGGGAACTATGAAACGATTAATAGTAGTGCAGATTCAGTAAATAGTCTGACAGTGTTGAGGGAATTATTTGTTTAGCAGAGTGATGGCCTTCGGGAAAAAACTGTTCTTGTGTCTAGTTGTTCTGGTGTGCAGTGCTCTATAGCGTCGTTTTGAGGGTAGGAGTTGAAACAGTTTATGTCCAGGATGCGAGAGATCTGCAAATATTTTCACGGCCCTCTTCTTGATTCGTGCAGTATACAGGTCCTCAATGGAAGGCAGGTTGGTAGCAATTATTTTTTATGTACACTGAGAGCATATACACCAAGACGAATTCCTTGTGTGTCCAATCACACTTGGCCAATAAAATTCTATTCTATTCTATTCTATTTACCCCTCCTTCGCTTTTTCCATTTGGTTTTTTTTGCAATCCATGGCTCTGGGGAAATTGCTTCTTCCTGTGTTAACAGAGGGATACAATCAAGAGGTACTAATACCACTCTATAAAGCCTTAGTAAGACCACGCCTAGAGTACTGCATCCAGTTTTAGTCACCAGACTATAAAAATAGATGTTGAGACTCTAGAAAAAGTGCAGAGGAGAGCAACCAGGACGATTAGGGGACTGGAGGCTAAAACATATGAAGAACAGTTACAGGAATTGGGCATGGCTAGTCTAGTGAAGAGAAGGACCAGTGGGGAGATTATAGCAGGGTTCTAATATTTGTGAAGGGGTCAAGCTATTGCCACAGAGAAGAAGGGGTCACGTTATTTTCCAAGGTACCTGGAGGCCAGACAAGGAATAATGGATAGAAACTGGTCAAGGAGAGATACAACCTAGAAATATGGAGAAATTTTCTGACAGTGAGAACAATCCACCAATGGAACAATTTGCCTTCGGACATTGTGGGAACTTCATCACTTGAGACTTTCAAGAAGAGATTGGACTGCCATTTGTCAGAAATGGTGTAGGGTCTCCTGCTTGAGCAGGGGGTTGGACTAGATGACCTATAAGGTCCGTTCCAACTCTGTTAATCTGTTAATCTGTTACTTTGTATGTACACTGCACTGGAAGCTAATCTAATTACACTTGGTCAAATAAAGCCCTTCTCTCTCCTCTCCTCTCCTCTCCTCCCCTCCCATTCCATTCTATGCCACGCCACCTCTACCTCTACCCCATTCCAATTCTAGAATTTCCTTAAAAGTGGGAGTAAATACACCTGTGGCAAGATGATTATAAACCACTCTATCTAGATGATGATGATGATGGAGATCCCCTGTGGTGCTGTATCCATGATCTTCCCAGATTCAGATGATGTGTGTAAAAGTGAAGGTCAATTTGATATCCAGTGCCGGGGACTCTGGATGTGTTCCATTCCTCCTCTATAAAAGATATGCTACAGTCCTCCCAGCCAGGCACTTGTGGTATCAAAATGTGCAATATTGTCACGAATACAAGAATCTTTATTTCTTACTGGATCATGTCATCACAAAACAACCATGATTTGGTGACTGGAAGTGCTTTAACATCTTAGGAATGGAGAAGCAATTCTGGAGAGTCATCTAAAAGGACCTCCAAAAAGCTGCAGGTTGGACCATGCAGGGCTTCTCTGAGATTTGAGAGTCCAGCATTGTCATAGTTTGGTACATAATTCATGGTCTTTGGTCAGCTTGGCTTCTACGACAGGAATTTGTTTCTTCTTAAAATTAAGTTTATCAAATTCTTCTCGGATTTCTAGGATGGATTTTTTCTTTGTCTCAGGCAGGAAGAAGTAAATAATAAATCCTGAAGTGTAAAGGCTCCCCATGAAGATGAGAAAGGAGAACTGACGGAAGTTTTCCTGGGGATGGGAAAAAATGCCATCAACTCTTTAGGATTACAACAGCTTCTTAGTGGAACAGAGGCTGATCCTTGTACAAATTCCCAATATATATTCCTGACTAGTTTACAAATACCAAGCCCTGGGATTCAGCTGGTATTGCCAACTTTGCATCATTCAGCAAGTCAGCTTTAACCAACTACAAGACGTTGGCAGTTGATTGCCCCAATTTTCCTGCAGATTGGAGGGAGGAATAAATCCATGTGGACCAGAATCACCTACCATCATCAACGGAAATACCATTCCGATCACAAAGACTCCAACCCAGCTGAGGGTCCCACTAATCGCAAAGGCAGGGGCTCTGGATGACTGATCAAAGATTTCCATCCTGAGAGAGACTGTGGCACCAGCTGTGGAGGAAGTAGAGGAGAATTTGTTACCATCACTACAACTCTATCAGTAATCTTACAGAGATTTCTCATCAAGAGGACTCCTGAGCCAGACCCAGTGGTATCCAAAATTTAGCTGTGGCTAGGAAGGGGACTTTATTAACCATGGTTGGGGAAGGAGAAGAGAAGTTGGAAGGATTTTGGAATGGTGCCTAAAGAGGGTGCCCAGAGCTAGCAACTGCTTCAGCTCCTGAAAGTCGTGCCAGGGTCCAGATCATGACACTGGAAACAGACCATATATATATTCTCACCTGTGGCCAGAGGTACCCTTTTGTATACAACAGTTCTTTTGGCAAATACTACCTTCCTTTAAGTATTTGCATATCCTATAATTTCTCAGTTTCTCATCTTTAGCAACAGTTGGACAAGGTACAGGTAGTTTCAATTTGCGACTGGAAGCTATGACATATTCCCCAAAGCTATTTATCCCCAGATTTCAAAGTTGTGACAACTGCAGCATCCCCACAGTTATTTGCCTATCTGACTGATTGCAGAAAGGCTACAGGATTCACCAGCCCTACCTTACTTTATTCTGCCCCCTAATTTGAAAGGTTTAAATGAAAAGTAACTTTGGGTATCCATATAAATCTGTGTTGAAGAAATTACCTGGGCCCATCCCAAAGACAAATACAAAACAGAAGATCAAAGACAGGCAACAATAAGGCATCCAGGAGAACCAGGGCTGAAATAAAAAAAACTGCATTTTAGTTCATTAACTTATTATAATCAAACATGGATGTCAAACAATGATTTGTGAGCCAGAGGTTTAATTTTTATCAAAAGCCTAAAAACACCCTGGTTCCTGGCCCTCATTTTTGGCCTCCCCATCTACAGGGCCCTTGTCTGATCAGCAGAATAAACTGGTTTTGCTCAGCCTTCAGCCTTGCTTTTGCCTTGGGAATCAAATTATCTTCCTCAGCCAACAGCTGTGTTGCTTCTTTCTTTTCTGACCACAAAGGTGTGTGTGAGGGAGGGAGGGAGGGAGGGAGAGAGAGAGGGAGGAAGGGACCTATTAGATCAGGGCAGTGTAACCTAGTGTAGTGGCCTCCTTCAATAGATCACTCAACAGCTGGCATCCCTTGTTTGGATGAGCAGCTCATGAGGCATTTGCTCCAGGGGTGGGTTCTAATTTTTTTTATTACTGGTTCTGTGGGTGTGGCTGGGGGGGATGACTGAGTGGGTGTGGCCAACTTGAAATCACTCACACTCAGTCACATGATCCCCCTCCACCAAGCCACGCCCACTGAAATGGTGGCAAAAAATGTTGGGACTTTTTGACACTTTTTTTGGACACTTCAGCCCCATATCCAGGGTGGGACGCCGTGGGGTGGCAGTGGTCATCTCAGCTTTTCCTCCTTTGCCCTTCCTGGCCTAAAAGCACCCCTTCTCACCTTTGATGGGCCTTCCCCATGGTTGCAGCCAGAGTCGGCAGGTCAGGGGCGATGGCAACGGTTAGCACGCTTCCAGCTGTGCCCTGCATGGCTTCCGCTGGCTCAGCTGCAGCACAGATGAGCCAAGGAATTGTGGGGAGCCTCCTGTGTGTTGCACCCACCCCCCAGCCCTCACCCGTGCCTCTGTGCCATTTTTGGGTGCCCAGCATACTGGGCTGCCCCTGTCAGCCACCGCTTTATTTTAAGTGTATTTCACCTACTGGACTGTTTTACTGTTTTATTACTTCGTTAAAGGTTTCCTTTTTAGGGGGAGGTTTTTACTGTTGCCAGCGTTCGGTTGTCATTATAGGTGTAGGAGGAGATAGTCTTTCAAACAGATGTTTGAACTGATTTGGCACCTGAATGTAACGGGAGTTGCCTGCTTTGCATTCCATCCAGAAGATTGACAGAGGGAGAATATTGGAAGTGAAACTACACGTGGCCAAGGAGGAAGACGACATTGGATCATGACTGTTTGAACTCTGGTGGGAGGAGGGGTCAGGAGAGGATGTTACGTCTGTGCGTATAGTATACCTTCAGTTCTGGCTTTGCTTTTCTTGCAATCTGACTTGTTTACTAAAAATTACCAATGACTTCAACCTGATGGAGTTGGGACTTTATTTTCTTAAACATTGATCGGAGGCAAGCTGATAGCCCCCGTCCTGTTGCGGCTTCAACGGTGGCGGCTTCGGGAGACGCTGGCAGCACAGAGGCGTGGCTGAAGGCTGGGTGGGGGGTGCAACACATGGGAGGCTCCTCGCAGTTTCTCAGCTCGTCTGGGCTGCATCCGAGTCCTCTGCCCTGAGTTGGCAGATGGAGGCACCCCTCCCCAGCCAGATCTTTCCGGATTTGACTTGGAGAAAAGCGCAGCTCAGGGCTGCTACATTTCGCTGTGCCAGACAAGCAAAGAGGAAGAAATAGCCAGAGGAGAACACAGAGCTGCTCCAGTCCACGTGTTCTCCAGGTCAGCGGCTGTTTCTCTCTTTTGTTACTCTTTATGGGAAAGCGTTTGGTGCAGCACAGCAAAATTTGACAGCCATGAGCCACGCTTTTCTCCAAGTCTTATCCGAAAAGCTCTGTGCAGAGAAAAGCTCCTGTTTACCTCTGCCGCCCACAGCGCTTAGAGGAAAAAAGCAGCCCTGTGAAGGGACTGAGCCTGCTGATAAACTTGGAAGCTGAGAGGCTTCTTTTCCACACAGCCGCTGGCGCAGGGTGCTGAAAAGACCTGCGGTTGCTGCTGCCATCTTTGCGCATGCGCAGCTTTCTTCTCCCAGCTGAAGGACTTTTCGGCGCCCTGTGGCCAGGCAGCTGAGAGGCTTCTTAGACGGGTTGGGTGGGTGAGCAAGCAGTCCTGGGGAACCGGTTTGGGGGCGTGGCCAGGCTACCCTTATTGCCGGTTCAGAGAACTAGTCCATAAAACTACCTATTCGATAGAACTGGGCAGAACCGGTAGGAACTCACCACTGATTTGCTCACCTGCAGGGAGAGAGCTAAGGTGATACCAGCCAGCATGGTGCCCATCAATGCGTAGCCTCCCCAGAGTAGCACCTTTCTTCCAAATCGTTCAATGATGAAGCTCTGAGGGATTTGGGGAGAGGAATGAGCACTTGGAAGATGCCTTTGCAGCTTGACCCATGGCTAACACTGAGAGCTGAAGAAGCTTCTTGGATGAAAAGTGAAAAAATCTTCAAAGAAAAACCAGAAAGTCCAGTTGCCTCTTGAAAAAGCACCTTTGGGGCAACCATGACCTGGATGACTGAGAATCTCCATAGACACTGAGAGCTTATAAATCAGAGACAAATTCCTTATGTGTCCAATCACACTTGGCCAATAAAGAATTCTGTTCTGTTCCGTTCCGTTCCGGTCCGTTCCATTCCATTCCATCTGTTCTATTCTATTCTATTCTATTCTATTCTATTCTATTCTATTCTATTCTATTCTATTCTATTCTATTCTATTCTATTCTATTCTCTGCCCTGCCCTGCCCTGCCCTGCCCTAATTTCAGTGATAGATCCCGACAGGATGCTTGGGAACAAGACTTTGGAAGTCTGCTCATAGCCAGCACGGAGGGCAGTGCTGCTGCTTGAGAAACCCCTGAGGATTGCCAGCCACCACACTTGACATATGTTACCTTTCTCCAAGGACCAGCAGGAAGTAAGGTTATCCCACACCTTATTTATTTAATAATTAAATCTTTATTCCACTTTTATCATTTTTGTAAATAACTCTAGCGGATGAATATATCTAATGCTCTTTCGTTCCTCTGTTTTCCCCACCACAACAACCCTGTGAGGTGGGTTGGGCTGAGAGTGACTGGCCCAAAGTCACCCAGCTGGCTTCGTTGCCTAAGGCTGGACTAGAACTCGCAGTCTCCTGGTTTCTAGGCAGCCCTTAACCACAAAACCCACCAGCAGGATTGTGCTCTCAATGCCTGGTGCTTGCAAAGGGTTCAAGCTGTGGCCACAAAGCCTCTAGCCAAGGTTCAGGCAGCCTCTAGCCAAGGTTCTGTCCTGGCTTCTCTCCCTTTTGGAGGAAGGGCTGCCTGCTCTTGGGCAGCAACCATCCCGGCCACTTCCTGCTGCAACTCACCCCCTCTCACTCACACAAAGGATGGTGGAAAGAAATTCGCAGAGGCTCACTCCCAGGGCCAAGTAGGGGATCTGCTCAAGGTGAAACCCAACCGTCTGGAGCACTTCAAAGGTGTAGGAATAAATCTGAGGAGAAGGAGGAAGAGGAAAAATCAGGGAAGCCACCTGAGGACAGGAGGAAGATCCTACAACTGCACAGGAGCAGTCCTGGAGGGGGAGGCTTTCAACAGAAGGGAGCGAGTTCGGAGCATGGCATTCATCAAACCAGGCTTAGGAAGGAAGAGAAGGAAGAGCCAGTCCTGGCTTGGAACACCCCCACCCCCATGTCTGCTAGTAAGGGAGGTACATCAACTCCCAAGGGGAAAATAGGACGAAGGAAATTGTAGGGTTTTCCTGCTTTCGTATCCCAAGTAAAAGTGCTCCCCCCCAGAAGCAATGGACTCTAACTCAACTGCCTGGATGCCACTCAGCTGTGTGGTCACTGCCAGGACAAACAGCATATAGAGCTGCCAGCGCAGGGAAGGCTCCTTGACCACTTCCAGGAAGCTCTTGCTCTGGGCGTTGTTCAGGGCCGCTTGTTCTTTCCGCAAATCATCCAGCTCTGCCCGATGAGGTTCTTTCCCCCAGAAAGTCTTCATTGCTGGGAATGAGAAAGATTCTGCATGGCAGTGACACGGGCATCCCTGCCACAGGACACAACTCCGGGTCCAGCAGGTACATCTCCTCTGGCTCCCTGCCTGGCAGCAGAACCACCTGGCCCATTTCTTGGTGACACCAGCTCCACTTTGTGGCAGACCAGAAATGGCACAGCTATTATTTCTGTGGACGTAAAAGGTGGGGAACTCAGGGAGCTGGCAGTGGGACCATGCAAAAGGAGAGTGGGCAGATTGTCTTCTGTTAGAAGAGAATAACAGAGTCGGAAGGGATCTTGGAGTTCTTCTAGTCCAACCCAATGCACAAGCAGGAGACCCCATACCATCCTGGACAAATGGCTGTCCAATCTTTTCTTAAAAACTTTGGTAATGGAGCATCCACCACTTCTGAAGACAATCCATCTCAGAGAGACCCGTGGTTGGAAAGGATCTCAGAATCACTTTGGTGCATGTCCTGCTTAGGCAGTTTGGATAGTCATCTTAGCCTTTGTTTGAGGACCTTGAGAGAGGGGAGGGCCCTCTTCCTGTGGCAGTCTGTTCCACTGGCTAGCACACAGTCAGGAAGTTGTTCCTGATGCCTGCTCTTCTATCTTCTTGCACATGGTTTGAATTGGTTCTGGCCTTCCCATCTGGGGCACTGGGGAAGAGTCTGCTCCATAGGAAAAACCCTCTGGCTTTTATTAGTAATTTATCCAATTTATATTGCTGCCTATCTCAACTACATGACTTGGGGCAGCTCACAAACCATGAAAGCAACATGAAAGGGATCCAAACAATACAGCAATTTAAGAACAATAAAAACTAAAATTATATAAAAACCATATACAAGTGATCCTCACTTAACAATGGTAATCGGAACAGACCGTTCCAGACACAGCCCCATCTTGGTACCCTCCCTTTGACTTGACCCAATTTCTCATGGCTTTTCTAGCTGCCTTTTTAGAAGCTTTTTAATGTTACCGTTTCTGGAGGAAAGGAGGAAGTGTTGTCATCTGTTACCTTTCACACATCCTTCTTCGTCTCCTTTGTGCAAGAGCAAGTGAGGTGGTGACTCGGGGAAGAATGGTAGTGTGAGCAAGGGGATCAAGGCTGCAGTCCCACTGAAGGCCAGCAGCATTGGCCAGAGGGCTCTACTTCCCAAAAGCTCCCTGGGAAAGCAGAGAGAAAACCTAGGTTGTTTCCAAAGGCTTGTGGATAAGACGCATCTCTGATTGTCTTCTTGTGCTCTCATGACCACATTCATTAATGCTGAAAAAGTGTCATGAAACCAGGGCATTGAGGAAAGTGTGACTGTACCTTAGTCCCATAACTTGACCAAGGACTTTTCCCAAACACCAAAACATGGAAGCGGTTGAAGTGGTAAATCCGCGGAGTTTTTTGGGGGAAACCTCCCCGAGGTACTGGGGATGAAGAAGGATACAAACACCTTGAATTGAAAGCAGAAAACAAGTTAATAGGGTCACAAGAAGTGAAAGTCTGCTGCACCATCAAAGTGAAGCAAGAACATTTTGACTACAAAGAGGAGAAGCACAAAAATAGGGAACTGTGGAAACTGGCTTGACCTTAGTGGGGTTGGATCTGCACATGCTGCAAAGGTGGGGCTCCTTCTTCTGTCTGGCTCCCAACCATCTCCTGGCTTCATGGTGGGACTCAGCCTTTCACTTGACTTGGCTAAGGATTGGTTGATGTGGCTTGGCTAGATTGAAAACTTGTGGGCATCAAAAGAGCGCCTTGCACAAGAGGGGGCAGCCCACAGCCAGCGCAACAATGCAATGCCCTCTGGGGCTCCCACTGGAGGCTCTCCCTCTGCCCTTCCAAATTCCTTACAACTCAGCCATTGCATGTTCACATCCTGTGCTCCCGCTCAGTTCTAATACTGAGCGGGAGCACCTGCCTCGGTCTTGGCCAGCAGTTGGGCGAGGTGGGTGCATACCTGTGCTGATGCCACACAGAAAACGTCCAACCAGAATGAGTTCGATAGACCTGGCCGTTTTGCTGAAGCCCAGGAGGAATGTGCTGGCCACCATCAGCACGCTGCTGCCCCAAAAGCAGTTCTTCCTGTCCATGAAAAAGGGGCAGAGATGGTTCCGATGCTTGGAAGAGGATGGGGATTTCTGGCTCAAAGTGAGACCAGCCTATTCATGGGAGGCCCAGCAGCAACAATTTCTTCTTTCAGAAACAGAAGGGCCTGCCACTTATCACACCAATGCCATCAGGCAGGGTGGGGTGGGGATTTTGGGATTTGTGTGTGAGAGAGAACTAGAAAAATTGGCCAAGGCAACAGCCTGGAGCACCCTGGTTGGAATGGGCCTCCTAAGGCAGACAGGGACCCAGGTTTGGGCTACTGGAGCAGGAGATGTGTCCTCTCTGCATGTTGTACTACCTCTCAGACTAAAGTAACTCTGGAGTCTTTGGGGGTCAAAATGGCCCCACTCCTGCCCCAGCGCTTATGCTTTGCACAACATGTTCAGGAAGTCTCCTGGACCTCCATGGTGGCAAAAGTGACTCTGAGGGCAGCATGGGAAGGCCTGGAATGGCGGGAATGGTGATGAAGTTCTCCCTGAAAGATGCCTCTCTGGGTTCTTCATTCCACAGAGTCTTCCTAACATTCAGGAAGGTTTCTCTTTCCTGTCATTGAAATTCAGGTCCTACACTTGAGAAGAAGAGAGAAGAAAAATGTTTTATGTCTCTGGCTTTGAGATACAGGAAGAGGGCTAGCATATGTATCTTCTCAGTTTCCTCATGGCTAAATACATCCAGTTCTTTGAACTGTCTTCATAGGAAGACAGGAAAAATATCCCTGACCACAATCTGGTCAGGAAGGTACATATAGGTAACTTGTCTGATTTGACATTGCTAGCTTTAAAAAATGGTCTTACACAACTTCCAAAATATATTCAGCTCTTGTTAATATAAAAACTCTGATAAACTTCCAGTGATCTTCATCCCTATTGCTTCTATGGCACCAAGGTATGAACCCCCTCTGATTTTGGGTTGAGTACCCATGGGACTTTCAACCACATATCTCCTCTTTTTCTCTATACATCTCCTCCTCCTCCTCCTCCACCACCACCCTCTAAGGGGCTTATAATAAGGACTCTCAAGGACTATTGCCACATTGGTCTTGAATGCTTTCAAGACCACCTTGATGGAAGCAAGTATTCAATGGGGACCTACTTTCCATATTTGGCAGCCAGACATCCACTGCTCATGGAGCCCAGGAGACCTCCCAAGCCAAAGATGGATACCACCGAAGACCACAATAAGGTGAGCATTGAAGGATGGATTGAATGTCCAAACCTCTCCAACCACGTCTCATTGATGAACTCTTTGATGTGCTGGAAAAGAGGGATGTGATTAGGCAGAGATAGTTTTCTCACCATTGATGGTAAAAACCAACGGATGGCTCAGTTATGATTTGCAAGAAGGAAAAGCAGAAGATGCCTAAAGAAGACACAGCCCAGGCAGGCGCTGTCTGTAATGATATCATGATAGCCACCAGTCAGCTGGGCCACCAGGCTCAATAAATGAGAACCTGCCAGACTTTGGAAGCAGACAGGCATCTTTCTTGGTTGTTTTCATTTCAATGGAAGGATGATGCAGGTAATACTCGACTTACAACTACAATTGAGCCCAAAATTTCTGTTGCTAAGCAAGGCAGTTGAGTAAGTTTTGTGACTTTTTTGCCACAGTTGTTAAGCAAATCAGTGCAGTTATTAATGGAATCATGCAGTCATTAAGGAAATATGGCTTCCCCCGTTGATTTTGATTGTTGGAAGCTGGCTGGGAAGGCTACAAATGATGGTCTTGTAATCCTGGGTCAGTGCACCAGTCATAGATACTTGCCAGTTGCTGAATGCATTTTGATCCTGTGACCATGGGGATGCAGCAACAGTCATAAGTGTGAAAACCAGTCATAAATCAGGTTTTTTCAGTGCTGCTGTAATTTCAAACTGTCACTAAATGAACAGATGTAAGTCAAGGACTACCTGTGATATGGCTTTAGAAGGTCTCTAAAGAGCCTTTGCTGGTGCCATTCTGTGCACATTACATGGCAAGGGAGACAGAGGCTTCTCAAAATATTGGGAAGGGCTATTCCAAATGCCAGAAGGGACATGGCATTGCCTGTGGGAGACAACCACTATTTTCTTTGGGAGCTGGGAATATTTAAAGATGGGAAGGGGGACCTCAAAGGGGCGTTTCCAGAGAACCCCTTAAAGATCTGGGGGGAAACATGGTGGGGGGCTTGGGGTGTTCTTGAGATTGGAACCTGGAGATGGCTGCCTCCCAGAGGCCTGCCAGTTCCAGCTGTTTGGAGCAGAAAAAATCAATACCAAAACTACTCTACTACCAAACAAAAGCCAGATGTAGAGATTGAGATGATGCCTTGCAGCATGCCAGGTTTCCAATTCTTGTAATTCCATTTTTAATATAAAAAGTATAAATAGGAAGGTAGGACTGGATCCTGGGGGCTCACAAAGATGTCCTTTGGTACACTGGCCCTGCAGAGCATCATATGGGGGACTCCAGCAGCAGCCAGTGTATGAAGTCCTCAGCCAGCACTCAATCTTGTGATTGGGTGGAATACATCCCTTGCATCCCAATAAAGAAGAATATTTGTAGCTCAGGGTTGAAATGAGGGGCCCATGATGTTCACTGAGTTTAGTTGTTTTCTTGCAAATGTTTCTTGCAGACATTGGAAAAGATAATAAAAAACCAGATCTGCCAGCATCTAGAAATGAATAAAGTAATAACTAGTAGTCAGCACGGGGTTTGTTAAAAACAGATCATGCCAAACCAATCTTATTTCATTTTTCAACATAGTGACTAAATTATTAGACCAGTGAAATACTGTGGATGTAATAGACTTCAGCAAGGCATTCAACAAAGGAGACCACAACATACCCAGCCGCCCTGTTTAGGGTGACCTGCTCCCTTCTTGTACAGGGAGCTGGGGAGGACCCCTGTACAAGAATACCCATACTGCATCCACGGGCTGGATGCAGTATGGGTAGATCCGGACAGGCAGACGGAGGCAGATCTTGGAGATATCATCTGGGATGAGATTGACACTGTGGCTCCCGAGGACATGGACAGGATACTGAGACGGCTGAACACAACCACATGTTTATTGGACCCGTGTCCCTCCTGGTTGGTACTGGCCATGCAGGTGGTTACATGAGGTTGGCTCTGGGGAATTGTTAACGCTTCTTTGAGGGAGGGTGTTTTCCCCACCGCTTTGAAAGAGGCGGTGGTGAGGCCCCTTCTCAAGAAGCCTTCCCTGGACCCAACTGTTTTGGCAAACTACCGTCTGGTCTCCAACCTTCGCTTTGTGGCGAAGGTTGTTGAGAGTGTGGTGGCGCATCAGCTTCCTCGGTACCTGGATGAAACTGTCTATCTGGACCTGTTCCAGTCTGGTTTCCGGCCTGGATATAGCACAGAGACGGCTTTGGTTGCGTTGGTGGATGATCTCTGGAGGGCCCGGGACAGGGGTTGTTCCTCTGCCCTGGTCCTATTAGACCTCTCAGTGGCTTTTGATACCATCGACCATGGTAACCTGCTGCACCGGTTGTAGAGTTTGGCAGTGGGAGGCACCGTTTATCGGTGGTTCTCCTCCTATCTCTCTGACCGGTCGCAGACGGTGTTGGCAGGGGGGCAGAGATCAACCCCGAGACACCTCACTTGTGGGGTGCCGCAGGGGTCGATTCTCTCGCCTCTCCTGTTCAACATCTATATGAAGCCGCTGGGTGAGATCATCAGTGGTTTTGGGGTGAGATACCAATTGTACGCTGATGATACGCAGCTGTACATCTCCACCCCAACCACCCCAACGAAGCCGTTGAAGTGATGTCCCAGTGCCTGGAGGCCGTGCAGGTCTGGATGGGGAAAAACAGGCTCCAACTCAACCCGTCCAAGACTGAGTGGCTGTGGATGCCGGCATCCCAGTATAATCAGTTGATTCCATCACTGACCGTGGGGGGTGAGTTGTTAGCCCCCACGGGGAAGGTCCACAATCTTGGTGTCCTCCTGGATGCACGGCTGTCATTAGAAGACCATATGACGGCCGTCGCCAGAGGGGCTTTTTATCAGGTTCGCCTGATACACCAGTTCTGGATACCCTTCCTGGACCGGGATGCCCTGTGCACAGTCACTCATGCCCTCGTCACTTCCCGTCTGGACTACTGCAACACTCTCTACATGGGGCTCCCCTTGAAGGGTACCTGGAGGCTTCAACTGGTCCAGAATGCGGCCATGCGGGTGATAGTGGGAGCAGCTCGAGGCTCCCATATAACACCTATCCTGCGCGGGCTGCACTGGCTTCCGGTTGTCTTCCGGGTGCAATTTAAGGTGTTAGTGACCGTTTTTAAAGCGCTCCATGGCTCAGGACTGGGATACTTATGGGACCGCCTGCTGCCACCGGTGGCCTCCCATCGACCAGTGCGCTCCCATAGAGAGGGTCTCCTCAGGGTGCCATCGGTCAGACAATGTCGGCTGGCAACCCCCAGGGGGAGGGCCTTCTCTGTGGGGGCCCCAGCCCTCTGGAACGAACTACCTCCAACGTTGCGCCAACTCTCTGACCTCCGAGCCTTCCAGCGTAAGCTGAAGACTCTTTTATTTCATCGAGCAGGACTGGCCTAATAGTTTTTAATAGTTTTAATTAGTTTTTTAATGGGTTTTAGCAAATTTTTATATTTCGGCCAATTTAAAATTAGTTTTTTAAAATTGCTCTTAACTTTTGTATTATTGCTTTTACTTGGCTATAAACCGCCCTGAGTCCTTCGGGAGAAGGGCGGTATAAAAGTTGAAATAATAAATAAATAAATAAATAAATAATAAATACTTCTTCGTAAGCTAGAAAAAAGTAGGATAGATAGAATCACTACCAGATGGATTTGTAACTGGCTGACAAATCGTACCCAACGAGAAGTCCTTAATGGGTCTACATCTACATGGAGGGAAGTAAGCAATGAGGTACCACAAGGTTCCATCTTAGGCCCAGTACTCTTCAATATCTTCACAAATGACTTCCATGAATGAATAGAAGGGGGAACTTACCAAATTTGTGGATGATACTAAGCTGGCAGGAATAGCTAACACCCTAGATGATAGGCTCAAGATCCAGATGGATCTTGACAGACTGGAACAATGGGCCCTATCAAACAACATGAAATTCAATGTGGAGAAAAGTAAAGTCTTACAGTTAGGCGAGAAAAACCAAAAGTATACATATAGACTGGGTGAAACCAGGCTTAATAGCAGTAACTGTGAGAGGGATCTTTGGGTCTTAGTGGACAACAACCAATTAAATATGAGCAAAATGTGTGTGGCGGCAGCCAAAAAAGCCAATGCAATCCTAAATTGCATTAATAGAGGGATACAATTAAGATTAAGTGAAGTACTAATACCAGTCTATAAAGCCTTAGTAAGATCACACTAGAATCCGCATCCAGTTTGGTCACAACTATAAAAAAGATGTTGAGATTCTAGAAAGAATGCAGAGAAGAGCAATCAGGATGATTAGGGGACTGGAGTTTAAAACATACAACAAATGGTTGCAAGTATTCGGTATGGCTAGTCTAGTGAATAGAAGGATTGGATAGACATGATAGTAGGGTTCCAATATTTGAGGGGCTGCCACAGTGAGGAAGGGGTCAAGCTATTTTCCAAGGCATCTGAATGCCAGACAAGGAATAACGGATGGAAACTGATCAAGGAAAAATTCAACCTAGAAATGAGAAATTTTCTGACAGTGAGAACAATCCACCAATGGAACAGAAGTTGCCTTCGGAAGTTGTGGTTGCTTCATCACTGGAGGCTTTCAAGAAGAGATTGGACTGCCATTTGTCAGAAATGGTGTAGGGGGCTCCTGGTTGGGCAGGGGGTTGGATTACAAGGTCCCTTCCAACTCTGTTAATCTTATCTAAACATTTCATTTCATTTTTATTTTATTTATTTATTTATTTATTTATTTATTTATTTATTTATTTATTTATTTATTTATTTATTTATTTATTTGTCAAACACAACAGTATATATAAGTATAAGCATGAAATAACCATACGAATTGGATTCAATCAAAGGGAACATTAGGACAGGAACAGTAGGCACGCTGGTGCTCTTATGCACGCCCCTTACAGACCTCTTAGGAATGGGGTGAGGTCAATAGTAGCTAGTCTTTGGTTAAAGCTTTGGGGATTTCAGGAAGAGACCACAGAGTCAGGTAGTGCATTCCAGGCATTAACAACTCTGTTACTGAAGTCATATTTTCTACAATCAAGATTGGAGCGGTTCACATTAAGTTTAAATCTATTGTGTGCTCGTGTATTGTTGCAATTGAAGCTGAAGTAGTCTTCGACAGGAAGGACGTTGTAGCAGATGTTTTTATGAGTTATATTCAGGTCCTGCCGAAGGCGGCGGAGTTCTAAATTTTCTAAACCCAGGATTTCAAGTTTGGTGGCAAAAGTTATTTTGTTGTGATCAGAGGAGTGGAGAACTCTTCTTGTAAAATATTTCTGGACACGCTCAATTGTATTAATGTCCGAAATGAGGTGTGGGTTCCAGACAGGTGAGCTGTATTCGAGAATTGGTCTACCAAATGTTTTGTATGCTCTGGTTAGTAGTGTAATTTTTCTGGAAAAGAAGCTATGCAAGATTAAGTTTACAACTCTTAAAGCCTTTTTGGCGATGTAGTTGCAGTGGGCTTTGGCACTTAGATTGCTTGATATGAAAACCCCAAGGTCTTTGACAGGGTGAGGGTCATCTACAAGGTAATGTCCATCAAGCTTGTATTTAGTGTTCTGATTCTTTTTTCCAATGTGTAAGACAGAGCATTTGCTGGTTGAGATTTGGAGTTGCCAAATTTTGACCATTCCGACACAAAGTCAAGGTCTTTTGAAGGGTAGCTGTATTGTTGGTAGTGTTAAATAGTTTAACATCATCGGCGAAGAGAACACAATTACTTATAATATGTCACAGGAGTTGTTAATGTATAATATGAAGAGTGTTGGTCCTAGAACGCTGCCTTGGGGGACACCGTTATTGACAGGAGCGGGATTTGATAGGGCACTGCCTATTTTGATGCTATCTAGTTTGGGTAATGAAATGTCTGCAAGAAAACAACCCAGCTCAGAGACCACCAAGGACCTCACAGAAATGTCCTTCTACACGGCCACTGTTTCTGCTACTCCATCCTACAGAGCAGGAAGAGGATGCCCCCACAGCCCTCTCCTCTTCTGTCAAAGATGCTGAACCATCTTTCTTTTGTGCCTCGGGGTGATGAGTTCAAGGCAGGTTCTGCAGAGCTATGACCAGTAGATCCTCCATGGATATCCTGCCTGGGAGGAGGACTGTGAACGACTCAGGTTAGAATTAGGAAAGTTTGTTAAACAAATTGCTGACACAGATAGCTGCAACTGCAATGAGGGTAACAAATGATGGGACACTATTGTCTAGCAAGTTAGAAGGACACACTAGAAGGATGCTAGTTAAGACACGTAGATATTTAAACTTTGGTAACCTATGGCTTATTGTAGCAGTAAAAGACACATTTCTTTTGATAAGAAAGCTTATTAACATAAGCATGCAATGTGTGAAGAAGGAGGGTAAAGTAGAAGAATCCAATCAAAAGGAACATGTGTCAAGGAACAAATGTGCGATTCTTAGGATGTTAACTTAATCGTAACTGTATACAATTTATGCTTGTGCATTTTTTGAGGTCTTGGGTCCTTTGGCTGCTGAGACCCTTTTGCTGGAGTACTCCAATAAAAGAAGCTGAAAATGCCATTCCTCGTGTCTGGTGGTCTTTGTTGGCTTTGGCGCCTGGCTAGGACTCATTTTGGGTACAACAATTGCTTACCACAGATGCATAGGTGATCATAGATCCTTGGAAGCCAACCTGCAGTGATCCTCCGATTCCCAGAATAAC
This sequence comes from Ahaetulla prasina, assembly GCF_028640845.1. Lineage (NCBI taxonomy): Eukaryota > Metazoa > Chordata > Lepidosauria > Squamata > Colubridae > Ahaetulla > Ahaetulla prasina. The sequence continues at coordinate 601,222 of NC_080553.1, read as the reverse complement.
CACCATTAAGAGGAGTCTCTGATATTGAATCTGGAAGAAAGAGAAACAACATTGGTTTTTTTTTCTAAACCAAAAACCAGGTTTGTATTCCTATCCTTTTTAGAGAATGCCAAAAAGGGGAAGATAAGGATGTGTCCTGCTGGTTAGAGAAAACCGGCTGGTGTAAGAAATTGCTTTCAAGCAGTGGCGAAATCTGAACCTGTTTACTACTGGTTCGCTGGCTGCGCATGCACACTGTGCACGCATGCGCAGTGCGCACCAAATGCAAGGTGTGTGTGCAATGCACGGCAAAAGGAGGCATGGGGTAAGTAGAACAGCACATAGGAGGGTGATCAGCTGTGGCACGCAATCTTTTTTTTACTTTTAAAAGCATTTTTTTACAACCTATTCTGAAGAGATGGTAAAAAAATGCTTTTAAAAGTAAAAAAAGGGCTCTGACAATCGCGTGGCTCAGCTGGGCATGGGCAGTGGTGGGGGCCCCCAGAGATTTTTGCTACCGGTTCTCCAAACCACCTGCTACCATCACTACTGGATCAGTTGATCCAGTCTGAACTGGGAGCATTTCACCCCTGCTTTCAAGCCGGCTGAGGAACTAGTCGCAGCCTGGGAACGGGCCGCGGCGGGGGCTTTAGACCGTGTCGTGCCTTTGCGGCCTCTGACCTGGCGCAGGTCCCAATCGGCTCCTTGGTTTTCCGAGGAGCTGAGGGGGATGAAATGCCGGAGAAGACACCTAGAGAGTTCTTGGAGGTCCAGTCATTCGGAGGCTGATCGGACACTAGTTAGGTCCTATAGTAGGACCTACCTAGTGGCACTGAGGGAAGCGAGACGTTGCTACGTCTCCTCCCTCATTGCGTCGGCAGATAACCGCCCGGCCGCCCTGTTTCGGGTGACTCATTCCCTCCTTCAACAGGGGGAGCGGGATGACCCGTTGCAGGGACGAGCTGAGGAGTTTAGTGGTTATCTATACGATAAAATCGTTCAGCTTCGGGACGGTCTGGACCAAAATTGGGTAGATTCAGGTGAGACGTCGGAGAGCGGTCTTGGTGAGATTGTTTGGGATGAGTTTGACCCTGTGGCTCCTGAGGACATGGACAGGTTGCTGGGTAGGTTGAACGCCACCACGTGTTTACTGGACCCGTGCCCCTCCTGGTTGGTACTGACCACTCAGGAGGTGACACGAGGCTGGCTCCAGGAGATTACAAATGCTTCTTTGGTGGAGGGAGTCTTTCCGGCCACCTTGAAAGAGGCGGTGGTGAGGCCCCTCCTCAAGAAGCCTTCCCTGGACCCAGCTGTTTTAGGTAATTATCGTCCAGTCTCCAACCTTCGTTTCGCGGCGAAGGTTGTAGAGAGTGTGGTGGCATGTCAATTACCCCAGTACCTGGATGAAACTGTCTATCTAGACCCGTTCCAGTCCGGCTTCCGGCCCGGATACAGCACTGAGACGGCTTTGGTCGCGTTGGTGGATGATCTCTGGAGGGCCAGGGATAGGGGTTATTCCTCTGCCTTGGTCCTATTAGACCTCTCAGCGGCTTTTGATACCATCGACCATGGTATCCTGCTGCACCGGTTGGAGGGATTGGGGGTGGGAGGCACCGTTTTTCGGTGGTTCTCCTCCTATCTCTCCGATCGGTCGCAGATGGTGTTGACAGGGGGGCAGAGGTCGGCCCCGAGGCGCCTCACTTGTGGGGTGCCGCAGGGGTCGATTCTCTCGCCCCTTCTGTTCAACATCTATATGAAGCCGCTGGGTGAGATCATCAGTGGTTTCGGTGTGAGGTACCAGCTGTACGCTGATGACACCCAGCTGTACTTTTCCACACCGGACCACCCCAACGAAGCTATCGAAGTGTTGTCCCGGTGTCTGGAGGCCGTACGGGTCTGGATGGGGAGAAACAGGCTCAAGCTCAATCCCTCCAAGACAGAGTGGCTGTGGATGCCGGCATCCCGGTACAGTCAGCTGCAGCCGCGGCTGACTGTTGGGGGCGAGTCATTGACCCCGATGGAGAGGGTGCGCAACTTGGGCGTCCTCCTGGATGAACGTCTGTCCTTGGAAGATCATTTGGCGGCCGTCTCCAGGAGGGCTTTTTACCAGGTTCGCCTGGTTCGCCAGTTGTGCCCCTTTCTAGACCGGGATGCCCTATGCACAGTCACTCACGCTCTCGTGACGTCTCGTCTGGACTACTGCAATGCTCTCTACATGGGGCTCCCCTTGAGGAGCACCCGGAGGCTCCAGTTAGTTCAGAATGCGGCTGCGCGGGTGATAGAGGGAGCCCCTCGTGGCTCCCATGTGACACCTCTCCTGCACAGACTGCACTGGCTATCTGTGGTCTTCCGGGTGCGCTTCAACGTTTTGGTGACTATCTTCAAAGTGCTTCATGGCATAGGGCTGGGATATTTACGGGACCGCCTGCTGCTACCGGATACCTCTCACCGACCCGTGCGCTCTCACAGAGAGGGACTCCTCAGGGTGCCATCGGCCAAACAGTGCCGGCTGGCGACACCCAGGGGAAGGTGTGGGGGCTCCCACCCTCTGGAACGAGCTTCCCCCAGGACTTCGCCAGCTTCCTGACCTCCGAACCTTTCGCCGCGAGCTTAAGACACATCTATTTATTTGCGCAGGACTGGACTAGATTTTAAATTCGAATTGGTTTTAATGGGGATTTTATTATTTTATTATCATCATTTTAATTATTCGGCCAATTATAATAAGTCTTTTAATGGATGTTTTTATTTGTATTTATATGTATATTTTTATCTGGTTGTTAACCGCCCTGAGTCCCTAGGGAGATAGGGCGGTATAAAAATAAGAAAAATAAATAAATAAATAAATAAATAAATAAATAAATAAATAAATAAATAAGCCTAATTGAGGTGAGCTGAACAACATTATTTTCCAAAGCAATTGTGTTAAATGCATTTTCTCTTCCGAAACGTTGGGGGAGGGGGTGTCAACAATTGGCCCCGCTCTGCATCCCCCCCACATTGTTGCTTGGGAGTGCAAGAACTGGCTGATGTCATTGTGCCTCCCTACAAAAAGGCCCTGCCCGAGTCACAGATGGCCCACATCTCCTGGCTTTTGGGAAAGTGGGGAAGACCTTGTCTTTCACTAGGTGGGGCAGGGGATGTCAAATGCTATAGCAACTGTTGAGTTTGGCGATTGAGGAGGCACGAGACCAAGTGAGTGACCACAGCTCTTTTATTTAGGGTGAGACTTCAGCAAGGGGCACCAGGTGAGGTGCCCCTTTTATACCCATCTGGCTGCGGCACCAGTCAATCACATTCAAATGTTTTCCCGCCCTGAAAACCCACCAATAGAACCATACACAACACTCCTCCCCTCCCTGAAGGCACTTCGACTCCGTTTTGCATATTTAGCATGCATAATTACTCAGGTAGCCAGAGTGTTCCTGGTGTCTACTGGACCTGCACAATTCAGTTTTGGCGGGGGAAGCATGCTGGTCAGAGGTGCTTTCATTTCCTCCCAGCTCTTCCATTGGGGCCTGTTGTGTAGGACTACTGGTGGCTTTTTCTTCGCTTTCTGTGTTTGGATTAATGGTGGTTTCTAAGTTTGTTGGATTATTGGGCAGCTGAGACCAGCGCTGGACACCAACGTCCTCAGGTAAGTCCTCCGATTCTTCTCAGCTTGAACTAGCTGTTGGTGAATTGAAATGATAGTTAGGGACTGGACTGTTTTTTGTTTGCTCAACTCTTTTTCTCAGTTGGTCGATGTGCCTACGTTCTATTTTTGCATTTCCCATATCTACTGTGTATGATTTTGGGCCCATAATTCCTGTCACCGTGCCGGCTACCCATGAGGGGGTTCCTGTGTAGTTCTTGGCAAATACTGGCGTCCCTATTTGGAAACCCCTTGTGCCATCCCCTCCCCCCGGTAACTGTTTGGGGAGTAGTTGGGGTTTAATCTGTTCAGGGTGCAACGGAGTTTCCGCCCCATTAGTAGCTTGGCCGGGCTGAGTCCAGTGGCAGAGCAGAGTGTCCTGTGCTGGGCTGTCAGGAAGACATAGACTCTTTCCTGCCAGTCTCCTGGTCCGAGGCGTGCCAAGGCTTCCTTGGTTGACCTCACAAATCTGCCAATCCGTTTGATGCCGGATTGTAGGGAGCTGAGAGGGCATGGCGGATGCCCAACTCTGCCAGATAGTTTTCAAAGTTTGTTGCGGTGAACTGGGGGCCATTATCTGAAACCAGTGTGTCTGGCAGCCCACGGGTAGAGAATAATTTCCTTAGGACCCTTATGACTGCCTCTGCAGTGGTGGACTTCATTATCTCTACTTCCAGCCACTTAGAGAAGGGGTCCACTATGATCAGGATTTTTTTTCCATGGAATGGGCCCACGAAGTCTATGTGGATTCGGGACCACAGGCCTCAGAGTCATTCCCATTCCTGAACCGGGGCTGTGGGGTGGGTGAGTGTTGGGCCGGGATTCTTGGCATTGCGGGCATTTTGCTACCCAGGTGATGATGTCAGTATCCATTTGGGGCAACCATATGTAACTCCTGGCCAGATCCTTCATCCTCACTATCCCTGGGTGCCCTTCGTGTAACAACTCCACTACCCTTTCATGCAAAGCATTTGGTACAACAACCTGATCGCACCACAACAGGTACCCCCTTGTATAGACAGCTCCAGTTGCTTATTTCTGAATGATTTAAACTGTCCCACCACCGGTTCCTTCGGCCAGCCCCTCTGGACCCAACCCATCACTGTTTTTGTTGTAAAGTCTCTTTTTGATGCCCTTGCGACTTCTGCCGATGTCAACGGTCCCAAGCATAGGGAGTCAATTAGCAGCACCCGCTTCCCTGGAGTTGGGTCTTCCACCAACTTCGGCAGTAGGCACCTGCTGAGAGCATCGGGATGACCCAAGTCCTTGCCGGGGCGGTGGACCAGCTTGTAATTGTAAGCTGCCAGAAAGAGAGCTCAGCGTGTCAATCTCGGTGACATGGTGATGGGAGTGGACCAGTCCCCCGCTAACAATCCTAGAAGGGGTTGGTGGTCGGTGACAATTGTGAAGTTCATCCCAAATAGATACTTGTGGAACTTCTGGACCCTGGCCACCACGGCTAGGGCTTCCCTGTCCAGCTGGCTGTAGTTCCTCTCGGCGCTGGACAGGGTTCAGGAGAAATAGGCAATGGGTGCTTCGGAGCCGTTGGGAAAACAGTGGCTTAGGACTGCGCCCACTCCGAAAGGGGATGCATCGCAAACTAGTACAACTGGGAGGGTGCCATTGTACTGAATGAGGAGGCTGTCTTCTGTGAGAAGGTTTTTTACTGCTGTGAACGCTTCCTCTTCAGCTTTACCCCAGGTCCATGGTGTCTTCTTAGTTAAGAGTCTGTGGAGGGGCTCGGCTACCGTGGCCTTTCGTTTTAAGAAGACTGCATAAAAATTCAGGAGCCCCAGGAAGGCTCGCAGGTCTGATTTATCCTGTGGGGTGGGTGCCTCCCTGATGGCTTTGATTTTTGACTCTGTGGGGTGAATGCCCGCGTGGTCAATGCGGTAGCTCAGGAACTCGACTGATGGGACTCCAATTTTGCATTTTTCAAGTTTTAATTGTAGACCCAAGTTCCTGAAGATTGTTAGGACTTTTTGAAGTCTGTCGCCCAGTTGCTGATGATTGTCCGCTGACACTAGGACATCATCAAAATAGAGTACCACCCCAGGGATCCCTTGTAAGAGTCTCTCCATCAGGTTCTGGAAAAGTCCCGGGGTAATGCTGACCCCAAATCGTAACCGGGTGCATTTGAAAGCACCCCTATGTGTTACAATTGTTTGTGCCTCCGCCATGGCGCCATCTACAGGCAGCTGTGGGTGTGCCTATGTTATATGTTATGTTATGTTAAGTCCAGCTTAGTGAAAATTTTTCCTGGCCCCAGGGAGTGCAGTAGATGCTGCACAATCGGCACTGGATAGGCACTCTTCTCTAGGGCCTTATTTAGGGTCGCCTTGTAGTCAGTGCAAATGTGGATTGACCCATCGAATTTGATTGGGGTCACTATTGGGGTTTCCCACTTTGCATGGTTGGTGGGAACAAGGATCCCTTGGTGGACTAATTTGTCTAGTTCCGCATCTATTTTCGGCTTTAGGGCAAACAGGACCCGCCTGGCTTTCAATCTGATAGGGGCGATGCCGGGGTCTAGGTTAAAGGAAATGGAGGTCCCCATGTACTTGCCAAGGGTTCTGGTGAAAACATCCTGGAACTCGTGTAGGAGGTCGTCTTTTAGGCTCTGGTGCGTGGCGTGGATCTCTCTGACCCCATAGAGTTCCATGCCCAGGGCTCGGATCTAGTCCCAGCCCAGAAGGCTTGGCAGATCCCTGCGAATGATGGTGACTGGTAACTTCCTTTGGTAGGGCATGTAGACAACGTTGACCTGAGCGATGCCTTCCACGGGAACACTGTTCCCCTGGTAGTCTCGAACCCGGAGTCATTGGTGCTCTAACTGCCCCTTCCGGATCTGAGGTAGAGCTGTTTTAATGGTGTTCCAGGACATGATTGTGATGGATGATCCGGTGTCGATCTTCATCTCGATTGGCTGTCCTTTGATCTTGATGATTGTGAACTGCTTGTCTTCTTGGCTGGTGTTTGCCTGGCCGATCCATACTTGGTTGGATTTCGCGCTCTTTTTTGAGTAGCCATTTTGAGTGTGCCTGCGCAAAGATGACTGCTGGCTAATTGGCTTTCCTTCCACGCAGTTTTTCTGGAGGGAAGGTTGACTTGCCCTGCACACTCGAGCCAATTGTCCCTTTCTTTACATCAGCGGGAGATTGCGTCTTTGAAGCGGCAACTGCTCCAATGGTGGTTGCCTCCGCAACTGGCGCACTCATCTTTGTTGTCATGATCAGCCCGGTCAGTTCGGAACGGCTTCTTCTTCAAACTCTTCGTCCCCACTCTCGACCCTCGCATCCCCATGGTGTACGGGTGCCATGTTTGTCAGGGTGCCCATCGCGCTTGGTCGCTGTAAGGTTTTGGCAGCCTTGCTGGACAATTCGTGTCCCTTGGCTTCGTCGATTGCGATCTGTAGCGTGAGGTTGGTTTTCGAGGGAAGTTGCCTCTGGAGATGCAGATCTCACACCCCGCAGATTAACTGTTCAAGGAGTGCATTGCCCAAGTCCTGGTAGTCACAGTGGGTGGCTGCTTTTCACAGGGCGACGATGTAGGAACAAATCGGCTCACCCTTGCGCTGCAGCCGCTGGCGGAACTTGTAGCACCGCACGAACTTGGACAGCATGGGTGCACAGTGTGCCCAGAGTGTTTCCTTCAGGACGTGCCAGGGCACGGATTGCACTGAGGTCGGCTCTGAGAGTAATTCGGCGACATCGAAAACAGCTGGCCCGCAGTGGCGTAGGAAATAGGCTCTTTTCCGGTTGTCCGGAAGCCCCTGGAAATCGTTGGCCTCGAGAAAACAGTCAAATCGGGCCATGTATGATCCCCATTTTTGGTTTGCTGGATCAAATGGGGCCGGGGCATTGTAGGCGGCTGCCATCTCGATGTCTCAGCTTTGGCAATGGTCGATCAGTCTGGCTGGGAAGTCTAGTCGCCGGTGGTTCTTTGGTCGGTCCGTTCAGCTCTATTGTGCCAACCTCAATCCCACCTTCATCGCCAATGTTGCGTTTGGCGATTGAGGAGGCACGAGACCAAGTGAGTGACCATAGCTCTTTTATTTAGGGTGAGACTTCAGCAAGGGGCACCAGGCGAGGTGCCCCTTTTATACCCATCTGGCTGAGGCACCAGCCAATCAGATTTGATTTTTTCCCATCCTGAAAACCCACCAATAGGACCATACACAACAGCAACAAGCCCCCACCCCACATCTATGCACCTGACAGAATCTCTCCAAAGGAAGAACCAGCCTCTAAGTGGGAGTTAAAGGCAAGGCTTATGCTGAGGGAGTTTCTGCTGGCCAGGCCAGAGGTCAGGGCGAGGGGCAGCAGACAGCACTGGGGGGAAGGTGTTTGCATCTTCATCCCACAGTGCCCTTGGGCACTCTTCAGCTTAGACTGTCCACATTCAGCCCCCTCTCCTTGCTTGAATCTTTAAATGCCATGCACTTATGTAGCTTTTAAACCTTTTAGTTCAAAATTGTCTTTCCTCTCACTTGCCTTTGTGTTAATTTCCTTTGACTGACCCCTATAAAACTATCACCCAGAGCCTAGAAGAGTCACAACACCATTTGAAAACAAATTTCACCCTTCCACACCCACACAATGAGAACAATGCTGGAAGATCCTCCTCAGGCCAATGACCCTGGCAGCATTCATAACACTATAACATAATACTATAATATAACATAACATAATATAATATATTATGTTAACATAATATAATATAACATAATATAACAATACACTACTAACCAGAGCATATAAAACATTTGCTAGGCCAATTCTTGAATACAGCTCGCCTGTCTGGAACCCACACCACATTTCTAACATCAGTACAATTGAACGTGTACAGAAATATTTTACAAGAAGAGTTCTCCACTCCTCTGTAAACAACAAAATATCTTATTCCACCAGACTTGAAATCCTAGGCTTAGAAAACTTAGAACTCTGTCACCTTCGACAAGACCTAAGTTTAACTCATAGAATCATCTATTGTAATGTCCTTCCTGTTAAAGACTACTTCAGCTTCAATTGCAATAATACAAGAGCAACCAATAGATTCAAACTTAATGTTAACCGCTTTAATCTAGATTGCAGAAAATACGACTTCTGTAACAGAATCATCAGTGCTTGGAACACATTACCTGACTCTATGGTCTCTTCCCATAATCCTAAAAGCTTTAACCAAAAACTTTCTACTGTTGACCTCACCCCATTCCTAAGAGGACTATAGGGGCGTGCATAAGAGCACAAATGTGCCTACCCTACCATTCCTGTCCTATTGTTTGTTTTTTCTTCTTATATACATATGCCTATACTTCCTTATATTACCTCATATGTATGTCTATATACTATATAATCTTTTTGTGTGATGCTAATATATATTGTTGTGACAAAATAATTAAATAAATAAATAAAAATAAATTCTGCTCCCTTCCCTGAAGTGCAAACCTGTGGGGGCGGGGCCTCCCAAGGGATGGGGGAGAAGGAAACTCCCCTCAGAATTGCCAGGAGTGATTATTGATCTGGAACCAACAAAAAGAGCTTTCCCAGCTGGGGAGGGGGCCATGACTGAAGGACAGGCTTTCTGAGATTGGCGCTCTACTGCCACCTTTCTGGCTTCCCAGAAGAAGATTGGAAGGGAGTGGAAGCTTTAAAGAGATGAAGGCCCTATTTTACAGCCTGCAGTGGCTCAAGGCGCCCATTTTGTGGAATAAACCCAGCCAGAGCAAATTGAGGGAAATGGAACCTTTGAAGGATAAAGTCAGAATCTTGATGCTGGGAGGTACTTTGAAGCTCATCTAGCTCAGGGCTCTCCAAACTCTTCAGCTCATCAATTCTTCATAAAGTTTCAGATTGCTCATCATCCCCAACTAAATATTAATTTTTAAAATAACGTAATAAATACTACCTTAACTAATAGCAACTAAGATGATTAAAAGCCTGGAAAAAAAGACACATGAAAAATAATTGCAGGAATTGGGAAGGGCTAGTCTAGAGAAAAGAAGAACAAGGGGTGACATGATAGCAGCATTCCAGTATTTGAGGGGCTGCCACAAAGAAGAGGGGGGCCAACCTATTTTTCAAAGCATCAGAAGGTAAAATAAGAAACAATGGATTCAAGGAGAGAAGCAACCTGGAATTAAGGAGAAACTTCCTAATAGTGAGAACAATTAACTAGTGGAAAAGTTTGCCTTCAGAAGTTGTGGGTGCTCCGTTACTGGAGGCTTTTAAGAAGAGACTGGACAGTCTCTTGTCTGAAATTGTCTGAAATTTTCTGAAAATTTTGAAATTGTCTGAGGACTATAAGGGGCGTGCATAAGTGCACAAAAGTGCCTACCGTTCCTGTCCTATTGTTTTTCTTTCATTATGTGTGCTTGTATATAATGTTGTGACAAAAATAAATAAATAAATAAAAAAAGAAATGGTATAGGATCTCCTGTTTAAGCAGGGGGTTAGACTAGAAAACCTCCAATGTCTCTTCCATATCTAGTCTTATTTTTGAATTCTTCTTCTACTACTACGACTACCACTTCTACTATTACTACCCCCTGTCAAGAGTACCATCAACCATATTGAGGAACTCTGATTTAGCCCAACTTCATGCCTGGGCAGAATCCCTCAAAACTGCCATGCCGAGTTTTGCATGAATGGAAGGTCAGGGAAGACGCCCATGCAGCATGTGCTCCAGGGGGTTCTGGGTGACGTGGAAGTAGCTGCTGCTGTGCCTTTAGCAGCCCCTTGAGATGGGATGCCAAGAAGCCTTGTCTGGCTTGTACTCACCACATCCCAGAAGATCAGTGCCATCTCTGCTTAGAGCTCTTTTGGATCTTGACTCGAACAGAAGGCAGCCCTGGACTTTGGGCTCTTTATTTCACTTCTTGGGGAAATCCCAAATTGCTTGGTTAATCATTCACTGTAATGATTTCAAGAACAAATGATGAAATAGTACTATGCTGGGCTTAGGCTGTCCATAGACTCTGTGACGAAGCATGATGGGAAGAAGAGGCTTCAGAGAGAGCTCTTCTGCAGTCATGGCCTGGAGCTCCCCAACATCCCATTGCTGGAATTCCCCACTTCAAAGGGCACCATCTCAGTTGCACTGGGACAGATGGAGTGCCACCAAAGTCAAGAGACAGACTTTGCATTTAATACCACATTTTCCTTATCCTTTTTAACTTTCCAATTTCCAGCTCCTTCTGGACTCATTAGAAGGAGTCCAGAGGCTGAAGATCTGAGTCCAAGTCCCCCTGTTGTGTCTTGCCCTCTCTCACCGCAGCCGGGGTCTGCTTATCTGCTTCCGAACGCTGAAGAATGTCCTCCCGGCCCCAGCCCTGGCTCCATGCCCAAGCAGGCTGCAGAGGAGGGAGCACCCCCCGGCCCCAGCCCTGGCTCCATACCCAGGCAAACGGAGCAGCTAGACCCCTCCCCCTCCTCCACAGCATGTGAGCCTGAGGAAAGTTTACTTCCAACAGCTGATTGGAGTGACCCTCGCATCAGAAGACTGGATAGGCGGAGGCAACAGAAGGAAGGGAGGGGCAGGCCTTAATGAGTGCTGAGTCATGGAGCCACACCCCATGGCCTATATAAAGGATCTGCTTTCTGGCAGTCTCTGAGTCAGGCAAAGTCTAAACATACCTTGCTGAAGTCACTTTCTGGTCTCCTGCCCGCCCTGAGGACTTTGCTAGGACTTTGGGCAGAGCTGCAGAGGCAAGCCTGATTCGGATTTCCCTGACCTGGCCGTCAGCGGAGGAGTGGGACACGACACCCCCTGTCTCTCAACATCTCATCACTGTTCAGCATAGGGGATGTAGATGACTAGGAATTCCTTTGGTGCCTGTCCTTGGTATTTTATTCTGCCTACTCTTTGTTTATACGATTGCTTCCCATATGCATTTGTTTTCTACTTTTGAATAGAAAGTAGAAAAACCATAAAATATAAGAGTTGGAAGGGTCCTTAGAGTCCAGTCCCTTCCCCCTGCAGGAATGCACTGATCTAGCATCCATCTTCGTTTAAACACCTTCAGGGGAAGACCTCCTCCCAAGGCTGTTGACTTCACTGTTGAGCAATTCTTACTACAGGAAATTCTTCTGATGTCAAATAAAATCTGTCCCCATAATTTTATCTTATTGTTTCTTGTTGTTCCTGGAGTAATTCTGAATGATTCTGCTGCATCTTCCACTTGACAGTGTTCAGATAGTCTTTAGACCACTACCATGTCTTCCAGCAGTCTTCTTCAGTTAAAAACAACCCATACCTCCCTCATAGGTTTTCTTTCCCCAGCCCCTCTGCACGCCTCCTTTCAAGTCACTGACTTTTCAGAGATGCAAGTTCAGAACTGGGGCAACATTGAATGAATGGAATGGAGAGGAACAATGATTTTTCTTGATTTGGACATTAGACTTCAGGCAACAAGCTTAGGTTTTCACCTGCTTTTTCTTTTTGCAACTGCATTACATACTGAACCTTCTTCTAGTAGGATGTAGCTCCCTAGGTGCTAGACTTTGCTGCTTACCTCATATATTTCCTATAAAGGGATCAATTTTCTTTTAAAGTTACAAATCCTGCTTCAATAGACTTTATGCAGGTTGACTCTTATCCTCCAAGAATTTGAAATGTGAAGTCAGGCTAAGAGCTGGTTTCTAATCCACGTCTCTGTGTTCATGGTGCTGTGGGGACTGGATAACCAAGAGTCATGTCATAGTGGGTGATGAGCTATGATGATCAGGAGTTACCCAGAGCGTAACTTTGGGTCAGAAGCTTCTTGTGACTGGTTTCCAGTACAGAAATCAACAAGGAGTGATAGGTTCATAGCAAGTTGCCAATGCTCTTCCAGTGAACAGCTTTCTAGATGGTGGAGGTTGGAACAAAGGAAAAAGGGTGTGGGATTTCTGCAGCAACAAAGCTGGCTGGTTGAGGGGTGAAGTTTGGAAACGTGAACCCTGGCTAGAGATGGTCAGGATGAATGCTGACATCCAGATGAGGGGGATTTTTGTTGCCTGATGGGTTGATTCTGGGACCAAAGCCTGGGAGCCGAGCAGTGTGGAACATGGATTCTGGGTGGGAGGTGGGAACCAGAAAGGAGTTTCCTGACTGCCTGTGCTGAGAAAAGATTAAAGGTCTCCTTTGGACTATAGCTAGATGAGAACTGAGCTGAAGGGGAGTCCAGCAATATGGGGGTTGGTGGTGGAGGAGAGGTAAACCCAGAGTATAGTAATTGTATGTTGTAAAGAAGGTAAGCAGAGAAAGGAGGTTGACAATCAAGTGTTCACTGTCAGTGTCTGGCTGGATACTTTTGAATGAAATCACTCATAAATATACCGGTTTAGAAGCTGGTCGGTTGGAAGCTGAAGGCTGTATAACCCAGGAATTTTTGAGTCTGTGGGTCCTGAGGACGGAAAGCTGGCTCTGCAGTCAAATGGAATGGGCAGGAGAAAGGGACCCCAAGGCTTGAAAGGGCCCAGTTTGTCTCCTCCACAATCTGCCTCAAACCCAGCAGGTTTAAATAGTACCTGCTCCACTTCCAAATCTTTCCTCCCTGGAAGGTGTAGCAGCTGCCAGGGACAATGAAAGAAGGAGGCTATCTGGACTTTTGGCTGTCAGGATTCAAGCCAAGGGATGTGGAGTGGAAACAACACCGATACTTCTCATGGAAAACCTTTATGGGGAATTAGATGAAAGGAGCCCACTTGTCTTTCTCCTGGATCTCTCAGAAGCCTTCAGTATTGCAGTATTGCACACTATCTTTCTGGGTTGCCTGCAGGACTGGCATAGGATTTTAATTAGTTTTAATGTTTTAATATTTTATAATTTATGGGGTTTTATTTTAATGTTTTAATTCGGCCATTTGTGTAATAAGTTTTTTAACTCATGGTTTTATGTGTATATTGCTGTCGTTTTTATTTTGGCTGTAAACCGCCCTGAGTCCCTCGGGAGAAGGGCGGTATAAAAATTTAATAAATAATAATAATAATAAAAAATAATAAGGTTGGGAGTTGTGGGCATTATAGTGGGTCTGCTCCATTCTGAGTGGATGCTCTCAGTTGGTGGCTGTGGGGGGAAGAGAGGTGGAGACTTGTAGATTTAACAATTACATGAACTCATTTGTGTAAAGTAATTCTTCAGCCGAGGATGGATATCATTAGTATGCAATGATGCCTAATTATACACCTCCAGCCAGAATAAAATGGGAGTTGGGGTGATGCCCTGACCCAATATCTGGAAACTCTCAGAGTCTGGAAAGAGCAAAATAGGCTTGGATCACCTAAGTAAGCTAGCAACTATTGACTGCAAAGGCTACTTGTTTCTGGATTATGTCAACTTTGGATTTAGGCACTTCTAGCAGTTGCTCAAGGAGCAAATGAAGGCTGGGGCTAGGGGGGCTTTTGCTTTGGCTGCAGCCTTTCTGAGACTGGGCAGCAAGGAGGACAAGCACTCCCACACGCTTCATTTGAGGACCCAGTGAGGGGTATGTCCATCAACGGGGTATGTGGAAGCAGCATCTTCTGTGGGCATTCCTTCCAGTGGAGCGTTTGGCCTCAGAGACAAGAGGGGGCCCTGGCCTTAGTGGTTCTACAGGCTCAGTAATAATGGATGAATTTGGAAGTCTTGTGTGTATGTGTGTGTCACAAGTTCTGTAAAACATTTGAGAAGGTCTTGTTATATATACCGGGTGGACAAGTTGGATAAATGTGGTGTAATCAGTCCAGGAGGTTAGGGTTAGACTTAGAGCAGGAATCCCAGCAATGTCCCTTCTGACATAGGACCCATTTTTTCTTTGCCTCTGATGAAGTCATCATTTTTTACCATTTTCTGCTTGTTTCCAACCTAAAAAGAGAAGTCAGCAAGAGAAAGCTATAACCCCGAGGTGTGAACAAGCAGTTTGAATTCAGGGAGTGATATGATGAAGCATGAATATTAGAAAACACAGGTGAGGGCTTGACCTATGAGTTTTGAAGTCCAGAGTGCTCTGCTTGTGCCGTTGTTCAGCATCTTCATCAACAGTTTGTCAAGGTTCCAGAAAAACCTCCTCTGCATAAAAAAAACTCAGAAGCCATTGTCTTTCAGAGTTCTTTACTAGCATAAGGAAACTGGCACAGGATGAGTGAAATTCCAAAACTGAACTTCCGGATTCTTTTCCCAGTTATACAAACCCCAAGAGTCCCACCCCCTTAACCCCTTTGCTGGTCACATGGTCCAACGTTCTTCCACTTTATTCGAAACCTCTTCTTGCCACTCCTTCTGCAGATGTGAACACAATCCGACCTTGACTGCTTGAAGAATGTTACCATACCCCTCAACCCCCCTTCTTCCCCTCAGGCAGCGTTTGGAAACCTAAGGCCTAGTATGGTTTCCAGTTTACAGATGGGTGTACTTGTAAGCAAGCTATGGAGCTTGGTTAGAAGATAAAATCACAATTCAGAAGGATCTTGTCAGGCTGGATCAATGGGGCAATTCCCAAAGAATGATGTTCAGCAAAGATCTTGTCAGGCCTGGAAACCATACTAGACTTTAGGGTTCCAGACGCTGCCACATTTTTCCCCTGAGGGGAAGAAGGGGGGCTGAGGGGTATGGTAACATTCTTCAAGCGGTCAAGGTCGGATGGTGTTCACATCTGCAGGAAGAGTGGCGAGAAGATATTCGAATGAACTGGGAGAACGTGGGACCATGTGACCATCAAAGGGGTCAGGGGGGTGGGATTCTTGGGGTTTGTATAACTGGGAAAAGAATCCGGGAGTTTTGGAATTTCACTCATCGTGTGCCAGTTTCCTCATGCTAGTAAAGAACTCTGAAAGACAATGGCTTCTGAGGTTTTTTTATGCAGAAGAGGTTTTTCTGGAACCTTGACAATATTCCAAAACTCCTAACTTTCTTTTGCTAACGGTACCCTCTCCTCCGCTCAGAGGGGGCCTGTTAGGGGGGTGCTGGGCCCCAGCCTCCACAACCTCCAAAGCGGTGGAAAGACCCAGCGAAGATGGAAGAGCAGCAAGCTGAAAGTGTGGAAGTAACACAGAAGCTTGAATCTGATGATTTAGTTGAAATCACCTACTTCCCATCGGAAGATATGACTCAAAAACCCGAAGTGGTAGAGCCTGCTTGTCAGCTTGGAGCACGGCCCAAAGACTCCGATTCATGGGTAAGGACTCTTCATGGGTAAGGATTCATGTTCAGGAGAAAACATTTCCCCGGGGCGGAATGGAGAGCCCCCTCCCTCTTCTCAACCTCACTGGAGGACAGTAAAACCCGGAGAATCGGGAGAGTCACTGGATTGGGACCTGAGAAACCCCCTGAAATCCCAGTCCCTATTAGACCTCCCAGAAACTTTTGAGCGTTTGGAAGTGAGGACTCGTATAAGCTCAGCTCACCCACCTCGAGAGCCTTTAGCTCAGCCTAAATTCACCTTCCCTCCCACCAGAGAGGGAGAAATTACTGAAGCTCAAAGCCGTTCCGATGAATGCAGGAGGACCTCCCTTCCCTCCTTCAGACGGCAGGGAGTTCAGGCAGCACCAGGGACTTGGGGGGAATCGCAACTCCCCCCTCCAATTGACTTTTCCCGCCAACAGAGGCCTACGCTGCCTCCAGCTGCTTCTATTCCTCCTGGTTGGGCATTTTATCCTGGACAAGGGTGGATCCAATACCAATGGCAACCAGCCAGTTCAGCACCTTTCTTTCCTGGGGGCCCGAGGCCGATTTTTGCCTTGTCAACTGAAGCATTTCAAGGACTTCCTTCTCAGCAGCCAGGGGGATTTCTACCCCCCTTCACAACTCAGCAACCAGCCACAACAGCAACGGCCGTCCCCCAAATCCCTCTTCAACCGCAAGCAGGCCAGCTAAACCCACCTGCACCCCCTCACCCAGCCCCTCCCCTTTTCAAACCAACCTTTGATGGGAATCCACACCACCTGGCTTACTTTCTCAGCAGAATTGAGGCTTACGTTGAACAATATAGACATCAATACCCATCAGAAAGAAGCCTAATCAACGCCATCTCGGATGGTATGAACGTGGGGCTAGCCTCAACTACACAATGAACGTGCACCAGAACTAAAAGATGTTCACGGATTTATGGCACTGCTTCGCAACCGGTTTCAAGATGATGACCTAATTGCAGAATGTGAAACCACCTTAAAAACGATGAAGCAAGGTAACAAGCCTCTAAAACAATTTGTATGGGATTTCAGAAGGGTTGCTGGCAATCTTAGACATTGGCCAGATCGAGTCTTCCTCCACTACTTCAAAGAGGCCATCGATCAAAACATCAGAAAAGCCTGCTCCACCAGAGGAATCCCAGAACAACTAAATGACTGGTACAACGTGTCCATAGCTCTGGACAGAGAATTCAACCCCCTCCAAAGCCAATCACCAACTACAACTCCACAACGACTGCCTACAAGACCCTCCCTCTTAAGACCAACCACACCCTCCACCTTTCAGCCTTCAACAATAATCAAATTCCACACTCTGGAACGAGCTTCCCCCAGGTTTACGCCAAATACCTGACCTTCGGACTTTCCGCCGCGAACTGAAGACGCACCTTTTTATCCGCGCGGGGCTGGCTTAAATTGAATTTTAAATGTTAAATTTTATTAATTTTAAAAGGGGTTTTAGTGTATGGTAAATTTTTAAATTTTCAGGCTAATTTAAATAAGTTTCTTAAATTCTGTTTTAATTGTATTTTGTATTGTTCGTTTTATTCTGCCTGTACACCGCCCTGAGTCTTTCGGGAGAAGGGCGGTATAAAAATCAAATAAATAAATAAATAAATAAATAAATGCTACCGTTGTGGAAAACTAGGACATCGGGCGTCAGTTTGCCTAGTCCCAACACCCCTCCCACAGTATCACCCACCAACTGCTACCCGTTCACGCAAACCCCCTCGAAAGAATCCGAATACCAGTTGCTTTGCGAGACAAGCCATAGACCTGCCTACTGACCTTCCGTCATCTGATTCACCTCCTGACGACTCAAACCAAGCAGAAAACGACCCACTGGTGAGTGCACCCATTCCTCCTTTTGCTATCAAAGTAAACTTAATAATTCCAGGGGGAGGGGCCAAAAAAGATTTAGAGGCTATTGTGGACACAGGATGCACCAGATGCCTAATTTCAACCTCTACGGTCGCCCAACTCCGTATAAAAACATTCCCCTTGAAACACCCAATTAAATTCCACCAAGTAGATGGAACCTTGATTGGTGGCATTCCAGCAATCCAAATCACACAACTGGTTCGCTTAGAAATTGGAGCCCATCATGAACTTATAAGATTCATAGTAATTCCGAAGATGTCAGAATCCATCATCCTGGGTTTAGCTTGGTTAGACAAATGGGAACCCACAATCAAATGGGAGGATGGATTCAGGAAAATTATATGGACTTTCAGACCCTTAGATCCAATTCCCCCTACCGAAAAAAACCTTATCCAAAATGACCACCAGAGGGAACCAACAACCACCATATCCAATCCATCTCCTAATGAACCACGCATCCCTAAAGCATACATGGATTTATCAAACGTTTTTAGCGAGGATGAATGTAATCTCTTACCCCCCCACCGACAAACTGATTGCGCAATTGAATTTCACCCAGGGGCAAAATTACCAAAACCCAAAATGTATTCAATGACACCAGCCGAAATGTCTGAACTAAGAAAATACATTGACACTAACCTAGCCAGAGGGTTCATTGAACCAGCAAAATCACTTGTAGCTGCGCCCGTGCCATTTAAACAAAAGAAAGATGGTTCGCTTAGATTGTGTATTGACTTCAAAAATATCAATGCAATTTGCATACAAAACACATACCCTTTACCACTTATGCACGATTTGTTGAACCACTTATCAAAAGGCAAAATTTTCACCAGATTGGATTTAAGGGAAGCCTATTACTGGGTCCGCATCAAGGAAGGTGATGAATGGAAAACAGCTTTCAACTGCCCCTTGGGCAGTTTCCAATACCGTGTCATGCCTTTTGGCCTCCAAGGGGCTCCAGCTGTTTTTATGCAACTAATTAATGAAACCCTGCACCCCCATCTCTACAATGGGGTTCTTGTCTACTAAGATGATTTATTTATTTATTTTATTTATTTATCAAACTTATATACCGCACCATCTCCCGTAGGACTCAGGGCGGTTCACAGGCATATTAAAAACAATATAAAAACAATATAATAAATAAACATTAAAACCCAGTTAAAACTAAATATTATCATAGCCTGATCACTAAAAAGTAAAAACCAGTAAAACCCCCATTAAAATTTAAACTAAAACATTTTGTTCTTAGGCTAGTCCCGCACGCTGAAATAATAGAGTCTTCAGTTCACGTCTGAAGGTCCGGAGGTTGGGGAGTTGTCGTAATCCCGGAGGAAGCTCATTCCACAGGGCTGGTGCCGCCACAGAGAAGGCCCTCCCCCTGGGGGTCGCCAACCTACATTGTTTGGTCGACGGCACCCTGAGGAGGCCCACTCTGTGGGAGCGCACAGGTCGTTGGGAGGCAATTGGCGGCAGAAGGCGGTCTCGAAGGTATCCCGGTCCTAAGCCAAGATGATATTCTTATCTACACAAACAATATCGAAGAACACATCAAATTGGTCACACAAGTCCTTAAAAAGCTCCTAGCGGCCAAGTTATATGTCAAACTTTCCAAATGCGAATTCCATAAGGAATCCCTAGACTACCTAGGTTACCGGATATCAAACAAAGGTATCGAAATGGACCCAGGAAAAGTAAAAGTGGTGTTGGATTGGCAACCGCCACGCACACGTAAGCAACTTCAAAGTTTCTTGGGATTCGCGAATTTTTACCGCAAATTCATTCCTTCTTTCGCAGAAGTAGCTCTACCATTAACAGAATTGCTAAAAACTGGGCCATCTTCTGGACCGCCTTCTGTTACCACATGCCTCCCACCGGCCGGTACACTCCCATAGAGAGGGTCTTCTCAGGGTGCCGTCAGCCAAAAAGTGTAGGCTGGCGACCCCCAGGGGGAGAGCCTTCTCTGTGGGGGCACCTACCCTCTGGAATGAGCTTCCCCCAGGA
Source organism: Ahaetulla prasina (assembly GCF_028640845.1). Classification (NCBI taxonomy): domain Eukaryota; kingdom Metazoa; phylum Chordata; class Lepidosauria; order Squamata; family Colubridae; genus Ahaetulla; species Ahaetulla prasina. The sequence continues at coordinate 581,581 of NC_080553.1, read as the reverse complement.
CTTTGACAACTTCCTGACCTCCGGACCTTTCGCCACGAGCTTAAAACATATCTATTCTTCCGAGCAGGACTGGCTTAATAGGGTTTTTAAACATGGATTTTATTGGGGTTTATTTTATATTTTGTATTGTATTTTAAATTTAGGCTTTATTGAATAAGTTTTTTAAATAGTGTTTTTATTGTAATGTATTGTATTATTTTTATCTGCCTGTTCACCGCTCTGAGTCCTTCGGGAGAAGGGTGGTATAAAAATTAAATTATTATTATTATTATTATTATTACCCGCCAAACCCAAACCTACCCAACCCCTACCTTGGACAATGGACTGCCAATGTTCCTTTGAACACCTGAAACGCCTATTCTCGATGGAACCAATTCTTCAACACCCGGATCCAAATAAACCTTTTGTAGTCCAAGCTGATGCAAGTGATATAGCAGTAGCCGCTGTCTTATTACAACGGAATATCAACAACAATCTAATGCCCTGCGCGTACGTGTCTAAAAAACTGACGGACACTGAACGCAGATGGGCAGTTTGGGAAAAGGAAGCCTTTGCAGTGTGCTGGGCACTCCTCTCCTGGAGACACTTCCTTGAAGGGGGAAAAGAACCATTCGAGGTGTGGACCGACCACAAAAACCTCGAATACTTAAAAACTCCTCGAAAGCTTTCTCCCAAACAAGTTCGATGGGCTCAGTTTTTCGAACGGTTCCATTTCACTCTCAAATACATCCCCAGTGACCAAAATCTACTGGCTGACGCCCTATCTAGGAAATCACAATTTGACAGCCAACGCGAAGAGGTAATACATGCGATGATTCCCGATAGGGAACTGGCCAGCCAAGCAATTACTCGACCGCGATCACACCGTAGTACTAACATCCCACCAAATAAACTACTAGCGGAATTAAAATCAGCACTCACTGATGATGCTTGGTTTAAAGAAAACTTGCCACACCTCACCTTAAAGGATGGGATACCCTGGAAGGGAACCAAGATTTATGTACCCGTCGCTATGCGGCTGCCTATACTACAGAGAAGCCACAACTCTCGCCTAGGAGGTCACTTTGGATTTTTAAAGACTCTCCACTTGGCTAGAAGACAATTCTGGAGGCCAAAAATGAAATCAGATGTCGAAGACTATGTCCGGAGCTGTGCTACCTGCGCCACCATGAAGTCCAGACCAGGGAAACCGCCTGGACTCCTACAACCCGTAGCCGAACTCACCAGACCCTGAAAAGAGATTGCCATGGATTTTATTGTTGAACTCCCATCTAGTGGGGGAAATACAGTGATATGGACCGTAGTGGACTTGTTCTCTAAACAGGCCCATTTCACTGCGTGCAGCGGATTTCCATTGGTGAGAAAATTAGCAAAGCTCTTCGTCAAACACATCTACAGACTGCATGGAGTTCCTAAAAGGATAATATCCGACAGGGGTGTTCAATTCACAGCCAAGTTCTGGAGGGAGTTCCTACGGTCCATTGGGTCGTCTCAAGGACTTAGTTCTGGTTTCCATCCGGAGACCAATGGAGCGGCTGAAAAATTGAACTCGATGGTGGAACAATACATACGGTGTTATGTAAATTACCAACAAGAAAACTGGTCAGATTTGTTACCATTTGCAGAGGTCACATATAATAATGCTGTACACAGCAGCACGGGGTTAACCCCTTTTCAAGTAACCACCGGCATGGACTTCGTTCCAATGCCTGAACTCCCTGTGCAACCCCCCACTTCCGTTTCCCTAACGGACTGGATGAATTCGTTGAAAAAAGGTTGGCGTCAGGCCTGGAAACCATACTAGACTTTAGGTTTCCAGACGCTGCCACATTTTTCCCCTGAGGGGAAGAAGGGGGGCTGAGGGGTATGGTAACATTCTTCAGGCGGTCAAGGTCAGATGGTGTTTACATCTGCAGGAAGAGTGGCGAGAAGATATTCGAATGAACTGGGAGAACGTGGGACCATGTGACCATCAAAGGGGTCAGGGGGGTGGGACTCTTGGGGTTTGTATAACTGGGAAAAGAATCCGGAAGTTCAGTTTTGGAATTTCACTCATCATGTGCCAGTTTCCTCATGCTAGTAAAGAACTCTTAAAGACAATCGCTTCTGAGTTTTCTTTATGCAGAAAAGGTTTTTCTGGAACCTTGACATTATTCCAAAACTCCTAATTTTCTTTTGCTAACGGTACCCTCTCCTTCGCTCAGAGGGGGCCCGTTAGGGGGGTGCTGGGCCCCAGCCTCCGCAACCTCCACAGCGGTGCAAAGACCCAGCGAAGATGGAAGGGCAGCAAGCTGAAAACATAGAAGTAGCAGAGAAGCTTGAATCTGACAATTTAGTTGAAATCACCTACTTCCCGTCGGAAGATATGACTCAAAAACCCGAAGTGGTAGAGCCTGCTTGTCAGCTTGGAGCACAACCCAAAGACTCTGATTCATGGGTAAGCTGTCGTTCGGGAGAAAACATTTCCCTGGGGCGGAATGGAGAGCCCCCTCCCTCTTCTCAACCTCACTGGAGGACAGTAAAACCCGGAGAATCGGGAGAGTCACTGGATTGGGACCTGAGAAACCCCCTGAAATCCCAGTCTCTATTAGACCTCCCTGAAACTTTTGAGTGTTTGGAAGTGAGGCCTCGTATAAGCTCGACTCACCCACCTCGAGAGCCTTTAGCTCAGCCTAAATTCACCTTCCCTCCCACCAGAGAGGGAGAAATTACTGAAGCTCAAAGCCGTTCCGATGAACGCAGGAGGACCTCCCTTCCCTCCTTCAGATGGCAGGGAGTTCAGGCAGCACTAGGGACTTGGGGGGAATCGCAACTCCCCCCTCCAATTGACTTTTCCCGCCAACAGAGGCCTACGCTGCCTCCAGCAGCTTCTATTCCTCCTGGTTGGGCATTTTATCCTGGACAAGGGTGGATCCAATACCAATGGCAACCAGCCAGTTCAGCACCTTTCTTTCCTGGGGGCCCCAGGGCGATGTTTGCCCCATCAGCTGAAGCATTTCAAGGACTTCCTTCTCAGCAGCCAGGGGGATTTCCTACGGTCCATTGGGTCGTCTCAAGGACTTAGTTTTGAGTTCCATCCGGAGACCAATGGAGCGGCTGAAAACTTGAACTCGATGGTGGAACAATACATACGGTGTTATGTAAATTACCAACAAGAAAACTGGTCAGATTTGTTACCATTTGCAGAAGTCGCATATAATAATGCTGTACACAGCAGCACGGGGTTAACCCCTTTTCAAGTAACCTCTGGCATGGACTTTGTTCCAATGCCTGAACTCCCTGTGCAACCCCCCACTTCCGTTTCCCTAACGGACTGGATGAATTCGTTAAAAAAAGGTTGGGAAAATACAAAAAAGGCCTTAGCTGTGACAGCTCGGAATTACAAAGCCCAAGCTGACAAACACCGTTCCCTTCAACCCCCTTTTCGCATTGGAGATAAAATCTTTTTATCTACTAAGTATCTGAGGTTGGGAATACCCAGCAGAAAATTCGGTCCAAAATTTTTGGGTCCTTTCCCCATTGTAAAAATTATTAATCCCGTTACCATCCAACTCAAGCTCCCTCGAATGTTGGGGAAAATACACCCGGTATTCCATACCAGCTTATTAAAACCTGCTAGACAGTCTGGTCTGAGACCTCAACCTGCCGCTCCCCCACCACCCTTGATAATCCAAGGTGAAACCCACTATGAAATCAAGAAAATCCTTGACTCTAGACTATACAGAGGTCAATTACAATATTTAGTCCACTGGAAGGGATATCCATTATCTGAATCTACTTGGGTCAAAAGTTGGAAAGTAAATGCGGACAATTTGATTAAACAATTTCACGACACTTTCCCTGACAAACCTAAAAAACCTCTTGGAGTGGGGAGGGGGGGTAGAAGGGAAGTGTGGACCACTGACACTCTTCTTTATCAACTCTTTGTTTTCTTTCCTAGGATATAGCTTCATTTTCCAAGGGGGGACGCCTGTCAGGCCTGGAAACCATACTAGACTTTAGGGTTCCAGACGCTGCCACATTTTTCCCCTGAGGGGAAGAAGGGGAGTTGAGGGGTATGGTAACATTCTTCAAGCGGTCAAGGTCGGATGGTGTTCACATCTGCAGGAAGAGTGGTGAGAAGATATTCGAATGAACTGGGAGAACGTGGGACCATGTGACCATCAAAGGGGTTAGGGGGGTGGGACTCTTGGGGTTTGTATAACTGGGAAAAGAATCCGGAAGTTCAGTTTTGGAATTTCACTCATCGTGTGCCAGTTTCCTCATGCTAGTAAAGAACTCTGAAAGACAATGGCTTCTGAGGTTTTTTTATGCAGAAGAGGTTTTTCTGGAACCTTGACAGATCCTGTATTTGGATGGGAAAAGTCAAGTACATGACTGCAGGACTGCGTAGGCCTAATTCTGAGACATGGCCTCTGATAGTGGACTAGGTGTGCCTCAGATTAGCAGATGTCTTGCACCCAGCCCCAGGGAGAAATGGGATATGTAATGTATTTGAATTTTAGGAGGGAAATTTGGGCGGGAAAATGCACGTTGCTGATTGGCTGATGCCTCAGCCAAAATACTATTTAAAGAGGGGTTTTTGCCTGTTGGCTTTTGCTGGAACCACAATAAACCAAAGAGCTGTTGTCACTTGTATCGTCTCCTGCCTCTTCATTGCCCGAACTTAACATTGGCAACAAAGGTGGGATATTGAAGGCAGTGAGACTAGGAAAACAGCTGAAGGAGCAACGTAATTTCAAACCCAGCCAGTATCAAGAGCGGATACATAGCGATATCTAGCTATACGCCGCCAGCGCCATTCGACCCAGCCAAGGAGAAATGGGGGTCGTACATGGCTCGTTTTGAGTGTTTCCTCGAAGCTAACGAACTGCAAGGAGTATTGGATAATCGGAAGCGCGCTTACTTCCTGAGCCACTGTGGGCCAGAAGTCTTCGATACCGCCGAATTGCTGTCGGAACCAACGCCGGTACAGTCGGTGCCATGGCAAACACTACAGACGACACTACGAGCACACTACGCGCCGGTGCCATCGAAGTTTGTACAACGGTTTGAGTTGAGGCAAAGAGTTCAGCGAGAGGGCGAATCGATAAGCGTGTACATGGCTGCATTAAGGAAAGCCGCAAACCACTGTGAGTATAGAGACTTGGAGGGCTCTTTATTAGAACAACTCATTTGTGGGGTCAGGGACATCCAGCTACAGAGGCGGCTGCTGTCGAAAAGCAACCTAACCCTGGCGATAGCCCTGGATGAGGCCAGGGCACATGAGATGTCCACCAAAGCGGCGGAAACCTTACAAAAGCCGAACACGCCGAATGCCGCGGCGAAAGCAACGCCAGTCCACAGCGAAGAAATCCAGGCCGAATTGGACGGTGAGGAAGAGGAAGAGGTTTTCCACCCCGGGAGGCTGGAGAGAGGCAACCGGGACGAGTGCGTGAGTTGCAGAGGCCAACACCAACGACAGAATTGCAGATTCAAAGATGCGATTTGTCGGCGGTGTGAAAAGAAAGGACACATAGCTCAGGCCTGTCGAGCCTCCCAACCTTCCCGCCAAAGATTCAAACCGGCCAATCAACAGGGTGCCGGTTCAGCGAAGTGGCCAGGGATTGGCCAGTTCAAAAAAGGCGCGAAGTCGAATCACACCACTGTGCGAGTGGGCCACGCATCGACACAACTAGAAAAGAAAATATTCACTAAGACCTACATCGAAGGAGTGCAGTGTAAAATGGAGGTGGATACCGGCTCATCAATCACGATTATGTCCTGGGACACAATCGCACGGGACCTGCCAGAAGTCGCAAAATGACAGCTGCAACCCCAAAAGCTGAGAGCGCAAGACTACCAGGGAAACCGGATCCCCGTTAAAGGAGTCACAACGGTCAGAGTAAGATATGGGCAATTCAAGAAAACCCTGTTGATCACCATCGTTGACGGAAACCTGCCCAGTTTACTGGGACTGGACTGGTTTCGAGCCCTAGGAATGGGCATAACCGGGATCCACAGCAATGGAGTCAACCTGAAGGACGAATTGTTGAAGGAATTCGAGGACGTTTTTCAAGACAGCCTGGGCAAGTACGTGGGGACCCCCATTTCATTCAATTTGGACCCCCAGGTGGCTCCCATTAGATTAAAAGCTAGGAGGGTCCCGTTCGCCCTCAAACCCAAGATTGACAGGGAACTAGATAAATTAGTAAGCCAGGGAATACTAGTCCCCATCGACCATGCAAAATGGGAGACACCAATAGTGACCCCAGTCAAACCGGACGGATCAGTCCGGATTTGCGCTGACTATAAGGCAACGCTTAACAAAGCATTGCAAAAGAGTGCTTACCCCGTTCCCGTAGTGCAACATTTGTTGCACTCGTTAGGGCAGGGACAGGTCTTTGCCAAACTCGATCTGGCTCAAGCCTACCAACAATTACCAGTTGACAATGGAACGGCCGAAGCGCAGACGATTGTCACACATCGGGGCGCTTTTAAATGCACTCGACTTCAGTTCGGAGTTAGTGTAGCCCCCGGGTTATTCCAAAACCTAATGGAATGGCTCCTACAGGGTCTACCGGGAGTAGTTCCATATTTCGACGAAGTACTGGTATCAGCAGAAAACTTGGAAGAATTAGGGGTCAAATTGCGGAAGGTTTTGGGCATTTTCAGGTCTGCGGGGCTTAAGGTTAAACTCAACAAATGCCAGATAGGAGTTGAATCTGTAGAATTCTTGGGTTACCGGATAGATAAGGAAGGCATCCACCCAAATGAGAGCAAAGTGCGAGCCATTAGAAAGGCTCCAACCCCCAAAAACAAAACAGAATTACAAGCATTTTTGGGGCTTGTAAACTTCTATGCGGTATTTTAAAAAAATAAGGCAACGGTAGCCGAACCGCTACATAAACTGCTAGCGCAAAAAGCTGTTTGGACTTGGGGCAGGGTTGAGGCTAAGGCATTTGAAGGTGTTAAGAATCTCCTGTCCAGCGATAGCCTTCTAATTCAGTACAATGGGACGTTGCCACTAGTACTAGTTTGTGATGCATCACCCTACGGGGTAGGGGCTGTCCTCAGCCACAGGTTACTGAACGGTTCAGAAGCCCCTATCGCATATTTTTCTCGCACGATGTCCGCAGCGAAAAGGAACTATAGCCAACTGGACCGGGAAGCCCTGGCTATAGTTTCTGGGGTTAAAAAATTCCACGAGTACCTGTTTGGGCGGCAATTTGGAATAGTCACAGACCATAGACCTTTATTGGGACTCTTGGCGGGGGACCGTCCAACACCAGTTGCATTATCACCCAGGCTGACCCATTGGACTATTTTCCTGGCAGCATATTCGTACAAACTGTTTCACCGACTGGGCAAGGACTTGGGACATGCGGATGCTTTAAGTAGATGCCCGTTGCCAGAGACTATTGAAGACCCAACCCCAGGGACGCCCGTCTTGTTAATTGACTTTTTGGACTCTGGCCCAGTCACATCTACGGAAGTGACTAGGGCATCTTACAAAGACATTGTCGTAAGAACTGTGATCGGTTGGGTGCAGAGGGGATGGCCCGCTGCACCGGGGGGATTGTTTCAAAGAGTTTACAAAAAAGCATTCGGAACTGTCAGTACAAGGGGGTTGTCTGTTATGGGGGGATAGAGTGGTTATTCCGGACAAATTACGAGGGCATGTGTTGGAACTATTGCATGTGGGCCACCCGGGGATTGTGAGGATGAAAAGCCTAGCGAGAAGTTATGTGTGGTGGCCACAAATGGATAAAGACATTAGCGACCGGGTAGGGAAATGCCAAGCATGTCAAGAATCAAGGCCACTACCCCCAACAGCCTCCATAAGGGATTGGGAGAAACCCCAGGGTCCTTGGTCCAGGATCCACATAGATTTTGCCAGGCCATTCCATGGGCAAACCTTCTTAATTGTGGTAGATGCCTACTTGAAGTGGTTAGAAATTTTACTCATGAAAACCACAACAGTGGAAGCTGTAATCACAGTCTTGAGGCACCTATTTGTGACACACGGGTTGCCCGACACTCTAGTGTCCGATAACGGCCCACAGTTCACGGCCACCCAGTTTGAGGGGTACTTGGCAGAAGAGGGCATCCGACATGTCCTCTCAGCACCTTTCCACCCGGCGACGAACGGACTTGCAGAACGTTTCGTACGCAGTGCAAAGGAAGCGCTATCTAGAATTAGCCCAGGAGATTGGCAATCCAAAATTGATACTTTCCTGGCAGTCCAAAATAGAACCCCCTGTGTGACCACCGGCCGCAGCCCAGCGGAGTTATTAATGGGTAGAAGACTCCGGTGCCCCCTAGATCGGTTAAACCCAACATACTCCCCTGATGGGTACCAAAGCATAAAGGGAAGAACCAGAACAATGACAACAGGTGACCCGGTATGGGCACATAACTATAGTGAGGGCCCAGCGTGGCTAAAGGGAACAATTGTAGGAGTGACGGTGTCAAGGTTCCAGAAAAACCTCTTCTGCATAAAAAAACCTCAGAAGCCATTGTCTTTCAGAGTTCTTTACTAGCATGAGGAAACTGGCACACGATGAGTGAAATTCCAAAACTGAACTTCCGGATTCTTTTCCCAGTTATACAAACCCCAAGAGTCCCACCCCCCTGACCCCTTTGATGGTCACATGGTCCCACGTTCTCCCAGTTCATTCGAATATCTTCTCGCCACTCTTCCTGCAGATGTAAACACCATCTGACCTTGACCGCCTGAAGAATGTTACCATACCCCTCAGCCCCCCTTCTTCCCCTCAGGGGAAAAATGTGGCAGCGTCTGGAAACCTAAAGTCTAGTATGGTTTCCAGGCCTGACGCCAACCTTTTTTCAACGAATTCATCCAGTCCGTTAGGGAAATGGAAGTGGGGGGTTGCACAGGGAGTTCAGGCATTGGAACAAAGTCCATGCCGATGGTTACTTGAAAAGGGGTTAACCCCGTGCTGCAGCATTATTATATGCGACTTCTGCAAATGGTAACAAATCTGACCAGTTTTCTTGTTGGTAATTTACATAACACCATATGTATTGTTCCACCATCGAGTTTAATTTTTCAGCCGCCCCATTGGTCTCCAGATGGAACCCAGAACTAAGTCCTTGAAACGACCCAATGAACCGTAGGAACTCCTTCCAGACCTTGGCTGTGAATTGAACACCCCTGTCGGATATTATCCTTTTAGGAACTCCATGCAGTCTGTAGATGTGTTTGATGAAGAGCTTTGCTAATTTTCTCGCCGATGGCAATCCGCTGCACACAGTGAAGTGGGCCTGTTTAGAGAACAAGTCCATTACGGTCCATATCACCGTATTTCCCCCACTAGGTGGGAGTTCAACAATAAAATCCATGGCAATCTCTTCCCAGGGTCTGGTGGGTTCGGCTACGGGTATTGATGTCTATATTGTTCAACGTAAGCCTCAATTCTGCTGAGAAAGTAAGCCAGATGGTGTGGATTCCCATCAAAGGTTGGTTTGAAAGGGGGAGGGGTTGGGTGAGGGGGTGCAGGTGGGTTTAGCTGGCCTGATTGCGGTTGAAGAGGGATTTGTGGGAGGGCCGTTGCTATTGTGGCTGGCTGCTGAGTTGTGAAGGGGGGTGGAAATCCCCCTGGCTGCTGAGAAGGAAGTCCTTGAAATGCTTCAGTTGACGAGGTAAAAATCGGCCTGGGGCCCCCAGGAAAGAAAGGTGCTGAACTTGCTGGTTGTCATTGGTATTGGATCCATCCTTGTCCAGGATAAAATGCCCAACCAGGAGGAATAGAAGCAGCAGGAGGCAGCGTAGGCCTCTGTTAGCGGGAAAAGTCAATTTTGAGGGGGGAGTTGCGATTCCCCCCAAGTCCCTGGTGCTGCCTGAACTCCCTGCCATCTGAAGGAGGGAAGGGAGGTCCCTCCTGCATTCATCGGAACGGCTTTGAGCTTCAGTAATTTCTCCCTCTCTGGTGGGAGAATTTAGGCTGAGCTAAAGGCTCTCGAGCTGGGTGAGCTGAGCTTATACGAGGCCTCACTTCCAAACACTCAAAAGTTTCTGGGAGGTCTAATAGGGACTGGGATTTCAGGGGGTTTCTCAGGTCCCAATCCAGTGACTCTCCCGATTCTCCAGGTTTTACTGTCCTCCATCGAGGTTGAGAAGAGGGAGGGGGCTCTCCATTCCGCCCCGAGGAAATGTTTTCTCCCGAACGACAGCTTACCCATGAATCAGAGTCTTTGGGCCGTGCACCAAGCTGACAAGCAGGCTCTACCACTTCGGGTTTTGAGTCATATCTTCCGATGGGAAGTAGGTGATTTCAACTAAGTCCTCAGATTCCAACTTCTGTGCTACTTCCACGCTTTCAGCTTGCTGCCCTTCCATCTTCGCTGGGTCTTTGCACCGCTGTGGAGGTTGCGGAGGCTGGGGCCCAGCACCCCCCTAACGGGCCTCCTCTGAGCGGAGGAGAGGGTACCGTTAAGCAAAAGAAAGTTATGAGTTTTGGAATAATGTCAAGGTTCCAGAAAAACCTCTTCTGCATAAAAAAACCTCAGAAGCCATTGTCTTTCAGAGTTCTTTACTAGCATGAGGAAACTGGCACACGAGGAGTGAAATTCCAAAACTGAACTTCCAGATTCTTTTCCCAGTTATACAAACCCCAAGAGTCCCACCCCCCTGACCCCTTTGCTGGTCACATGGTCCCACGTTCCCCCAGTTCATTCGAATATCTTCTCGCCACTCTCCCTGCAGATGTGAACACCATCCGACCTTGACCGCTTGAAGAATGTTACCATACCCCTCAACCCCCCTTCTTTCCCTCAGGGGAAAAATGTGGCAGCGTCTTGAACCCTAAATCTAGTATGGTTTCCAGGCCTGACAGACGGGCCCAAAGTCATACATAGCTGACATGGGGGATGGCCGAGTGTGGAGACGCCACATAGATCAATTACGAAAAAGAATACAAAACAATCCAGGAACCAAACAGCCAGACCCTGACTACACAATATTTGAACCAACAGCTAACTCAACCCAGAGGCGATCGGAGGACTTAGCTGAGTCTGAAGAAGTCCAGCGACGCCAACCGGCTCCTCTGGAGGACAGCAGGGACGACTCTGCCAATAATCCAGGGCCGGATGGCTCAGAGGAGGAGCTGGGAGGAACAAACAGTCCCTCCGACCAGCTTGACTCACTCCCAGGGATGAATTGCGCAGGTCAGAAAGAGTTAGGAGACGCCCTGTCTACGTGCATGACTATGTGGAAAAAATAACATGCAAATGTTATGCAAAAACTACGTAAATATGGTAAAAAGTGTTCTGGGAGGGGAGGTGTGTAATGTATTTGAATTTTAGGAGGGAAAGTTGGGCGGGAAAATGCACGTTGCTGATTGGCTGATGCCTCAGCCAAAATACTATTTAAAGAGGGGTTTTTGCCTGTTTGCTTTTGCTGGGACCACAATAAACCAAAGAGCTGTTGTCACTTGTATCGTCTCCTGCCTCTTCATTGCCCGAACTTAACAGGATAGATTATACATAATACAGAATAACAGAATTGGAAGGACCAATTCTAGTCCAACCCATCACTGGAGATTTTTAAGAAGGGACTACACAGATCTGAAATAGTATAGGTTCTCCTGCTTGAGCAGGGGGCTGGACTAGAAGACCTCCAAGGTCCTTGCCAGCTCTATTCTATTTTAACCCCCTGCTCAAGCAGGAGACCTTTTACCATTCTAGACAAATGGGTGTCCAATCTCTTCTTGTAAACCTCCGGTGATGGAGCACCCACAACTTCTGGAGGCAAGCTTTTTCACTGATTAATTCTTCTCACTGTCAGGAAATTTCTCCCTTTAATGATCTTCCATCCGTTACTTCTTGTCTTGCTCTCAGGTGCTTTGGAAAATAGATTAATCCACTCTTCTTTGTAACAGCCCCTCAAACATTGAAATTTGATACTCTTGATAGTTTTACTAAAAAGTAGGTTGTAGTCTACTTTGTCAAATGCCAAAGAATTCTGGTACCTCTTATTGTTTTGTATACTTTGTTTATTATCTTTATTATTTATTGTCATTGGCCACACCCACCCAGTCATCTGACCACCAAGCCACGCCTACCATTTAAGCCCTGTCCACAGAACTGGTAGGGAAAATTTTTAGATTTCACCCCTGGTTTGTATCCTTCCATCAATACATTCTACTCATTAGTTTCATCTCACCAAGTTTCAGTAAAGTTGGCTTTTTGTTGGAAGTATAAATGAAAACACCACTTGTGCTGCTAAATCTTTAACTTTCTTCCCTGCTGTTTACAATACCTTGTTATTGTTTTAGATTCATTGTTGTGTCATTGGTCTCCACATGTAGGAGAAGAAAGGGATAGTAATCTGCGGGGTTGATTATTTTAGTAAGGTACTCAGTTACTTCTGCACCTGAGAGACAATATACCTCCCTAGATTGACTGCCTGGTCTGCAGACTATAGTTTCTGTTCACCTAAGAATTGAATCTCCTATCACCAATGTTCACTTTTCCCCCCTAGGAAAGTCTGCAATACTTTTCTTCCTGTCGCAGGAATGCTGAATTGTGCCTCTTTTTTTTTTAGAAACTACTGATGAATGCCCTTTTGCATGTGTGTACATATTTTCCTCAAGGGGAGGTTATGAAAGTGATTGTTCAGTTCCAGAGGGACTTCATTGGAGTGAGCTAGGATAGATAGTAAGGGCTTTGCTCTTGATTGTTCTTTTCTTCTAAAAGTGACATGTTTCAATTGGTCTTGTCTTTAGGGACATATGTAAGGTCATTTTTTATGGAAGCTTTTTGTTCCTTATTGTGTTCAATATGGGTGTATTGGTTTTCTTCTGTGCGTTCATATATGGGGTCATTCTTTAAAGAAGCTGTTTGCTCCCTATTGTATTTTATTTTGGTGTAGTCTTCTTGTTTAGGTTGGGATTTCTCACTTTGTTCACTGCATTTCAGAGTAGCTAGAGTTGCCTATAGACCAGGGGTGAAATGCTCCTGGTTTGGACTGGCTCGCTCGATCCGGTAGCGATGGCAGCTGGTGGTTCAGAGAACCGGTAGCAAAAATCCCTAGCCCCGCCCCCTGCCCCTGCTGAGCTGCACCATCATCAGAAAGTGGTTTTTTTTTTACTTTTAAAAGCAGTTTTCTTCAGCCAAAAACATGCCTTGAAAAGTAAAAAAAAAGCCTTTGAGGATCCCGCGGCTCAGCTGAGATCGTCAGAACCCTTTAAAAGTTTTTTTTTTAAACAACCTCTTCAACCGAAAAGGTCTTAAAAGGCTCCTCTGGCAATCACAGCTGAGTTCCTCATCACCAAAACCTTAAAAAACATGTTTTCTACAAGCTCTTCGGCCGAAGAGCTTGTAGAAAAAATCCTTTTAAGAGGTTCTGGGCTGTGATGAAGCACTTACCTTACGCTGCTCCTTTCCGGCTGGGAAAGCCATGCTTTACATCAGTTGCATCAGCTAGCAACTGAAGCTGCCTGCCTCAAATCCATCTCAGTCAGCAACTCAATTTTCCTGCTTTGGTGGCTGAGGAACTCTGGGAATTTAAGTCCACAAACCTTAAAGTTACTAAGGTTGGAGACCCCAATCTAAAAAATATAAATAAATAAAATAATAAAATAAAATATTTGTGCAGCTTTCTGAGATTTGGTGTGTTTCTGTAGTGTTTCACTCTAACTACACAAACTCACAAAATCTCACAAAGCTGTATGTGGCATTTTGTGTGTGTGTGTGTGTCAGTTGTGTTGTGTTGTGTTGTGTGTGTGTAAAGTGTGAAAGTTGGTTTTTGAGCTTTTTGTGGCTGTGTGAGGTTCCTGCTTGTTGCAGGGGCCATTTTTGGTGAAGTGCAGTTGCTTTTACATTGTGTGTGAGTCAGTTGTGTTGTGTTGTGTGTGTGTAAAGTGTGAAAGTTGGTTTTTGGTACCTCTTATTGTTTTGTATACTTTGTTTATTATCTTTATTATTTATTTTTATTGGCCACGCCCACCCAGTCATCTGACCACCAAGGCATACCAATTAAGCCACGCCCACAGAACCGGCAGGGAAAATTTTTAGATTTCACCCCTGCTGTAGACCCTTTACTTTTTCTTCTGGTAATTCAAGTAATTGAAATTGATACATAGGCTGAAACATATGGCACACTTTGCAAGTCACTATAGTGTCAGTCTCTATTTCCATGACTTTTTTGTTTGTTTGTTAAAAAAATCAAAATATCTAAAAACTAAATATTTTTCCTGTTGCAGTGTCAGTTTATAGTTTACAAGAGTTCTTGGCCTTTTGTTCTCTGCCTTGAAAAATTCACCTCTATCTTCCCTGTTTTAAGTGTCTGCCTCTTTTTCTGTGGTTTTCCCCCACTTTTTTTATTAAGAATTTAAAAATTTCTAAAGAAATAAAATAAAGAAATTGTTTTTTCCATTTTTTAATTGAAAAAAAATTAAAAATTAAAAACATTTAAAAATTGAAAAGATTTTTTAAAAAATTGAAAAAGAAATTTAAAATGGAAAAATATTTAAAAATTGAAAAAATTATACATTATATTTAAGGGTTGAAAAAAGATTAAAAATTGAAAAAAGGATTTAAAAATTTGAAAAAAGATTTTTTTAAGAAAAAGGAATTCAGATATTTTAAAATCTAAGGATTTATAAAAGTTCTTGACCATTTATGAAGTAATATGCCCTTCTTTTTTGTTGGAAACCTCAGATATTTTGTTCTTAACCCTCTATTCCCTGCCTTTCCTCCCTGTCCACCAATGTACTTATCCTTTCCTCCTGCTTTCTTGTCCTTCGGTTGCCTGACCACTGCCAAGGTTTTCAGCTACAATATGTGGATGTGGGCACTCTGCTCTGCTTAGCAGGTCCGCTGCACTGCTCTCAGCTGCTGCTGATCTGCTACACTGCTCTCAGACACTGCTGTGGGTGCTGCTGCTCAGATGGTCTGTTGTGCTGCTCTCAGCCACTGCTGGTTCACTGCACTGCTCTTAGTTGTTACTCTTGATGTTTTGCTTGTCTGCCACTTAGCTCTGCACCGCTGTTCCTCAAGGCCTGCTGTGCTGCTCACAGCCATTAGCCTGCTGCCACCTAGCTCCATTTTGCCACTGCTCAGTGGCCTCCATTTGTACTATACTGTCTCCGCTCAGGTGTTGGGCTGGGTCACTGAGCTGAAGGCTACTAGGCCACCTCTGTTGGGCCACTGGGCTGATTCTCAGTTGCGACACTTCTCAGCTGGGTTGCCTGTCACTTTGGTAAAAGGATTTCCCCCTCAAAATTTTAAAAATTCTACAAGTTTATTTTCAAAGTTCCCAAGATTTAGAAGATTTTTTAAAAAAAATAAATAAATTTTGAAGTGACATTTCTATTCTTAAATGTTAGTCTTCCAGAATAATAGAGTAACAATGGTGAAGGGACTTATACCATTCTGGACAAATGGCTGTCCAATTTTCTCTCAAAAACATCCAGTGATAGGTACCCACATCCTCTGAAGTCAAGCTGTTCCACTAGTCAAATGTCTACACTATCAGGAAATTTTATTTTTGTTCTAGGAGTCCTAAATTCTCCTTTTCTTCCTTCCTGTAGAATCAAGAATCTACAGGAAGAATTCAACATCAAGAAGGAAGGATTCAAGAATCCTTCCTTCTTGGTGTGGCTATCTTGATATAGTTTATAATCTACACATATACTGAAAATGACAGATCAATAAAATTTGGAAAGTAAAATAAAATCTCAGCTTAACTGGGAATAAAAAAAGAGCATATTTTAGTGTAAAAAAAATTATACAAATATATATATTTGACTCTTTTGACTCATTACAGTTTGCCAATCGGAAGAACCGCTCTATAGAGATTGCACTTTCCTATGTGCTTCATCTTAGCTTGGCACACCTAGAGGAGAAGAATATTCATGTGCAAATCAGGGTGGGTTCTATGGGCGTAGCTTATTTGGTGGGCATGGCTTGGTGGTCATGTGACTGAGTGGGCGTGGCCAACTTGAAGTCACTCAGGACAAGGTGGGGCGGCACCTTGCTGTGAGTGACATCAAGTTGGCCACGCCCACTCAGTCACATGACCAATGCTGCAGAGACAGGCGATTTCTCCCAGGGAACAGCCAGAGCTTCGTGGCCTCCTCTCTTCCTCAGAGGAGCTGCCTCCAAGTCCTTGTGAAGGGACACACACACACACACAAACACACACACACACACACACACAATACAACACAACAGACTCACACATAATGTAAAAGCAGCTGCACTTCACCCAAGATGGCCCCTGCAACAAGCAGGAACCTCACACGCCACAGAAAGCTCAAAAACCAACTTTCACACTTTACACACACACAACACAACACAACTGACTCACACACAATGTAAAAGCGGCTGCACTTCACCCAAGATGGCCCCTGGTGCAAATGCTGTTTGTTGATTTTAGTTCGGCGTTCAACATAATCATTCCTCAGCATTTGGTGAACAAACTGGGTCTATTAGGTTTTAATACTCCTTTATGTAACTGGATACTGAATTTCCTTATTTGTGCGAGTTGGAAGAAAAGTTTCCAATTCCCATCTCCTTGAGTACAGGTTCCCCGCTTCCTAACGACTGAGAACAATTAACCAGTGGAACAGCTCACCTTCCAAAGTTATTGGTGCTTCATCAGTGCAGGTTTTTAAGAAGAGACTGGACAGTCACTTGTCCAAAATGGTATAGGGTTTCTTGCTTGAGCAGGGGGTTGGGCTAGAAGACCTCCAAGAATCCCTTCCAGCTCAATTCATTGGTTTTGTTGTTCTGCTAATTTAGCCACTTTATCAAAGGATAAAAGTTTGCCTGGCATGATCTGTTTTGGACATACCCATTTTGGCTTCTGGTAATTGCTTTGCTTGTTTCTTGGTATTTGCAAATCTTTTGCTTGATTATCTTTTCCAGAATCTTCCCAGTTATTAATGTGAAGCTGATTAGGTTATGGTTTCCTGTATCCATTTCCCCCCGTTTTTGGAAGATAGGAACCAGATCAGCTCTTTTCCAGTCCTCTGTTAGTTCCCTGGTGCTCCAGACCTTTGAATATGGTTGACTTATCTTCAGTTGGGATCCTGAAAGATCCCCTGTCAGGCCCCAAACCTGAATTCTGAAGTAAAAGTTACTTTTCCCTGCTCTAAGTAGAGATTTGATAAAGATTACTTAATGGAAACTTAGGCAACACTGCACAGCTATAGTTTAGAACGAAGAAAAACCCAGGAATTGAGTCAAAAGCCAAATGTTTCAGCCCTCTTGCTGAAAACAATTGTACACACTATGTTTTGAGTGAATTGGACTTGGACAGGGAGCATCTTGGAATTGAATTACTGTCCTTTTTTTCATTTTTATTCTACTGTTAGTATATTCCAAGTTGCTCAGAAATAAATTGTTAGTTAAACCCTTGGGTATGTTATTTGTTTAAGTCATAAAGCAGAAAGAAAGACAGAAGGGATGGAAGGAAATAATTCCAAGCAGCAACTCTTAAGCAGCCATTTTTACACATTAACTAGCTTGGTTTAATTGATCGACTTGAGATTTGAGCAGAGCCAATGAGTTGCTTTCCCAACCAGTGAAAAACAATAAAGAAAACTACGTGCAGGAAAAGCATTTGAGCTTGAACAGAAATGAATCCAGCAAACAGCAGCAACATGATAACATGTTGGGAGGGATCAATAGGTGCTCAGCAAGACACCTCAATGCCATGAAGGATGGGGGTTACAAGGTGGCTGTCTGTAGGTGGCCATTGTGTTCAGATTAAAATGAAGAGTGACATTTCTGGGTGGGTGGGTGAGCCAAAACTGCTGCATCATGAGAGAGGGGAAAAGTTCATCTTCGCAGCAGAGCCCTTTGTGATTCCCATACCCTTTTAAATCAGGAGTTCCTTCCAGAGGTTCTTCCTTGGCAGATGCAACTCAGAAACTGGAGTAGACCGAATGGTCCTCGCTGAAATTTTTCCTGAGAACAGCAAGTTTCTTTCCCAAAGATGATCTGTTGAATTCTTCTGTGATCTCTAGTGCAGATTTGCCTTTTGTCTCTGGAAGGAATAAGTAGAAGAATATCCCAGAGCCAGAGAGCACGGTGGCAAAGAGAAGGAAGCAAAAGGGGCCCAGACTTTCCTGGAATGGACACAATAAACAGTAACAGTCTCATTAGTGTCTGAACAAATCCCCTCTTTATCTCCACCCTCTCCAAAGTTCAAGCAGGAATTGCGGTCTAGTGGTGAAGAAACAGAAACTGCATCTAGAGAAAGCTACAAGCATCTCTGGGTCATTAAAAGAGAAGACGGAGAAAAGGGCACATCAGATGAAACTGACATTATTAAGAGTGTGTGAGGCTGACAGCTTTATGGCTTAATGTGAATGCTGAAAATGAGTAAATCTAGTAATCAGGTTAAGGATGGTGCCCAGATACCATCACTGCTAAGTTGCTCTGTGTGATGCTTGGACAGGTCAGCTGGTTCAAGCCTATTTATTATCTGTGTGTTGCATCTTTGCTTCAACTTCTCTATCTTCGTTTTTTACATGCATTTTGTTTCTGAGTACAATTGAAACTTCCTACAACTGGGAAGAGTTTACCAGAAAGATTTCATTCTTCCCTGTAAATCTTTGTAATGTCAAGGAATTCTTTTGAGACACCAACCACAGAAGCTAATTTGGCAGACATTCAAGGAAACCATCTCTAGACGCTCCCATTGAACGTATTGCTACTTCATCTGTGGTATGCAGAAACTTTTTAAAGGCAGAGCTTTGACATTCAGGCTCATTTGTGATTGTGTCATCAGTGATCTCTTGAACTGATGTCTCTATTATTTGTTTCATGGCTTTTAACTAGACAGAACAGTGCATTGTAGGGCAACCATTTTATAATATAGATTGTCCTATTGTTTTTCTTTTCTTCTTCCTATATACATATATGCTTATACCTCTTTACATTTACCCATATATGTGTTTATATATTATATAATCTTTTTGTATGATACCTACGTATATTGTTATGACAAAATAAATAAATAAATAAATAAATAAATAAATAAATAATCAAGGTACCTCAGATAGGCTAACATATACAATATACCTTTCACCGTGAATTGAAAACGCACTTGTTTATCCAAGTGGCTTAATTTTTTTAATTTTTTTAATTTTAATAATTTTAATTGGGGTATTTTATTTATGGGTCAAATTTGACAGTTTTAAATTTCGGCCACTAATAGAATATGTTATTTTAACTGTTGTTTTAATCTGTATATTGTATTGTTTTAAATCTGGCTGTACACCGCCCTGAGTCCTTCGGGAGAAGGGCGGTATAAAAATCTAAATAATAAATAAAATAAATAAATAAATATGTCCAAAATCTGGTACCCAAAACTCCCAAGGAAATTAAATTTGGGAAAGTTGTGGCTACTTTAGTGTTATTGGCTCTGGGCCATTGCTGCTGTCCTGTGATCTTCATTTTTAATATTCTGTGACAGTTTCCCAGCAAGTCTCACAATCCCTTGCTCAATCCCCCACCCAGCAGCAGCCCCTTTCTTGTCTGCTGGAAAGTGAAGGTGGGGTGGGGGAAGGAAGGAAGAAAGGAAGGGAGGGTGGGAAGGAGAAAGGAACAGGGTGGAAAGAATCTTTCGCAGCCCATGCAGTCTTTTGACCCAAGGCGAAGGGTGAGCGGGTGGCATGCTTACCTTTGGTGAACTGAGTAGAGTGGGTGAGGTGCGGAGGCAACTGGTGGGGTGATTAGCCGGGCCGCGTGGTGAAGGCAACATATACAGGGTGGGGATGGGTGGGGTGAGCATTGAGCAGGTGGGTGGGGTGAGCGAGCAGCAAGAGGGTGGGTGGGCGAGTGAGCGGCAAGCGGGTGGGCAGAGGTGGGACCAACCTAAGGTGGTATTTACTGGTTCGGCGAACCCATTAAAATTGCCACTACTAGTTTGCCTGAACTGGCTGAATACCACCGATGCCCTTCCTGACCAATGTGACACATTACACAACTCTGTGACCCTCATACATCCTACTTGATCTATGCTATCCCTTTGTGCATGTTACTAAACTTATGCAACACCTGTCAGACCTCTCTGTGATCTCCATGCATCTTTCTTGACCCACACTGCATGGTCTATATGGGATACCCCATGCACCCCATGGTTGTTCAATCTCTTCTTAAAAATCTCCAGTGTTGGAGCACTCACAGTTTCTGGAAGCAAGTCATTCCACTGATTAAATGTGCTCACTGTTAAGAAATGTCATTAGTTCTAAACTGAATCTCTAATGATTTTCCACCATTACTACAGGTTCTGTCCTCAGACTCTTTGGAGAATAGATTGCCCCCCTGCTCTCTGTGAGAGCCCTTCAGTAACTGGAAGACTGCTATCATATTACCCTTAGTCCTTCTCTTCATTAGACTGGACATACCCAGCTCCTTCAGTCATTCATCATATGGTTTAGCTTCCGCCTAAATAACAATTATTATTGTTCTGTATTGTTGGCATTATTGCTATTTCTAGCAGCTTCAGACACATTTAGTAACTGCCCTGGACTGGCTGAAAAACCAAGATGGGCCTCTATGTGGTGCATCTCCCTACCTGCAGCCCAACCCAGTTCCTGAAGATTGCTGCCATGTGGAGCCCACTCAGGGGACAGAAATGGAGGGCTGGGAAAAACTGACCTCGGCAAAGGGGAAGGCGATTCCGACAATGAAGAGGCCTGCCCAGCTTAGACAACCACCGACTGTGAACGCTGCTGGCCTGGAGGACTGGCTGAAAATTTCCATCATAATAGAGAACGAGGCTCCATCTAAGGGGGACAATGTAGAGAAATATTTTTGGACCCAGAGAGACCCTTTTTAACCCAGGATGAGCAAGAATTCATTTATCTGGAGAACCATTAGCAGTGGCATGGCAACCCACAGCCTTCTTTGGGTCAATAAACAAAAAACACCAACAGTAACATCCAGAAATGGGGGGAAAAAACCCTCAATAACTCAATCAGTTGCTAATTTTCATTTGGTTCAGTTCAATATAATGGAGTATTGGGGGCAAGGGGTATCCATTATAGTCCAATGGCAGTCAAATCTTAATTGGGGTAATCTGCAGAATTAACTTTTACATCATTTACATCAACTTAGGTCATTTCCATAATTGATATTCTTACCTTATTTGCTTCCATTTATGTCATTTTCTGCAATTGATGCAGATGATATTAAAAGGCTCTCTCCGGCCAACCCACTGTCAACTATTTAGTTGGCATTTCCAAAAAAAGAAACTCCTGGGACATAATTTTACCAAGATATAATATTTTACTGAAAAACTACATTGGCACAGAAGAAGCAAAACCAGCTCTGGATTTCCCATGCAAACACAAGCATAGTTATTTAACAGATTTAACCAATTAACAGAGCTGGAAGGGACCCTGTAGGTCATCTAGTCCAACCTTCCCCGCCTAAGCAGGAGACCCTACACCATTTCTGACAAATGGCAGTCCAGTCTCTTCTTGAAAGCCTCCAGTGATGAAGCAACCACAACTTCCGAAGGCAACTTCTCACTGTCAGAAAATTTCTCCTTATTTCTAGGTTGAATCTCTCCTTGATCAGTTTCCACCCATTATTCCTTGTCTGGCCTTCGGGTGCCTTGGAAAATAGCTTGACCCCCTCCTCTCTGTGGCAGCCCCTCAAATATCAGAAGACTGGTGTCATGTCTCCCCTGGTCCTTCTCTTCATTAGACTAGTTGTGCCTGGTTTCTGCAACCATCGTATGTTCATCGGATGTTTTAGTCTCCAGCCCGCTAATCATCCTGGTTACTCTTCTCTGCACTTTTTCTAGAGTCTCAACATTTCTCCCTTTTTCCTCTGGGCCGCCCACAGTCCAATAGCTTCTGTTCATATTGTTATGAGAAAACAGCTAGCCACACCCGATGTCCTTGAAAGCTTCCAGAGATGCCTCGGTTGCTTCAATATCACGCCCCCCCACCCCGCTTTACGAGGAGGGAGGAGAGGGCGGTTTTCCTGCGTGCTGCCGTTTCTGTGTGGCACTCTTCCCTCAATGCTAGCATCTGTCGCTGCCCCCTTCTCCCACTCCGTTGCCGCTGCTGGGTGATCCCGTGTGAAGAAGGAGGCTAGCAGAGAGGGGAGAGAGCGAGGGACTGCTTCTGGGACTCGGGGACTTGGGAAGTGTCTGGGTCTGGCTCACCTGGCTTCTCTTCCTCTCGCAGCCAGCTTTCCCAGTCTAGCTTGACGCAGGCTTCCCCCCCACCCCCCACAGCCGGAAAAAGCTTGGCAAAAAGCCAGCCCTCACCATGCCCAGCTTCACTGACAGTGGGCTTGCAAAGGGCAATATGAGCTGCGTTGCCACCTGCGTCAAGCTAGATTGGGGAGGGAGGCAGTTTTCCTGCGTGCTGCCGTTTCTGTGTGGCACTCTTCCTCAATGCTAGCATCTGTCGCTGCCCCTTCTCCCACTCCGTTGCTGCTGCTGGGTGATCCTGTGAAGAAGGAGGCTAGCAGAGGGAGAGCGAGGGACTGCTTCTGGGACTCGGGGACTTGGGAAGTGTCTGGGTCTGGCTCACCTGGCTTCTCTTCCTCTCGCAGCCAGCTTTCCCCGTCTTTCCTGTCGCAGGCCTTCCCCCCCCCCACAGCCGGAAAAAGCTTGGCAAAAAGCCAGCCCTCACCATGCCCAGCTTCACTGACAGTGGGCTTGCAAAGGGCAATGGGAGCTGCGTTGCCACCTGCGTCAAGCTAGACTGGGGAGGGAGAGAGCGCGAGCAAACCAGTGGTGCTTCCTTCCAGTCTTCACCCAAAGCCCCGCGCCTCACCAGGAGGCTGAAGTTAGAATTTCTGCCTCCCTCCGACCCGTGCGTAGCTTGGCAACAGGACTGTTTCTCTCGATCCCGTTTTCCTGTTTTGTCTGCCGGGTCGGCGGAGGGGGACGAACCTAGTTTTGCTGCCCATTGCAGCTAGGAATCCCAAAGCCGAGAATGAACGTTTGTCTGTAGCCAGCAGCCCGGGTGCTAGATGGGCCCCCTGCAAACTCCGTCTCTCGAGGAGTCTGGACGAACTTTTGCACGCCACTCGCTGAGCTGGAGGGTAGGGTGGAGCAAATAGGTGGGCAAGATAAGTGCCTGAAGAATCCAGCTGCCCGGCGGGGAGGCTGGGCATCCCAAAACCGGCAGCTCTGCAGGAAAAGAAACTGCTTTTTTTTTTGCCAAGCCGACCCGACCCAGGGTTGCATTGTGGCTCTGGGTCGTAATGGGCTTCAGGCGGAGGACGGGATGCCTTCTCCCCCATTGTGAAGCGGGCGAGTGAAAAAGTTCACTCAATTCCAACTTTGCGAGATATTTTTCTTTTGCAAAAAGTTGGAATTGATTGAAAGAAACACGATGGAAAATGCAATTGTAGCTGGGCTGGGGCAACTGTGTGCGTGCCCACAGAAAAGGCTCTGTGTGCCACATCTGGCATGGTATGCCCTAGGTTTGCCATCATGGCCCTAGAGACATGTCAGACATTGCACAATCCCCAGCAGCATCACAGAAATCTATAAAGATTCATCCACTCAATCAGCCAATTTGTCAGCTGTCCAGGAACCATATGTTGTTGATGATTCTACTCATCAATACAGTTTCTTTCTTCAGCAGGCTCCATTTTATTTCCGGCTTTTATTTATTTATTAATTATTTATTTATTTAATTAAACTTTTATACCACCCTTCTCCCGAAGGACTCAGGGCGGTGTACAGCCTTCATTTAAAACAATTAATATACATACTAAAATAACAATTAAAAAGCTTATTCAATAAAAGGCCGAAATTAAAACCGTCTAATAGACCATATAAAATACCCAATAAAATTACAATTAAAAATTTAAGATTTAAAATTTAGAGTTTAAAAATCAGGCCAGTCCCGCTTGAGTAAATAAATAAGTTTTCAGTTCCCGGCGAAAGGTCCGAAGGTCAGGCAATTGGCGTAAACCGGGGGGAAGTTCGTTCCAGAGGGTAGGTGCTCCCACAGAGAAGGACCTTCCCCTGGGGGCCGCCAGCCAACACTGCTTGGCGGACGGCACCCTGAGAAGACCCTCTCTGTGAGAGCGTACGGGTCGGTGGGAGGCATGTGGAAACAGCAGGCGGTCCCGTAAGTACCCGGGCCCTAAGCCATGGAGCGCTTTAAAGGTAGTAACCAAAACCTTGAAGCGCACCCGGAAGACCACAGGTAGCCAGTGCAGACTGCGCAGAAGTGGTGTTACCCGGGAGCAACGTGGTGCACCCTCAATCACCTGCGCAGCTGCATTCTGGACTAACTGAAGTCTCCGAGTACACTTCAGGGGTAGCCCCATGTAGAGAGCATTGCAATAATCCAGGCGAGAAGTGACGAGAGCATGAGTGACCGTGCATAAGGCATCCCGGTCAAGAAAGGGGCGCAACTGGCGGACCAGGCGAACCTGGTAAAAAGCTCTCCTGGAGACGGCCGTCAAGTGATCTTCAAACGACAGCCGTCCATCCAGGAGAACGCCCAAGTTGCACACCCTTTCCGTTGGGGCCAGTGACTCGCCCCCAACAGTCAGCCGCGGTTGCAGCTGACTGTACCGGGATGCCGGCATCCACAGCCACTCCATCTTGGATGGATTGAGTCTGAGTCTGTTTCTCCCCATCCAGACCCGTACGGCCTCCAAACAACGGGACAGCACTTCGACAGCTTCGCTGGGGTGGCCTGGGGTGGAGAAGTACAGCTGGGTATCATCAGCGTACAAATGATAACTCACCCCAAAGCCACTGATGACCTCGCCCAGCGGCTTCATGTAGATGTTGAACAGGAGAGGCGAGAGAATCGACCCCTGTGGCACCCCACAAGTGAGGCGCCTCGCGGCCGATCTCTGCCCCCCTGTCAACACCGTCTGCGACCGGTCGGAGAGGTAGGAGGAGAACCACCGATAAACGGTGCCTTCCACTCCCAACCCCTCCAACCAGCGCAGCAGGATACCATGGTCGATGGTATCAAAAGCCGATGAGAGATCCAACAGGACCAGGGCAGAGGAAGAACCCCTATCCCTGGCCCTCCAGAGGTCATCCACCAACGCGACCAAAGCTGTCTCCGTGCTATACCCGGGCCGGAAGCCGGACTGGAACGGGTCTAGATAGACAGCTTCCTCCAGGTACTGAGGGAACTGCCATGCCACCACACTCTCTACAACCTTTGCCACAAAGCGAAGGTTGGAGACTGGACGATAGTTACCCAAAACTAGTTACTTCCAAACCCAGGCTTGGAACTGGAACTGGATTTTTCTTCCAACAAAGTGTTTTTCTCCCACGTGTGGCACTTTGTTCTTATCCAGGCCTGCCTTCACCCCTTTTACTGCTTGGAGTACCTTCGCTCCTGCCTTTATTTCTCTCCACCAATGCTATGGCTTGGCAGGACCCACCCACCCCTCCTTCCACCCCCTCCATCATGCCTCTTTCTCTTTTTGCATGGCTACTTGTGAAAGGACTTGTATACTTACTTGGTCCAACTCCAAAGAGGATGACAAGCAAGAAAATCAGGATGACACTGCAGACAGACATCCAGGGGAGGTTTTTCTGGAGGTGGGAACAAGAGAACAGGCAGTCTAGAACAGTGAATAGAATAGAATAGAATAGAATAGAATAGAATAGAATAGAATAGAATAGAATAGAATAGATTTTTTTATTGGCCAAGTGTGATTGGACACACAAGGAATTTGTCTTGGTGCATATGCTCTCAGCGTACATAAAAGAAAAGATACGTTCATCAAGGTACAACATTTACAACACAATTGATGGTCAATATATCAATATAAATCATAAGGATTGCCAGCAACAAAGTTACAGTCATACAGTCATAAGTGGAAAGAGATTGGTGATGGGAACTATGAGAAAATAGTATAATAATAGATTAATTAATAGATTAATATAAAATTAATATAATATTAATATTATATTAAAATTAATATTTTAATAATTAATAATTTTTATTTTAATATTTTATTTTAATATTTTATTAATATTTTAATAATTAATATTATATTACAATTAATAGATTAATACATAATGAATAGATTAATAGTATAATTAATAATCCTTCAAGGTGGCGCCGACGAAGGCTGCCTTGGTGAAATGCTCTCTAATTGTTTCTTTATTTCTAATTGTTCTCTGTGACTCATTACGGATTTCCTAGAACAGTGGTCACCAACTGGTGGTCCGTGAGAAAATTTTGGTGGTCCACGGAAAAATTATTTGCATTTTTTATATTGCACTAAATCAGGGGTCCTTCAACTATGGCCCCTGGGCTGGATAATTGCAATGAATGCTTGTGTTGCTGCATAGTCTCCCCCTTCGGGATCTTTTTCTGTGAGTCGGAGGGGGGAAGAAATTCCAACTTGGGTCTGCTTCAGCCTCCTAGTGCGAGGTTTTGGACAAAGGCTGGAGGGAAGCGCCACTGGTGGTAAAGAGGCGGAGGGCCTTGTTCTAGTGGGACTGCATCATGGCCCCGAATTGGCTGACCATCTCAGCCCACTGAGCCTCCAGGCACCGACACCTGGCCTTGCACTCCCGCAGGTCTTTTCTCTGTTTGGAAAGCCTATGTTCCTAGTCCTCAGTGAGGTGCTTCTGCTGAGCCTCCTTCTCGGCCAGATCCAATTTGAACTGAGCCAGCTATTTTGACAACTCTTTCTCATGGTGGCTGCTTAGCTCCAACAACTGCTTCCTATTGGGGACCTAAGGAGCCCGAGCAGGCGGGCAGACAAGGAGTGGCTGGGACTGGGGTGTGTGTGAGTAGAGGTCAGCAAGGTGCCCCTTGACGTGAGTGACATCAAGTTGGCCATGCCTACCCAATCACATGACCACCTAATCACACCCACCCAGCCAGTCATTAGGTAGATCATATTAGTGGTCCACGGGATTTAAAATTATGAATTTAGTGGTCCCTGAGGTCCAAAAGGTTGGGGACCCCGGTTTAGAAGCTTTGGAGACCAGGATGTGCAGCAGCCCCACCCCCAACATGGGGCTCTCTGATCAATGCATCCTTTTCACATAACTTCACCAAGCAAAGCCAGACTGTGGATCTTGTCTGGAAGAAGGTTCAAACGGTTGACAGCTCTGCCTGTACTCTAACCACTGCTGCAGGAATCCTCCTTCCCATCAGTAGCCCAGGCAGCTGCGTTCAGTCTCATCAAGAGACAGATTGGGAGAGCTGGTCAAAAGTCAGACTTGCAGACTTGGAAGGGCCATTAGGCCATCAAATCTGACACCCTATTTTGGGCAGGAATCCCAAGTCAAGCATCCCAGGTATGTGGGAAAATCCTTGGGAAAAGGAAAAGGTTAGAGAAGAGAGGGCATGGTCCAGAGCTGCCTAGTGGGTGGAGAAACAGGCCCAGGAGGGACTCTCCTTAAGTTCTTCAGCAGTAAGTGTAATGGCAGGAGAACTCTTGTTAATGGAACTTTACAATAAAGTGGAGTTAGTTAATGTGGCTGTGTTTCATATCTGGTCCAACCTGCAATATTGACAACAGCCAGCCTTCTCCCATAACCATGACTTTAAACATAAATACAGCAAGGAATGACTGAAAAGAGAGAGAAATGGCAGTTTCGAAATAGCCAAGTCAAAGGCTGGATCTATGTCCCACTAAAATGCTGTGGGCTGATCAGCTATGAAGCAGTGGGCCAATCTGCCTCCTGGGGTTATTTTGATGCAGAAGATTTTAAAAGTGAAGGTACAATTGAAAGTAGAGAGTTTTCTTGTTGGCTTAATGGACAAACAAATGGAATCATCTCATGGACCTTTGCTTTTATTTATGACAATGGCACTGAGATTTTTAAACGTCTGAAGGTGGAAGGACTTGTAAAGATCTATAGCGGAGGAATGGATGTTGAAGCTAGTGGAATTGACAGAGATGGCAAAATTGACAGCCTCCATGAAAGAAAACACTTTGCCAAATTTTATTTCTGCCTGGAAACCATCATTGGACTTTTTGTGAGAAACTGAGAGAAGATTTTAGGATTTCATCATTAGAATTATATGGGACTATCAAAACAATGCAGACAAATGTTCACCTTAAAGTGAAGGGATGATGGCACTAAGCTTTCATTTCCTACAGGAGGCTAACGAGGCTGCCTACTCTGCCAAACAGAGACTTTCCAGAGAAGCCTTTTCTTCTTACCTGCAGAGAAAGTGTCCCTGTGAGGAAGAAGAGCACCAAGGCCATTGACCCACAGCCTTTCCACAGCAGCGGCCTCCGTCCATACCATTCAATAGTAAATATCTGGAGAGGGGAAATTAGGGAATATGCCAATGTCAGGGAAACGCAGGTGGATTTCCTGGCATCTAAATTCAAATAATAGGTGTCAAACAGAACCTTTATGTTCAAATTCAGAACAGTAGAAATGATGTGTTGGCCCTTTTTTCCTTTTGGAGAATTGTGGACCAAGCACCTCCAGCCTTTCAACCCTGTGGAATTGCATGGTCAAACTGTTCTTTGTGGGAGCCTGATGATTCCAGACTGGGGTTTAGCCCAGGACCGTGTGCCTCTCCCTCCAAGGGGTCTGAGGAGGCAGACCCTGCCAGGATGTCCAGCATCAGAGGACCCAGGCTGGCCAAAGGCTTTGCCAAGTGGTCCTGGCCAGAGTTTGGGCTTGCTACCTCGTGCTCCAAGCAGAGATGTAGGCTCTGCCTCTGGGGAATCATGGCGGAGGGTGTGAGAAGAATAGTGATATATCTTTATATGCTAAAGATAAAATATTGAATATGGATATTGATAATTATTTGAAAGATTACAAGGTTAAAAGTTTAACTTTAGAAGAAAGGGAAGAATTAAATTGGCCTATAACTTCTGAAGAAATTATTTTGGTAATTAAACAATTAAAAATGGGGAAAATTCCTGGTACGGATGGGCTTATAGTGAGTTATTATAGGAACTTACAGGATGAGATGTTAGGTCCACTTAAGGAATTATTTAATCAAATACAATTAGGAGGGGGAATTCCCCCTTCACGGAGAACTTCTTTTATTTCATTGATACCAAAAGAGGAACAGGATTGTTCTAAATCCTGTTGTACGGGTCTGGATGGGGAGAAACAGGCTCAAGCTCAATCCCTCCAAGACGGAATGGCTGTGGATGCCGGCACCCTGGTACAGGCAGCTGCAACCACAGCTGACTGTTGGGGGCGAGTCATTGGCCCCAATGGAAAGGGTGCGCAACTTGGGTGTTCTCCTGGATGGACGGCTGTCGTTTGAAGATCATTTGGCGGCCATCTCCAAGAGAGCTTTTTACCAGGTACGCTTGGTTCGCCAGTTGCGCCCCTTCCTCGACCAGGATGCCTTATGCACGGTCACTCACGCTCTTGTTACCTCTCATTTGGATTATTGCAATGTTCTCTATATGGGGCTCCCCTTGAAGTGCACCCGGAGGCTTCAGTTAGTTCAGAATGCAGCTGCGCGGGTGATTGAGGGAGCCACACGTGACTCCCATGTAACACCGCTCCTGCGCAGACTGCACTGGCTACCTGTGGTCTTTCGGGTGCACTTTAAGGTTTTGGTTACCACCTTTAAAGCGCTCCATGGCTTAGGGCCCGGGTACTTACGGGACCGCCTGCTGTTACCTTATGCCTCCCACCAACCCGTACGCTCACACAGAGAGGGTCTTCTCAGGGTGCCGTCCGCCAAGCAATGTTGGCTGGCAGCCCCCAGGGGAAGGGCCTTCTCTATTGGAGTTCCTACCCTTTGGAACGAACTTCCCCCTGGCTTGCGTCAATTACCTGATCTTCCGACCTTTCGCCGTGAGCTGAAAACGCACTTATTTATTCAAGCGGGACTGGCTTAAATTTTTAAATATTTTTTAATTGGGGTTACTATTTTATGAATTTTAAAGGTTTTAAAATTAATTATTTTAAAATCTGGCCATTTATGGAATATGTTTTTTAAATCTTTGTTTTAATTGTATATTGTACTGTTTTAAAATTGGCTGTACACCGCCCTGAGTCCTTCGGGAGAAGGGCGGTATAAAAATCTAATTAAATAAATAAATAAATAAATAAATAAATAAATAAATAAATAAATAAATAAACCAACCTGCGAATTTATAGGCCAATTTCACTTTTAAATAATGATTATAAGATTTTTGTTAAAATAATAGCAAACAGATTAATGTTAGTTTTACAACGTAGAATTCATACTGATCAATCTGGATTTATAAAAGGGAGACAGATGAGGAATAATGTTAGGCAGATTGTTAATTTATTGGAATATTTAGAAAAGAAAAATTTTATATCAGCAGCATTTATCTTTTTGGATGCAGAGAAAGCTTTTGATTGATTGCATTGGGATTTTTTATTTAAATTAATAGAAAAAATGCAATTTGGAGACGGTTTTGTAAGAATAATTAGAGCAATTTATGGAGAGCAAACAGCCCAGATAATAATTAATGGTAACTTAACAGAAGCTTTTAAGATTGCGAAAGGAACAAGACAGGGATGTCCTTTATCACCATTATTGTTCATTTTAACTCTGGAGCTACTATTGGATAAAATACGAGAATCAAAGGAGACAGAGGGAATTAAAGTTAGACAACATGAATATAAAGTGAGAGCCTTTGCAGATGATTTGGTGATTACTCTAACAAATCCTATAAATTCAAGTGTATCTCTGTTGGACATAATTGATCGATATGGAAAGGTTTCAGGGTTTAAGGTAAACCAGGATAAAACAAAAGTGATAATAAAAAATATGACCAAACAACAGAAAGAAAAATTAGAGGAAATAACAGGATTTGAAATTGTAAAAAACTTTAAATATTTAGGGGTTTATATTACTTCATCAAATGTGAAATTGTATAAGAATAATTATGAGGTCTTATGGCAAAAAGTTCAGAAGGACTTGATGGTTTGGAAAAAATTGCAGTTATCGTTGTTGGGGAGAATAGCTGCTATTAAAATGAACGTTTTACCTAGATTTTTATTCCTCTTTCAGATGATACCAATAATTAAGAAAGACAAAAATTTGGAGGACTGGCAGACTGGAATTAACAAATTTATATGGGAAGGTAAAAAGGGTTAAAATGAAAATAATTCAAGATTCATGGGAAAGGGGAGGCTTAAAAATGCCTAATTTTAAATTATATTATGAAGCAGCTGTTCTCTCTCCAAAAAGTGATTGGTTTAATTTAACGGAGGAGAGAATTTTGAATATAGAAGGTTATGATTTATTATATGGATGGCATGCATATTTAATTTATGATAAAAAAGTGGATAAGGCTTTTAAAAACCATGTGTTAAGAATTGCTCTCTTGCGTGTCTGGAAGAAATATTTTTATAAATTAAATTATAAGGTTCCCATGTGGGCAAGTCCTAGACATACAATAGAAAACATAAATTTAGAACAGACTCAGGAAATGACTACATATAAAGATCTTTTGTATACTGAAAGCGGTAGTTTGCAATTAAAATCTTTGCACGTATTAAAAAAAGAAGGGAAAAATTATACTTGGTTCCAATACGGGCAATTATGTGCTAGATGGAAGGAAGATCAGAAAATTGGTATAGTCCAGAATGAGGAAAATTTGGTAAAGCAAATTAGAAATCAATCTCAGGAACTTATAAAGAGATTGTATAATGTGTTACTTGAAATAGACTCTGAAAGGGACTTGGTAAAGGACTGTATGATAAAGTGGGCACAAAATTTTCAGGAGCCAATATTATTGGAAACTTGGGAAAAAATTTGGGTTAGAAATGTTAAATTTACACAGGCACAGAATTTAAGGGAAAATTTTTATAAAATGTTTTACAGATGGCATTTAGATCCTAAGAAATTATCGTGTTTATATCCAGATATGCAAGCAAAATGTTGGAGATGTAATTGTGATGACGCTACATATTTTTATATTAAGGCTTTTTGGATAAGAATTTGGTGGATTCTACAAAATGTTCTGAAAAAGAAGATAAAGTTCCTGCTACAAGTTTTTTTGCTGGGAATTATCACAGACTGTACAGTAATTGAGACTAAGTTGATTTTAAATTTAATAACAGTGGCAAGATTACTAATAGGACAGTATTGGAAGAAAAAAGAAGTACCTACAATAGGAGAATGGATATTGAAAGTTGCCAATTTGGCTGAGATGGCAAAAATCTCAGCCTTTTTGAAAGACAATACGCAAGAAAGATATTTAAGTGAATGGAAAAAATGGATTGACTATATTCAAAACAGATATCAGACTAAGAGTTATCAGACTGCCTTTGAATGATTAGGATGTATTATTTTTGATTGTTTTGGGGGAAGTTAGGAATTGATGAGAATTGTAGGATTATAATTTAGTTAGGAAGGAAAATTTTTTAGTATATGTTTGCTTTATTTTTACTATACCTTGTGTTTGTTCTGGGAAGTCGGGGGGGGGGAGGGGGGAAGGGGGAAGGGGGGGAAAATTTTGTAAAACTTTTTCAATAAAAAAAAAAAGAAGAAGAATAGTGACCGGCACAGAAGAAGATTCATAATGGTAACATAACACTGGGAGAGGAGGGAGGTTTTCAGAATAAAACAAACTATTTAGAAAGGTCTTACACAAAGGAAAGATGAGAAGAGCTCAGAGAAGCCGATGCCCAGGGAGATGTAGGGGATAAGTCTCTCTTCTAAACCTGCATTGTGAAGCACTTCGAAAGCATAGAAATAAACCTAAGTGGAAAAAAGAAGATGCCAATAGTTGCCAAGAAGTAGTGAAGACCTGCCCCTGCCTCAGAAGCTCAGGGCTACGGTCCCTTGTGAAGGTCTGCATTTAGCAGTGCCTGCTGTCATTTTCCACCCCACCCCCACCCCCAATCTGCTCACAAGACTCCACAGACGAGAGCTGGAGAGGGTTGGGGCTGCTCGACTCCTTCCTAGAAGCAGCTCACTCACATACGGTGGGGTGGGGGTGGGGTGGGGAGCAGCTGAAGGGCAAATGTGCCAAATCTGGCCAGGCTTGTTACCCAAGACTGGACTTTCTTCTACAGGGCACTGATTTTGTGCTCAAGATCCCTGCTACCCTCTGAGATGGCTGGTGGACCCTTTGCCTCCCCAGACCAATATGCCAGGCTCTCGCATCATGGGAGCTGGCTTCAGGAAGTAGCATTTCCCCCTCTTGAAATACTTGCCTCAGGGGACCTCAGGAGAATGGGACAACCTGTCATGGCCAACTTGCCATGGACAACTCACTGTGGGACAATTCAACACTTTTATTTAATTATTTAAAATAATTTAAAAATTATTTTAATTTTTGTCATTCACATTTCATTCTGTCCCTCCTTTTGCATCCTTTCTTTAATGATTATATTACACCGTTTCTTTGATATTATCTCAATTTTGTCCTGCAGCAAGTTTTCCCAAGGTGAGTTGGCCACAGCAAGTTGACTGGTGAGTTGTCCTAGACTGGAGGGCGGCCCAGGAGTTGGGCGGGAGAAAGTCCGGTGTAGTGCTGAGACAAAACCATGGACCCCAGAGTGAAAAACACATAGGGGACTGTCTAGTTGGGCTCTTGCCCGAAGTGGGGCCTGGAGAATGCCCCTTGCTGTTCCTCCAAATGTGGTGGTTGCCAGTTTCACTAGTCTTGATTAAGATGGCATGCAACAGGAGTTGTGCAACTTTGGGAATGCCCTGCTGTAGTTCTTGTAGAGTTTGTGCTGCTTTGCTAATTCATTTTTTTGTGTTAGCTTTTCCATATTATAAATCCAGTGCATCTCCCTCCATATGTTGTCATCCCTTTCCCTAGCCTGGCTAGCCACCCAGGCCTCTCCTTCAAGGGGCTTTGCTGGAGAAGCCTGGGCAGTTTCTAGGCTGCAGGCACCAGCTGGCTCTTCCTCAATTCTATAAAGGTTGTGTGAGAGAGGGACACTTAACCGCATTGATGCCACAGAGCTGCACAGTGACAATGACAGCCACTAAGATGCTCAGCTGCTGGCGAAGTGATGCATCATGGAGCAGCTCTCCTGGCCAAAGCACTTTGCTCCTTTCCCCTCCTGGGGCCATTTCTTTCTTCAGCTCCCCAAGCTCTTCCTGGTGATCCCCTTGGCCCCACAGCTGCTGCATTGCTTGGGAAGAGAAAAGATGCAGGTCACAAAGGTTAGCTAAGTCATTCCTGGCAGCAGCAGCCTTCCCCCACAGCCAGAAAAGCCTGACAGATCACAAGAGCCCCAGAGCAGCAGTTCTCATCCTTGCAGGCAGCTGCCCAACCTCTAAGTGGTCACTGAGAAAGGACGCCACGGGTGGGGGTGGGGAGAGCTGCCCTCTAACTTGGTCCTGTAGCTCAGTGTTTCTCCCCCTCATCAACTTTTATGATTTGGGGCTGAGGAATTCTGAGAGTTGAAATCCACACCTCTTTAGATTGCTGAAGTTGAGACCCACTGCCCTAGCTCACAGCTTGCTAAGGATTGGGCTAGTTGGATAGAAGAACAAAGGTTTGAACTGCCTGATTCTCTGGTCAGGTTGGCAGTGAAGCTTCCCAAACACTGGGAGATTTCACCTGGCTTCCCTGGCTGTGGTAACCATGGACTTGCCTTAGCAGATGACAGAGGTTCAATCTGTTTTTTGTCTTGGGCCAGTGGCAATGTGATCTGGACATATTAATATCTATCTCTTATCATGATTAGATCACTCTTTGATGGCTTTGTAGTTCTCCACAGCTTCTCTCTGATGTAGGACCTTGGAAACTTTCCTTTGGTCCACTTCGGGTGGATCAATGGACCATGCTGTATTTCAAAAGGACCTTGGGGTTGTTCTTGAGGGTCTTGTACTATGAATGAGGCCTTAGTTATTGCTTGGAATCATGGTGGACAACAGCACCCTTCTACCAGGTTATTCCTGGATGGCCCCTTCTGTTCATAGATCTTGTTTTCCATCCTGTTTTTTTTTTGAAAAGTTCCAGGAGATGAAGTATCCAAAAAGGCTCCACAAGGAGTGCATAAAAGAAATAAAACATATGTAAGAACCTCTCTTAGGTGTGATCCTGTGGCAGCAAGACCACCAATCACCACAATTTTGCTGTTCTTATGACAGCCACAAATTACAGACCAGCAACTCTGTTCAAGATGATCCAGGTGAGCGAAGGGCCAATAGGAGGATTGTTTAAGGATTGTGTTCCATGACTGCCTTCTCCTATTACATTGATCAGAATTCTACTAAGTACCTCCCATATATATACTTAGCCAAATAAGCCACTCTTATTGCCTTTCCCTTTAACATTCACACAACATGGCACAGCCCATTCTGGACCCTTAAAAAGAAACACTAGATAATGACAATGAAGAAGAAGACGATGATGATGTTGCAGAGATTGGCAGGAAAGCTGAAGTCCCTACCATCTCCAGCTCCTCCTTAATCCTGGCCAGTCAAAAGGTTTGGACAATACATTTGCCAAGACCAGCTCCACTTTGGTCATTCTGAGGTGAGACCAATTTTTTAAAGGACAACTTACCTTTCAGGCAGCCTTCCTCATCTCCCTCCTGGATTAAGAGATAAGAAGGAGACTCAGGGAAGAAGGGCAGGAGGAGCAGCTGGAGGAACGCTGCCACACCAGGGAAGGCCAGCAGCAGAGGCCAGGATGAATCAGTTCCTAGGAGTTCCCTGGAGAGTAGGAAATTGAAGGTTGGGGGTGGAGGGTCAGCCCCCTCCCGCTTTCCTCATCATGCTCCTTCTGTACCTGAGTCCCAAGATTTGGCCCCAGCATTTCCCCAGAGACCAAAAGAATCCTGAGGTAGCATTTGCAAGTCCTCTCCATTTCTTGGGGGAAATTTCTCCAACGTACTGAGAATGAACAGCCTGGCAGAGGCCTAGAAGGAAAGGAAGGACAGACAGAAACCAATGAAATTTAAAATAACCATACGGTCCCAGGAGCAGAGTGGTCTGCTGGCTTAGGCAGATGACAAGAGCTGCATCAGATCAGTGGGGCACTCAGAGGTTTTTCAGTGGGGTGTTCATGTCACAAATTATAACTTTAATTTTTGACTTTAACTTTTAACTTTTTCTCCCCAGGATCTGATACAGGCTCCTCTCTTGCCGCCATCATTAGTCAATTGCCCAGTTTATCAGAGAGAGATCTTGGAGACCTAGTGGACCATCATTTATTGCAGTGTGCAGCTGCCGCCAAAAAACCTAATGCATAAATAGGCAAAACCTTGGATGCATAAACAGAGGGATGGAGTCATGATCACATTAAGTATCAAGACCACATGAAGTATTAGTACCACTTTATAAAACCTTAGTAAGACTGCATTTGGAATACTGCATCCAGTTTTGATCATTCACATTATTAAAAAAAATGTTGAGACTTTGGAAAGAATGCAAAGAAGAGCGACTAAGATGATTAAGGGTCAGAGTCTAAAATATGAAGAATGGTTGCAGGAATTGGGTATGTCTAGTCTAGTGAAAAGAAGGACTGGGTGGGACATGATAGCATCTTCCAATATTTGAGGGGCTGTCACAAAGAAGTGGGAGTCAACCTATTTTCCAAAGCATCTGAAGGCAGGACAAGAAACAATGGGTGGAAACTAATCAAGAAGAGAAGCAACCTAGAACTAAGGAGAAATTTCCTATCGGTGAGAACAATCAACCAGTGAAACGGCTTGCCTCCAAAAGTTATGGGTTCTCCATCACTGGAAGCTTTTAAGAAGAAGCTGGACAGCCACTTGTCAGAAATGGTATAGGGTTTCCTGCTTGAGCAGGGGATTGGACTAGAGGACCTCCAAGGTCCCTTCTAGCTATATTGTTGGAAGGGCAGAAGAGCTCTGGTAGATGCAGCTAATGGCCTTCTTCTTCCAAAAGCTGACCAGTTAGTTATCACCATGGGAATCAGTGGACATGGGCACAGCAACAGCCGCCTTCTGTCTTGGGGTTCCATGGCAGGCAGGCTGGTATGTGGCAGGAGACTGACTCTGACTGACCCTGGGATTTCTCCAGAGAATATCAAAAGCCACATTAAAGCCCAGCCTTCTAAGGCTTCTTACCAGCACATATCCCGTAACCGAATCGTCCAAGCAGAACCATTTCAAAGCACTTGGCTCTCTTGCTGCAGATCATGACTATGGCCGTCAGGATGACCAGGAGGTCTGTGCTCAGCTGGCATTTCTTTCTGTGCCCATGGGCCAAGAAAAAGGGTAGGAGAGAAATTAACACATTAGCCACCTCAAGGTAGCCTTGGGCTGCCTTGCCTGCAAGCCTATTTCGTGGGACTGTCTCCATCTACTGCTCCCTTGAAGCCCTGATACCTGCCCATCTAAAAGTGACAGAGAGTCGAATGACAAGGGTGGGAGAACAAGATTTAAGAGAGAATCAGGGTGGCTTTCTAAAACAGAGACATCACCCCAGATGCCAGCAGGGCCAACGATGAATACGAACAGTTCAGGAAACATCCCTTTTAAAATCCCTTTTGCATTTGCATTTTGAATAAGCCCATTGATTTCCTATATTTATTAGACCAAAAGAAAGTTTATAAAACAACTGTAGGCTTCTTTGAAGAAGCCTGCAGCTGTTTTGTGTCCTTCCTGCTTTTTCTGGACCAGCAGCCCAACAATTTCTTATGCAACTGAGGGATGCATTCGTTTCTCAGCTCTGCCCCTAGGAAGCTGCCAGGTTCCTGGCATCTGTTGGGCACACCTACTTCCCATATTTCACGGTCAGGAATCCGCTGCAGAGACATCCCAGCAGGCCTCCTACTCCATAGACAGATACAGCAAATGACCACAGGAAGAGCAGCGTCTTTTCACTGAGGGGGGTTCCAGTGCGCTCCAGCCAGGTTTCATTCATGAACCTCTTGATGTACTGAGAACAGAGGGAAGAAGAGACACCAGCCAAAAGCATGATAATGATGATGATTCTCCAGACTAAATTACTGTTGAATTCTCAACCTTCCCCGCCCCACCTGCCCCAAGCTGTGGCTGGCTGCATTGCGCACCAAGCCTACAAGCAGGTCCTATGATGTGAAAGTGTCTGAGCAAGCCTGGTGTAAAACCAAGGTAATAGTTACAGGTAATATTATTTTTAAAAAACTGCAATACTATCTGCCATAACAAATGATCCCTTTGAAAATTTGAAACAAATTTGTAGCATTTCAGTCTGAGGCCCCAAATCCAAGAAACTGTCAACCTTGAGGCTGGAGAGTTGGCCTGACTATTGGGCTCTTGAAGCTATGAAGCAGTGGGCCAGCTGCCTCCTGGGGTTTTGGGAGCTCCATCATTTGCAATGAAGGTTGGACAGGTCTTTGTTGAGGGAGGCAGAATAGAATACAGAATAACAAAGTTAAAAGAGTTGAAAGAGACCTTGGAAGTCTTCTAGTCCAATCCCCTGCTTGAGCAGGAGATCCTATACCATTTTTTCTTAACAGCCTCCAATGATGGAGCAACCAAAACCTCTAGAGGCAAGCTGTTCCACTGATCGTTGGCAGCTGGACTAGAAAGGTCCCTTCCAACCCTAAGATTCTCTGCCTTGGTTCTAGGATCAGCCATCCCTTATGACTTCCCTTGAGGTGCTTATGAATTTTGTTCTTAATTTTTTTCCATTCCAACCACTACTAGACCTGAAGCTCCAGATTAGTGCTTTGGGTCAAAGTCTTGGTCAAGTCACTCTACCCATATCTGGCTAAATGTCCAAGTAGATATGCCTGTCTGTCTTTGCCAAGCCTCCATGGCATTGGGCACCAGGGAGGGACTCCAGAGCCCCTGTTTCTCTGCCAAGGAAGATGTTTGGGGGAGGGGTGTGATTCCAGATGAATTTATGAAGGCTTCCAAACAACTTTTTCTTTGCAGCTGTGCTGTTTCAGATCTATACACTGTGGGCAGGGGTGAAATCTACTTACCTTCCTTACCGGCTCGGAAGTGCATGCGCCCCGTGTGTGCGCAGACTTTCTGTGCATGCACAAAACCTTCTGCACATGCGCAGAAGGTAAAAACACATTACTTCCTGGTTAAAACCAGGAAGTAATGACACCCAGGTGGGTGGGCGGAGCTTTGCTCCGCCATTACTACCGGATCACCAAACTACCGGCCACGATCGCTACCAGATCGCACGATCCAGTCCGATCCGGGAGCATTTCACCCCCGACTGTGGGTCAGGAGTAGTCATCTTTAATTTGCTCTCTTCCTAGGCTTTTTCCTGCTTCTCTTTTACTTATAGAACAGAAAGAAAAAGCATTATTATGGTTAGCAACAGGTAAACTGGCCCCATTCTTACATCCTGCTTTTTGTAACACAAAGATATGGTCTAATCACTACCAGGAGTGGTTCAAATATGGCCTACTAAAACAGTCTTCTCCCAACCATGTCTTGCCATATGAACCAACTACAATGCATTGGTGAGATGGCCGGTGATGGTGTAGAGGATGAAATCCAGCTGCTTAAGTCTATCTACTGCTGGACATTTTGGCTTGCTTGGGAGAGAGATGAGTCGCTTACCTTTTGCATCCTATATTTATTTATTTATTTATTTATTTATTTGATTTTTATACCGCCCTTCTCCCGAAGGACTCAGGGCGGTGTACAGGCAAGATAAAACATACAATGTACAAGTTAAAATGCATTTAAAAAACTTATTTTAAAATTAGCCTGAAAAAATTAAAATATGCCGTGAACTAAAAACCCCATTTAAAATTAATCAAATTTACAAAATTTAAGATTAAAATTCAATTCAAGCCAGCCCCGCGCGAATAAAAAGGTGTGTCTTCAGTTCGCGATGAAATGTCCGAAGGTCAGGTATTTGGCGTAAGCTCGGGGGAAGTTCGTTCCAGAGTGTGGGAGCCCCCACAGAGAAGGCCCTTCCCCTGGGGGCCGCCAGCCGACATTGTTTGGCGGACGGCACCCTGAGAAGTCCTTCTCTGTGAGAGCGTACGGGACGGTGGGAGGCATGTGGTAACAGCAGGCGGTCCCATAAGTACCCAGGCCCTAAGCCATGGAGCGCTTTAAAGGTCGTAACCAACACCTTAAAGTGCACTCGAAAGGCCACAGGTAGCCAGTGCAGTCTGCGCAGGAGCGGTGTTACATGGGAGCTACGCGTAGCTCCCTCTATCACCCGCGCAGCTGCATTCTGGACTAACTGAAGCCTCCGAGCGCACTTCAAGGGGAGCCCCATGTAGAGAGCATTACAATAATCCAAGCGAGAGGTAACGAGCGCATGAGTGACCGTGCACAAGGCATCCCGACCAAGGAAGGGGCGCAACTGCCGAACCAGGCGAACCTGGTTGTATATTGTAGTTGCTGCTGTTGTTGTTGCCTTTAACCAGGAATATCTCAACTGTCGGGTGCTTGGTTAGGAAGTGCCCTGAGTGACTTGGGAGCCTGTCTGAGTCCCAGCTTTATGGGCAGATGGGTTTTTTGGTCTGCTTCCTTTTGATGGGCACAGATCCTCATGTCCATTTGGGCTTGGCTGCAAGACAGACAGGGCATCTGGCTTGCACAGAACAAGCCTATCAACCCAGAATGTATTTATATATTTATTTAGTCAAAGCAGTAGTGTTATTGGAGGAGATTGATTGAATCATGTGGGAAATAAATAAGTAAAATTCTGGCTGGCAGCTGAAGTGGGTGGGATGAAGCAAGATCCACATCCATGCAAGTTCTGACCTGATTGACACATTTCGTTTGCAAAATAAAAATGGCAAAGAAAGTGTTTTGGCTGAGCAGTCAGTGGAACTTCGTGGAGGAGCCAAATATAGTAGGAGGGAGCCACTGATCTGCATCTGATTGGTAGATGAGCTTCTCAGGGCAAAAACCAAAGATTAAAAATCCTCTGGCTGATTTAGATAGCCCATAATGGGGGTGGGGGAAGCTGAGCTTTGTGGGGAGGGAAGCTTGTGTTGGCATGCTTTTCTGCAAGATCATGGCCTGGAAAAATGCATCCTCTGCAGCCATGAGGAAGAGCCCAAGAGCCCTGCTTGAAGCATGTGGGCTCAGGACTGGCTCCATCCTATAGTTAAGGAAAGGGCAGGCTGTGGAAATAAATTCAAAGGGAAGCAGACCAATCCTGCTCCATCACTTCCTGACTATTTATTTCACTCCTGACTGGGGGTTGCTCAGCACTTTGGCTGAGACCTATCAGGGTAAGCTGCTAATTGAAAGCTATTCTGGCCTTCACTTTCTCCTATCAGACAAATACATTCATCAATATGGAGATGAAGGGCGTGCAATCCATTTTAACTTGCTATCTGTCTTCATCTGACTTAGAATGACACCATTCAACACGCAGAAAGAGAATTGGCTTAATTCATGGCAGTGGGGTTCGGGACACACATACGGTGGCCTCCTGGATCCAGAAAAGACAGGAAGCAGCCTTGGATGAACCCTAACTCTAACCCTGATGGATACTATCTGACAGAGGGGTCTCTGCCTCCCAGTCTACCAGCTTGAGATATCTCTTACCACAGAGGGGTAATTGATCACAGAAATCTGGTAGCCAACGATAAGGTTCCCACCAATCCCCAGGACAAGGATCATCTGAAAGAACTTCTGGTAATGACCCTGTAGAGAGAGCAAAGCATGG
This sequence comes from Ahaetulla prasina, assembly GCF_028640845.1. Taxonomy (NCBI): domain Eukaryota; kingdom Metazoa; phylum Chordata; class Lepidosauria; order Squamata; family Colubridae; genus Ahaetulla; species Ahaetulla prasina. Next base: position 540,155 of record NC_080553.1, on the reverse strand, counting down.
ATGAGAACTAAAACAAAAGTTGCCCCCAGTCAGATTCTTTCAGAAGATCCTCTGACCTTGGGAAACCCTTAAAAAATGTGGTGGGGAGGGGTGGGTTGGGGAGAGAACATGGGGGTACTCTGGGTTAGAGACGCTCAAGTCCTGTGATTAGAAGGAAACATGTTCAGAAGTTGCTTAGAATTGTTTCCCATGGCAGGAAGCATGATGGGTCATTAAATATAATATAATTAATAATAATCATTACTATCATAATGATGATAGATCATTACAGAGTGATCAGACCTAGAACTAAGAAGAAATTTCCTGACAGTGAGAACAATTAACCAGTGAGTGATTTCCCTCCAGAAGCTGTGGGTGCCCCATCACTGGAGGTTTTTAAAAAGACTGGACAGCCATTTGCCCAAAATGGTATGGGATCTCCTGCCATGGGTAAGGGATTGGACTGGAAGACCTACAATGTCCACTCCAACTCTATTATTCTGTGTTCTATGTTTTATGGATTTTGATGATTATGATTATGGCTTACAGCTATTTTTGAGGTAAGTGACTGAACAGCAGGAAAGGCCTAAAAGAGAGAAGAAGGATAACTCCTGTAGTAAGGTAGAGTGTGTCCATAAGACAAGAGAAACAAGTAGGATGATGGGCAGATGGCAGCTAGACTCTCTTAGAACCAACCAAACAATCAATCACAAGGCCATCCACAGCATGCTGGACAAAGCCACAGAGCCCCATAGGAAAATACCATCCTGGCCTTGGAGCCAGCAGCTGACCCAGAGGTGGACTGTAGGGCTGCACTGGATGGGCCAGTAAGCCCATTCTGTGCTCCATGTGCCTCAGCTGCAGACTGCCACATTTACTGCCTGCCTACTCACCAGGTTGGAGAAGAGCCCCTGCATCATCCTGTAATTCCTCTTCACCAAAGAGCTTTGACTGAGGAAGGTCAGCTGGTTTTCATTCCGCTGAGCTACAGAAACCATGACAGCAGAGTGATCATTAACCTTGCCTGTTTCTGCTCTTCTTGCTCATTGGGTAAGATGAGATTGTTGGATAATTCATCCATTAATATATGCAGAATAAAAGAGTGGAATGCTTGATGGCAGAAAGTTGAAACTCATTTAGGCATGAAACCCAAACCTACCAGCCAACCTCATGCTTGCAAGGCTAGTGCTCCTGCTATGCTTTTGGTTCTAATTTGTTCCTTGCCACCTCATGTCGTACTGGCCTTTAGGGGGCAGCTAAAGAGGGGATTTCCACTGTACCCCTTCTGTGTCTCCCAATGTCACCTTCCTTCCCAGGTATATGAATGGACACACATTCCAGGACTCACCTCCTGGGAGGATGGGTTGGCCAAATCTTATTATTCGTTTCCTGTAAATAGATCTCTTTCCTTTTCTAGTTATAAAATCTGCTCACTAATCCTCGCCAGTTTGGTTCAGGAAGGCTCACAGCTCCAAGATACTCTCCTGCCTGAATGTAGAATATGGATTCCAGTTCACGAGAAGGCAGAGAACATCAGAGCTGTCCTGAATAACAGAATCACAGAATTGTTGAATTGGAACATACCATAAGGATAATCTAGTCCTGGTTGATGTCGCAGTAAGAACAGCTGGAAAATAGTGGAGCTCCGTTGGACTCTGTGAAATGCAGCCAGCAAGTGCTTGCTGGCCGATCCTATGGCAGGGGTGCTATTCAGCAGGTTCTGACAGGTTCTGGAGAACCGGTAGTGGAAATTTTGAGTAGTTCAGAGAACCGGCAAACACCACCTCTGGTATTTGGTATGAGAATGGAGATTTTGCAGTATCCTTCCCCAAGAGTGTGGAGGGAATGGGGATTTTACAGTATCATTTTGGATCATGTGATGGACGTGTAGGTCTGGGGCAGGGATTTGAACTTTCTTTTGGGTGTTTGCATGTTCGATGTCGCAATCTGGGGCTCTGTAACAAAGTAAGAATCGAAATGTGGTATTTAAGGACAGGTCGCAGACGATGGTCTCAGGAAGAGAAGTTCCTGTGTAACTTGAATATTTTTTAGATGTAGAGACTTTTTGTAGAAGATAGCAACACCACCTCCTCTACGGATTTCACGATCTGACTGGTAAACATGATAGTCTCTTACTGTTGTAATGGAGTCAGGGAGGGATGTATTCAGCCCAGTTTCACAGACAAATATATGTCGAATATATTTAGTATTTAGTAAGAGGAGGAATTTGGGTATTTTATTTACAAGGCTTCTTGCATTAAGTAGCTTGCATTTAAGATCAGTAGTAGTAGTAGTTGATATAGAAGAAGTCAGGGGGTGCGTGCCTAGTTTTGGATGATGGGGGGTTGGATGGAGGAAGATTGGATGTTAGGATGTGGGTTGTGGGACTTTCTTTTGATACAGTCGGCACAATAGTCAATGTACAAGTCAGTATGTCCTTGGTCTTGATGTTTTTTAAGTTCTGATCAGAGTTCATGGGAGCGGATTCTTTGCAATATGGATGAGCTGGAACGCGAGCGAAGTTTGTTATGGCTGATGTTGGTTTTGGCAATTGAATTTATCATATGTATGAATATGCGTTTGATGGACTCATTTTTGCAAATAAGTGCAAAATCATGGGCCATCTCTTGAAATTTTGATGATGTCATCAGGGGAGATGTTTGGTTTATTGGAGTTTCTTATAATGTTGCAAACCTTAATGATATAATTGGATTCATCGTTGTCCTCCAGGCCAAATAAAATAGCATTTGGACATTTTTGTTCATGTTCAGTGGCATCTTTGATGAGTAAGGTCATATTATTTGGTGGGTTTGAATTAATTGCTGGGTTGATGGTTACATGTGGTTGTGATTGAGGTAGTGGTTGTTGAATTGAGGTAGTATTTTGAGCATTTAGGTATTTATCATTTCTATATATTTTTTCCCCAACATGTTTGTAAACTTGCTTGTAAAATTGTTTCTAAACATGTTGCTAAGCGTGCATCTATGGAGTCAATGGATGTAGACGGGACATTTTGAATGTCTGGCTTAGCGAAACATGATGGACATTGACGAAGAAGTGTACTTGATGCTTGTATGAAATTTGCTAATTGTTTGGTTAATTTTAAGCAGGTGAGATGGGCGTAATTGTCACATGTAAGGCATTTAATGTTATCTTCATTATTGTTGATAGTTGCAGAACATTTAAAACATGTACAGGAGTTGTTTAGGTCATTGTTGGCAGAGATGTGTTTTATTGGGGAGGTTTTGGTAGTGGCTTTTTTGGATCTTTTGCTTGGCATGGTGGATTTGTTTTGTAGATGTATAATCTGTTATTTGCGGGTATGGATTACTTAATCTCTTATTTGTTGGTAATCAGTAACAATAATTAATAAATATGGTAGGCAATTAATTAATTATTTATTTATTTATCAAATTTTTATACCGCCCTTCTCCCGAAGGACTCAGGGCGGTGTACAGCCAAAGATAAAACACAGAATATGTACAATTAAAACCAAATTAAAAAATAGCAAATTACAAAAAAAGGCTGATAATCAAAATTTAAATTTACATTTTTTTAAAAAAATATTAATAAAACCCCAATTTAAAATCAACTATTATGCCAGTCCCGCTTGAATAAATAAGTATGTTTTTAGCTCACGACGGAAGGTCCGAAGATCAGGCACTTGACGTAGGCCAGGGGGAAGTTCATTCCAGAGCATTGATGCTCCCACAGAGAAGGCCCTACTCCTGGGGGCCGTCAGCCGACACTGTTTGGCGGACGGCACCCTGAGGAGACCCTCTCTATGAGAGCATACGGGTCGGTGGGAGGCATAGGGTAACAGCAGGCGGTCTCGTAAGTACCCAGGTCCTAAGCCATGGAGCGCTTTAAAGGTGGTAACCAAAATCTTGAAACGCACCCGAAAGACCACAGGAAGCCAGTGCAGACTACGGAGCAGTGGTGTTACGTGAGAGCCACGAGTGGCTCCCATTACTACTCTTCTGGACTAACTGCAGCCTCCGGGTGCACCTCAAGGGCAGCCCCATGTAGAGAGCATTGCAGTATCCAACCGAGACGTAACCAGAGCATGAGTGACTGTGCATAAGGAAGGGACGCAACTGGCGCACCAAGCGAACTTGGTAAAAGGCCCTCCTGGAGACGGCCGCCAGATGTTCATCAAAGGACAGCCTACCATCCAGGAGGACGGCCAAGTTGCGAACCACCTCCTTTGGGGCCACTAACTCACCCCCAACAGTCAGCTGCGGATGCAGCTGACTGTACCGGGGTGCCGGCATCCACAGCCACTCCGTCTTGGAGGGATTGAGCTTGAGTCTGTTTCTCCCCATCCAGACCTGTACAGCTTCCAGGCACCGGGACAGCACTTGACCGCTTCGTTGGGGTGGTCCGGGTGGAAAATACAGCTGAGTATCATCAGCGTATAGATGATAACTCACCCGAAACCACTGATGACCTCACCCAATGGCTTCATATAGATTTTGAACAGGGTAGGCGAGAATCGACCCCTGAGGCACCCCACAAGTGAGGCGCCTCGCGGACGACCTCTGCCCCCCCATCAACACCGTCTGCGACCGGTCAGAGAGATAGGAGGAGAACCACCGATAAACGGTGCCTCCCACTCCCAATCCCTCCAACCGGCGCAGCAGGATACCATGGTCGATGGTATCAAAAGCCGCTGAGAGATCTAATAGGACCAAGGCAGAGGAGCAACCCCTATCCCTGGCCCTCCAGAGGTCATCCACCAACGCGACCAAAGCCGTCTCCGTGCTGTAACCGGGTCGGAAGCCGGACTGGAACGGGTCTAGATAGACAGCTTCCTCCAGGTGCCGGGGGAGCTGCCACGCAACCACACTCTCTACAACCTTCTCCGTGAAGCGAAGGTTGGAGACTGGACGGTAATTTCCCAAAATAGCTGGGTCCAGGGAAGGCTTCTTCAGGAGAGGTCTCACCACCGCCTCTTTCAAGGCGGTGGGGAAAACCCCTTCAAGCAAAGAAGCATTTATAATCCCCTGGAGCCAGCCTCGTGTCACTTCCTGAGCAGCCAGCACTAGCCAGGAAGGACACGGGTCCAGTAAACATGTAGTTGCATGCAACCTCCCCAGCAACCTGTCCACGTCCTCGAGAGCCACAGAATCAAACTCATCCCAAATGACCTCAACAAGACGTGTCTCCGCCATCTCGGTTGGATCATCGCAATCTTGGTCCAAACCGTCCCGAAGCTGAACGATTTTATCGTATAGATAACCATTAAACTCCTCAGCTCGACCCTGCAGGGGGTCATCCCGTCCCTCCTGTTGAAGGAGGGAACGGGTCACCCGAAACAGAGCGGCTGGGTGGTTATCTGCCGATGCAATGAGGGTGGAAACGTAGGAATGTTTTGCCTCCCTCATTGCCACTAGGTAGGTCTTAGTAAAATACCTCACTAGTGTCCGGTCAGCCTCGGAACGGCTGGACCTCCAGGTACTCTCTAGGTGTCTTCTCTGGCGTTTCATCTCCCTCAGCTCCTCGGAAAACCAGGGAGCCAAGTGAGATCTACGCTGGGTCAGAGGCCGCAAAGGCACGACACGGTCCAAAGCCCCAGCCGCGGCCCGTTCCCAAGCCGCAACCAGTTCTTCAGTCGTGCCGTGGGTAAGATCCTCAGGGAACGGCCCAAGCTCTATCTGGAACCTCTCCGGGTCCATCAGGCACCTGGGACGGAACCAACGTCTCCCTGCGGTGGTGAGCAGCGGTCCGAAAGTCTAGGTGAAGAAGAAAATGATCTGACCATGACACTGGTTCTTTCATTATATCTCCTAAATCCAGATCATTAACCCACTGACCAGAGATAAAAATCAGGTCTAGCGCGCCTCCCCCAATGTGTGTAGGGCCATCAGTTACTTGAATCAGGTCCAAGGCTGTCATGGAGGCCTGGAACTCCTGAACCACCGTCGATGACAAGCCGGCCGATGGCAGGTTGAAATCCCCCAAGACCAAAAGTCTGGGAATCTCAACCGCCACGCTAGCGAGCACCTCTAGTAGCTCAGGTAGGGCTGTAGACACGCAGCAAGGAGCCAGGTACGTGATCAACAGCCCCATCTGATTCCGATGGCCCCACTTCACAAGGAGGGATTCACAGCCAGCTATCTGAGGAACAGTGGACTCCCTCGGCTCCAGACTTTCTTTAATCACGACTGCCACCCCCCCACCCCTACCTTGGGCCCTCGGCTGATGGAATGCACGGAAACCCGGAGGGCACAGTTCAACCAGGGGTACACCCCCTTCTGTGCCCAACCACGTCTCCGTAATGCCCATAAAGTCCGCAGACTCCCTCTGAATAAGGTTCACAAATCAGGGGAGCTTTATTAACCACGGACCGGGCATTGCAAAGCATCAGCCGAAGACCCAAGCTCTGAGGGTCTTGACCATCCGAGGAACGAGTGAGGACTGAGGGGCCGGAGCACGTGATCGCTTTTAAACATCGAACACGTGCTCCCAAAGGACGATACGGCCCCCTGCCTCCGCCATATCTGCCCCTCCCACTTACCGTACAGATGGAATAACACTCTCTGCTCTGTACAATCCCTTCCCCCCTCGTCTTCGGACCAACTAAAATGGTGTCGTGAGCATGCGGTGGGACTGGACATACCCTCCCCGATGGGTTTCCCCCAACACCCGCCTTCCCCCCCAACCCAAACCCGTCAATTTCCACCCTCCCCTTAAAATTCCCATTAAAATTCCCCTTAAAAAGACGGTTAAAACAATTAATTAAAAATCCCCTGAGTCTCCTATTTTTGGCATGCCACCTCTCGGGGTTCCAAAACCCGTCCTCAAGATGGGCCCTCGATAGTGTGGGGGGCCAAACCCGCGAGAGAGGGGAATCTTGCAGGGCAAGAAGGTCAGCCACTGTGAATGTCCGCATAGTAGGAGTCCGCCAAACAGGCCCATCCTGGACCAGTCAAGGTGGTAACTGACAACGCCAGCTAATCCGGGTGAGCCACAGTGAGGAATAGTTCTTAGGTGGTAGATGAATAAAACCGCCATGATTCAGACAGTTCACCAGCCCCTCATATACAGACTCGAGGGGTGGATTAAGGAGGAAGGGGAGGCCATCACACCGCTGGGCCACGGGCACCCACTAGGTCAAGCCGCTCAACCGCCAAGCCATCTCTCTCCCAAAGTCTGGGGGGGGGGAAACAAAGATCTCAAAAAGGTCTTAAAAGGTCTTAAAAAGGTCCCCCCATAGGTGGCCCATAGACGTCCTCTGGATGATAAAGATGATAAAGAGGAGAGCGTCCACTGGACCCGTGGACAGCCTTCAAGATGACACAAAAGGGCGTCCATCGGGCTAATTTGCGGCCTCTAAGCCAGGCCACCCAACCGGCCAAGGCCACTAGGCCGCTGGAATAGGCCGCTGGAATAGGCCACTCGCCCGCTGGGCCTGCTGGACCATGCTACCGGCTCCAACCACCAAGCCAGTTCGCCGGGCCCAGCCGCCCACCATCAGGCCAAGCCATGCCAGACCGGTCAAGCCAGGCCGCCGCCGCCGCCGATGATACTGCCACTGGGGAGAGAGAGCTCCAGAGCTCCTCCCAAAGCAACGCCGAGCCAAGCCAACGTCACCGCTGCCACTGAACGCCCGGCCGCCGCCGCCATTGGTGGAAAAGACCAGGCCAGGCCGCCGGGGGGAGTCGCTAGGGGGAGATGCTGTCGCTAGGGGGAGAGAGCTCCGGGGCTCCTCCCGAAGCCACACAAAGCCCGGCGAAGCCCGGCCGCTGCCACCGCCACCGGAGGGTCTGAAGAAGCCTGGCCGCGGCCGCCGCTGCTGAAAAAGGCCGGGCCGTCGCCGGTGGGGGGGGAAGAGCACTCTAGGGCTCCTCCCGAAGTCACGTGCAGCCCGGCGAAGCTGCACGGAATTAAAGCTGCATTAATAACTGTAATTAATTAATCAGTTAGACAATGAATCAATTTATCTAAAATATTAATCTACTATTTATTTATTTATTTATTTATTTATTTATTTATTTATTTATTTATTTATTTATTTATTTATTTATTTATTTATTTAATCGAATTTTTATACCGCCCTATCTCCCGAAGGACTCAGGGCGGTTTACAGCCCGATAAAAATACAAATATAATACAAAATAAAAACTAATTAAAAAACTTATTTAAATAGGCCAAAATTTAAAATTACAATTAAAATGATAAAACCCCATTAAAATTAAATTTAAAATTGAAATTCTAGTCCAGTCCTGCACAAATAAATAGATGTGTTTTAAGCTCGCGGCGGAAGGTTCGAAGGTCAGGAAGTTGACGAAGTCCTGGGGGAAGTTCATTCCAGAGGGTGGGAGCCCCTGCAGAGAAGGCCTTTCCCCTGGGCGTCGCCAGTCGGCACTGCCTGACAGACGGCACCCTAAGGAGACCCTCCCTGTGAGAGCGTACGGGTCGGTGGGAGGCAATTGGTGGCAGCAGATGGTCCCGTAAGTAACCCGGCCCTAAGCCATGGAGCGCTTTGAAGATAGTTACCAAAACCTTGAAGCACACCCGGAAGGCCACAGGCAGCCAGTGCAGTCTGCGCAGGAGTAGTGTCACATGGGAGCCACGAGGGGCTCCCTCTATCACCTGCGCAGCCGCATTCTGGACTAACTGGAGCCTCCGGGTGCTCCTCAAGGGAAGCCCCATGTAGAGAGCATTACAGTAATTCAGGCGAGATGTCATGAGAGCATGAGTGACCGTGCATAAGGCATCCCGGTCCAGGAAGGGGCGCAACTGGCAAACCAGGCGAACCTGGTAAAAGGCTCTCCTGGAGACGGCCGTCAAATGGTCTTCAAAAGACAGCCGTCCATCCAGGAGAACGCCCAAGTTGCGCACCCTTTCCATTGGGGCCAATAACTCGCCCCCAACAGTCAGGCGCAATTGCAGCTGACTGTACCGGGGTGCCGGCATCCACAGCCACTCTGTCTTGGAGGGATTGAGCCTGAGCCTGTTTCTCCCCATCCAGACCCGTACGGCCTCCAGGCACCGGGACAGCACTTCGACAGCTTCGTTGGGGTGGCCCGGTGTGGAAAAGTACAGCTGAGTGTCATCAGCATAGAGATGGTAACTCACACCGAAACCACTGATGATCTCAACCAGCGGCTTCATATAGATTTTGAACAGGAGGGGCGAGAGGATCGACCCCTGTGGCACCCCACAAGTGAGGTGCTTCGGGGTCGACCTCTGCCCTCCCGTCAACACCGTCTGAGACCGATCAGAGAGATAGGAGGAGAACCACCGAAAAATGGTGCCTCCCACTCCCAATCCCTCCAACCGGTGCAGCAGGATACCATGGTCGATGGTATCAAAAGCCGCTGAGAGATCTAATAGGACCAGGGCAGAGGAATAACCCCTATCCCTGGCCCTCCAGAGATCATCGACCAACGCGACCAAAGCCGTCTCCGTGCTGTATCCGGGCCGAAAGCCGGACTGGAATGGGTCTAGATAGACAGTTTCATCCAGGTACTGGGGTAATTGACGTGCCACCACACTCTCTACAACCTTCGCCACAAAGCGAAGGTTGGAGACCGGACGATAATTACCTAAAACAGCTGGGTCCAGGGAAGGCTTCTTGAGGAGAGGTCTCACCACCGCCTCTTTCAAGGCGGCAGGGAAAACGCCCTCCAACAAAGAAGCATTCGTAATCCCCTGGAGCCAGCCTCGTGTCACCTCCTGTGTGGCCAGCACTAACCAGGAGGGGCACGGGTCCAGTAAACATGTGGTGGCATTCAACCTCCCCAATAACCTGTCCATGTCCTCGGGAGCCACAGGGTCAAATTCATCCCAAACAGTCTCAACAAGACAGCTCTCCGACCTCTCGTCTGGATCCACCCAATTTTGATCCAAGCCTTTCCGAAGCTGAACGATTTTATCGTATAGATAACCACTAAACTCCTCAGCACGTCCCTGCAACAGGTCATCCCGCTCCCCCTGTTGAAGGAGAGAGCGAGTCACCCGAAACAGGGTGGACGGGCAGTTATCTGCCGACGCAATGAGGGAGGAGACGTAGCAACGTCTCGCTTCCCTCAGTGCCACTAGGTAGGTCCTATTATATGACCTAACTAGTGTCCGATCAGCCTCGGAACGACTGGACCTCCAGGAACTCTCTAGGCGTCTTCTCTGGTGTTTCATCTCCCTCAGCCCCTCAGAAAACCAAGGGGCCGGTTGAGACCTGCGCCGGGTCAGAGGCCGCAAAGGCACGACACAGTCTAGAGCCCCAGCCGCGGCAAGTTCCCAAGCTGCGACTAGTTCTTCAGCCGAGCCGTGAGCCAGACCCTCAGGAAACGGCCCAAGCTCCATCCGGAACCTCTCCGGGTCCATCAGGCGCCTGGGACAGAACCATCGTATTGGTTCCGTCTCCCTGCGGTGTTGAGCAGCGGTCCGAAAGTCTAGATGAAGGAGAGAGTGATCTGACCATGACAAAGGTTCAGTGACTAAATCTCTCAAGTCCAGATCCTTCAACCACTGTCCAGAGATAAAAATCAAATCCAGCATGCCTCCCCCAATGTGAGTAGGGCCATCAACTACTTAAGTCAGATCCAAGGCCGTCATGGAAGCCATGAACTCCCGAGCTACTGTCGATGACATGCCGGCCGATGGCAAGTTAAAGTCCCCCATGACCATAAGTCTAGGGGTCTCAACTGCCACTCCAGCAAGCACCTCCAGAAGCTCAGGCAGGGCTGCTGTCACGCAGCAAGGAGCCAGGTACATGACCAGCAAGCCCATCTGACACCTATGACCCCACCTCACAAAGAGGGATTCACAGCCGGTAATCTGAGGCACAGTGATCTCCCTCGGCTCTAGACTTTCTTTAATAACAACCGCCACCCCCCCACCCCTACCTTGGGCCCTCGGTCGATGAAATGCTCGGAAACCCAGTGGGCACATTTCAACAAGGGGCACGCCCCCCTCTGTGCCCAACCAGGTTTCCGTAACGCCCATAAGGTCCGCGGCACCCCCCTGAATAAGATCACAGATTAGGGGGGCCTTATTGGCCACGGACCGTGCGTTGCACAACATCAACTGGAGGCCCAGGCTCTGAGGGTCTTGACCATCTGGGGAACGGGAAAAGTCTGAGGGATCGGGGTGCGTGATCGCCTTCACACATCGAGCACATGCCCCCAGAGAACGATACGAGCCCTCACTTCCACCATATCTGCTAAACAATCAATTAATAAATTAGACAATTAATGATAAAGTAGAAACTAGACAATTAATGACAAAGTAGTAAATAACTATCAATTAATTATACTAAACACTAGATCAGTAATCCGTGAATCAATTTAGTTAATCAATATTATTGAAAAACAGTAATGAAAGGGTGGGGTAGTGGTGGTTTTAAAGGTAGCAGCAGCATCAATTTAAAAGGTAGAAGCAGCATCAGTTTAAAGATAGCAGCAGCGTCGGATTAAAAGGTAGGAACAGCGTCAGTTTAAAAAGGCAGCAGCAGTGTTGTTTATAAGGGCAGTAGCAGTGTCGTTTTAAAAGGTAGCAGCAGATTAGCAGAAGTCCATTTCCCAATGCTTTTCACTCACCTGCTTTGTTTTTCACTCGCCTGCTTCCTGCTGTTTTTAGTTAGCCTGCTTTGTTTTGAAAAGTTTGCTCGTCTACTTTGTTGTGTATAGATCGGGATTTCCAGCAAAACTTTTATACTTCCCAAAAGTTTTTCAAATATAAGTTTCTTACTTTTAAGGTACTTTCACCTTAATTTTAATGTTTGGATCTTCAGGATCTTGATGGAAGGAAAGATCCACACGTATTTGTGTATGAGTGGAGTGGGTGAGAAGGAAAGATCCCCGTGGGGTAGAGGCTTGCTTATATCTTTTTACCTGAGATCCTAAGTATTATAATCTCAGTGAGGGTCAGCATGAATGAGGAGATGGCTTGTAACATGAAACATTTATTGACAACAAGGCAACTCCAGAACAGAATCAATACTAGAAAAAGAATTGACAGGTTTTAAAATACAGAGTTGTCCAAAACAACAACCAATTGCCCTAATTTTCCCGCCTGAAAGAATGTGGAAATAAACCAATCAGATCGCATTACGTGAGCACGTTCAATACTCCTTCGGCAGCTCCACAGACACAACACCCCTTCCCTCCAAGATGGAAAATGCGTAATCTGCCAAATAAGCTGGAGGCCAGTGGCTCTGCCCCGATCTTCTTACAACAGGACGGGTAGGCCCAGGAACAAACTGTGTCTGCTGAACCTCTGACTCTACCAACGATTGGGAGACGACTTTGCTTGGTGGCTTCTCTGGCGATGGAAGACCAATGACAACAGGTAAGTTTGACAAGGTAGTCGCTTCAAGTGTCGAGGGTTTATCAAGCACCGGTAGGTTGGGGAATTGAATGCTCATGGGCAGGCCTGTAGGTGCGTTTGCCAGTTGTTGCCTGGATGGACTGGCCGTGCGCCCCCTTAATTGGTTGATGTGACACTGCAAGGTTCGTCCATCGTGGAGAGTGACCTATAAGAGTACAGTCTGGTTATTTCTGTTATATAGCCAGGCACCTACCTATGTTCACCCCCAAAATTTATACGTGTCCTCAATGTCAAAAGTTCGAGTGTGAGCGGCGACTATTGGCTTTTGTTCATTTGTATAATCAGGATGGAGTCAATTTAAGGTAGTCCTAAATCACCAACCCTCCAGTAGCTCTGCGGGGCTGTGGTTGGTGATTGGGCATGGAGTTGAATGCTGGGCCAAGAGATATTTGAATACCATATCTTGCCAATTCCCTGGGCCTAATCTATGTATCACATCTTTGGCTGAGCAGACGGCTCGTTCCGCCAATCCATTAGAGGCCAGGTGGAACGGAGCTGTCTGGGCATGCCGGCTCCCTGCCCTGCTAGGAACATCTGGAGAGTGGCATAGGTAAATTGCAGCCCATTGTCCGACACTAAGGTGTCGGGCAATCCATGAGTGGCAAACAAGTGCCGCAATACACTGATTATTGCGTCAGAAGTGGAAGATGCCATAATACTCAAGTCCACCCACTTGGAATAGGCATCCACTACAATCATGAACATACATCCCAGGATTGGTCCAGCAAGATCTACATGTATTTGTGACCATGGAAGCCTAGGGGGTCTCCCATTCTCTTACCAGGGCAGATGAAGGCACAGCTCTTGATAGTTGGCATTCCTGGCATCTGGCCACCCACTGAGTGATTTCTTCATCCAGACCTGGCCACCAGACATAGCTGCAACCCAACGCCTTCATTCTCACCACCCCCGGGTGCGCTTCGTGTAGACATTTTAAAATTTGCACTCTTAAAACAGAGGGAATCAACACTCTGCTTCCCCACAAGAGGCAGCCTTTTAATATGGATAGCTCATTCCAGGCCGAAGGTGCCTGGAATTCAGCAGGCACCTTTGGCTACCCTCTATGCACCCAATCCAAAATGCGGGCTAATATTTTATTGTGGGCTGTGTGTTTGGCAATGTCAGAGGCTGTCAATGGACCTGCTAGGTCCTCAACTAACAGTACTGAGGATACAGGAGCGGGGTCGATTATAGCCATTGGAAGTGGACAGCGGCTCAGTGCATCGGCATGGCTTAAAGTTTTTCTTGGCTGATAGGTCAGATGGTAATTATATGATGCCAGGAATACCATTTACCGTATCATACGTGGGTTCAGTATTTGGGGTGTTTGACGGTTCCCCGTGATCAGGCCTAAAAGAGGCCTATGATCTGTAATTAATTCAAATGGCCATCCATAAACATAGTCATGGAATCGTTTGACTCCCGCTACAATAGCCAGCACCTCTTTATCTAACTGACTGTAATTTCTCTCACTGGATGACATGGTTCTACAGAAATAAGCAATTGGGGCTTCCAAACCATTGGGAAACTTGTGGCTGAAGACAGCCTCCACCCTGTATGGTGACACGTCACAGGCCAAGGACAGCGGTAGGCTGACATAATATTGTGTCAATACAGCTTTGAAGTAAGAAGGGCCTTGCAACTGCAAAAGCACAAGCCTCCAATATACCTCAATGCCAATTAACTTTATTGCCTAAAAGCCTATGGAGTAGCTCAGCCACTGAGGCTTTGTGTGGTAGGAACACGGAGTAAAAATTAAGGCGCCCCAGGAATGCTTGCAGCTCCACTTTATTTCTAGGGGCAGGCACCTCCTTAATGGCATCCACCTTGGATGGTGTCAGGTAAATGCTTTTTGAATCAATTAGGAATCCTAAGAATTCTACCTTATCTTCACCCAGCTGGCACTTGTTGCGATTTAATTTCAACCCTGATTGTTGAAATCAGGACAAAACTGCACAAAATTTTCCTATGAGATCAGGTCTATTTTTTGTGGATACCAGGATGTTGTCGAAATATAGGACGACGCCTGGAATCCCATGGAGTAATCACTCCATTAGACTTGGAAATATGCCAGGGGCTATGCTCACCCTGAACTGAAGGTGGTTGCATTTAAAAGCCCCCCTGTATGTCACTATAGCCTGTGCCATTGCAGTGGCCTCGTCAACAGGGAGCTGTTGATATGCTTGCACTAAATCAAGCTTAGCAAAAAGGCTACCTTGGCCCAGAGCATGTAGAAGGTGCTGAACCACTGGGACAGGATAGGGGTGAGATTGTAATGCCCTAATAATTGAACATTTATAGTCAGCACAGATTCCGATTGTGCCATCTGTCTTAATTGGAATGACAATTGGGGTTTCCCACTCTGAATGATCAATAGGTTCTAATATGCCTTGGTCAATTAATTTATTAAGCTCCTTATCATTTTGAGACAAAGCGCGAAAGGCACTTGTCTTGGTTTCAGGCGGACTGGGGTAACCATAGAGTCGAGGCTGAAAGAAATGGGGCTGCCCACCAATGAGTCATCAAACACATCAGGAAACTGCGATCAACTCGCTGAAATCATCGTAAGAGGTGGAATGGATGCTGGAAACACTGAGACCCAAAGACTGGAACCAATCTAACCCTAGCAGGCTTGGTAGGGTTCCTTCTATGATGATGATAGGCAGCTTGCCAGTGAAATTTGGACTCTCAACCTGGAATTCCCTTTTTCCTAGAACAGGAATCGCGTTGCCTTGATAATCTCGAAATTGAATGGAACAACGGCTTAAACTGCATTTAGATATGTTGGGAACCAACTTGGATGGTGTCAGGTAAATGCTTTTTGAATCAATTAGGAATCCTAAGAATTCTACCTTATCTTCACCCAGCTGGCACTTGTTGCGATTTAATTTCAACCCTGATTGTTGAAATCAGGACAAAACTGCACAAAATTTTCCTATGAGATCAGGTCTATTTTTTGTGGATACCAGGATGTTGTCGAAATATAGGACGACGCCTGGAATCCCATGGAGTAATCACTCCATTAGACTTGGAAATATGCCAGGGGCTATGCTCACCCCGAACTGAAGGTGGTTGCATTTAAAAGCCCCCCTGTATGTCACTATAGCCTGTGCCATTGCAGTGGCCTCGTCAACAGGGAGCTGTTGATATGCTTGCACTAAATCAAGCTTAGCAAAAAGGCTACCTTGGCCCAGAGCATGTAGAAGGTGCTGAACCACTGGGACAGGATAGGGGTGAGATTGTAATGCCCTAATAATTGAACATTTATAGTCAGCACAGATTCCGATTGTGCCATCTGTCTTAATTGGAATGACAATTGGGGTTTCCCACTCTGAATGATCAATAGGTTCTAATATGCCTTGGTCAATTAATTTATTAAGCTCCTTATCATTTTGAGACAAAGCGCGAAAGGCACTTGTCTTGGTTTCAGGCGGACTGGGGTAACCATAGAGTCGAGGCTGAAAGAAATGGGGCTGCCCACATATTTACCCAATGAGTCATCAAACACATCAGGAAACTGCGATCAACTCGCTGAAATCATCGTAAGAGGTGGAATGGATGCTGGAAACACTGAGGCCCAAAGACTGGAACCAATCTAACACTAGCAGGCTTGGTAGGGTTCCTTCTACGATGATGATAGGCAGCTTGCCAGTGAAATTTGGACTCTCAACCTGGAATTCCCTTTTTCCTAGAACAGGAATCGCGTTGCCTTGATAATCTCGAAATTGGATGGAACAACGGCTTAAACTGCATTTAGATATGTTGGGAACCAACTTGTTGAGTGTGCACCAGGAAATGATGGAATTTGATGACCCAGTGTCAATTTTCATCTTGCAAGGTTTGCCCTCTATTTTAACCGTGAGGTGCAGCTTGTTGTTGTAATAGCCCATAGTTGCATGGCTGACAGCTTCCTCAGCATATTCTTGATCGCAAACAACAGTGAAACAGTCTTGTTTAAATATTGGCGATTTTTTGTTGAAGCGTTTGTTGTAAGATTGGTCAGAAAATCTATCCCATTGGGTTGGATGGGTTTTTGGTCAGTTGATGGTAATGAAGCATAGCATACTTCAGCCAAGTGACCCTTTTTTCCACAGTGGCGGCAATAGGCTGCTTTGAACTTGCAGTTTGCCCTGGGATGATTTCCCCCACAACCACTGCAGGGTGTTTGAGGAATATATTTTTTCTCAGTGACCCCTCATCTACCAGGATTTGACTTATGCCGACTAACATCACCCTCCTTGTCGGAGGTATCGTTCTGGTCACTGGCCTCATCATAATGGACAGCTGAGGACTGTCCAACAGGGACAGATGAATGAAACTGCTGTATGTCTACTGTTGATTTGTGTGACATTTCAACCGCGCAGGCTTCATCAATTGCAGTCTGCAAATTTAGCTCACTCCTTGCTAATAAGCAGCGCTGTAGCCTTAAGTCTCTCACACCACACACTAGCTGCTCTAACAGAGACTCATTTAAATAATGAAACTCACAGTCTAGCACAGCGGCCCTTAGTGATGCCATATAATGATTAATTGACTCTCCTTTTTGTGTCAATTGCCGGAATGCGAACCTCCAGGATATTCTTGATGGCGTTGGGGAATAATGCTACCTCAGCTTTACTAATAGCACTTCCCACGGCACATCATATATAGCTTGAGGGGCTACTAAAACTCTAGCCATTCCAAAAATTTCGTGGCCACAAGAGTTTAAAAAATGATCTCTCTTCCTATTGTTTGACAGTCCCGTGAGATCATTTGCCCTCAGGAAACACTCTAATTTTTCCAAAAAGGCATCCCAGGTTTCATTAGTAAGACTATATGCTGCAAATGCAGTTAATGTAGTCATTCTGAAAGAATGTGTCAGCTGTGGAGATTGCCTCTAAACAAGGCAGCCTTCTACGTCCTTTCTAGAATAGAATAGAATAGAATATTTATTGGCCAAGTATGATTGGACACACAAGGAATTTGTCTTGGTGCATATGCTCTCAATGTACATAAAAGAAAAGATACCTTCATCAAGGTACAACACTTATAACATTTAATGATAGTCATAGGGTACAAATAAGCAATCAGGAAACAATATCAATATAAATCGTAAGGATACAAGCAACAACAGTCATACGAGGGAGGAGATGGGTGATGGGAACAATGAAAAGAATAATAGTATTGCAGATTTAGTAATAGTTTGACAGTGTGAGGGAATTATTTGTTTAGCAGAGTGATGGCATTCGGGAAAAAAATGTTCTTCTGTCTAGTTCTGCTGGTGTGCAGTGCTCTATAGCGTCATTTTGAGGGTAGGAGTTGAAACAGTTTATATCCAGGATTTGAGGGGTCTGTAAATATTTTCACAGCTCTCTTTTTGATTCGTATGCAGGTCCTCAATGGAAGGCAGGCTGGTAGCAATTGTTTTTTCTGCAGTTCTCATTATCCTCTGAAGTCTGTGTCTGTCTTGTTGGGTTGCAGAACCAAACCAAACAGTTATAGAGGTGCAGATGACAGACTCAATAATTCCTCTGTAGAACTGGATCAGCAGCTCCTTGGGCAATTTGAGCTTTTTGAGTTGGCGCAGAAAGAACATTCTTTGCTGTCCTTTTTTTATGACGTTTTTGATGTTAACTGTCCATTTTAGATCTTGTGAAATGGTAGAACCTAGAAATTTGAAGGTTTCTACTGTTGATACTATGTTGTCTAGTATTGTGAGAGGTGGAAGTCTGGAAGGGTTTCTCCTAAAGTCTACCACCATTTCTATGGTTTTGAGTGTATTCAGTTCCAGATTGTTCTGGTCCCCCCACAAGGCTAGTCGTTCAATCTCCCATCTGTATGTGGATTCATCATTGTCTCGAATGAGACCGATCACTGTTGTGTCATCTGCAAACTCAGTAGTTTGATAGATGGATCATCTATATAGTAGTTTGATAGATACTATATAGTAGTTTGATAGATGGATCAGTAGTTTGATAGATGGATGCAGTCATTGGTATACAGAGAGAAGAGAAGTGGGGAGAGCACACAGCCTTGGGGGGGGGCTGTGCTAATTGTACTGGTATCTGATGTGATTCTGCTTAGCTTCACCTGCTGCTTCCTGTTTGTTAGGAAGCTTGTGATCCACTTACAAGTCTGTTCAGGTACCTGTAGCTGGTTTTGAATGCTGAACTAAATTCTATGAAGAGGACCCTTGCATAGGTCTTTAGAGATTCAAGATGTTGTAGGATGTAGTACAGAGTCATATTAAAAAGCCACATCTGTTGATCTATTTGCTTGCTATGCAAATTGGAAGGGGTCTAACAGCGGATCCGTGATGGTTTTCAAGTAGGAAAGCACTAGACTTTCAAAGGTTTTCATGACTACAGATGTTAGAGCAACTGGTCTGTAGTCATTCAGTTCCTTGATGGTGGGCTTCTTCGGCACTGGGATGATAGTAGAGCATTTGAAGCAAGAAGGAACATAGCACATCTCTAGTGATTTATGGAAGATATGGGTGATGACGGGGGCCAATTGGTCAGCACAGACTTTTAAGCAAGACTTTTAAGCACTATTGATTCTGTAATCAGCCTGAGTCTCCTCAGAGGGGAAATCCCATCCTCATTGCCAGTATTATAATTTATTTATTTATTTATTTAATTTAATTTATATACCGCCCTTCTCCAGAAGAACTCAGGGCGGTTTACAGCCAGGATAAAAACATAACTCAGAAAAGTTAAAAAACATTTAAAAACCACTTAAATTAAAGGCTGAAGGAATATAAGACTATAATAAAACCGCAATAAAAAACTTTATTAAGCCAGTCCTGCATGATGAAATAGAAGAGTCTTTAGCTCGTGGCAGAAGGTCCAGAGGTCAGGAAGTTGACGTATCCTCGGAGGCAGCTCATTCCAGAGGACAGGAGCCCCCACAGAGAAGGCTCTCCTCCTGGGGGTCGCCAGTCTATATTGTTTGACCGATAGCACCCTGAGGAGACCCTCTCTATGGGAGCGCATGGGTCGATGGGAGGCTATTGGTAGCAGCAGGTGGTCTCGTAAATAACCCAGTCCTATGCCATGGAGTGCTTTAAAGGTGATAACCAACATTTTGAATTGCACCCGGAAGACTACCAGAAGCCAGTGCAGTTCGCGCAGGATAGGTGTTACATGGGAGACTCGGGTTGTTCCCCCTATTACCTGCACGGCTGCATTCTGAACTAGTTGGAGCCTCCGGGTGCTCTTCAAGGGGAGCCCCATGTAAAGAGCATTACAGTAGTCCAGGCGAGAAGTGACAAGAGCGTGAGTGACCATGCTGCAACTGCGGCTGACTGTTGGGGGCGAGTCATTGGCCCCGATGGAGAGGTTGTGCAATCAGGGTGTTCTCCTGGATGGACGGTTGTCTTTTGAAGAACACTTGGCGACCATCTCCAGGAGAGCTTTTTACCAGGTTCGCCTGGTCCGCCAGTTGCGCCCCTTTCTAGACCGGGATGCCTTATGCACGGTCACTCACGCCCTCATCACTTCTCGCCTGGACTATTGCAATGCTCTCTACATGGGGCTCCCCTTGAGGTGCACCCGGAGACTACAGTTGGTTCAGAATGCGGCCGTGCGGGTGATCGATAACACCGATCCTGCGCAGGCTGCACTGGCTACCTGTGGTTTTCCGAGTGCACTTCAAGGTGTTGGTTACCACCTTTAAAGCGCTCCATGGCATAGGACCGGGATATCTTCGGGACCGCCTTCTGTTACCACATGCCTCCCACCGGCCGGTACGCTCCCATAGAGAGGGTCTTCTCAGGGTGCCGTCAGCCAAACAGTGTAGGCTGGTGACCCCCAGGGGGAGAGCCTTCTCTGTGGGCGCACCTACCCTCTGGAACGACCTTCCCCCAGGACTTCGACAACTTCCTGACCTCCGGACCTTTCGCCGCGAGCTGAAGACATATCTATTCTTTCGAGCAGGACTGGCTTAAATAGGGTTTTTAAATATGGATTTTATTGGGTTTTTTTTATATTTTGTATGGTATTTTAAATTTAGGCTATTTTGAATAAGTTTTTTAAAATGTGTTTTATTGTAATATATTGTACTATTTTATTTGCCTGTTCACCACCCTGAGTCCTTCGGGAGAAGGGCGGTATAAAAATTAAATAATAATAATAATAATAATAATAATAATAATAATAATAATAATATGCATTATTATTATTATTATTATTATTATTATTATTATTATTATTATTATTATTATTATTATTATTATTATTATTATTAAGAATCCTGGTCCAGAAAGGGACGCAACTGGCATATCAGGCGAACCTGATAAAAAGCCCCCCTGGCAACGACCGTCATATGCTCTTCTAAAGACAGCCGTGCATCCAGGAGGACACCTAGATTGCAAGCCCTCTCCGTGGGTGCCAATAACTCGCCCCCAACAGCCAGCGATGGCGTCAGCTGGTTATATCGGGACGCTGGCATCCATAGCCACTCAGTCTTGGAGGGGTTGAGTTGGAGCCTGTTTCTCCCCATCCAGACCCACACGGCCTCCAGACACCGGGACATCACTTCAGTGGCATCGTTGGTGTCAGGCCTGGAAACCATACTAGACTTTAGGGTTCCAGACGCTGCCACATTTTTCCCCTGAGGGGAAGAAGGGGGGTTGAGGGGTATGGTAACATTCTTCAAGCGGTCAAGGTCGGATGGTGTTCACATCTGCAGGAAGAGTGGCAAGAAGATATTCGAATGAACTGGGAGAATGTGGGACCATGTGACCATCAAAGGGGTCAGGGGGTGGGACTCTTGGGGTTTGTATAACTGGGAAAAGAATCCGGAAGTTCAGTTTTGGAATTTCACTCATCGTGTGCCAGTTTCCTCATGCTAGTAAAGAACTCTGAAAAACAATGGCTTCTGAGTTTTTTTATGCAGAAGAGGTTTTTCTGGAACCTTGACATTATTCCAAAAAACTCTTAACTTTCTTTTGCTAACGGTACCCTCTCCTCCACTCAGAGGGGGCCCGATAGGGGGGTGCTGGGCCCCAGCCTCCGCAACCTCCACAGCGGTACAAAGACCCAGCGAAGATGGAAGGGCAGCAAGCTGAAAGCGTGGAAGTAGCACAGAAGTTTGAATCTGAGGATTTAGTTGAAATCACCTACTTCCCATCGGAAGATATGACTCAAAAACCCGAAGTGGTAGAGCCTACTTGTCAGCTTGGTGCACGGCCCAAAGACTCTGATTCATGGGTAAGCTGTCGTTCAGAAGAAAACATTTCCCAGGGGCGGAATGGAGAGCCCCCTCCCTCTTCTCAACCTCACTGGAGGACAGTAAAACCCGGAGAATCGGGAGAGTCACTGGATTGGGACCTGAGAAACCCCCTGAAATCCCAGTCTCTATTAGACCTCCCTAAAACTTTTGAGCGTTTGGAAGTGAGGCCTCGTATAAGCTCAGCTCACCCACCTTGAGAGCCTTTAGCTCAGCCTAAATTCACCTTCCCTCCCACCAGAGAGGGAGAAATTACTGAAGCTCAAAGCCGTTCCAATGAGCAGGAGGACCTCCTTCCCTCCTTCAGGCGGCAGGGAATTCAGTCAGCACCAGGGACTTGGGGGAATCGCAACTCCCTCCAATTGACTTTTCCCGCCAACAGAGGCCTCGCTGCCTCCTGCTGCTTCTATTCCTCCTGGTTGGGCATTTTATCATGGACAAGGATGGATCCAATACCCATGGCAACCAGCCAGTTCAGCACCTTTCTTTCCTGGGGCCCCAGGCCGATTTTTGCCTCGTCAGCTGAAGACATATCTATTCTTTCGAGCAGGACTGGCTTAAATAGGGTTTTAAATATGGATTTTATTGGGTTTTTTTTATATTTTGTATGGTATTTTAAATTTAGGCTATTTTGAATAAGTTTTTTAAAATGTGTTTTATTGTAATATATTGTACTATTTTATTTGCCTGTTCACCACCCTGAGTCCTTCGGGAGAAGGGCCCACACACACACACACACACACACACACACACACACACACACACACACACACACATAATTATTATTATTATTATTATTATTATTATTATTATTATTATTATTATTATTATTATTATTATTATTATTATTATTATTATTATTATTATTAAGAATCCTGGTCCAGAAAGGGACGCAACTGGCATATCAGGTGAACCTGATAAAAAGCCCCCCTGGCAACGACCGTCATATGCTCTTCTAAAGACAGCCGTGCATCCAGGAGGACACCTAGATTGCGAGCCCTCTCCGTGGGTGCCAATAACTCGCCCCCAACAGGCAGCGATGGCGTCAGCTGGTTATATCGGGACGCTGGCATCCATAGCCACTCAGTCTTGGAGGGGTTGAGTTGGAGCCTGTTTCTCCCCATCCAGACCCACACGGCCTCCAGACACCGGGACATCACTTCAGTGGCATCGTTGGTGTCAGGCCTGGAAACCATACTAGACTTTAGGGTTCCAGACGCTGCCACATTTTTCCCCTGAGGGGAAGAAGGGGGGTTGAGGGGTATGGTAACATTCTTCAAGCGGTCAAGGTCGGATGGTGTTCACATCTGCAGGAAGAGTGGCAAGAAGATATTCGAATGAACTGGGAGAACGTGGGACCATGTGACCATCAAAGGGGTCAGGGGGGTGGGACTCTTGGGGTTTGTATAACTGGGAAAAGAACTGAAGTTCAGTTTTGGAATTTCACTCATCGTGTGCCAGTTTCCTCATGCTAGTAAAGAACTCTGAAAACAATGGCTTCTGAGTTTTTTATGCAGAAGAGGTTTTTCTGGAACCTTGACATTATTCCAAAAAACTCTTAACTTTCTTTTGCTAACGGTACCCTCTCCTCCACTCAGAGGGGGCCCGATAGGGGGGTGCTGGGCCCCAGCCTCCGCAACCTCCACAGCGGTACAAAGACCCAGCGAAGATGGAAGGGCAGCAAGCTGAAAGCGTGGAAGTAGCACAGAAGTTTGAATCTGAGGATTTAGTTGAAATCACCTACTTCCCATCGGAAGATATGACTCAAAAACCCGAAGTGGTAGAGCCTGCTTGTCAGCTTGGTGCACGGCCCAAAGACTCTGATTCATGGGTAAGCTGTCGTTCAGAAGAAAACATTTCCCAGGGGCGGAATGGAGAGCCCCCTCCCTCTTCTCAACCTCACTGGAGGACAGTAAAACCCGGAGAATCGGGAGAGTCACTGGATTGGGACCTGAGAAACCCCCTGAAATCCCAGTCTCTATTAGACCTCCCTGAAACTTTTGAGCGTTTGGAAGTGAGGCCTCGTATAAGCTCAGCTCACCCACCTTGAGAGCCTTTAGCTCAGCCTAAATTCACCTTCCCTCCCACCAGAGAGGGAGAAATTACTGAAGCTCAAAGCCGTTCCAATGAACGCAGGAGGACCTCCCTTCCCTCCTTCAGACGGCAGGGAATTCAGTCAGCACCAGGGACTTGGGGGGAATCGCAACTCCCCCCTCCAATTGACTTTTCCCGCCAACAGAGGCCTACGCTGCCTCCTGCTGCTTCTATTCCTCCTGGTTGGGCATTTTATCATGGACAAGGATGGATCCAATACCCATGGCAACCAGCCAGTTCAGCACCTTTCTTTCCTGGGGGCCCCAGGCCGATTTTTGCCTCGTCAGCTGAAGCATTCAAGGACTTAGTTCTGGGTTCCATCCGGAGACCAATGGAGCGGCTTAAAAATTGAACTCGATGGTGGAACAATACATACGGTGTTATGTAAATTACCAACAAGAAAACTGGTCAGATTTGTTACCATTTGCAGAGGTCGCATATAATAATGCTGTACACAGCAGCACGGGGTTAACCCCTTTTCAAGTAACCACCGGCATGGACTTCGTTCCAATGCCTGAACTCCCTGTGCAACCCCCCACTTCCGTTTCCCTAACGGACTGGATGAATTGGTTGAAAAAAGGTTGGGAAAATACAAAAAAGGCCTTAGCTGTGACAGCTCGGAATTACAAAGCCCAAGATGACAAACACCGTTCCCTTCAACCCCCTTTTCGCATTGGAGATAAAGTCTTTTTATCTACTAAGTATCTGAGGTTGAGAATACCCAGCAGAAAATTTGGTCCAAAATTTTTGGGTCCTTTCCCCATTGTAAAAATTATTAATCCCGTTACCGTCCAACTCAAGCTCCCTCGAATGTTGGGGAAAATACACCCGGTATTCCATACCAGCTTATTAAAACCTGCTAGACAGTCTGGTCTGAGACCTCAACCTGCCGCTCCCCCACCACCCTTGATAATCCAAGGTGAAACCCACTATGAAATCAAGAAAATCCTTGACTCTAGACTATACAGAGGTCAATTACAATATTTAGTCCACTGGAAGGTATATCCATTATCTGAATCTACTTGGGTCAAAAGTTGGAAAGTAAATGCGGACAATTTGATTAAACAATTTCACAACACTTTCCTGACAAACCTAAAAACCTCTTGGAGAGGAGAGGGGGTAGAAGGAAGTGTGGACCACTGACACTCTTCTTTATTAACTCTTTGTTTTCTTTCCTAGGATATAGCTTCTTTTCCAAGAGGGGACGCCTGTCAGGCCTGGTAACCATACTAGACTTTAGGGTTCCAGACGCTGCCACATTTTTCCCCTGAGGGGAAGAAGGGGGGTTGAGGGGTATGGTAACATTCTTCAAGCGGTCAAGGTCGGATGGTGTTCACATCTGCAGGAAGAGTGGCGAGAAGATATTCGAATGAACTGGGAGAACGTGGGACCATGTGACCATCAAAGGGGTCAGGGGGGTGGGACTCTTGGGGTTTGTATAACTGGGAAAAGAATCCGGAAGTTCAGTTTTGGAATTTCACTCATCGTGTGCCAGTTTCCTCATGCTAGTAAAGAACTCTGAAAAACAATGGCTTCTGAGTTTTTTTATGCAGAAGAGGTTTTTCTGGAACCTTGACAGTTGGGATGGTTTGGGGTGGAAATGTACAACTGAGTATCGTCAGCGTACAGATAGCATCGCACCCCAAAACCACGGATGATCTCACCTAGCGGCTTCACATAGATGTCTGGAGGCGAGAGAACTGACCCCTGTGGCACCTCACATATGAGGCGCCTCGCGGCTGATCTCTGCCCTCCTGCCAACATCGTCTGCGACCGGTCAGAAAGATAGGAGGAGAACCACTGCAAAACGGTGCCCCCCACTCCTAACCCCTCCAACCAGCGCAGCAAAATACCATGGTCGATGGTATCAAAGGCTGCTGAGAGATCTAATAGGACCAGGACAGAGGAGCAACCCCTCTCCCGAGCCCTCCAGAGATCATCCACCAATGTGACCAATGCCGTCTCCGTGCTGTGCCCAGGCCGGAAGCCAGACTGAAATGGGTCGAGATAGGCAGTTTCATCCAGGTACTGTGGGAGTTGTCGCGCCACCACACTCTCTACAACCTTCACCACAAAGCGAAGGTTGGAGATGGGACGATAGTTCACTAAAACAGCTGGATCCAGGGAGGGCTTCTTGAGGAGGGGCCTCACTACGGCCTCTTTCAAGGCGGCAGGGAAGACACCCTCTGTCAAATAAGCGTTGACAATTCCCTGAAGCCAACCTCGTGTAACTTCCTGGGTGGTCAATACCAGCCAGGAGGGACACAGATCCAATCAACATGTGGTCGCATTCAGCCTCCCCAGTATCCTGTCCAGGTCTTCAGGAGCAACAGTATTGAACTCTTCCCAGATAACATCCTCAAGACCCATCTCCATCACCCCGCCAGAATCCACCCAGTCAGAGTCCAGACCATTCCAAATCTGAGTGATTTTGTCGTGCAGATATCATCCGTAATCCTCAGCATGCCCTTGCATCTCAGAAAGGGTCGGCGTGAATGAGGAGACGGCTTGTAACACGAACCATTTATTGACAACAAGGCAACTCCAGAACAGAATCAACACTAGAAAAAGAGTTGACAGCTCTTAAAATACAGAGCTGTCCAAAACAACAACCAATAGCAAAGCCCTAATTTTCCCACCTGAAAGGATTCAGAAATAAACCAATCAGATCGCATTGCGTGAGCACGCTTAATACTCCTTTGGCAGCTCCACAGAGATAACACTAAGCAACTTTGTGGGATGAAAAGATCTCCGTGTGTCCAGGTAGTAGTAGGGTTCCTGGAGATAGCAGCAGGGTTGATGGAGGGAGGGTAGATTGAGGGTGGATGGACTCAGAGGCTAAAGATGGATTGAGAGGCTAAAGATGTACTCAGTTCTTTGAATGTAGAAATAGGCTGCTTGGACTTGAGAGGTTGAATAAAGGAATTAGGAACTAATATACCACAGACTTCCACACAGTGAGTACCTAATTTCCAGAGAGGATAAATAACAAGAGCAAGAGCACTTAGACTTATATATTGCTTTACAGTCCTCTCTAAGCAATACAGAGTCAGCATATTGCCCTTAGCAATCTGGATCCTCATTTTACTGACCTTGGAAGGATAGAAGGCTGAGTCAACCTTTTTTTTTTTTTTAATTCAAAAAGTTTTACAAAATTTTTCCCCCTTTCCTCCCAACCCCCCTCCCTTCACAAACCCCCTCCCCCCTCCCCCCTGACTTCCCGGAACAAGCACAAGGTATAGTTAAAAATAAAACAAACATATGCTAAAAAATTTTTCCCCCAAAACTATTATACCAATTTTCCCTCTCTAGCTCTGACTTCCTCCTTACATAACCAAAATCCTTCAAAAAAATTAACAATAAACAGTAATAAAATATATAAGTCAATAGAACAAATTAATCCTAAAGTATTTAAAACCAGCTAAAGCATAAAAATCCAATCCAATTCAGAAAATATCTCCCTTATAGCTTCTATAACCATATAATTTCCCCCCCAAGTCTTTCTTACATAAGATCTTTTGAGAATATTCTATTTAAAATTCAGTACAACACATTATAAAATTTCAATACAGGAAATTACAATATCTATTCAACTTTAGTCCTTCCTCGTCAAAATCCAGTATAAATCCAAATATCTAGTTTTTTATGATAGATATAAAACATATAATCAACCCATTTCTTCCAGATCTTCCTCACGTATTGTCTTTCAGGGACGCTAATATTTTTATCTGTTAATATTTCAAAAAAAACTTCTTTCAAGGATAATACTTTTGTCTCTTGCCATTTTTTTTGATGCATTAATCTCTGTTTTTCCTTCATTACTCCTTTTGAAAAGTCAGTCGCAATATTTCCTAGTAGTTCCTTATGTCCAAGAATCCACAAGTTACTGCCGTATATTCCATCAGTCCGAAAAGAGAACTCTTGGAAAGCATTAATCCTGTGATTTTTTTCGGTTCGGGAGACAGCCTCCTGTAGTACAAATTCAGGCATTTCATCCAAACTTTTTTTAAAAAGCTTCTTTACATCAACTTGTTTATTCATGATCATATCTTCATATTTATCCACTTTTGTTTGTATCTCCTCCATTCCATTTTCCAAGTTCTGATTACACTGGTTAATTTCCTCCAAACTCTCATCCAAAACATCTCCATTTTTTATCAATTTGTATTTTTGAATAATTAAATACATTCTTTCTGTATAATCCTGTATAAAGTCACGAATCCATTCTTCTGAAAGAACCTTCATGGCAAAGTTCTTGCTGAGAATCCCCTTATAAAATACTTAAGCAAACTAAAATAATCCAACAGTCCACAGTCCAGCACAATAAGATAAGGTCTCCATTCACTTTCACTTTCTCAGCAAGTAAACACCATTTTATTTCATTATGTTGATTGTAGATGAAAGAAGAAAAAAAAAGTTTTTTAAAAAATAGAAGTCAGATTTAATACTTGCAATTTAAATGACTGATCTCCTGTGTTTATTCCGTCTGCTTATAAATATCCATAACAATCACTTGAAGCAGAAGTGGTCACTCTTTTCTCTTTCTGCTGAATAAAGCAGAGACACGCTGGGTCTGGAGCTGCTGCAGAGAGATTTCCAGGGAACTTTCCCCTTCGAGTTCCCCAAGCGGGGCCTCTAGAGAGTTCTACCTATCCTTCTTCTGCTCTTTCCTTTCCCCTTTACCGGGGAAAGTACTTTCAGCTGGCGAACGGCTGATATTCGCTGTTTTCGCCAGCTTTTTTACAGAATCCCAGCGTGGGCGCCCTTAAGGCGTCCTTCGGAGAGAGCGGAGCCACTGGAAGTCAACCTTGAGCCAATAAGATTTGAACTGCCAAATTGCAGGCAGTTGGCAGTCAGCAGAAGTAGCTTGAAGTACTGCATTCTAACCACTGCACCACAATGGCTAAATGATGTGGAATGATGGACAGTTTGATATGAGTAACATCTCCTATGCAAGTTAAAGGTAAGAGACTGAGGGTGAAGGTTTGTTCTCTGAGTGTCAGGCTGCCTCTGATTATATTTAGAAAAGAATACACCTTGACTTCATTTGTAAATAAAGAAAAGTACTTTTACTAAATACATCCAGACTGCAGCAGTATAAAGTTGGATCTGAGACAAAATATGGCTAACATTCCATATCCCCTCGTTAGTCTCTCCTCCCCCAAGAAGTCAGGCAGGTCTGGTCCAATGCCAGCTCCTTCTCGGCCCCCCGTGGTAATCTTCTTCCGGTCTCTGGCTGTAAATCATCTCAGGAATGCAATGTCCATTGGAAAGCCCACGCTCTAACATTCTTGCTGATTACAAACCATCAATCTCCCCTCCCCTTGATCTCATGTCAGACGACACTCTTAAAGGGCCCTCTCCACTTAACCTGAATCCATGAGCTATTTACATTACACATAAAAACCCATTGCAATCTAACTACTGAATATAAAGTGTACAAAAGGATGTGAGGATGTGGAGTAGAGGCTGACACTCAGCTTGTGAGTTAGTTTCTGAATGTTTCGTTACAGGGCTAGTAACATCTTAGGCAGAGTTTTGAAGCTACTTTTAATTCTACTCCCACCATCATTGGTCTCGAAGCTCCATTTATCATTGGGTCGTTGTTGCTGCTTTCACTTCTCCAGGAAGTTTTGGGTTCTTCACCAGAGCTCCTTCACCTTCACTGGATGGAGGGGTGAACTCCACAATCTTGGTTCTTTTTCAGGTGCAACTTTGGTTTTGGCAGCCAGTTTCCCACATTTTGGTGAGGCATTTGTTGGTAGTGGATTGGGGCAGTTGTTTGCCCAATGGCCCTCTCTATCACACTGGAAACAGCCTGCCAGGCATCATCTGGGGCTAGTCTCTCTCTTGTCCATTTTCTCTGGGGTTCTAAAATGTTGTGAGCCTTCCCGTATGGTTGTAGGTAATGGTGAGGTTAATCTCTACTTTGGTGAATGGTAAGATGTACCATTCCCATAAGGTTCTGGGTGATCCCCAAGGATAAGTAAGTGACCAAGACTTCCTGGTTCAGACCCTGATGGAACCATTCTAGAAGTATCTCTTGGGGCCAGCCCAGGACTTTTCTGGCTAGCCCTCAGAATTCCTGGATGTGACAGACCACCTACTTTACTTGATGGTTTTGATTCTTCTTGGTCGCCTCTCCTTCCAGGACCACTGTGATGCAGTGCACTCTGGGTTCGTCATTTGGGAAGTTCGGCCCATATTGCACCATGAACTCCAAGACTTGGGTGAGGTAGTATTCCAACGGCCTCTTTGAACTTCATTTATAGCACCGTGGTCTGATGGTCATCTTATCCCATTGGGGCTGCAGGGGCCAGTGATGCTGCACAGCTTAATGGCGCTGCAGGTACTGGTGTACTGGACAAGTGGTGCAGCAGCTGGGAGTGATCTCAGATTGGGTGCTTGATCAGGCTGTTTCTGGAGATTAGGGGCTAAGGGTTCCCCAAACTGCTCCCTGATGAGGTCTATCACCTGGTTGATCACTGTGCCTTGGGCT
Organism: Ahaetulla prasina; assembly: GCF_028640845.1. NCBI lineage: Eukaryota > Metazoa > Chordata > Lepidosauria > Squamata > Colubridae > Ahaetulla > Ahaetulla prasina. The sequence continues at coordinate 510,037 of NC_080553.1, read as the reverse complement.
CTCTTCTTGGGTTGCCTCAGATTGGCTGCATCTCTGGGTAGTCTGGACCCTCAGTGAAGGTCACCCCACTGGGGCTTCTCCAATTTTGGGGTGGGAAGCAGAACGCATTAAAGAAAGGTAAAAGGGAAGTGGGGGGAGTGGTGGGGGAGAGAGAGAGAGGCGGGCTGTCTTTAATTTGCTTCACGTGACGCTGGCGTAGTGGGGCGGGGTAGGAATGACCCGCCATTTAGCACAGTCCTGGGGAGGGGAAGGAGAAAGCATCCCTGAGTGGACCTGGCATTTTCGTGAGACCTTGCTGGACCTCTGTGAGGTAAGGGAAGCAGCAGCAGCAGCCAAGGCGACGGATGCTGTTTGTTGTTCCTCGCCACACTGTAAAAAGCAACCATTTCCCCAAAGAGGTAGCAATCCGACGAAAATAAGAGGCCCCAGAGATGGCCACTTCAGCATCTGTCAGAGGCTGGAGGCTCTTTTCTTTTCATTCACTCCCTGTTTCTCCTTCATGCAAAAATAATAATAATAAATGCCCGATCTGATCTGGAGCCAAATGTCATGGAAGCAATGCTGTCAGCCTAGAGCATTTCATTTCAGTCTTTAACGTGGCGATGAATTGAACCTCCTCCCCTAAAACAGATGTGATGTAGATTGTTTTTTGAGGTTTTTTTAGTGACTTGGATTGTTCCCCTAGACCAGAGGTTGGCAATGTGCAGCTCTAGAGCTGCATGCAGCTCTTTGGGCTCTCTCCTGCGGCTCCCTGTCAGATGATCCCACCACTGGATGGCCGCTCCCCTCCCTCTCACTCCTTGCCTGTCCTGAAAAGAGAAGGACAACTGCGGCAGATAGAGACTTGCTCCATATCCCAGAGTGGAAGTGAAGCGCCCCTCTACTTGCCTCTTTTTCCAGCCCTTGTTGGTACTGTGTGCACCTCGGCTGCTGGGGGAGATGTGTGACTTTGCTCTGCACTGAGACAGTGGCTGGGCTGCTTGGCTACAGCCAATGCTCCGTGCTGTAATGGGCTCCAGGAGGATGAGGAGGGGATGCCGTCTCCCCCGTTGTGCAGTGTGCTAAGTTTAAGTGCAAGAGCGGCAAGCAGCCATAGAGGCGGTGAAAAGTGTTAGATCGGTCGAATGAGGAGGCACGAGACTGTTGTGGCTCCCACCCCCGAACCTGGCCCCATGCCCCAAAGTGCCTTGGAGCTGGGCCTGCTGCCAGAAAGTGCCTTGGAGCCGGGCCTGCTGCCAGAAAGTGACTCGGAGCCGGGCCTACTGCCAGAAAGTGACATGGACAGTGAGGGGGAAGGGCCATCAGGACTTACCTCGAAAGCACCGGCCTCCCTGGATCAGCTCCAGGAGCCAGAAGCAGGCCAAGCGAAAGAGATAACGAGGCCTCCTTCTCCTGATTCTTTCCCCCCCCAGGCCATGCCTGCAGACCCAGCTGACAGCAATCAGGCTTGGCTCAATCCCAGGTTTCGTAGGCAGGAGAGAAGAGAACAACAGAAGCAGGGGAGGGGCAGGCCTAGGAAGTGCTGAGTCATGGAGCCACACCCCATAGGATATAGAATAGAATAGAATAGAATAGAATTTTATTGGCCAAGTGTGATTGGACACACAAGGAAGTTGTCTTGGTGCATATGCTCTCAGTGTACATAAAATAAAAGATATGTTCATCAAGGTACAACATTTACAACACAATTGATGGTCAATATATCAATATAAATCATAAGGATTGCCAGCAACAAGTTATAGTCATTCAGTCATAAGTGGAAAGAGATTGGTGATGGGAACTATGAAACGATTAATAGTAGTGCAGATTCAGTAAATAGTCTGACAGTGTTGAGGGAATTATTTGTTTAGCAGAGTGATGGCCTTCGGGAAAAAACTGTTCTTGTGTCTAGTTGTTCTGGTGTGCAGTGCTCTATAGCGTCGTTTTGAGGGTAGGAGTTGAAACAGTTTATGTCCAGGATGCGAGGGATCTGCAAATATTTTCACGGCCCTCTTCTTGATTCGTGCAGTATACAGGTCCTCAATGGAAGGCAGGTTGGTAGCAATTATTTTTTCTGCAGTTCTAATTATCCTCTGAAGTCTGTGTTTTTCTTGTTGGGTTGCAGAACCGAACCAGACAGTTATAGAGGTGCAAATGACAGACTCAATAATTCCTCTGTAGAATTGGATCAGCAGCTCCTTGGGCAGTTTGAGCTTACTGAGTTGGCACAGAAAGAACATTCTTTGTTGTCCTTTTTTAATGATGTTTTTGATGTTAGCTGTCCATTTGAGATCTTGCGATATGATAGAACCCAGAAATTTGAAGGTTTCTACTGTTGATACTGTGTTGTCAAGTATTGTGAGAGGTGGAAGTATGGAAGGGTTTTTCCTAAAGTCTACCACCATTTCTACGGTTTTGAGTGTGTTCAGTTCCAGACTGTTTTGGTTGCACCACAAGGCTAGTCGTTCGACCTCTCGTCTATATGTGGATTCGTCATTGTCTCGAATGAGACCAATCACTGTTGTGTCATCTGCGAACTATATAAAAGGCAGCAAGAGCTGGTGTGTCTCTTTGTATCAGGCAAATCCACAGATAGACTAGAGCCGAAGGTTGTGACTCACCAGCGTCTTGGCAGCTATCGAGGGCTCTTGGCAGACGCTGATTCTTTTGCTGTCAGAGCTGATAAGAGCTGGCTAATTAAGCCATCGTTTGGATGGAGGCGAGGAGGACACAACAGAGACCCAGTGAGTGACAACAGCTCTTTTTATTAAAGTGAGAATCCAGCAAGGGGCACTGGTCAAGAGTGCCCCTTATATACCCACATGGCTGGGGCACCAGCCAATTAGCAATGTTTATTTTTCCGCCAAAAATCCCACCAGTAGATTCACACACAACACTCCTCCCCTCCCAGAAAGGACTTTGCCCCGGATTTGCATTTATTTGCATTCGTAATCACGCAGGTAGACAGGGCGTTCCCTGTCTGCTGGACCTGCGCAACTCAGTTTTGCTGGGGGAGTCATGCGGTTCGGAGGTACTTTCTGATCCTCCCAGCTCTTCTGTTGGGGCCCTTTCGGTTAGACTATTGCCAGTTGTTTCTTCATTTCCCTCTGGGTTATTTGCTGTTTGGTCGTCATCGGGGAGTATGGGCGGTGTCGGACAGCGCTGGACACCGAAGTCCTCAGATAAGTCATCCGGTTCCCTCGGGCTTGAGTTAGGTGTCGGAAGGATTGGTTGGCAGTTAGGGATTGGCTTTTGTGGTGTCTGTTCTACACTTTTTCTAAGTTGGTCAATGTGTTTCCTCTCTATTTTGCCATTGCTCCAGTCCACAGAGTAGGACTTTGGGCCTTTGATTCCTGTCACCCTGCCGGCCACCCATGTGGGGTCTTCGGCGTAATTTCTTGCGAACATGGGTGTTCCTATTTGAAAACCCCTTGTGTCATCCCCTCCCCCCTGGTAACCGTCTGGGGAGTAGTTGGGGTTGAGTCTGTCTAGTGTGCGCCTCAGTTTCCGTCCCATTAAGAGCTCAGCTGGGCTTAGGCCTGTGGCTGAGCAGGGTGTCCCATGTTGGGCTGTCAGGAAAACATCTATTCTTTCCTGCCAATCCCCCGGCCCAAAGCATGCCAATGCCTCTTTGGTTGACCGCACAAATCGTTCTGCCAATCCATTTGATGCTGGGTGGTATGGGACCGAGAGGGTGTGACGGATTCTGCCAGGTAGCCTTCAGAAAGGGTTGCGGTGAACTGGGCCCCATTATCTGAGACCAGTGTGTCCATAGCCCGTGGGTTGAGAATAGTTTCCGGAGGACCCTTATGATTGCCTCTGCAGTGGTAGATTTCATGATGACTACTTCTAACCACTTTGAAAAGGCATCGACTATGATCAGAAAGGTTTGGCCGTGGATGGGCCCCACAAAGTCTATGTGTATGCAGGACCAGGGGCCTCGGGGTCATTCCCATTCCTTTACCAGGGCTGAGGGGGGGTTGGGTCTGGATTCTTGGCATTGCAGGCATTTTGCTACCCAATTCGTTATATCGTTGTCCATTTGTGGCCACCACATGTAGCTTCTGGCCAGACCCTTCATACATACTATCCCTGGGTGACCCTCATGCAACATTTCAAGAACCCTTTCATGCAAGCAGGCAGGAACAACAATCTGATCACCCCACAACAAACACCCCCCTTGCGTAGACAGCTCGAGTTGCCTCATAGCGAACTGTTTAAATTCTCCTGCCACTTGTTCCTTTGGTCAACCCCTTTGAACCCAACCAATTACAGTTTTCACTACAAAGTCCCTTCTCAATGCCCTTGCAATTTCTGCTGATGTCAATGGTCCAGAACTCAAAGAGTTTATAAGCAGTGCCAGTCTCCCCAGGGTTGGGTCTTCCACCAACTTCAGCAGTGGGCATCTGCTAAGAGCATCGGCATGGCTCAAGTCCTTGCCAGGGCAATGGACCAGTGTATAATTGTAGGCTGCCAGGAAGATAGCCCTAGGTGTCAGTCTCGGAGACATGGCAATGGGAGTGGGTCGGTCCCCTGCTAACAGTCCTAGTAGGGGGCGGTGGTTGGTGAGAAGTTCAAAGCCCTCCCGAATAGATATTCATGGAATATTTTGACCCTGACCACCACAGCCAGGGCTTCCCTATTCAGCTGGCTGTAGTTTCTCTCGGCTGGACAGGGTTCGGGAGAAGTAGGTAATGGGGGCTTCGGACCCATTGGGCATTCGGTGGTTCAGTATGGCACCCACTCTGAAGGGGGATGCATCGCAGACGAGTACAAATAGGAGGGTATTATTACATTGGATGAGGAGGCTGTTCTCTGTTAGCAGTTTCTTAACCCCCATGAACGCTGTTGCTTCAGGCTTTCCCCAGACCCAGGGTGCTTTCTTTGCCAAAAGTCTATGGAATGGTTCCGCTATCGTGGCTTTTTGTTTTAAAAAGACCGCATAGAAGTATAGGAGACCCAGAAAGGCTTGTAGCTCCGCTTTGTCCTGAGGGGTGGGTGCCTCCCTGATGGCCTTGATTTTGGATTCGGTGGGATGGATGCCCGCCTGGTCTATCCTGTACCCCAGGAATTCAACTGAAGGGACCCCGATTTGACATTTTTCTAGTTTGAGCTTAAGTTCTGCATTTCTAAAAATGGTCAGGATGCTTTGTAGCCTGTCCCCCAGTTGTTGATGGTTGTCTGTGGATACCAGGACATCGTCGAAATATGGCACTACTACTAGTATCCCATGCAGTAGCCTCTCCATCAAATTTTGGAAAAGTCCCGGGGCTACGCTGACTCCAAATTGTAACCAAGTGCATTTGAAGGCACCTCTGTGGGTTACAATAGTCTGCGCTTCAGCTGTGGCACCATCTACAGGCAGTTGTTGGTATGCCTGCGCCAAATCTAGTTTTGCGAATGTCTTTCCTGGCCCCAGGGAGTGCAGTAGATGCTACACTATTGGCACCGGGTAGGCGCTCTTCTGTAGGGCCTTATTTAAAGTTGCCTTATAGTCTGTGCAAATGCGGACAGACCCGTCGGACTTTATGGAGGCCTCCCATTTCGCATGATCGGTGGGAATAAGGACCCCTTGCTTAACTAGCTTTTCTAGTTCCCGGTTAATCTTGGGCTTTAAAGCAAATGGCACCCATCTGGCTTTCAGTCTTATGGGGGAGATCCCAGGGACTAGATTGAAGGAAATAGGGGTCCTCACATACTTGCCAAGGCTTCCTGAGAACACACCCTGGAACTCTCAAAGAAGGTCGTCCTTCCGGCTCTGGTGGGTGGCATGGATCCCGGTGACCCAATAGAGTCCCATTCCAAGGGCTCTGATCCAGTCCCACCCTAGGAGGTTCGGTAGGTTTTCCTGGACGATGGTCACTGGCACTCGTTTCTTGTAGGGACCATAGGTTACATTGACTGTTGTGATGCCTTCCACGGGGATTTGGTTCCCCTGGTAGTCTTGCACGTGGAGTCGTTGGTGTTCTAGTTGCTCCTTCTGGATGTGTGGCAGGGTTGCCCTAATGTTGTCCTAAGATACGATCGTGATGGACGAGCCGGTGTTGATCTCCATCTCAATCTGCTTCCCATCGATGCCGACCATGGTGAATACTTTGTCTTCTGGGTTGGTGTTGGCTTGGCCGATTCAAATGTGGTTCAATTTTGCGCCTTTTCTCTGGGGGCCATTTTGGGTCCTCCTGTGCGGAGGTGGTTGCTGATTGGAGGGCTTCCATTTAGCGCGGTTCTTTTGGCGGGAAGGTTGGCTTGCTCTGCACACTCTAGCCAGATGTCCCTTCCCTTTGCACCGCCGGCATACTGTGTCTTTAAACCAGCAGCTGCCTCAGTGGTGGTTCCCGCCACAGCTGGCGTACTCGTCTTCATCGTCTTGGGTGGCTCTATCAATTTTGAAGACCTCTTCCTCTTCTTCCACGTCTTCGCTCTCGAGCCTTGCATCCCCCCGGTGTATGGGAGCACGTTGGTCGAGGGGCTCGATGTGCCCGGTCGATGGAGGGTCTCGGCTGCCTTGCTGGACAGTTCGTGTCCCTTGGCCTCGTCGATTGTGACCTACAGGGTTAGGCTGGACTTCAATAGGAGTCACCTCTGTAGCCATAGATCCCTCACCCCACAGATCAGTTGCTCTAGGAGTGTGTCATCCAAATCTTGGTACTTGCAATGGGTGGCTGCCTTGCTCAGGATGGCAATGTAGGTGCTGATTGGCTCACCTTCTTGCTGCAGCCACTGGTGGAATTTGAACCACTGCACGAATTTGGATGGTGTCGGGGCATAGTGTGCCCTGAGAGTCTCTTTGAGGATGTGCCAGGGTATGGCCTGGACTGGTGTTGGTTCTGAGAATGATTTGGCAAAGTCGAATACCACGGGGCTGCAATGGTTTAGGAAGTAGGCTTGCTTCCAATTGTCTGGCAACCCTTGGAAATCATTGGCCTCGAGGAAACAGTCAAATCGGGCCATGTACGATCCCCACTTCTCGGTGGCTTCAGTGTGTGGTAGGCAGCCATCTTGTGGTCTTGGCTTCAGTGATGGTTGGTCTGCCTGGTGGATGTGGAGTCATCGGGTGTCTCCTTTGGTTCGTTCAGCTCTTTCATGCCAGCCTCAATCCCACCTTCGTTGCCAGTGTTAGATCAGGTGAATGAGGAGGCACGAGACCCAGAAAGTGACAACAGCTCTTTTTATTAGAGTGAGAATCCAGCAAGGGGCACCGGTCAAGAGAGCCCCTTATATACGCACCTGGCTGAGGCACCAGCCAATTAGCAATGCTTATTTTCCTGCCAAAAATCCCACCAATAGATTCACACACAACAAAAAGAATATGGGGAGATGCGCCCCAGCTGGTGTCTCAGGGCAGAGAAAGTCAGGTGTCTCCCCATATTCCTCTCACTGCCTCCATGGCTGCTTGTGCTCTTGCATTTAAGCTTAGTGCGCTGCACAATGGGGGAGACGGCATCCCTCCCTCCTCCTGGAGCCCATTACGATGTGGAGCATCAGTTGGGGCGGCCCAGCCGGTGTCTTGGGGTGGAGAAAGTTGCACATTTCCCAACAAGGGCCGGAAAAAGAGGCAAGGAGAGGGGTCTTAGCTTCCGCTCTGAAATATGGAGCAAGTCTCCATCCACCTCCACTGCCCTTCTCTTCTCAGGGCAGGCAAGGAGTGAGGAGGAGGGGAGAGCAGGGGGCAAGGGGGGCCAGCTAGTTAACAGGAAGCCACACCAGGGGGATGAAAGAGCTTCATTTATCTGGGAGCCTGAAATGACTCTTGATTTAAAATTAAATCATCTGGTAAAAAGCACCCAAAGAAGAAAGAACAACATCAGAAAAAAAAACCTTCACCTGTTTTTGGAAATGGTTCAAGAGGGAATCCATGCATGTGCACACACATGCACACACGAGAGAGAGAGAGAAGAGAGGGAGAAAGAGGAGAAAAAGAAAAAGAGAGATGAGAGAAAGGGAGGAAGGGAGGGAGGGAGGGAGATGAGAAAGAGGGGGAAAGGGAGAAAGATGAGAAAGAGAGAGGAAGAAAGAGAAAGATGAGGGGGAAAGATGAGAAAGAGATGAGGGAGAGAGATGGGAAAGAGAGAGGGGGAGAAAGATGAGAGAGAGGGAGGGAGAAAGAGCCTGGGAGAATGAGATGGGAGAAAGAGAGAGGGAGAAAGAGAGAGGACAAAGGGAGAAAGAGATGAGAAAGAGGGAGAAAGATGAGAGAGAGAGAGAGAGAGAGAAAGAGAGGGAGGGAGAGAGGGAGAAAGAGATAAAAGAGGGTGGGAGGGAGAAAGAAAAAGCCAGGGAGAAAGAGAGATGAGAAAGAGGGGAGGGGAGGGAGAAAGAGAGGGAGAAAGAGATAAAAGAGGTGGGAGGGAGGGAGGGAGAGAGAGAGAGAGACCTGTTTAAAAGAAAATACCTGGCGCCACAAAACCTGGGTAGGCGTGGGTGTGGGGTGTTATGTGACTGGGTGGGAGTGAGAGATGTAAAGTTGCCACACCCATTCAGGTTTTGTGGCTCCCAGTGTTTTGTTTTCTGTGGGAAACGGTCCCAAGTGGCTCTTTGAGTGTTTAAGGTTGCAGACCCCTGCCCTAGGCCAGGGTCTCAACCTGGCAACTTTAAAACTTCTGGACTTCAACTCCCAGAGTCCCTCAGCCAGAGTTGAAGCCCACAAGTCTAAAAGTTGCCAAGGTTGGAGATCCCTGCCCTAGACCACTTTAGGAGCAAAGTGGTTGGTTTTGCTGGCGTTTCTGGAGGGAGGGGAAGGAAGGAAGGAGGGAGGGAAGGAGGGAGGGAGAGAGAAAGAGAAAGAGAAAGAGAAAGAAGGAAAGAGGAAGGGAGAGAGAGAGAGGAAAGATATAAAGAAAAAGAGAAAGAAAGAGGAGAGAGAGGGAGAAAGAGATAAAAGAGGGTGGGAGGGAGAAAGAAAAAGCGAGGGAGAAAGAGAGATGAGAAAGAGGGGGAGGGGGAGTTAGAAAGAGAGAGGGGGAGAAAGATGAGAGAGGGGAGTGGGAGGGAGGGAGGGAGAGAGAGAGAGAGACCTGTTTAAAAGAAAATACCTGGAGCCACAAAACCTGGGTAGGCGTGGGTGTGGGGTGTTATGTGACTGGGTGGGAGTGAGTGATGTAAAGTTGCCACACCCATTCAGGTTTTGTGGCTCCCAGTGTTTTGTTTTCTGTGGGAAACGGTCCCAAGTGGCTCTTTGAGTGTTTAAGGTTGCAGACCCCTGCCCTAGGCCAGGGGTCTCCAACCTTGGCAACTTTAAAACTTCTGGACTTCAACTCCCAGAGTTCCTCAGCCAGAGTTGAAGTCCACAAGTCTAAAAGTTGCCAAGGTTGGAGATCCCTGCCCTAGACCACTTTAGGAGCAAAGTGGTTGGTTTTGCTGGCGTTTCTGGAGGGAGGGAAGGAAGGAAGGAGGGAGGGAAGGAGGGAGGGAGGGAGAGAGAAAGAGAAAGAAGGAAAGAGGAAGGGAGAGAGAGAGAGGAAAGATATAAAGAAAAAGAGAAAGAAAGAGGAGAGAGAGAAAAGAAAAAGAAAGAGAAAGAAAGAAAGAAAGGAAGGAAGGAAGGAAGGAAGGAAGGAAGGAAGGAAGGAAGGAAGGAAGGGAAAGAGAGAGAGAGAGAAAGAAGAGGAGGGAAGGACCAGAAACCCTGGCACTAGATGTGGCTTCAGAAGACGCTTTGAAACAGAACAGCAATATAGGGCTGGAAGGGACTTTGGAGGCCATCTAGTCCAGCCCCCTGCTCCAGCAGGAAACTTTATATCATCTGGATTATTTTGGTGCCTCTAACAGAGAGGAAAATTGCCAGACAAGAGAAGGAGTTTACTAGGACAAGGCTGCCATGCAGAGGAAGGCAGAGATATTCCTTGACTTATGACCATAATTGAGCCCAAAATTTTGGTTGCTAAGCAAGAGCGTTGTTAAGTGAGTTTCACCACATTTTACTCAATCCATCACCTCTCCTGCCTCTGACAGTCATGCTAGGAAAGAACATCTGAAAGTGTGTGTAATGTTCTAAATCAGGGGTGTCCAAACTTTTTTGAGTGAGGGCCAAATACAGAAAAATAAGCAAAGGCCCGGGCCACGGGGAATGGGTGTGGCTTATTTTGGGGTGTGGCTTGGTAGTCATGTGACTGGTGGGCGTGGCTAACTGCTCATGTGACTGAGTGGATGTGGCTATGGGCATAGAAACTACTCAGAGGGCTGTAATTTTGACCAGTCCTCACACTTATGACCATCCTCACATTTATGCCCATTGCAGCATTTTAACAACCATATCACTCATTTCACAACTGCTTCTCTTCACCACGGTTACAAGATAGGGTGCAAAATGTAAAGATAGTTGTAGGTGTGAGGACCAGTCAAAAGTGTGAGGACAGGTCAAAAATAACTTTTTCAGCCCTCTGAGTAGTCCTTATGCACAAAATGCTGCAACAGGCATAAATGATGACCGGTCATAAGTGTGAGGACTGGTCAAAAGTGTGAGAACCTGTCAGAAATCACTTTTTTCAGCCGTCTGGGTAGTCCCTATGCACAGTTTAGGCTTAAGTATACGAAAGTTTGGTGGTTGAGACACGAAGGACTTCACAGAGATGGCTATCAGTCATTCTGGATCTCAGTCTGCTTTTGTTCTGATTTAACAGAGAAAATGTTTGTTCACATATGTATGTTGAGCCGAACAGGCTCATCATTCTTTTTGCATGGCGTCTCATCAGAGGAAACTTGGCATGATCCAAATTCTGATAGAAGTCAGGGAGGGAGAGAAGCTGATGTTGACTCTTCAGAGAATCATCACATTGCATTTCAATCAGTTCTAACTGCAGACTCTCCTCCACTTCTTCTGCATCCACCAGGAAGGGGGTCGAGAACAGCTTGATTTGTTTTTCAATGACAGAAAAATCTTGAAAACGCTGGTTGAATTCTGTCACGAGAGATGTAATTACAGAAACATATTTCTCCTTTTAGCAGAAAGGTCTGCCTTTGGAAAAGCAGACTTGATTTCAGACAGCGAGGGAAGTGTACAGCATTAAAGCTTCAGTAGTTGTGTCTCAAACAGGCGGAGCTTTACACAGAAGGCTTTCATGCGCATACAGGTGTGATACCAGCTGTTCTTTGCCTTGTAGGTTCTTGTTCAGTGTATTCAGATGATGAGTAAGATCAACTAAAATGCCAGGTCTGCCAGCCACAGAGGGTCACTCAGTTCATGAAGAGGTCGGTCCTTCTCTTTCAAAAATTGTCGATTTCTGATCTCAGCGAATAAAACCCCTGCAGCACAGAGCCACGGCTGAGCCAGCGCACATCAGAGTGGTAGAGTACATCCACGTATTCAGCATCCACGTCAGATAAGAAAGCTTGAAATTCCCTGTGGTACAGTCCTCTAGCTCGAATTATGTTGACAGTTTTTACAACAGTGTTCATCACATTGCCCAGCTGCACAGTCTTGGCACACAGTGCTTCTTGGTGGATTATACAGTGCATCCTAACAGCCTCACCTCCGCTCTTTACCTTGACGCACACCATGGATGCCATTCCTTTGCGCCACCCGTCATGGCCGGAGCTCCATCCGTTGTTACTCCACAGAGCTTGTCCCATTTAAGCCCCATCTTTTCAACTGCCTCTGACACAGCGTCAAAATATTTCCACCTGTCGTTGTGCCTTTTAGGCTCATCATATCAAGCAGCTCCTCCGTACAGCAAAAATTATCATCGACTCCCCGCAAAAAAATTAAAAGCTGTGCGGTGTCTGTGGCGTCTGTGCTCTCATCGCATGCTATCGAGTAAAAATCAAAAGCACAAGCTTTCTCTCTCAGCTGAAGTTTCAGGTTAGCTGACAAGTCCTCGATTCTCCGCACCACTGTATTTCTGGATAAGGTCACATTGTTGAAATCCTGCACTTTTTCCGGGCACATTACTTCTGTGACTTTGATGAGGCACTGCTTTATGAAATCACCGTCTGAGAACGGTTTGCCATGCTGGGCAATAAGTTTTGCGACTTCATAGCTTGCTGCTGTGGCGTTTTCCTGTATTTTGTTAGCACGAAATAAAAACTGTTGTTGAGCTTGCAGGCTAGCTGCCATTTGCTTGAATTGGTGTGGCTTCTCCCTGTTAGGGCTGGTGAAGATGAGAGGATTAGCAGAGATGGCAAAATAGATTTTCTTGATTAGAGAAAGGACAATAATTACATTTATTAGTGACTGAAAATCCCTTATGGACTTTTTGTTGAAACATGAAAAAAATGAGCTTGATATATATTTGATAATGAAAAAGGGCAAATTATGGAAAGAAAGAACTTGTCAGGCAACCTTAGAGAGAGAGAAGGTAAGATATAAATGCCCTTATTCTCTGCTGCTGAGATCAGAAGCCACATCTGTTTTTCTTTTCTTTCTTTTTTTTCTATTCTATATTTTTTATTTGCATTTTCACTTACATATATATTACTTTTATTTGCTCTCCTTACCTTTTTCTTTCATAATTTGTATTGTTTTTATTCCTTCAGAAATTTCTTCAATATGAATTATATATCTAATTTTCTTTGCTTAGTCTTGCACCCAGATTGATGTAGAATGTAAGGACAGAATCAACATCTGTGGAAGGTGAACTAAGTGCTTGGTCAGAATTCATCTATTGAGTCAAAATGATCCCATCCACTCTGGTCCATTACAGCAAATATAAATCTAATCAAATGGTAATAATATTTTAAATATATATAATTTTAGAATACACACATTGTGATATTAGGTTGGTTTTTTTTAAAGTTAAGACTTTTGTGGTAGACCCCGGAAGCTTCATAGTCCCCGGAGTTATGCCTGTCTTGCATGACAAAAAATCCGGGCTTTCTGGCTCCAATGGAAGGAGGGAAGTGTGTGAGGCCTTTTCCCTGGCTGCCCTGATCATTCAGGAGCACCTTCCCTGCCCCTCTCCTCCCTCATCTCTTTGGCTTAGGCCTCAAAGCCTGTTTTTGCAGAGTTTTCAGGGCTGTGGTCATAACTTGGTGCAAAGGCTGTGGCTCCTGGGGGCAGAGCTGCTTTTCAAAGCAGGTAATGTAAGCCTCTTCCCCAGAGGGATCCTGTTGAGGTCTTCTGTGATGTCTAGGATGGACATTATACTCTTTCATCACGGCAACATCTTCATTGCAAATCAAACAGACACACTTTCCGTTGATTTCTTTAAAGAAATATTCATTTTCCCACCGTGTTTGAAATCTTCTACACTCACTTGCTATCTTGCGTTTCTTGTGCTGCCATTTCTGATGACTCGTGGTAAATATTTAGGACTATATTAGAGGCCTGAAAACCTGGGACATTACAATACAGATGGATACAGTCAGTCTACTAAAAGCAACAATATGTGGATATCATCTTCATTTAAGGGGAAAATGTTTCATATTCATTCATCTTGGGGTGTCAAACTTGGTCCTTAAGACTTGTGGACTTCAACTCCCAGAGTCCTCAGCCAGCAAAGCTGGCTGAGGAACTCTGGGAACTGAAGTCCACAAGTCTTAAAGAGACCAAGTTTGGACACCCCTGATCTTGGCTTTGTTTTGTATTTGGTATGAATAGAACTGCTGGGCCGGGCACGCCAGCAGCCTCTTTCGCGCTTGCCGCCTCCTCACCTGTTTCTCGATGGCTGTCACTGCCGCCACGCGTGTCCGACATGGGGAGGCGCGAGGAGCCTCGCCAGGCGGCCCGGGGAAGGCGAGGGTAGAACTGCTGGGGGCAGGCACGGCCAGCAGCCTCTTCCCCGCCGCCTCCTCTGCCCTTCCTTCATTATTCCCACCATGGGGAGGAGCAGCGTGTTCTGCGAAAGGCCATATTAAATTATACTTCCAGAATTTGCTGCGGGCCAATAAAAACTGACCCGCAGGCCGCAGTTGGCCCGCGGGCCGTAGTTTGGACACCCCTGTTCTAAATGTACATAAGTTATAATTAAATGTGTGGCAGAAAGTGGACTCTGGGTGTGTTTTTCCAAATGTAGTAAGTGAGGTTGAATGTGTATAGTTTTAGAAGAGCTGTGTGCGTGTGTGTACATACACATACAGCATACTGTATATAGTAGATAATGTATCTTTTTGTGTGCCTATATACACTCTATACTATGTAATACGTATGGTATATATATACATAGAATTAAATAGCATATTTTGGATGTTAAGTAGTAGTAGTAAATAAATAGACAGAGAAATTGTATTTTCTTTGAGGCGAGGAGAGGCCAGCACCCTAACTCTAACCCTAACCCTTGACCTGAGTGATGTCAAGTTGGCGTCACCCACCCAGTCACATGATCATTCAGCTACGCCCACCCAGTCACATGACCACCAAGCCACACCTACCATCACATGACCATCAAGCCACACCCACAAAATAAGCCATGCCCACAGAAAAAATTTGGAATCCACCACTGATTAGGGGTCTGGGGTCTAAAACATATGAAGAATGGCTACAGGAACTGGGCATGGCTAGTCTAGTGCAGAGAAGGACCAGGGGAGACAAGATAGCAATGTTCCAATATTTGAGGGGCTGCCACAGAGAGGAGGGGGTCAAGCTATTCTCCAAGGCACCTGAAGGCCAGACAAGGAATAATGGAGGGAAACTGAACAAGGAGAGATTCAACCTGGAAATAAAGAGGAATTTTGTGACAGTGAGAACAGTCAACCAATGGAAAAGCTTGCCTTCAGAAGTTATAGGTGCTTCATCACTGGAGGCTTTCAAGAAAAGATTGGACTGCCAATTCTGAGAAATGTTGTAGGGTCTCCTGCTTGGGCGGGCGGTTAGACTAGATGATCTACAGATCCCTTCCAACTCTGTTAATCCGTAATCCTCTCAAAAACCACTGCCTTGGTCTTGGACTTTGCTGAGGCTACAGTATGAACACAGGCATCTTCTGATTCCTGCCCAGGCATGACATCTGCATAAACAGAGTGTTTAGATATTTATTTTTAATTTTAGGCATTAGTATGTCTGGTGAATGAAGGACATTTGGGATATCATTAATGTACAGATTAAAGAAATGGGAGCAAATATCTATCCTTGTCTGGACCCTTGATTGGTGTGGCTTCTCCCTGTTAGGGCTGGTGAAGATGAGAGGATTAGCAGAGATGGCAAAATAGATTTTCTTGATTAGAGAAAGGACAATAATTACATTTATTAGTGACTGAAAATCCCTTATGGACTTTTTGTTGAAACATGAAAAAAATGAGCTTGATATATATTTGATAATGAAAAAGGGCAAATTATGGAAAGAAAGAACTTGTCAGGCAACCTTAGAGAGAGAGAAGGTAAGATATAAATGCCCTTATTCTCTGCTGCTGAGATCAGAAGCCACATCTGTTTTTCTTTTCTTTCTTTTCTTTCTATTCTATATTTTTTATTTGCATTTTCACTTACATATATATTACTTTTATTTACTCTCCTTACCTTTTTCTTTCATAATTTGTATTGTTTTTATTCTCTTTGCTTAGTCTTGCACCCAGATTGATGTAGAATGTAAGGACAGAATCAACATCTGTGGAAGGTGAACTAAGTGCTTGGTCAGAATTCATCTATTGAGTCAAAATGATCCCATCCACTCTGGTCCATTACAGCAAATATAAATCTAATCAAATGGTAATAATATTTTAAATATATATAATTTTAGAATACACACATTGTGATATTAGGTTGGTTTTTTTTAAAGTTAAGACTTTTGTGGTAGACCCCGGAAGCTTCATAGTCCCCGGAGTTATGCCTGTCTTGCATGACAAAAAATCCGGGCTTTCTGGCTCCAATGGAAGGAGGGAAGTGTGTGAGGCCTTTTCCCTGGCTGCCCTGATCATTCAGGAGCACCTTCCCTGCCCCTCTCCTCCCTCATCTCTTTGGCTTAGGCCTCAAAGCCTGTTTTTGCAGAGTTTTCAGGGCTGTGGTCATAACTTGGTGCAAAGGCTGTGGCTCCTGGGGGCAGAGCTGCTTTTCAAAGCAGGTAATGTAAGCCTCTTCCCCAGAGGGATCCTGTTGAGGTCTTCTGTGATGTCTAGGATGGACCTCCCCTTTGTCTCTGGAATGAAGAGGTAGGTGAAAAGTCCCATTCCGATGAGCACACTGAAGAAGATGAGGAAGCAGTAGTGGCCAAGGGCCTCCTAAGGACAGAAAATCAGAGATAAGGATGAGTTTCTTGGCTGCAGTATAGAGCGGAGACTGAGGTGCAACTGAGGTCTTGCCAGACTGTAGAAAGGGTAAGAATTTCCCATGGTTAAAGGTGACAGATTCACTGTCTAACCTCAGTTCACTCTGGACTTTCTGAATGAAATCAGACACTTTCTGGATTTCTCAAGAAAGGCTCTCTTCCCAGAACCACAATCTCCCCTGCACAGTTGTTTGGGGCTGAAGGGGGAAAGCACTGGAGAACTGAAAACCTAATTAAATCCAAGCCACTGAGTGAATCTGATGGACAACGGGTGAGTTGGACAATAAGAAAGTCCTTTTTACCCATCTCATAGCTCCAAGAAGGAATGGACAAAGTGCTCAGTGGCTCAAACTAAAAAGAGGTTGGACAAATTCAAGAGAGCTCAGAAAGGCCTGGACATGGATGGATGTGTCGCTGAAAGTCAGGAGCAGCACAGGCCCTTTCTGGAGGCAGGAACCCAGGGGTGAAATTTGACTGGTTTGGACTGGATCATGCATACCAGTAGCAGTGATTTTAAATGTTTCACCAAATTGATAAAAACCACCCCTGGTTGGCCCCACCTGCCCAGGTGCAAGCTGGCCACAGGGACTGCCGGAAAGGCTGCGTGGAAGGTAGGCAAGCAAACATCTTGGGGCTGTTGTGGTCCATCAGCAGCCTACAGAGCTGGCAATGGAGTTGGACAGCAGTGAGGCTGAGGTGAGGCCAGGGCCATTGGGAAGTGAGGTGCAGACTCCAGAGCCTCCAGAGACTGATAGTAGTTTGGCAGAGGAACAGGAGGAGCCTGTTCCTAATGCACACATGAGAAGAGCTGCCAGAAGGCAAGAGCAGCTCAAGCAGAGGACAAATCGGGAGTAGGGCCAAGAGATGATTGACCCCTCCCATAAGGCTTAAAACAGACCAGCATCAGTGTTTCAGCTTTGCCGGAAAACAACGTTGTAGCTGCGTCTTCTGCTTCGTCCTCTGCTCTGTGTACGTCTTTGTTTTTGTGGCTTCTGGACATTTGCCAGGGAGGGCCTTTGGCAGTTTGCCTAATTGGACTAAGGTTTGTGAGATAACTAGGGAGTTTGTGTTGGGAAGCATTTGAGTTGAACGACGCTGGGTTTGAGTTTAACGATGCTGGGAATGAAATAATTCCCAGCTGTTCAAATAAAGTTTGTTTTTCCATGGACTAAGTTTATTACTGCCTACTTGGGCCTGAGTCGCAACAGGGGCCACCCCGCCGCAGGGAAGGGAGCTAGCAGCCTACTCCCTTCCCCGCAGCCCTGCCATGTTTGCCTGCCTTCCAGTGGCCTTCCTGGCAGTCCCCCATGTCCACTTGCCTTCTGAGATCCAGTCCCACATCCAGCCCTTGATGGGAGATCCACCGCTTCCAGGCCGGGCCAGAAGGGTGGGCAGCTGGCCTTTGGGGGAGACACAGCCACTGTGCTGGAGCCAAGAGAGGATGTGGTAGCAGTACCACATGTGCAGTCACGGGACATCCTCCCTCCCTCCTGGAGTGCTGTTATCCCCCCAAGCTCGCCTTTACTTCTGCTGCCTGCTGGCCCATTGGGGCAGCGTAAATACTACTTTTGTCCTTCTCTTTCTGGATGCAGCATTTCTGCTTGTTGGGCCACTTCCCTGAAGCTAGCAGCTCCGTGGCAGCTGCTTTGCTTTTTCTCTCTTTTTGGGAGGCTCGCAGGAGGCTTGCACAGCGGCACCAGCATGATGGAAGCAGGCAATCCAGATGCCCTGTGCTGGTGCTTATTTGCTGCAGCTGCAGGCAAGTCAAGTGACAGTGGGATGAAGGGGCTGGTGCATTGGGATCGCCTCTACCTCGCCCGTGCCTCTGCCTCCCCCTTCTGCTGGTGCCACCCCGCAAGCCTCCCATGAGGAAAAAGAGGGAAAAAGCAAAACAGCTGGCTACGGAGCTGCCAACTTTGGGAAGTGGCCCAACAGGCAGAAGTGCCGCGCCCAGAAAGAGACAGGCGAAAATCATTCTGCACTGAAGCAGAGGCATTCCGAGCTTTTAGCATATCGCAGGGTTGCAACACTGAAGGTTCAGAATGGAGCCATTTTCATGAAAGGCAGAAAAATGGGGAAGGGGATTTTCCTGCCTGTCAACCATTCCTGAAGCCCAGCACAGACTGAGGGAAGGATGATAGGCAGGAAAATTCCCCTCTCAATTTTCCTGCCATTCATGACAAGGAGTGGTTGGGATGGGAGGGGCCGGGTGAGGTGCCTCTGGACATGAGTGATGTTGAGTTGGCCACACCTACCCAGTCACATGACCTCCCCCCACCAAGCCATGCCCACCAAGCCACGCCCACAGAACTGGTAGGGAAAATTTTTGAATTTCACCCCTGCAGAAACTTAAAGGACTGGTGGCTGAAGGAAGCATTGAAGACATTTTTCAACCTTCCTCCAAGCAATGAAGCAGAACAGGGAAGCAGGCAGAGGAGAGAGGCAGAAGGGGAAAGTAAAATTCTTCTGGCGTTTTTGGCTGTCAATTCTTTAATCCAGGGGAATGATTACTCCTGGGGTGACAGTATTACCCCGGCTTTCACTTCCTCATGTCTCAGGGAAGCAGATATTTTGGTACCAATTCTTTGAGCACCCTCACTTGCTTCTCCCCACAGAGTGGTAGTTGAAGAGCCACTTAAAGAAGTTGAAGTGGGGTGCAGCCTCCCTGGGGCAAATCTTCCTGTGGGTGCCAGCTGCTGCTGCTTCTGCTGCTGGTGCAGGTGGTGATGACAATGATTTGCCTTTTTGTACATTTTGGGTCTCAAAATCTTATGCTCTGCTTATTAATTATCAATTGATTTAAAAAAGTTTCTTTCATGCTCTTTCTCCAGCAGCTCCAAGCAGTTCCACTTTATCTCTAGAGCTGCACTCTGTGAGGAAGCTTAGGCCGAGGGTGTTTGACTGGCTCAAGCTCTGGTCAGTCAGGTCCCTTTTGAATGAGGCTCTCTAAAGTGCCTTGGAGCTCAAAAGTCAAAATGGGAAAGAAGGAAAGGAAGACCAGAGTCTTCATTTGGGCAAAGAAGTGGGGTGGATGGGGAACCCTCTTTGGAAATGATTGAAAGAAACAGTAAAAAAATGCTATATTGAACTGCTCTTTTAAAGACTCTTGAAGTGTAGCAGAAGCAAATCCAAATGATATTCTTTAAAGCGAACACATTTCTCTGAAATTAAGAATGATAAGAATGTTTTGAAATGGTTCATTGGAAATCAGCTTTAAAATCAATCACCAAGATTGTCATTACATACATGACTCATGCTATTATTTTAATTAATTTCTCCTTTCCTGTGGATACATGGCCTTCAGTCCAACTTACCACCACAAAGGGAAAGCCTATGCCAGTGATAAAGAGGCCCAACCAGCTGAACGAGACAGCTACGGCAAGGGCGGAGGGTTGTGCATCAGGACGGAAAATCTCCACCATGACAGAGAAGATGGCACCAGCTGAAAGAAGAGACAGCCGTAGAATGTCAAGAGTCTCTCTCCTTGCAGGATTCATGTTCCATGCTCCTGAGCAGCCCTGGGTCCCTTGTGCCCCTCCCTGTCAGAGCTCACCATGGCCATGCCCTGGTGCATGAAACAGCTTGCTGAGATCGCTCCTGGCACCCTCTAATCTCTGTATGTTGTTCACTTAATTTAAAGTATGTCACAGTTCATAGTCAGGATTCTGGTCCCCACACCCCTGTGTGAACATGTTCAAGCACATAGTATTCTACTTCTGCCCCCAAGATGAGCCAGGGGAGGGGAAGACCCATCACACCCGTGCCACAATATGAGATGATAATAATAATCTGATGCACGAAATGCACTCCATGGGAGCAAAGCTGTTTTTTCAAGATAGGTCTTTTGGGGAACAACTGTTGTTAGTCTTTTGGTGTTTTCTTGGCACTGTCCCAGATTTTTTTTGGGGGGCAGGGGTGTGTGGTCCCACAGTTATCTACACATTAATCATAATCAAATATTAATACTATGTGCTTACCCATTTTAGTGAGCTTTCCTTATATAATTGGTGTTTTCTTTTATACTTTTATATTTCTAACTTCTGTTTCTGTTACTTAGCCATTGATAAAACAAATCCCATGTTAAAAAGTATTCGAAGCCTTCTCCTTGATTTAAATTTTTACTTTAATCATTTCTGCACATTCTAATTTTTTTTTCTCATTTTCATATCTTCGTTTTTCCACTGTTGTGCAAACACAATTCTAGCAGCTGTTAACATGTGTAAAATTAAATATGTATTGTATTCCCTTTAAAATACTCAACAAAATATTTCTGGCTTTAAATCCATATCTTGCTTTACCGTTGCTTCTAACCATGATGACACCACTAACTCTTGACTTGTACTGACCTAGATACTCAACCTACTTCATATATTCCTGTTCTTTGAACTGGGAAATAAATTTCATAAGAAAGAATTCAGTATTGCTCTGTGGATGTACCTTTTCTTCTTGATCTAACTTCTTGGCTCCTAAAAAGAACATTTTATCTTTCTTGTTTGTTGGACCCTGAACACATCCTGAAAAGACTACATTGTTGGGTGAAAACAGAGATCCCTTCTGTTGCCTTTAGTCCTCAGTTTACAACCACAATCAAATCCAAATCCAAAGGACAATATTGTTTCTTTTCTTTTGCATTAGTGTTTAACAGAATGAAAAAGCAAAGTAATATGATCTCTTTCTTCACCAAGAGACCAAGACTAGAACAATCAGATACAACAGAATTGAACCCAAAACCATCAGAACCAGAAGCACTACTGCCACCACTTGAACATGGAGAAAGCAGCAAATCAATCTCCTCAACTAAAAGTCTTCCCAATCTTCCAGACTGCTGGACATTTCAGCAATACAGCAACTTTCAAGAGATGTATGATGGTCTGAAAGATGCACACAAAAAGTTAGGTTGTAAGTACTGCATGAACATGATTTCACATTTGAGAAAGATGTTCATGTTTCCAAAGAATGGAAACACTTCAAGATTGAGGTGGCAGGGACAAGTAAAGAGGTACAGTAAGCATCTCTTAGGGAAAAAATGAAAGAACATTTTACATCAAAATCTCACACCATTTGCAGAGACAACTAAAACAACGGGAACTGGATGCAATCACAAAATCAGTAGATAGGTCAACTGACAAACATTTACTACTTGTAGAGTTTTTCTTACAGTTTACAGTCTGGCACAAAGATGTAAACCATTTTCAGACATAGAAGGAGAGGTAAAATTGTTAACTACAGTTGGAGTAGATCTGGGAATAGGATTGCATTCACGGAGAAGTGCAGTGAAAATAGTTGCTTTCATTGCAAACAAAATTAAAACCGAAATGTTTAGTAGTATTATTGGGCAGAATCTAAAAATACGTTTGATAATTGACAAAGCCTCAACGCTATCATGCAAACTAATTGTGATTTTTGTAAAAGTTGAGGATTCAGATAACTGAACAATAATTTTTGTTGAGCTTGTGAAATTGGAAAAACAAGATATAAAGACAATATGTTCTTCAGTGATGGGAAGTTTATAAAAGTTTACTGTGGAATATCTGCAAAAACATTTAATAGCATTTTGCTCTGCTGGTGCCAGCGTTATGCTTGGGTGAAAATCTGGAGCGAGCACTAGACTAGCAAGAGTTCCCAAACATCGTAATATGGCACTGCTTGAACCATCGCCTGGTTTTAGATGACTCCGTAAAGCAGTGGTCACCAACTGGTGGTCCGTGAGAACATTTTGGTGGTCCGCAGAAACATTATTTGCGTTTTTTATATTGCACTAAATCAGGGGTTCTCAAACTACGGCCCCTGGGACAGATATGTACAATGAATGTTTGTGCTGCTACAGAGAGTCTCCCCCTTGGGGTCTTTTTGTGTGGGTAGAAGGGGGGCAGAAATTCCAACTTGGGGTCTGCTTCAGCCTCCTGGTGCAGAGCTTTGGGCGAACGCTGGAGGGAAGCGCTGCTAGTGGTGAAGAGCTGGAGGGCCTTGTTCCAGTGGGACTGCATCATGGCCTGGAACTGGCTGACCACCTCAGCTCACTGAGCCTCCAGGCACCGGTACCTGGCCTTGCATTCCTGCAGGTTTTCCCTTTGCTTGGAAAGCCTATTTATTTTTATTTATTTATTTATTTTATTAAATTTTTATACCGCCCTTCTCCCGAAGGACTCAGGGCGGTGTACAGCCAAGATAAAATACAGGAATATATACAAATTAAAACATTTAAAACCTAGCAAATTACAATAAAGGCTGATAATTAAAATTTAGTTTTAAAAATTTAAAAATATTAATAAAACCCTGAATTAAAATTTAACACTATTATGCCAGTCCCGCTTGAATAAATAGGTGTGTTTTTAGCTCACGACGGAAGGTCTGAAGATCCGGCACTTGACGTAAGCCAGGGGGAAGTTCGTTCCAGAGCGTCGGTGCCCCCACAGAGAAGGCCCTACTCCTGGGGGCCACCAGCCGACACTGTTTGGTGGACGGCATCCTAAGGAGACCCTCTCTGTGAGATCGTACGGGTCGGTGGGAGGCATAAGGTAACAGCAGGCGGTCTCGTAAGTACCCGGATCCTAAGCTATGGAGCGCTTTAAAGGTGGTAACCAAAATCTTGAAGCGCACCCGGAAAACCACAGGAAGCCAGTGCAGGCTACAGAGTAGTGGTGTTACGTGGGAGCCACGAGCGGCTCCCGTTACCACTCGCGCAGCCGCATTCTGGACTAACTGTAGCCTCTGGGTGCACCTCAAGGGCAGCCCCATGTAGAGAGCATTGCAGTAATCCAACCTAGATGTAACCAGAGCGTGAGTGACCGTGCATAAGGCATCCCGGTCAAGGAAGGGACGCAACTGGCGGACCAAGCGAACTTGGTAAAAGGCCCTCCTGGAGACGGCCGCCAGATGTTCATCAAAGGACAGCCGTCCATCCAGGAGGACGCCCAAGTTGCGAACCACCTCCTTTGGGGCCACTAACTCACCCCCAACAGTCAGCTGCGGATGCAGCTGACTGTACCGGGGTGCCGGCATCCACAGCCACTCCATCTTGGAGGGATTGAGCTTGAGTCTGTTTCTCCCCATCCAGACCCATACAGCTTCCAGGCACCGGGACAGCACTTCGACCGCTTCGTTGGGGTGGTCCAGGGTGGAAAGGTACAGCTGAGTATCGTCAGCGTACAGATGATAACTCACCCCGAAACCACTGATGACCTCACCCAACGGCTTCATATAGATGTTGAACAGGGTAGGCAAGAGAATCGACCCCTGAGGCACCCCACAAGTGAGGCGCCTCGAGGACGACCTCTGCCCCCCCGTCAACACCGTCTGCGACCGGTCAGAGAGATAGGAGAAGAACCACCGACAAACGGTGCCCCCCACTCCCAATCCCTCCAACTGGCACAGCAGGATACCATCGTCGATGGTATCGAAAGCCGCTGAGAGGTCTAATAGGACCAAGGCAGAGGAGCAACCCCTATCCCTGGCCCTCCAGAGGTCATCCACCAACGCGACCAAAGCCGTCTCCGTGCTATAACCGGGTCGGAAGCCGGACTGGAACGGGTCTAGATAGACAGTTTCCTCCAGGTGCCAGGGGAGCTGCCATGCAACCACACTCTCTACAACCTTCGCCACAAAGCGAAGGTTGGAGACTGGACGATAATTTCCCAAAATAGCTGGGTCCAGGGAAGGCTTCTTTAGGAGGGGTCTCACCACTGCCTCTTTCAAGGCGGCGGGGAAAACCCCTTCCACCAAAGAAGCATTTATAATCCCCTGGAGCCAGCCTCGTGTCACTTCCTGAGCAGCCAGCACTAACCAGGAAGGACACCGGTCCAGTAAACATGTAATTGCATGCAACCCCCCCAGCAACCTGTCCACGTCCTCGAGAGCCACAGAATCAAACTCATCCCAAATAACATCAGCAAGACGTGTCTCTGTCATCCCAGTTGGATCGCCGCAATCTTGGTCCAAACTATCCCGAAGCTGAACGATTTTATCGTATAGATAACCGTTAAACTCCTCAGCTCGTCCCTGTAAGGGGTCATCCCATCCCTCTTGATGAAGGAGGGAACGGGTCACCCGAAACAAGGCGGCTGGGCGGTTATCTGCCGATGCAATGAGGGTGGAAACGTAAGAACGTTTCGCCTCCTTCATTGCCACTAGGTAGGTCTTAGTAAAAGACCTCACTAGTGTCCGATCAGCCTCAGAATGGCTGGACCTCCAGGTGCTCTCTAGGCGTCTTCTCCAGCGTTTCATCTCTCTCAGCTCCTTGGAGAACCAGGGAGCCAATTGAGATCTACGCCGGGTCAGAGGCTGCAAAGGCACGACACGGTCCAAAGCCCCAGCCGCGGCCCGTTCCCAGGCCGCAACCAGTTCTTCAGTCGTGCCGTGGGTAAGATCCTCAGGAAACAGCCCAAGCTCCGTCAGGAACCTCTCCGGGTCCATCAGGCGCCTGGGACGGAACCAACGCATTGGTTCCGTCTCCCTGCGGTGGTGGGCAGCGGTCTGAAAGTCTAGGCGAAGAAGAAAATGATCTGACCATGACACCGGTTCCTTCACTATATCTCCTAAAACCAGATCATTAACCCACTGACCAGAGATAAAAATCAAATCTAGCGCGCCTCCCCCGCTGTGTGTAGGGCCATCAGTTACTTGAATCAGGTCCAAGGCCGTCATGGAGGCCTGGAACTCCTGAACCACCGTTGATGACAAGCCGGCCGATGGCAAGTTGAAATCCCCCAAAACCATAAGTCTGGGAATCTCAACCGCCATGCCAGCAAGCACCTCTAGAAGCTCAGGTAGGGCTGTAGTCACGCAGCAAGGAGCCAGGTACGCGATCAACAGTCCCATCTGATTCCGATGGCCCCACTTCACAAAGAGGGATTTACAACCAGCTATCTGAGGAACAGTGCACTCCCTCAGCTCCAGACTTTCTTTAATCACAACCGCCACCCCCCCACCCCTACATTGGGCCCTCGGCTGATGAAATGCCCGGAAACCCGGAGTGCACAGTTCAACCAGGGGTACACCCCCTTCTGTGCCCAACCAGGTCTCCGTAATGCCCATAAAGTCCACGGACTCCCTCTGAATAAGATCACAAATCAGGGGAGCCTTGTTAACCACGGACCGGGCATTGCAAAGCATTAGCCGAAGACCCAAACTCTGAGGGTCTTGACCATCCGGGGAACGAATAAGGACTGGGGGGCCAGAGCATGTGATCGCTTTTAAACATCGAACACGTGCTCCCAAAGCACGATACGGCCCCCTGCCTCCGCCATATCTGCCTCTCCCACTTACCGTACAGATGGAATAACACTCTCTGCACAATCCCCTCCTCCCCTGTCTTCGGACCAACTGAAATAATGTCATGAGCGCACGCTGGGACTGGACATACCCTCCTCGATGGGTTCCCCACCCTCCCCCCCATCCCCCCCAACCCAAACCCGTCAGTTCCCACCCTCCCCTTAAAATTCCCATTAAAACTCCCCCTAAAAAGCCGATTAAAACAGTTAGTTAAAAATCCCCTGAGTCTCCTATTTTTGGCATGCCATCTCTCGGGGTTCCAAAACCCATCCTCAAGATGGGCGGGGGGCCCATAATGTGGGGGGCCAAACCCGCGAGAGAGGGGAATCTCGCAGGGCAAGAAGGTCAGCCGCTGTAAATGTCCGCATGATAAGAGTCAGGCAAGCAGACCCATCCTGGACCTGTCAAGATGATAATTGACACACCAGTAATTCCGGGTGAAAGACAGACGAGATATAGTTCTTAGGCGGTGGATGAACAAAACCGGCATGATTCAGTCAGAACACCAACCCCTCGTATCCAATCCCGAGGGGTGGTCTATGGACGAGGGAAAGGGGGAAAAGGATGAAGTCCTACAATAGTCTAGCTAGGATTGTCCAGGACCATCCACAATTCCCCCAACTGGGGGCCAAAGATCTTCAAAGGGTCCCCTTGCAGCCAGCCCATGAGCGTCCTCCAAGATGATAAAAAGGCGCCCACATGGCCCGTGGTCGTCCTTCAAGTTGACAAAGAGGGCGTCCACCGAGCCTGTTAGCGACCGCCAGGCCGAACGCCGCCAGGCTGAAGCACGCGCCCAATGGGCCAAGCCGCTCCACCGACGAGGCATCCCTCTCCCAAAGTCTGGGGGGGGCAAAGGACTCAAAAAAGCCCCCACAGATGGCCCATAGACATCCTCTAGGTGATAGGGAGGGCGTCCACTAGGCCCGTGGACAACCTTCAGGGTGGCAAAGAAGGCGACCATCGGACCTCTTCGTGGCCACTAAGCCAGGCCGCCAGCTGGTGTAGGCCACTCATCCGCCAGGCTTGCTGGGTCATGCCACCGGCCCCGACTACTGAGCCGGTTTGCCGGACCCAGCCGCCCACCAACAGGCTAAGCCATCGCCAGACCGGTCCAGCCAGGCCGCCGCCACCGCTGCCACTGCCGACAGCACCGCCGCTGCCGGGGGGAGAGAGCTCCGAGGCTCCTCCCGGAGCAACGCCAGGCCAGGCTGCCGCCGCCACCGAAGAACTCGGCCGCCGCCACCGCTGCTAGAAGAGGCCAGGCTGCCCACACCACCGACAACACTGCCATCAAAGGGGAGAAGGCTCTAAGGCCCCTCCCGAAGCAGCGCCAAGCTGGGCCGCTGCCGCCGGCGCCGGAAAACCGGCCGCCACCGCCGCCACCGCTGGAAAAGGCCGGGCCACTGCCGCTGCCGCCGTCGGACATACCACCGCCGGAGGGAGAGCGCTCCGGGACTCCTCCTGAGGGAACCCGGAGCCGCCCCGCCTCAATCCGCCCATCCTCCGACCTACCGCACTGTCTTCTACCCCGGCGGGGGGTCCAAGCTGTCAAAAGGACCCCCACCGACGCGGTCGGGTCCAAAATAGGCCCGTCGCCACAACAGCTGTTCAGCGGCGCGGCGCCATCTTGGACATGCGCAGAATGTTTATTCTCCTAGTCCTCAGTGAGGTGCTTCTGCTGAGCCTCCTTCTTGGTCAGATCCAATTTGAACTGAACTGTTTTGCCAACTCTTTCTTATGGTGGCTGCTTAGCTCCAGCAACTGCTTCCTGTTGAGGCCCTAAGGAGCCTAGGCAGGCAGGCGAGGAGGGGCTAGGAGGGGAGGGACAAGTAGAGGCTGGCGATCTGCACCCCTCAACGTGAGTGACATCAAGTTGACAATGGCCACTCAATCACCTGACCACCTAGCCATGCCCACCCAGCCGGTCATTAGGCAGATCATATTAATGGTCTACAGGATTTAAAATTATAAATTTAGTGGTCCCTGAGGTCTGAAAGGTTGGTGACCCCTGCCATAAGGTTGGTGACCCCTGCCATCAAGCAACTGAACCATTTCAAAATATTTCTAGACAAGATACCACTTTCCATAAATCCTGTAAGAGCCAGACAGAACTTTTCAACGTATCAGAACAACTTGGACTTGAAGTTGTAAAAACTGGAAGAATTTTGGGACCAAGATGGGCTGCCTGTAATTTAAGATCAACCGTAGCTATGTGGTGTGCTTATCCAGCGCTGCATCAGTTTTTTTCATGGAAATGAAAAATACCCAGGTATAGCTGCCAGTCCTGAAAATATAATTATTTTGACTGATTTGGCTTGATGATTGATATTCTGAATGAGATTTCTCTTCTGTCAAATGCACTGCAAGGAAGAAATACAGATATCATAAAGGCCAAAAAATTTGTGCTGAGATCAATTAAAGCATTTGAAATGCTTAGAGGGGGAAAGGGTCCATATGAAAAAAAGGTTGATGGAATGATTACTTCAGAATCCAATCAAGATGCAACCACACAGCCAACCAACCCACTTAGAGCAACACTCCTCACCTCCCCACCAGTATTTATAGAGAGATGGCAGCTCTGACCCTGCTTTGCTCACACAAGCATGAAACCGAAAACACCAGCCTCAAGATGATGAGTGAGAGCTCATCGAAATGTCGCCAAGATACTCTCAACCTTACACGGGAAAATACCTGAATATGCCAGGACCTACATATATATATATATAATACATACTTGACAAATAAAAAAAATAAAATATAAATAAATAAAATAAAGACATCGAAGATGATTGGAGAACTAGAAATTCAGCCCTGGTAAAGAGAGATGGGAGGAAATAGCTGTATTTATCTTGAGAAGGTAAATGTCAGGCTGCCTCTGATTATAACCAGGAAAGAAATACACCTTGACTTCATTTGCAAATAAAGAAAAGTATTTTTACTAGTTACATCTGGATAGCAGCAGTGCTAAGTTGAATCTGAGACAAAATATGGCTAACAATCTGTATCACCCTATTCCTCCCTCCTCTTTCCCAAAAGGTCATCAGGTCTGGTCCAATGCCAGCTCCTTCCCGGGGTCCCGTGGTGATCTTCTTCCGCAGGTCTCTGGTTGTCAATCATATCAGAAATGCAATGTCCGTTAGAGTTCGCGCTCAAACATTCCTGTTGAATTCAAAACATTAATCTCCCCTCCCACCTTAATTATGTCAGACCGACACTCTTAAAGGGCCCTCTCTACTTAACTTGAATCCAATAGCTATTTACATTAGAAATACAATCCCATGCTATCTAACAACTGAATATAAGGAGTACAAAGAGATACGAAGTTTGGAGTGGAGGCTGACAGTAAGATTGAAGGGACGTACAACTAGGCTCTTCAAATATTGGAAAGGATCTCACACAGAAGATCTCAGAGCAAAAGTATAACTTACAGAAAAATAGGTTCTGGTTGAATGTCAAGAAAAAATGCTCTTTGACCCTTGCTAAAGAAGATGGAAGCCTTCCCTTTATTCAGGTACTGAGTAGTGCCTATTTGTCATTTGCAAAATCAAGTTTCTTTCAACATTTAAGAAACAAGGAGGGCGGAGCTGACGTCATGATGACACGACAGGCGACCTGATAGCTCCAGGATTGCCGTTGATAATCTCCTCATCTAGATGGTCCTTTTTGGACCTCACTGTCCCATTGAGACAGTGATAAGGGCACATCCTGTTGATCCCAGGGATACGGCAAAGTCCCTAGTTGATCCAGGAGAACCCCTTTTTTCCGATGAGGAAGATTCAGCCATAAAAGCTGTTGAAGTTGGGACACCTCCGGAACAGAAGGACTTGAAAGGAACTGTGCCGGTGTGGTGAGCGACTCTTTTGTTAAAACTTTTTTTAGAAATCACCCTGAGATTTAAAGAAAATAGAGAATAAAAGAAGTTGAGCAGCGGATTTAAGACTATTTTAGAAGAAATGTTTTCCTTGCCTTTTTTTAAAAAATTTTTTCTCTTTGGAGTGGATGCCCATAGCTGATTTAGATACTGAAACTGGACTGATTGAACTGAGACTTGTTGGTCACCTTCTTTGGAATTTAAACATTTTATTGCTCTTTTTGTGAAAATTTTTATTCTTTTTTTCCCCAATATTTTTCAGCTTTCTTTTGAATTAAAAAAAAATTGATTCAATAAAGAGAGAACTATGCAGGTGCTCTAGTAGGTACTATCAGCAAAAAAAGTCTGAAAGTGGGAAAAACTTTCTGAGAATATTACAGCGACTCTGGAAAGAGAGCTGTAAATAAATACTGGAGAATTTATAAAAGAGGCCTTTTTCTCCCCCCCTCCCTTTTTTCTCTTTGATTGAAAAAAAAAAGCGAAGTGATTAATATTTATTCTCCTTTTTCTTTTTTTCTCTTTTTTGTCCCTCCACTCTTTTTCTTTTTGGGACTAATTGGACTATTGGATTAAGACATACAAGAGTCTGAAGAATTTATTAGATTTTCCTCTCTTTTTTCTCCTTCTTTTTCCTTTTTTATCTTTTTTCTTCCTCAATTACTACCCGAGGCTATTTTTTTCTATTGTGCTTTCTTGGACTCACCTTGATCTTTCCTATACTACAATGAGTAGAAAAGAAACAACATTTGGATTGGCCACTTCAACTCCCTCTTCCTCACCATTAGGGGTGAAAGGTCAATACAAATGATGCTTCAACAGGAAAAAGACAAGGAAATTATTTTACAGATGATTTGGCAAGGAATTCAAAAGCTGCAAACCGAAGTGGAAAACATTGAACTGCAATCAGAAAAAAATTGAACAAAGAACAGAAAAAAGAATGAGCAAAGAATGGAAAATACAGATGAAAAGGTGGAGAATATACATCAAATGATTAAAAAATATGAGGATAGGCTCCAAAAAATTGAGGAAAGAGAAGAACAGAGAGATAAAGAATTAGAAATATTGACAGCAGACTAGAGGAGGTTGAACGAGATAAAAGTGGAATATTGGGATGGGAGATGGACCTAGAAGAATTTTACCTTAGATTCCAAAACATAGAAGAGGAGAAGGGAGAAAACTTGGTAGAAATTTTGGTGGAAGCCCTAGAAATTAATAAAGGATGGTATTGATGAGATTTTTAGAGTACACACAAGATACGCAACAAGGCATAACCTCCCAAGGGAAGTTCTTATCAGATTCACCAAAAAATCTATTAAGCGCAAATATTGCAGGTTGCAAGAGACAAAACATTGAAATATAAAGATAAGGAAATTGTGGTGTTGAAACAAGTTCTGAGAAGAGTAAGAGAGATGAGAAGAGAATACCATTTTTTGACCAAAATTCTGTTGCAGAAAGGCATGAATTACAGATGGTTGGCACCAGAAGGACTGGTGTTTACATGGCAACAACAAAAATACAGGATTGATTCAATAGATAAAGCTAGAGAATTTTATGCAGAATATCTTAAAGAGAAAGAAATGGATACAAGTGGAGAAGTCACACTGATTGAATTACAGGAGACAGAACTGCTAGCGATGATTGAAAAAGAACAAGGCGCGGTGGGTGGCAAGGTTGAAGTTAGACCACAACATGAACCAAGATCAACTAGAGCTATAAATCCTAATTATAAAGTGTGAATATGGAAGAGAGGAAATGGATAATGATAAATATTACTGCAAGTTCAAGTCCCACCAGGCCCAAGGTTGACTCAGCCTTCCATCCTTTATAAGGTAGGTAAAATGAGGACCCAGATTGTTGGGGGCAATAAAAGTTGACTTTGTATATAATATACAAATGGATGAACACTATTGCTTAACACATTGTAAGCCGCCCTGAGTCTTCGGAGAAGGGCGGGATATAAATTTTTTTTAAAAATGGACTCAATTCAGCCACCAAAAGAAGAAAAATGTTTCACAAATTAGAAAAATTAAAACCAGACATAATCTGCTTACAAGAAGTATAAGGACTATAAGGGGCATGTATAAGAGCACAAAAGTGCCTACCGTTCTTGTCCTATTGTTCCCTTTCATTATATCAAATTAATATAGTTGCTGCATACTTTTGCTTATATATATGATGTGTTGTTGTTTTATGTCAATGTTTACGTATACTGTTGTGACAAAATAAAATAAAATAAAATAAGTACATATCCAAAATAGAATAGAATAGAATAGAATTTTATTGGCCAAGTGTGATTGGACACACAAGGAATTTGTCTTGGTGCATATGCTCTCAGTGTACATAAAAGAAAAGATACATTCATCAAGGTACAACATTTACAACACAATTGATGATCAATATATCAATATAAATCATAAGGATTGCCAGCAACAAGTTATAGTCATACAGTCATAAGTGGAAAGAGATTGGTGATGGGAACTATGAAACGATTAATAGTAGTGCAGATTCAGTAAATAGTCTGACAGTGTTGAGGGAATTATTTGTTTAGCAGAGTGATGGCCTTCGAAAAAACTGTTCTTGTGTCTAGTTGTTCTGGTGTGCAGTGCTCTCGTTTTGAGGGTAGGAGTTGAAACAGTTTATGTCCAGGATGCGAGGGATCTGCAAATATTTTCACGGCCTCTTCTTGATTCGTGCAGTACAGGTCCTCAATGGAAGGCAGGTTGGTAGCAATTATTTTCCTGCAGTTCTAATTATCCTCTGAAGTCTGTGTTTTCTTGTTGGGTTGCAGAACCGAACCAGACAGTTATAGAGGTGCAAATGACAGACTCAATAATTCCTCTGTAGAATTGGATCAGCAGCCTTGGGCAGTTTGAGCTACTGAGTTGAAAAGAACATGTTGTCCTTTTAATGATGTTTTTGATGTTAGCTGTCCATTTGAGATCTTGCGATATGATAGAACCCAGAAATTTGAAGGTTTCTACTGTTGATACTGTGTTGTCAAGTATTGTGAGAGGTGGAAGTATGGAAGGTTTTCCTAAAGTCTACCACCATTTCTACGGTTTTGAGTGTGTTCAGTTCCAGATTGTTTTGGTTGCACCACAAGGCTAGTCGTTCGACCTCTCGTCTATATCTTGGATTCGTCATTGTCTCGAATGAGACCAATCACTGTTGTGTCATCTGCGAACTTCAGTAGCTTAACAAATGGATCATTGGAGATGCAGTCATTGTATACAGAGAGAAGAGAAGTGGGAGACACAGCCTTTGTGCTAATTGTACAGGTATCTGGTGTGATTCTGCTTAGCTTCACCTGCTGCTTCCTGTTTGTTAGGAAGTTTGTGATCCACTTACAAGTCTGTTCAGGTACCTGTAGCTGATTTAGCTTAGTTAGAAGAGTGTCTGGAATGATGGTGTTGAATGCTGAACTAAAGTCTACAAAAAGGACCCTTGCATAGGTCTTTGGAGACTCAAGATGTTGTAGGATGTGCAGAGCCATATTAACAGCATCATCTGTTGATCTATTTGCTTGGTATGCAAATTGCAAGGGGTCTAAGAGCGGATTCGTGATGGTTTTCAGGTAGGAAAGCACTAGCCTTTCAAAGGTTTTCATGACTACAGATGTTAGAGCAACTGGTCTGTAGTCATTCAGTTCCTTGATGGTGGGCTTCTTCGGCAGTGGGATGATGGTAGAGTGTTTGAAGCAAGAAGGAACATAGCACATCTCTAGTGATTTATTGAAAATATGGGTGAAGATGGGGGCCAATTGGTCAGCACAGACTTTTAAGCAAGAAGGAGTTATCTTGTCTGGGCCTGGAGCAATATGAACATTTATTGATGCACCCAAAATTGGGGAAAATATTTACTTCATTGCCACAATGTAAGAAAAGAGGAATAGCTTTATACATAAGAGATACAATTGAGGCGAAGTTGATATATACAGATGAGAATGGTAGAATTTTGATGGTGGAAATAACAGATAACAATATGAAAATACTTATAATAGCAGTATACGCTCCAAATGACAACCAAGAAGACTTTTATAGAAAATTACATATGAAAATTACTGAGTTGGACCAAATCTCAACCAGCAAATGCTCTGTCTTACACATTGGAAAAAAGAATAGAACATTAAATACAAGCTTAATAGACATTACCTTGTAGATGACCCTCACCCCGTCAAAGACCTTGGAGTTTTCATATCTAAGTGCCAAAGCCCACTGCAACTACATCGCCAAACATTCTTTGGCTCAGTCTTTGTAAACAGCGATGGCTCATATCTGACATTCCTCAATCGTACCAAAAATGTTAACAACGACTTAACACATATAGACTTCACAGAAGATAATGTTGAAAAAGCCCTTCGCAACCTGAAACCATCATTATCTATTGGACCAGATGGACTATGTGCATACTTTTTAAAAAAACTTTCAATTAATATAGCTGAACCCCTAAGCATAATCTTAATAAAGTCAACTAGTTCCTTCCAAACTCTGGAGCCACAGTCATCCCTATCTTCAAAAAAGGAGATCCCAGCCTAGTTGAAAATTACAGACCTATCTTCTATGTTGTGTCTCATGCAAAGTAATGGAATCTATCATAAACCAACCCATTACTCCAAACAAACAACCTTCTCTAATAAACAATTTGGTTTCAGAAAAAAATTGTCTTGTAACCTACAACTTCTCCACTGCAAAAATATATGGACTACCAACCTTGATCAAGGAAAAGCAATAGATGCAATCTACATAGACTTCTGCAAAGCTTTGTTCAGTAGTACATGATAAACTTCTCCTCAAACTAAAATCCTACAGCATTTCGGGACCTCTTCACAATTGGATAAATGCCTTCCTTTCAAACAGACAACAAGTGGTCAAAATTGGCAACGCTACATCAAATCCTGTTCCTGTCAAAAGTGGTGTTCCCCAAGGTAGTGTTCTTGGACCAACGCTCATTATACATAAATGATCTCTGTGACCTTTCTCAAGTTATTGTGTTCTTCTGATCATCAAACATTTAATACACTACAATACTTATTAAGAAGATCGACTTTGTTTCATTTGTCTACTTGGCAACCCAAATATCCAGCAAATGCTCAGTCTTATATATTGGAAAGAATATCAACAAGTACAAACTTGATGTTACCTTACTGACAACCCTGTCAAAGATCAGAGTTTTCATATCAAATGACCTAAATGAAAGCCCACTGCAATTACATAGCAAAAATAAGAGTTGTAACCTAATTTTACAGCTTTTCCATCTGCACTACTAACTAGAGCATACAAAACATTTGCTGACCTTTTGAATATAGCTCATCCATCTGGAACCATACCATATCTCTGACATTAATACAATAAGATCCAGAAATATTTACTAGAAGAGTTCTTATAAAACAACAAAATACCTTATACCACCAGACTTGAAACCTGAGATTAGAAAACTTAGAACTACTTCATATGATGTGTTTAACACACAAAATCATCTATTGAAATATCCTTCCTGCAAAAAGACTACTTCATTTCAATGCAATAATACAAGAGCAAACAATAGATTCAAACTTAATGTCAACCGCTCAAACTTGATTGCAGAAATATGACTTAACAGAGTTAAACGCTTGAAAATTACCTGACTCCATAGTCTCTATTAAAATCCCAAACTTCAACCAAACTGTCTACTATTGACCACCCCATTCCTAAAAGGATTATAAGATAAGAGCACAAAAGTGCTATCCTGTCCTATTGTTCCCTTCATTATATCAAATTAACATAGCTATTGCATACTTTTACTTATATATATATATTTTCTTTTCATGATGTGTTTTTTTTAACAATGTTTGTTATACTGTTTGTGTATTCCCTAATGTTCCATTTCTTCTAATTGCTGTTTATTTGTACCACAAGCCTGTAAACAAGGCATTCAATAATGATTCACTCCATTGTTTTAGATCAAACAAGGCAAACTTAAGGAAGAGCTACCAAAATACTTCAGCATGTCAATTGTCCCACCAGAGGCAAGAATACAGACCATTGCTACACAACCCTAAAGATGCTTATTGGTCTTACCAATCTGTAGGACACTCTGACATTGCATGATTCACCTTGATGCTTACAGGCAAAGACTTAAAACCACAAACCAATAATTCCAGAAGACCTGGACAGGAGGCAAAATTAAAGCTGCAGGCAAATTTTGACTGCACTGATTGGAATATTTTGAAGATACTGACCTGGATGAACCACAGATACTGTAACATCATATGTCAGCTTCTGTGAAGACCTATGTCAAGAACTGAATATACAGTAACAACAAATTTCACACTTAAACTTAAGCAGCTTTACATTCCAAAGAGGAAGCCTACAGAAAATGACAAAATGCTGTACAATCAGGCCAGAAATGCACTAACAAGGAGATCAGAGCAAAAGAAGCTACTCTGAAAGCTAAAGAATCATTTTCAGCAAATGAACCAGCAAACATGTGGAAAACTCTTAAAATATCACTGGCTATGGCAAACCTCCTTCCCAGGCTGAAGGTAATCAACTGGCAGATGACCTGAATGAGTTTTACTGCAGGTCTGAAAGGAAACTACAGATTCTTACAACCCCATCTCAGACACACCAACAACAGAAGCTGAACTGACCCCATTTCATTGGGTTCAATCTAGTGATCTCAGAACAGGAAGTGCAGACCTATTTCACAGACAAAAGCCAGGAAAAGCCAGGAGACAAGATAACTTTCTTGCTTAAAAGTCTGTGCTGACCAATTTATCTTCACCCATATTTTCATAAATCACTAGAGATGTGTTATATTCCTTCTGCTTCAAACGCCTACCATCATCCCAGTGAAGAAGCCACCATCAAGGAACTGAATGATACAGACCAGTTTTAACATCTATAGTCATGAAAATTTGAAAGGCTAGTGCTTTACCTGAAACCATCAGGATCCGCTGTTAGATTGCATTACATAGAGCAAATAGATCAGATGATGTTGTTAATATGGCTCTACCACATCCTATACATCTGAGTCTCCAAAGACCTATGCAAGGGTCCTTTGTAGAATTTAGTTCAGCATTCAATACCATCATTCCAGATATTCTTCTAAGGCTAAACCAGCTACAGGATGAACAGACTTGTAAGTGATCAGCTTCCTAACAAACAGGAAGCAGCAGAAGCAAGATCACATCAAATACCTGTACAATTAGCACAGGGCCCAAGGCTGTGTGCTCTCCCACTTCTCTTCTCTCTGTATACCAATGACTATCTCCAAGATCCATCTGTTAAGCTACAGTTCTATGACAAACAGTGATTGGTCTATTCGAGACAATGACGAATATACAGAAGAGGTGGAATGACTAGCCTTGTGCAACCGAAAACAACAAAATACCTTATACCACCAGACTTGAAATCCTGAGATTAGAAAACTTAGAACTCCACCGACTTCAACATGACCTGTGTTTAACACACAAAATCATCTATTGCAATATCCTTCCTGCAAAAGACTACTTCAGCTTCAATCGCAATAATACAAGAGCAAACAATAGATTCAAACTTAATGTCAACCGCTTCAAACTTGATTGCAGAAAATATGACTTCTGTAACAGAGTTGTTAACGCTTGGAACTCATTACCTGACTCCATAGTCTCTACTCAAAATCCCAAAATCTTCAACCAAAAGCTGTCTACTATTGACCTCACCCCATTCCTAAAAGGATTATAAGGGGCGTGCATAAGAGCACAAAAGTGCCTACCGTTCCTGTCCTATTGTTCCCTTCATTATATCAAATTAACATAGCTATTGCATACTTTTACTTATATATATATATTTTTCTTTCATGATGTGTTTTTTTTTATGACAATGTTTGTGTATACTGTTTGTGTATTCGCCTCGTGAATGTTCCTCATTTCTTCTAATTGCTGTTTATGTCCCACCACAAGCCTGTGTAAACAAGGCATTACGAACACCCTGATTCACTGGCCATTGTTTTGGGAGATCTAAACAAGGCAAACTTAAGGAAAGAGCTACCAAAATACTTTCAGCATGTCAATTGTCCCACCAGAGGCAAGAATACTCTAGACCATTGCTACACAACCCTAAAAGATGCTTATTGGTCTTTACCACGTGCAACTGTAGGACACTCTGATCATTGCATGATTCACCTTGTACGTGCTTACAGGCAAAGACTTAAAACCACAAAACCAATAATTAAATCAGTGAAGACCTGGACGGAGGAGGCAAAATTAAAGCTGCAGGCATGTTTTGACTGCACTGATTGGAATATTTTTGAAGATACCTCTGCAGACCTGGATGAACTCACAGATACTGTAACATCATATGTCAGCTTCTGTGAAGACCTATGTGTACCTACAAGGAACAACAAACCTTGGTTCACACTTAAACTTAAGCAGCTACGACATTCCAAAGAGGAAGCCTACAGAAAAGGTGATAAAATGCTGTACAATCAGGCCAGAAATGCACTAACAAGGGAGATCAGAGCAGCAAAAAGAAGCTACTCTGAAAAGCTAAAGAATCAGTTTTCAGCAAATGAACCAGCAAACATGTGGAAAACTCTTAAAAATATCACTGGCTATGGCAAACCTCCTTCCCAGGCTGAAGGTAATCAACAACTGGCAGATGACCTGAATGAGTTTTACTGCAGGTCTGAAAGGAAACTACAGCCACCTATCTCCACAACCCCCATCTCAGACACACCAACAACAGCCAAGCCTCCTACAACTGACCCCATTTCATTGGGTTCACAACCTCTAGTGATCTCAGAACAGGAAGTGCAGAACCTATTTCACAGACAAAAGCCAGGAAAAGCTCCAGGCCCAGACAAGATAACTCCTTCTTGCTTAAAAGTCTGTGCTGACCAATTGGCCCCCATCTTCACCCATATTTTCAGTAAATCACTAGAGATGTGCTATATTCCTTCTTGCTTCAAACGCTCTACCATCATCCCAGTGCCGAAGAAGCCCACCATCAAGGAACTGAATGACTACAGACCAGTTGCTTTAACATCTGTAGTCATGAAAACCTTTGAAAGGCTAGTGCTTTCCTACTTGAAAACCATCACAGATTCGCTGTTAGATCCCTTGCAATTTACATACCGAGCAAATAGATCAACAGATGA
The DNA here is from genome assembly GCF_028640845.1 of Ahaetulla prasina. NCBI lineage: Eukaryota > Metazoa > Chordata > Lepidosauria > Squamata > Colubridae > Ahaetulla > Ahaetulla prasina. The sequence goes on along the minus strand of NC_080553.1, from coordinate 471,667 downwards.
TGTTGTTAATATGGCTCTGCACTACATCCTATAACATCTTGAGTCTCCAAAGACCTATGCAAGGGTCCTTTTTGTAGAATTTAGTTCAGCATTCAATACCATCATTCCAGATATTCTTCTAACTAAGCTAAACCAGCTACAGGTACCGGAACAGACTTGTAAGTGGATCACAAGCTTCCTAACAAACAGGAAGCAGCAGGTGAAGCTAAGCAAGATCACATCAAATACCTGTACAATTAGCACAGGGCCCCCCCAAGGCTGTGTGCTCTCCCCACTTCTCTTCTCTCTGTATACCAATGACTGCATCTCCAACGATCCATCTGTTAAGCTACTGAAGTTCGCAGATGACACAACAGTGATTGGTCTCATTTGAGACAATGACGAATCCGCATATAGACGAGAGGTGGAATGACTAGCCTTGTGGTGCAACCAAAACAATCTGGAACTGAATACACTCAAAACCGTAGAAATGGTGGTAGACTTTAGGAGAAACCCTTCCATACTTCCACCTCTCACAATACTAGACAATGTCAACAGTAGAAACCTTTAAATTTCTAGGTTCTATCATATCGCAAGATCTAAAATGGACAGCCAACATAAAAAACATCATTAAAAAAGGACAACAAAGAATGTTCTTTCTGCACTAACTCAATAAGCTCAAACTGCCCAAGGAGCTGCTGATTCAGTTCTACAAAGGAATTATTGAGTCTGTCATTTGCACCTCTATAACTGTCTGGTTCGGTTCTGCAACCCAACAAGAAAAACACAGATTTCAGAGGATAATTAGAACTGCAGAAAAAATAATTGCTACCAACCTGCCTTCCATTGAGGACCTGTATACTGCACGAATCAAGAAGAGGGCCGTGAAAATATTTGCAGATCCCTCACATCCTGGACATAAACTGTTTCAACTCCTACCCTCAAAACGACGCTATAGAGCACTGCACACCAGAACAACTAGACACAAGAACAGTTTTTTCCCGAAGGCCATCACTCTGCTAAACAAATAATTCCCTCAACACTGTCAAACTATTTACTGAATCTGCACTACTATTAATCTTCCCATCACCAATCTCTTTCCACTTATGACTGTATGACTGTAACTTGTTGCTGGCAATCCTTATGATTTATATTGATATACTGACCATCAATTGTGTTGTAAATGTTGTACCTTGATGAACGTATCTTTTCTGAGAGCATATACACTGAGAGCATATGCACCAAGACAAATTCCTTGTGTGTCCAATCACACTTGGCCAATAAAATTCTATTCTATTCTATTCTATTCTATTCTTTTTTTAAAAAATAATTTTTATTTCCATTTTCCATTTTCCAACATCATATTATTATCATATTATCATATTACATTGATACTGAAATAATGAGTATAATATCTTTTCAAAAATATAAATAGATCATATAAAGATAAATCATATTAAAATTTAGCTGAAAGGCATGTTATAGGACTTCAGTCATAAAATGTGAAAAAAGCAAAGATATTTCTGGTATCACTTAAAAAAAAACAGTATTATGAAAATAAAGTTTTCCTTTAAAAATGTTATTTTAAAGTATGTAAACAGGCTCAAGCTCAATAAATTTATGAATCTATTCAGTCAGCTGCAATGCAGCTGACTGTTCAGTTATTAAAATATCTTAATTGTCCTCCTATATATGTCTTAAAGACCATTTGACCTCTCATTATGTGGTCTGTTAGATGATATGCAAGTCACTGATTTTCTGGATTATTGTAATTCTCATTTTGATCACTCAGGCTTCAATAGTCAGAATGCAGCTCTTTGATTCATTATATGTAACATCTGAGATATGGCTATGTGGATGCACAATTTTGGTTGATTAGCGCTCCATGGCTTGACTGGGTAGTTTGTTAATATGCCTCCAGATCTCTCACAGAGAGGGACTTCTCAGGGTGCCATGAACAATGTGGCTCTGAGAAGGTCCTTCTCTGTGGACTTGGAGCAATTTTTCAAATACCTGAAATTTTGCAGAACTGAAGACACATCATTGACTGGCTTTTATGGATTTTATAGTTTTTTATTAATTTTAAGCATTTAGTTTATATGTTTTAAACTAGGCAAATTATAATAAGTTTTTAATTTTACATTTTATATAATAGTGTCTTGTCTGTTTTTATTTGCTGTACATTCCTTCAGGAGATATATCAAATAAATGAAATGAAATGAAATGAAATTAATCATTAATTTTATTTATTACTGATTCAGGCCTGCCCGATTGCCACTTCCTTTCTTCACAACCTCCTCTAACTACTACATCCTTCATCTCCTTCACTTTACTCTTCCTCCTTCTCCACTCCTCCTTCTTCCACCTATCTAATCTTTTTATTCCCCTCCTCCTTCTCTACTCTTTCCTACCTACTTTCTTCCCTCCTTCTACTCCTCTCTCCTTTTCTTTCTGAAATGGCAGTCGAGCATCCCTAATATCATTTTAAATTTTAATTTCATATCTTCAAAAATTACTGTACATTAATAATCAATCCATGTACCCTAATCCTAACCCCTCCTCCCCCTTCCCCCTTTCCCCCCCCCCCAGACTTCCCAGAGCAAATACCGGGTATTATGACCAACAATCACAAGCTAAAGTATACAAAATATACATAACCTCCCTCCTTTAAAAATTTAAAACTTTAGATCCCCTCACAATAAAAATAAAGAGATAGGAAAGAATAATAAAAAGAAAAGAAGAAAAGAAGCAATACCAACTTCACATATTACTTCTTCTTACAGTCCATTTTTAAAATTAATCCATCTTCTCAAATTCAATTTTCCCCCCCACTTGTATAGTCCATTTCTCAAATTACAGTCCATCTTCTCGAACTCAAATTTTCATCACATATATTTCTTCAATTGCCATAACATTTAATGTCCGTTCTTCTTACAGTCCATTTTAATGTATGGCTCCGCTTCGTTGAGAAGCAGTCTTGATTAGGCTGCTAACTCCCTAGTCTGTAAGAGCTGTCAGGACATCGTAAATCTGGTCCGACAGCTTGGAAATCTCTTCCCTCGGGCAAAGAGGGAGAGATGAGCGTTCAGGCTGAAGTTGAGACACCCAAATAAAGCCACAGAAAAAGTTTCTGAGGCTTGAGGGGAGCTCTCCTTCCATAGCCTGGAAAGCTCCAGACTGGGGGAGGGCATCTGCCTTTTATGGCAGACAAAAACGTAGCGTCCAATTTCCACGGCAGGAATTGATTTATGATAGATTGTAACGTGGACGGAGCAGAAACTGGAGTTCTAGCACTTGTTTGTAAGAAGACTGCAAGCCCCTGAGGATATATTTGCTGCGAAGATAGGAGAGAAGAAAGCAAATGGCGGTTTTGTGGAATGTGTGTACTGGAAACGAAAGTTAAAGAAATGCTTACTAACAGCTAGTGTCGAATTAGAAGATATATAGGAAGATACTGACTAAATGGAAGAAATGAGAATTTTATGATTTATATTTTTTCCTCTTCTTTGGGATTATAGTGATTTAGAAGAAAAGTTTTTTGAATTTTTCTTTTTTAATTTTTTTTGGTCCGTTATTAGGTTATATTTTTAAAAAATGGCTTTTAAGCAAATAGTACCAAAAGTCACTAAAAACTTTGAAATTTCTTCAGTTCAGATTCAAAAATTAAAAGAAGAAATCAAAAAGGAATTAAGAAATTTTTTACAGGAGTTTTTGGAGAGTCATTTTTTAGAAATAGATCAAAAATTTGATGAAATAGAGAAAGAGATGTTGGATTTTAAGGAAGTGGTGGAAGAGCAGAAGAGGGAAATGAAAATGGTAAAGGATGCAATTGCGCAAATATTAAGCTCTTGTATTCAGATGGAAGATGATCTTGCAGAAATTAATAAAGCTAATTTAGAGTTGCAAAGGAAAATAGAGGAAATTCAAAAGAATCAAAACAATTGGAACTTAGATAATAAGATGGAAGATATACAGGCAAAGGTAGATAGGGCAGATGAAGAAAGAGTAATATTACAATATAGATTAATGGAATATGCTATAAGGGTGAGGGGTTTGAAGCAAAGTAGGAAGGAAAATTTAAAAGAGATTTTTATGCAAGCCTTTGCTCAGATAAAGGCTGTGGAGCCAGAAGATTTTGAGATTAATATTGAAAGAATTTATCGTGTTAATTATTGGTGGGCAAGACAAAATAGAGTACCGAGGGATGTGGTTATTTATTTTACAACTAAAAAGATTAGGTATGAAATTTTGCAAGCCTTTTATAAAAATAAATTTCAAATATTGGGACAAGATATAAAAATGATGAAGGATATTCCTCCTAAAATGTTAAGAAAGAGAAGAGAATTTGCTTTTTTAGTGGATGAGTTTAAGAAACATCAGATATATTTTAGATGGGAAGTTCCAATGGGTTTGTCAGTGAATTTTAGAGGCAGAAAGTATTTTCTTAATTCAGTTATGAAAGCGAGACATTTTTATATTAATGTTTTAAAGAGTGGGAATACTTTGTTGTTAGATGCTAAGTTAATTGGTTTGGAAATGATGGAAAATAGAATGGGAGAGGGGAGGAATGTTTAAGATGTGAATATGATGATTATGGTTAATCTTTGGAATTGATTTGTTTAGGATATAAATTATAGGATTTTTGTTATTTGCTATTTGTATGGTATAAATCTATGGGATGATATTATTTAATTGTGAAGGATGGAAAGTAAAATTTATGAATTTAAATAATGTGGATGTAATGATTTTAATTGTTTACTGTTATATTGTGAATGTAGTTTAAATGATTATTTGTTTTAATTGACACGTTTATAGATAGTAAAAGTTATGAAGTTAAGCTGGAAATATTGTATTTGAGAGATTTTATTCGAAATGTTATTTGATTGATGGAGTAGTATTGGAAGATTGGACATTAAATGTTATGACAATTGAAGAAATATATAAATGATGAAAATTTGAATTTGAGAAGCTGGATTGTAATTTAAGAAATGGACTTATGAAATCGAAGGAATATACAAGTGGGTGAAAAAATTTGAATTTTAGAAGATGGACTAATTTTTATTCTATTCTATTCTATTCTATTCTGTTGTGACAAAATAAAAAAAAAAGGCTTTAAGAGTTGTAAACTTAATCTTGGGTAGTTTCTTCTCCAGAAAGATTACACTACTAACCAGAGCATACAAAACATTTGCTAGACCAATTCTCAATTACCGCTCGCCTGTCTGGAACCCACACTTCATTTTGGACATTAATACAATTGAGCGTGTCCAGAAATATTTTACAAGAAGAGTTCTCCACTCCTCTGATCCCAACAAAATACCTTATGCCACCAGACTTGAAATTCTGGGTTTAGAAAACTTAGAACTCCGCTGCCTTCGGCATGACCTGAGTATAACTCATAAAATCATCTGCTACAATGTCCTTCCTGTCGACGACTACCTCAGCTTCAACCACAACAATACACGAGCATACAATAGATTTAAACTTAAAGTGAACCGCTCCAATATTGATTGTAGAAAATATGACTTCAGTAACAGAGTTGTTAATGCCTGGAATGCACTACCTGACTCTGTGGTCTCTTCCCAAAATCCCCAAAGCTTTAACCAAAGACTATCTACTATTGGCCTCACCCCATTCCTAAGAGGTCTGTAAGGGGCATGCATAAGAGCACCAGCGTGCCTACCGTTCCTGTCCTAATGTTCCCTTTGGTTGTATCCAATTTGTATGGTTATTTCATGCTTATATATATTGTTGTGTTTGACAAATAAATAAAAATATGAAAATATTTGTATGATGTGAGATTTTAATGGCATAGTTGATGAGAAAGTTGATTATAGAACACAAAAGGCAACAAAACAAAGTAGGAAGACCCTTCCAAAATCCTTTTTTAGGATGGTAGAGGAAGTAAACCTAAAAGATGCATGGAAAGAAAAAAATCCAGCAAATAGACAATATAATTTTTACTTAAATAGATACTTATCATGGTCTAGAATATATATGATTTGGATGACAATGGAATTCTTAACATAGAAGAAATTGACATAGAAACCAATATCTGGGTGGATCATAACCCCATGACGATGAAATGGAAAGGACAAAGGAGAAGAACTAGATCAACTTTAAATACTACAGTATTAAAAGATAAGGAATTTGTACAGAAAATGGAGAAGGATCTGGCTTTTTTCTTTAAGGAAAATAAAATAAAATAAAAAAGAAGATACAACAATACAAAACCATTGGGATACAATGAAGGCCTATGCAAGAGGCCTGATGATAGATTACATAAGGAAAAGAAATGCAAAAAAAAAAAGGCTAGTTTACAAAATGCTAGAAATTAGCCATAAGAAATTTGAGGAAGATCTACAGAAATCTCCAGATAAAAAAGATATTAAAATGAAAATGGAATTAATTAAACACAAAATGGGTCTAATCGAAAAAGAAGAATTAGCACAAAAAATTAGATGTGCGAAGCAGAATTATTTTGAAAATGCTAATAAACCAGGTAGATGGTTAGCATATAAATTGAAAAAAGAGAAAGCATCTCCGAAAATAATATGGCTAGAGGATAATCAAGGTCAGGCCAGATAGGGGAATGAAGAGAAGAAAAAAATTGTACAAGATTACTACAGGAAATTATATGAGCAAGAAAGTATAGAGGAGGAAAATGTTAAGCAGTATTTATGCTTGTTATACTTGTGTATATTGTTATGACAAAATTAAATAAATAAAAATAAATAAATAAATAAAATTTACAGAAAGCGAACCTACCACAGATTTCTAAAGATACTGAAATGATATTGGGAGGAAACATAACAACGATGTAATTAATTGAAGCACTTAAAAAACAAAAAAATGGGAAGGCACTGGGTCCAGATGGGTTGCCAGCAGAATATTATAAGATATTCCAGGAGTCGTTGGGTCTCCCATTACTGGAAGTCATGAATGAAGTGATGTTAAAGAAGAAACTATCTGAGACATGGACAGAGGCCTATATTACACTTATCCCAAAAGAGGATACTGATTTGCAGGAAATTAAGAATTATAGGCCTATATCTTTGCTAAACTCAGATTATAAATTTTTTGCTTTAATATTGGCAGAAAGACTTCAAAGATATTTAAATAACTTTATACATTCTGATCAAAATGGATTTCTGCCTAAAAGACATATCAAAGATAATATGAGTATAGTTCTGAATACCCTGGAATATTATGAGGCCCATCCTGAAAAACAGATGGCCTTGATTTTTCTTGAAGCGTGATTACGTTTCCAGCCTTATTGCATCGGCAGAAACCAATTGTTCATGATCCTGCATCAGGAGGCGGGATGATTTAAGGGAAAGGCTGAGGATTTAAAATATCACGATAAAAGCCAGATTCGGGACGGATTGGACCAAAATTGGGTAGATTCAGGCGGGATGGTGGAGGTAAGTCTTGGTGATACCATCTGGGATGAGTTTGATACTGTGACTCCCGAGGACATGGACAGGATGCTGGGAAGGCTGAGAGTGACCACATGTTTATTGGACCCATGTCCCTCCTGGTTGGTGCTGGCCACACAGGAGGTTACACGAGGCTGGCTCCAGGGAATTATCAACACCTCTTTGATGGATGGTGTCGTTCCTACTGCCCTGAAAGAGGCGGTGGTGAGGCCCCTCCTCAAGAAGCCCTCCCTGGATCCAGCTGTTTTGAAATCGTCTGTTCCAACCTTTGCTTGTGGCGAAGGTTGTTGAGATGGCAGCTACCCCAGTACCTGGATGAAACTGTCTATCTAGACCCTCAGTTTCAGGCCTGGGTACATCAGGAGATGGCTTTGGTCACAGATGATCTCAGGGCTCACAGGGCCTCTGCCCTGGTCCTTTTGGATCTCTCAGCAGCTTTGATACCAGATGGTATCCTGCTGAGTTGGGGACTTTGGAGTCATTTTGGTGGTTCTCCTCCTATCTCTCTGGGATCATGTTAGGCAGAGATCGGCCCCACCTCATGTGTGGGATGCCACAGGGTCAGTTCTCTCATTCCTGTTCAACATCTATGAATAGAGATCATCCATGGTTTTGGGGTGAGGTACCAGCTGTACGCTGATGATACTCAGCTGTACATTTATAACCACCAACTTGTCAAGTTGTCCCGGTATCTGGAGGCATGATCTGGATAAGAACAGGCAAACTCAATCCAAGACTGAGTGTTGTATGCATCTGACAGTCAGCTGCAGCCATCGCTGACTGTTTTCATTGAATGGAGATGGTACTCAGATTCTCCTAGATGGATTGTCCTTTGAAAATATCTGAACTGTCTAGGAGAGCATCAGAGTGATACCAATTGATTTCTAGATGGTTATGCAGGTCACTCATGAAGTCATGTGGCTCAGCTGTAAGATGTTTAAAACACAGCTGCGTGCAATTACTGCAGGTTCTAGTCCCATCAGGTCCAAGGTTGACTCAGCCTTCCATCCTTTATAAGGTAGGTAAAATGAGGACCCAGATTGTTGGGGGGCAATAAGTTGACTTTGTAGATATACAAATAGAATGAGACTATTGCCTTACACACTGTAAGTCGCCCTGAGTCTTTGGAGAAGGGCGGGATATAAATGTAAATTAAAAAAAAAAACGCATGCCCTCGTCATGGACTACTGCAATGCTCTCTATGGGGCTCCCCTTGAAGAGCACCCGGAGGCTCCAGCTGGTCCAGAATGCGGCTGCGCGGGTGATAGAGGGAGCTACCCATGGCTCCCATATAACACCTCTCCTGCGCAAGCTGCACTGGCTGCCTGTGGTCTTCCGGGTGCAATTCAAGGTGTTGGTTACCACCTTTAAAGCGCTCCATGGCTCAGGACCGGGTTATTTACGGGACCGCCTGCTGATTGCCTCCATCGACCTGTGCGCTTAGAGGGCCTCCTCAGTGCTGTCAAAACAATGTCGGCAGAACCACAGAGAGCCTTCTGTGGGGCTCCCACCCTGGAATGAGCTCCACCAGGACTGACAGCTGACCTCCAGACCTTGAAGCTGAAGACATTTATTCTTGAGGGCTATCATAAAACTATTAGTAATTTTAATTGGGTTTTTATGGTTTTAGTGTGTATTTTAATTAATGGGCCAAATTGAATAGGTTTTTTAATGGGTTTTTAACTGTATATTGTATGTTTTATTGTGTTTTTACCTGGCTGGAAACCGCCCTGAGTCCTTCGGGAGACAGGCGGTATAGAAATTAAATTATTCTTATTTTTCTTATTCTTCTTGATGCACAGTTCACATTATCGAAAGCTTTCGATAATGTGAACTGGCGTTTTATGCTATTACAACTGGAACAGATGGGCTTTTGTAGAAAGTTTATTAAGGCTATAGAAGTAATGATAAATGGAGAATTGACAGAATCGATTCAAATAAAAAAACCCTCTATTGTTTGTATTAACACTGGAAGTACTAAATAGAAGTATTAGAGAAGAAGAAGAAATAAAAGGTATGAAAATTGAAAAAGAACTACAAGCATTTGCAGATGACCTGGTTTTTATTATTGAAGATCCATTAGAATCCATAACTAAATTGATAGATAAAATAGGAGAATATGGAAAAGTGGCAGGATTGAAAATAAAGACAAAATGAAGATTTTAACAAAAAATATGTTAATAAAACAAAAAGCTGAACTGGCAGAACGATCGGATATGCAGGTCACAAATAAGGTTAAATATTTGGGAATATATCTGACAGCAAGATGCAATACACTTAAAGAGAATAATTATAATAAACTCAAACAGCAGATTGTGTCAGATTTGGCAAAATGGGAGAATTTACAACTATCATTGATTGGAAGAATATCAACGATTAAGATGAATATATTGCTTAGAATCTTATATTTGTTCCAGACTATCCCAGTTAAATTGGGGAAAGGATATTTTGAAGAATTGAACAAGATAATGCTGAAATATATTTGGCAGGGTGAAAAAGCAAGGATAAAATTAAAATTACTGCAAGATGCGAGGATAAGCTGGTCATGAAACTGAATTATATTACCAAGCCACAAATTTAATGTGGACCAAAGAATGGATAACATTAAGAAACACTAGAATATTGACTTTGGAAGGACATGCTCCTGTGCAGTCTGCACTGGCTATCAGATTCGCATTTTGGTTACATTTAAAGCGCCCATGGCTTACCCAATACGGATGCTGTTACTTTATGCCTAAAGACACACAGAGGGTCTTCATGAAGCAATGTCTGGCAGGAACCTTCTGTCAGTACCTCTGGAACGAACTTGGTCTCGACCACCTGATCTTGGACCTGCCGGAATTGAAAACATTTATTTATCTGCAGACTGCCTAAATTTTTTAAACTTTTTTAAACTTTTTAAAATTCTAAATAATTTTAAGTGGGGTATTTTTTATGAATTTTATGGGTTTTAAATCTGATGGTTCTAAATTTTGGCCATTTATGGAATATGTTATTTTAAGTTTCTGTTTTAATTTGTATATTGTACTGTTTTAATCAGCTGTAAACATTTGAGTTTCGAGAACTCAAAAATCTAAATAAATAAATAAATGATTTACTATTGGGTTGGAATGCCTTTTTATGATATAGGGAAGCTAAAACACAGGGGTACTTCAGAAGACACTTCATAAGAGAGGCTTTGTTATTAAACTGGGAAAGAATCAAGAAAAACTTCTATTTAAAAATTCCAGTCCTGATATAGACTATCGAGGCATTCTCGTACTCAATAACATTTAGAAAGGGACAAATTTTAGATATAATGAATTGTTGAATGAAAAGGGTGAATTAAAAACGATGCAAGAAATACAAGGTATAAAAATGAATTGGTTTTGGGGCGTGGCCATGACTGTGGTGGGGTAAGGACTTTTCCTTCACTTCTCAGGGCTTATTAATGAAGATTTATGAGGATTAATGCTGTTTGGAATGCACCGTTATGGATGAAAGTTAATAAATCATGAAGTGAAAGTGTTAATAGCCCAGCAGACTGAATTTAAAACTGGTAGGTCATCTGAAACTGCTTGAATTAAGGAGTTTTTACAGCGTGGGGGTGACCGAGCCGACTGGCAGACACGATGAGTTTGGAATAAATTGTTGTCTTTTGCTTTCCCTATTATAACTATCGTGTTCTGTGTTAAAAAAATTTTTTTTATTGCTGAGGCTAAGGAGTGATTATTAAAGACTGAATTTGTTAATGAGAAGAATTTAACTGAAGAGAAACCGATCTTTTGTGTTGGACTGACTGGCAGCAATAAGATTTCACTGGGCAGATAAAATTTTTTTATTTTTTTTATTTTGAGAGGAAATTAATAGCTTGTTTATATTACAGAAAACAAAAAAAGGACTTTGTTTTGAAGTCTAAGCTGGTTTTTTTTTTTCTTTCTCCTTTGCTGACTGGAGAAAAAATGGCGCTGATTAATGTTTAAAAGCTGTGTTTCTTTGTGGAGTGACTATGAGTCACAAGCTACTGAGAGATAACGAGTGCAAATAAGCCGCTTCGCTTCAATTAAAAGATTGCCGTCCCTTGATCTTCATCAAGACCCTCTGTAAAATTGGTTTGGAATCCTAGTTTGGAAAAAATTTAGGTTTTTCAAAATGACTCAACAACTTTCAAACGCAGCAACTTGCTGCAGCTTTAAATAAAATTGGGGAAAAATAGCAGGACTATCAGGCGTATGGATAATATGACATTGGAACTGACATCTGAAATGAAAAGATGAAAACAGAGATGAATGAAAACTTTGCAAAGCAAAGAGAGGAAATGACAATGATTAAAGATGAAATGGAGCAGATCCATGTACATGAGGTAAAAGTGGACCGCAAATTGGTGAAATATTTTATAAAATGAGCAGCAAGATAAGAGAATTTGTCTTTGGAAGAAGAGATGAGGAAATATAATTTGGTTATCAGAGGATTTCAGAACAAAGGAGGACAAATTGAAACAGCGGTTTTAAAATGGATTAATGATCTTGATACGCAACTTACGTTCACAATAGCAGACCTGGCAAGTGTTTTTAGAATTGGATATAGAAGGCAAAATGGCTCTAACAGGAATGTGCTTGTCAGGTTCGCAAATCTTGGTGATAAGCTGGAAGTTATGGCCAAGGTGAGAGAGTTGGGAGATGCTTTGAAGTTTGAAGGGAAGACTATTCAAGTCTTCCCGGATATATCAAGAGAAGAAAGGGCATGGAGATTTTTTTAAAAACCAATTACAAAAGTTTTGAGAGATAATGGAATTAAATATAATTGGAGGCCACCACAACAATTGAAATTTTTTTATAAAGGAAGGATGCGTACAATCACCCCAGATATAGATGCATTATTATATTTACGGGAGCTTGGACTGATTGAGATGGAGGATTTAATGGAGATAAATGATCAAATGCTTAAGATGGGTGGAACATACGGAAACATCAATCCCAGAAGAAGAAAAAGGGCTATTGGAGGCAAGACTCTAAAGGGTTAAAGAGGAAAGAAATATCACCTGTGTTGGTTGAACAGAAGAAGAAGAGTGAGGATACAGTAGGAGAAGAAGCAGACAAGAGTCTTGGAAAATATGAAGCCGAATGCAGGAGAGAACCATCATTATCTTTTTTCTTGAGTGATGAATTTAAATAGACAGCCCGAAAGAAGTGGCCCGGACATTGGCACGTCCCCTCTCCCCCATTCTCTTTATAGAGGCGAAACCGATGAGGATGTGGGGGAAGAAGATTGTTTGTATTTTATTATTTGTCTTGTTTATTGTTTTTTTTTGGTTTTCTTATCTTTTTTTATATGTTAAATGTTGGTTATATGGGAGTTTAATGTTGGGTTGTGGGCACAGAAAGGAAGATGCGAGGATAGGATTGAAGAATTTATATTTTAAATGGGAGTCATAAAAATAATGTCATGGAATGTGAAGGGTACAGGGAATCAGATTAAAAGAAGAAGATTGGAATTTAAGATTAAAAGAGATTTACCAGATATTTTATTTTTACAAGAAACCCATCAGAAATCTGAAGATTCAAATAGAATGTATATAAAAGGTATGCAAATATATGAAAAAGCATTTGGAACTTCAAAAGCCAGAGGAGTTGCAACACTGATATCAGATAGGGTGTATTTTGAAAAACATCAGGTAATTTTGGATGAAGATGGAAGATATGTAATAATTGTTGGAAATCTTAATGAGGAAAAAGTGACACTTGTTAATTTATATTTACGAATGAAAACAAAGAGAATTTCTTGAAAAATAACAAAATTTTGGAGAATGAAAGTGTAGGAAAGTAATTGTGGCTGGGGATTTTAATTTAATCAGAGATAAAATAGACAGTACTAACCCCACCCGCTGTGGAGGAGCAAATAAAATGGGGATTTTAAATATGTGGATGCTTGAAACGGCGTGGTGGATGTGTGAGAGAGGTCAAAGGAATTGAAAGAGTATATACTTTTTCTCTAAGATATATAATACATATTCTAGAATTGATTATATTTTTCTTTCTAAAGATTTGTTGAATAATGTGGATAAGGTAGATGTGGAATTTTTAAAGATTCTGATCATGCAGAAGTTATGGTGGATTTAGATTTTAATTTTGAGAAAAAGAAGCTATTGGAGATATGAGGAGAAACTGTATAAAATGAAAAGGATAAAAATGGATACTTAAAAATTGGAGGAAAGTTGGAGATTAAATGATAACGGGAGGTTAAATTTGAAATTGTTTGGGATGATGAAAGCGTGTTTATAAGGAGAATATTAAATTATCAAGTAGGAAATATAAAAATTATAAAATTAAAATGGAAAGAGATAAAAACCAGATTAAAGAATTGGAAAATCAATTTTTGCTTACTAAAGAAAAAAAAATTCTTCAGGAGCTTAATATGTTAAGGAATAAAATGATAGAAGAGGATACAGAGTGAGTAAAAGAAATTTGAGATATTTTAAATAGGAATTTTTTTGAATTTAGTAATAGAAATTCTAAGTTATTGGCAAAGATGGCGAAAAATAAAAGAGAGAAGAGAGAAATTGGAGCTTTGATAGATGACAGAGGTATAAGATGTTATAAAAAATTAGAGAAATGTGAAGTGGTTAGAAATTTTTTTCAGAATTTATATTCAAAGAAACCAGTTAATCGGGGAAAATTGCAAAGCTATTTAGAAAATATGTGGTGAAAATTGATCAAACATATAAGGAATTGATGGAAGAAGATATAACACAAGATGAGATTAATGGAATTATACAAAAAATAAAATTAGGGAAAGCTCCAGGTGAGGATGGATTACCTGCTGAGTTCTATAAAGAATTTAAAGAATTAATAATACCAAGATTGCAAAAATTATTCAATGGAATATTACATGGTGGAGAAGTACCTTCGTCATGGAATAGAACGGTGATATCCCTAATTCCTAAGCCAGATAAAGATTTAGAAAGGATTGAGTCCTATCGGCCCATTTCTTTAATTAATCAGGATGCAAAGAGATTTACTGCTATTATAAGTAATAGATTAAATAGATTTATAGATAGATATATAAGTTACAACCAAGTAGGTTTTGTGAAGGGTAGATACATGTTAGAAGAGTATTAAATATTATAGATGTAGCTGAATATAACGGTGATAAAATTGGTATAGTATCATTGGATATTTTTAAAGCTTTTGATTCCGTACAATGGGAAACTATTAAAGTAATTGTGGAGGCTTTAGGTTTTGGTAATAAGTTTATACATGTTATTTCAAAATTGTACCAAAAAAGCAGTGCAAGAATGAAGGTGAATGGAATATTAACTGAAGAGATAAAATTAGAAGCAGGTACGAGACAAGGATGTCCCTTGTCCCCAACATTATTTTTATTAGCTATGGAAATTTTGACAAAAATGATAGAAAAAGATGAAGAATTAGAAGGATATAAGGGGTATAAGATAAATTTGTATGCGGATGATACTTTAATTATTTTGAAAAATGTAGAGAAAGACCTGAAAAAGATATATAAGCATTTGAAAGAATTTGAGGAAATGACAGGTCTGAAAGTAAATTGGTCAAAGTCAGAATTATTGATGGATAGTAATGGTAATGAGTCTGAGAATATGCAAGAGCAATTTGGGATAAGGATTAAAAATACATTGAAATATTTGGGTATAGTGCTTTCACTAAGGTTAAAGAATTGAAAAACTTAATTATGATGTGGTGATTAATGAAATTGAGAAGAAGATAGATAAATATAAAATTTAAAGTTGTCTTGGTTTGGTAGAATTGCAATGTGTAAGATGATGTTGCTGCCCAAGTTCAACTTTTTATTCGAGATGCTACCACTAAATTTGACAGAGAAAGATATTGAAGGATATCAGAAAAATTGGACAAATTTTGTAATGGTGGCAAAAGACCTAGATTAGTGAAGAAAATGTGGTATCAAAATCAAAGGGAAGGTGGATTAGGAATCCCCAAATTATTTAATTATTACTGTGCGTATGGGATCCGGGTAGTGGTAAAAATATTTATAGGTGAAGATAACTATTGAGAGACTTAGAGTTAAGGGATATAGAAATTTGGATCAAGGTGGTTTTAGATAAAGCAAACTCAAAATGTGTAATTAGAAGTTATTGGTTAAAGGGATTAAGTAAAATGTGGAATAAATTTGTTAAAATTTTAATTCCGGATATAATCTTTTTGGGAGAGACAATTGGAAATTGGCCGATTAAAAATAATATAAAACGTAATGAAGTGATTAAAGAGGAAAATATAGAAATTATTAGAGATTGGATAAAAGTTATGGAAAATGAAAGGAGGAATAAAGAAATTATTGAAAAATTAGGGTTAAGTTGGTTTGAAAAAATACAGATAGAAAAATGGACAAAAAAATTAAGGGAAAATTACTTGATAAGTAGATGTGAAACTGAATTTGAATATTTAGTATCTCGGATTATGAAAGATGAAATTGGGCTAAAGGGACTCATTAGTAGGGTTTATAAGATTATAAATTCTGATGAAAAATTACAAAGAGTGATGAGGACAAATTGGGAAAAAGATCTTAATATTGAAATACCAGATTGGAATGTGAATTGGAATAGTAGAATTATGAGAACTTTATCTATAAGGATTAAAGAGCATAATTATAAAGTTGTTTGGAAATGGTATTTGACTCCAGTAAGATTGTCACAAATGGATAAAAAAATTAGTAAAAAATGTTGGAGATGTGAGATGGAATTGGGGACTTATGAACATATGTGGTGTAAATGTGACAAGGTTAAAAAGTTTTGGCAACAATTGGAGAAAATGATATTTGAAATGATGGGGAAAGTAATAATATTGAGAGTGGAAACTATATTATTGTTGGTAATTAAGGAAATAGAATTAACAAAATATGAAAAAGAATTGATTAGAATTATGATTATAATAGGTAGAGTTATAATAGCTAGATATTGGAAATTAGATGTGATTTTTAGAATAAAAGAGTGGAATTCTGAAATGTGGAAATTAGCCATAAATGATAAAATGACATGTGATATTAAAATTAGAAGTGGTGTGTATAAAGAAGATATTTTTTGGAAGACTTGGAAACCATTCGTGGACTATGCGCTTGGAAAATTGGATGCTTCGGTACCTGTACCTCGAGAACGTGGATTTTGGCAATCATGAGGACATATCTGAAGACCCAAATCTTCCTTTTTTTTATGTATAGCACAAGGGTGTAATAATGTATTTTCTTTTTTGTTTGTTGGAAAAAAGTAATAAAAAAATTTAAAAAAAAATGAATTGGTTTTCATATCTGCAAATACACTCCAGATATGATAAAGACTCCAAAACAGAAGGTTTTTACAATAACCTGACCAATCTAGATAAAATTTTAACAGGTACGGATGATAATTTAATTAGAAAAATATATGGATACTTATTAGAGGTTAAACTAGAAGAAGAACACGTTAAAGAGACTATGATTGCTTGGGGGAAAAACTTTGAGCATGGGATTGATTTAGAAATATGGCAGAAATTGTGGATGCAAAATTATAAGATGACAATGTCTACTGTGTATAAAGAGAATTTGTATAAGATATTTTACAGGTGGCACCTACCTCCGACAAGAATAACTAGAATGTTCAAGAACAAATCAGAAAAATGTTGGAAATGCCAACAGATACTTGGTTCTTATTACCATATGTGGTGGACATGCGCAGAAGCTAAAAGATATTGGACTAAAATCCACACATGGTTGGAAAAAATGATAAAAAAGCATATAGACTTTAAACCAGAAGTTTTTCTATTGGGGATTATATCTGAAACTTATAATAGAGAATTGAGATACTTGATTGTGACTGTAGTAATAGCAGCTAGGATTGTATTTGCTAAGAACTGGAAAAATGAGAAACTATCATCGCAAGACAAAATTATTAAGAAATAATGGAATGTGCAGAAATGAGTAAATTGACATTTGAAATGAGAGAATTATTATTATTATTATTTATTAGATTTTTATACCGCCCTTCTCCCAAAGGACTCAGGGCGGTTTACAGCCAAAGATAAGAACACAAGCAATATACAATTAAAACAAAATTAAAAAACTTATTAAATAATTGGCCAAAATTTAAAACATTTAAAATCTAAAACCCCTTAAAATTCATCTTGAAATTTAAAATTTAAAAATTAAAAAATTTAAAATTTAAACCAGCCCCGCGCGAGTAAATAAATACGTTTTCTGCTCGCGCCGAAAGGTCTGAAGATCAGGCACTTGGCACA
The DNA here is from genome assembly GCF_028640845.1 of Ahaetulla prasina. Classification (NCBI taxonomy): domain Eukaryota; kingdom Metazoa; phylum Chordata; class Lepidosauria; order Squamata; family Colubridae; genus Ahaetulla; species Ahaetulla prasina. The sequence continues at coordinate 454,011 of NC_080553.1, read as the reverse complement.
AGCCAGGGGGAAGTTCGTTCCAGAGGGTAGGAGCCCCCACAGAGAAGGATCTTCCCCTGGGGGCCGCTTGGCGGACAGCACCCTGAGAAGTCCCTCTCTGTGTGAGCTTACGGGTTGGTGGGAGGCATGAGGTAACAATAGGCGGTCCCGTAAGTACCCAAGCCCGAAAGACCACAGGCAGCCAGTGCAGCCTGCGCAGGAGTGGTGTTACATGGGAGCCGTGTGCGGCTCCCTCTATTTATTTATTTATTTATTTATTTCAATTTTTATACCGCCCTTCTCCCGAAGGACTATCACCCATGCAGCTGCATTCTGAACTAACTGAAGCCTCCGAGTGCACTTCAAGGGGAGCCCCATGTAGAGAGCATTGCAATAATCCAATCGAGAGGTAAAAAGAGCATGAGTGACCGTGCATAAGGCATCCCGATCAAGGAAGGGGCGCAACTGGCGAACCAGGCGAACCTGGTGAAAAGCTCTCCTGGAGACGGCCGTCAAATGATCTTCAAACGACAGCCGTCCATCCAGGAGAACACCCAAGTTGCGCACCCTTTCCATTGGGATCAATGACTCGCCCCAACAGTCAGCTGCGGCTGCAGCTGACTGTATCAGGGTGCTGGCATCCACAGCCACTCCATCTTGGAGGGATTGAGCTTGAGCCTGTTTCTCCCCATCCAGACCCGTATGGCTTCCAAGCACCGGGACAGCACTTCAACAGCTCCGTTGGGGTGGCCCGGGGTGGAGAAGTACAGCTGCGTGTCATCAGCATACAGTTGGTATCTCACCCCAAAACCACTGATGATCTCGCTGCTTCTCTCTTTGTTGAGTTTCCACCCATTGCTTCTTGTTTTGCCTTCTGGTGCTTTGGAAAATACTTCTCCCCCTCCGTCTTTCTAGCAGCCCCTTAACAGACTGTTGTCTATCACACTCTTGGGCAAAGCATGTGAGCCATTTCCTCCTTTCAGTGGTCCATGAAAGTGCAGACTTTAAGACAGCAAAGCTGGCTGAGGAATTCTGGAAGTTGGTCCACAAGTCTTAAAGTGGCCAAGTTTGGAGACCCCTGATCTCCAGGGGTATGTAGGGGTATGTAGATAATAAAGTTGAAAAAACATTTTTGCAGAACTATAGATACGTTGAGGCTGGGTGTGACAAAGAATGGCTGGGAGGGGAGGGGCCAGGCCAGGTACTCCTTGACATGAGAGACATTGAGTTGGCCACACCTACCCAGTCATATGACCATCAACCACACCCACTGTCACATGACCACCAGGCCACGCCCGCAAAATAAGCCACGCCCACAGAACTGGTAGTAAAAAAATTTAGAACCCACCCCTGAACTGCACATTGATAGAATAGGTGGTACCCAGCTCAACAGTATCAACTGTGAGATGGATCTAAGTGTCCTAATAGAGCACCACTAAGTATGAACCAGTAATGTACTGCAGCTCTCCAAAAAAGGTAACGCAGTTCTCTGAATCAAGAGAGGGATAGTTTTGAGATCATATGAAATGATAGCACAGTTTTATGAGACCACATTTTAAATACTACATCCAATTCTGGTCACCACAATATAAACAAAGATGTTAAAACCCTAGAAAGGGTGCAGAGAAGAGCAACAAAGATGATAAAGGTCTGAAGGCTAAACCATTTGATCGAGAAAACTAGGTATGTCTAGTCTAGCAAGGAGAAGACCTAGGGCTGATAATGAGAGCAGTCTTTCAGTACTAGAGGGGCTGTTGCAGAGAAGAATTTATTTATTTTATTTATTTTATTTATTAAATTTATATACCGCCCTTCTCCCGTAGGACTCAGGGCGGTTCACAGCCAAGTAAAAAATACACAATAAATACAATTAAAATACAATTTAAAAACCTTATTAAATTGGCCAGAATTAAAATTTAGAACTAAAACCCATAAAAAACCCATAAACTAAAAACTAACCCAGTCCAGCGCAGATGAATAGATGAGTTTTAAGCTCGCGGCGAAAGGTTCGGAGGTCCGGAAGTTGACGGAGTCCTGGGGGGAGTTCGTTCCAGAGGGCGGGAGCCCCCACAGAGAAGGCCCTTCCCTGGGTGTCGCCAGACGACACTGTCGCGCCGACGGCACCCTGAGGAGTCCCTCTCTGTGAGGCGCACGGTCGGTGAGAGGTATTCGCAGCAGCAGGCGGTCCCGTAAGTAACCCGGCCCTATGCCATGGAGCGCTTTAAAGGCGTTCACCAGCACCTTGAAGCGCACCGGAAGGCCACAGGTAGCCAGTGCAGCCTGCAGGATAGGTGTCACTCGGGAGCCACGAGGGCTCCTCAATCACCCGCGCAGCTGCATTCTGGACTAACTGTAGCCTCCGGATGCCCCTCAAGGAGCCCCATGTAGAGAGCATTGCAGTAATCCAGGCGAGGGCGTCACAAGGCGTGAGTGACTGTGCACAAGGCATCCCGGTCTAGAAAGGCGCAACTGGCGCACCAGGCGAACCTGGTGAAAGCTCTCCTGGAGGCGGCCGTCAAATGTCTTCAAAGACAGCCGTTCATCCAGGAGAACGCCCAAATTGCGCACCCTCTCCATCGGGCCAATGACTCGCTCCCGACAGTCAGCCGCGGACTCAGCTGACTGTACCGGGATGCCGGCATCCACAGCCACTCCGTCTTGGAGGATTGAGCTTGAGCCTGTTTCTCCCATCCAGACCCGTCGGCTTCCAAACACCGGGACAGCACTTGATAGCTTCATTGGGGTGGCCCGGTGTGGAAAGTACAGCTGGGTGTCATCAGCGTACAGCTGGTACCTCACACGAAGCCACTGATGATCTCACCCAGCGGCTTCATATAGATGTTGAACAGAAGGCGAGAGAATCGGCCCTGCGGCACCCACAAGTGAGGCGCCGCGGGTGACCTCTGCCCCGTCAACACCGTCTGCGACGGTCGGAGAGATAGGAGGAGAACCACCGATAAGCGGTGCCTCCACTCCCAATCCCCAGCCGGGCGCAGCAGGATACCATGGTCGATGGTATCGAAAACGCTGAGAGGTCTAATAGGACCAGGGCAGAAGAACAACCCCTATCCTGGCCCTCCAGAGATCGTCCACCAACGCGACCAAAGCCGTCTCAGTGCTGTAACCGGGCCGGAAGCCGGACTGGAACGGGTCCAGATAGACAGTTTCCTCCAAGTGCAGGGGGAACTGATATGCCACCATACTCTCTACAACCTTCGCCGCGAAGCGAAGGTTGGAGACTGGACGATAATTACCTAAAACAGCCGGGTCCAGGGAAGGCTTCTTGAGGAGGGGCCTCACCACCGCCTCTTTCAAGGCGGCCGGAAAGACTCCCTCCAACAAGGAAGCACTCGTAATCCCCTGGAGCCAGCCTCGTGTCACCTCCTGAGTGGCCAGCACCAGCCAGGAGGGGCACGGGTCCAGTAAACATGTGGTGGCATTCAGTCTACCCAGCAACCTGTCCATGTCCTCGGGAGTCACAGGGTCAAACTCATCCCACACAACATCACCAAGACCGCCCTCAGACATCCCGTCCGAATCACTACAATCTTGGTCCAAGCCGTCCTTCAGCTGAACGATTTTATCGTATAGATAACCGTTAAACTCCTCAGCACGTCCCTGCAACGGGTCATCCCGCTCCCCCTGGTGAAGGAGGGAGCGGGTCACCCGAAACAGGGCAGCTGGGCGGTTATCTGCCGATGCAATGAGGGAGGAGGCGTAGGAACGCCTCGCTTCCCTCAGTGCCACTAGGTAGGTCCTAGTATAGGATCTAACTAGTGTCCGATCAGCCTCTGAACGGCTGGACCTCCAGGAGCTCTCTAGGCGTCTTCTCCGGCGTTTCATCCCCCTCAGCTCCTCGGAGAACCAAGGAGCCGGTTGGGATCTCGCCGGGTCAGAGAGGCCGCAAAGGCACGACACGGTCTAAAGCCCCAGCCGCAGCCCGTTCCCAGGCTGCAGCTAGTTCCTCTGCCGTGCCGTGAGCCAGACCCTCAGGAAATGGCCCAAGCTCCGTCCGAAACCTCTCAGGGACCACCACGCGCCTGGGACGGTACCAACGTAATGGTTCCGTCACCCTGCGGTGTTGGGTAGCGGTCAGAAAGTCCAGGCGAAGGAGAGAGTGATCTGACCATGACAAAGGTTCAATGACTATTTCCTTTACGTCCAGATCTCTCAACCACTGACCAGAGACAAAAATCAGGTCCAGTGTGCCACCCCCGATGTGAGTGGGGCCATCCACTACTTGAGTCAGGACCAAGGTCGTCATGGAGGCCAAGAACTCCCGAGCTACTGCCGATGACAAGCCGGCAGATGGCAGGTTAAAGTCCCCATGACTAAAAGTCTGGGGTCTCCACCGCCACCCGGCAAGCACCTCTAGGAGCTCGGGCAGGGCAGCTGTCACGCAGCAAGGAGCCAGGCACGCCACCAGTAAGCCCATCTGACATCTATGACCCCACCTCACAAAGAGGATTCACACCCGGCTATCTGAGGTACAGTGGTCTCCTCGGCTCTAGACTCTCTTTAATCACAACCGCCACCCCTCCACCCCTACCCTGGGCCCTCGGCTGATGGAATGCACGGAAACCCGGTGGGCACATCTCAACCAGGGGCACACCCCCTTCAATGCCCAGCCAGGTCTCCGTAACGCCTATAATATCCGCGGCACCCCCCTGAATTAGATCATGTATTAGGGGGGCTTTATTGGCCGCGGACCGTGCGTTGCATAGCATCAGACGAAGGCCCAGGCTCTGAGGGTCCTGACCATCCGGGGAACGGGTAAAGTTAAGGGGATCGGGGCACGCGATCGCCTGCATACATCGAACGCGTGACCCCCTGTGTCGATACGATCCCCCCCTTCCGCCATATCTGCCCCTCCCACTTACCGTGCCAATAGACTCACCCTCACACAAAGGAACACCCTCCCCCCCCATAACCTCCGAACCCTTTTGATAATCGCCACGAGCATGCGTTGGAACTGGTTTCCCTCCCGACGGGCTACCCCCCTCACCCGCCTTACCCCTCCCACCCCTTAAAAATACCCTGTCTAAAAACCCCCAAAGGCTCCTTCTTCTCGCATGCCACCTCTGTGGGTCCCAAGACCCGTCATTGAGGCCGGCCCTTGGTAGCGATATGGGCCATTCCTGGCGGGGGCACTGCATGAGGCGCAGAGTTCACGTGCAGTGTAGCGCATAGGAAAGTGCGAATCGGCGAGGATGCTAAGATGGTAAACTCCCAAAGTAACAGAAATGGTAGATCTTCCAGCGGAGTCCAGATGGTCAAAGGACAAATGGAGCAGGAACTGGATAACGATGACAAAACAGGAACAGACAGGCCGACAGTCTCCATGGCATGCCAATGGGGAACAGTTCTACAAGAGATCTTAATTAGGTAGATGTGGCTAGCGGTCTGTCCAAGTCCGAGACCAGTCCAAGCTAGTCCAATCCAGTCCAATCCACTCCATCCCGCAGATGGACATGCATGACCGCCCAGTTTAGATGACCCATGGTCCGGAATAAGGGGCGGAAATAGGATGAGCAAGCCAGGCCATAAGGCCACAAAGGAAAATACGATGGAGCAAGCCAGGCCACCAAGGGCCATTCGATGACACACGATGAAATAATGCGATAAAACAGGCCAAAGAGGACAAACCTCAGCCACGGTTCCGGCCTCTTCTCCCACGAGGCCTTACCACACCCATCCTCGGTGGGGCTGCCACCTCTAGGGCGCCGTTGGACGGGCGCCACGCGGACCACACAGCCTCGCTGGGCACAACCAGCGCCGATGGACCTGGCGCCGATGGCACTGGCGCCAAAGGAGCCGGCAGGCCCGCCGACAGGCAAAAACGGGCCGGGAATTCGCACCAGCTGAAACCAGGCCGAATCCACACCCCGAAGCCGTCGGAGCCAGGCCGGGATCACCGACGATCTCAAGCCGCTGGAATTCGGCCACGATCGCCGGGGTCGCCACTGGACAGGGCTCACCGCTAGGCCGCTGGGCAGGGCTCCGCTAGGCAAGGCTCCGCTAAGCAGGGTTCCGCTGGGCAGGGCTTGCTGCTGGGCCGCTGGGCAGAGCTCCGTTGGGCAGGGCTCCGCTCCGCTGGGCAAGGCTCCGCCGAACAAGGCAGACCAAAGCAGGGCTGGGCAGGGCTCCGCTCCGCTCCACTCCGCTCCGCTGGGCAAGGCTGGGCCAGAGCCGAGGCCGAAGCCCGCAACAAGCAGCAGGCCTCCCTCGCCTCCTCGCCTCCATCGCATCCTGCTTCCTCCAAAATGGCCGCCCCCTTCCGGATCGCCTCTCCGTCCCTCGGCCCGTTCTCGGCTGTCGCATGTCCGAGAGGCCACAAACCTCTCCAGCGGCAGCCAGACAGATCGAACCACCCGCCGAGGGACCAGAGAAGCCTGGTAAGTCAGGCTGAAGTCTCCATTTCCAGGAAAGCCGCCACTTTGGAGAATAGTCAACCTATTCTCCAAAGTGCCAGGGCAGGACAAAATTTAATTTAATGGGTGGAAGAAACTGTAGGTGCTCTATCACTGGATGTTTTCAAGAAGAGAATGAAAAGCCATTTGTCCAGAATTATATAAGGTCTCCTGCTATGGGCAGGGGGTTAGACTAGAAGACCTCTAAAGCCTCTTCCAACCCTATTATACTATATTCTGTGTCATGGCTTCTCCAATTTGGAAGTTGGGACCTCCTAATCTCAGTTGCCCCTTCCATACATTCGATTATTCTAGTGCCTCAGAAGGATCTTGCCAGAACCTATCCCATTAGCTTTATTTGGTCTTTCCCTGCCCCCCAGATGAGATTCCACCCCCCAAAAAAATGCTGGAGAAATGTTTTTACTTGATTGAAGAAGTAAAAGGTTGTGATGAGTAAGGCACCAGACTAGAACCACTGGGAAACCATGAGTTCTACTTCTGATATAGATGTGAAACCAGTTGTGTGACTTAAACAATTTATTTGTCAAATTTATACGGCCACCTATTTCACAAAAAAGCATTTCTGGGCAGCATATGATAAGATTAGAATAAAATCAATATATAAAACTAATATTTTTTTTAAATAAACAAATAAACAAAATAAATAAATAAAGCATGTATAGACAATGAGGGAAGGTCTGTATTTGATTTCACTGTACTCACATGGACCACTTCCATAGAAAGTTATGAAGAGGAAGATGAGGATGATGCTGCTGTAGGAAATCCAGGGAGACTGATCCTAAAAGGGAGGAACAAGAGCAGGTGGGATTAAAATGAGGGCCCACTGCCAGCAAGGCAAACTGCAAAGTAGATCACAACCTACTTCTTGGTAAGCTAGAAAAATGTGGGATAGAAGCATCACCACCAGATGGATTTGTAACTGGCTGAAAAACTGTACTCAACAAGTAATCTTTTAATGGTACTACATCTACATGGAAAGAAGTTAAACAGTGGAGTACCAGAAGATTGTGTCTTAGGCTCAGTATTCTTCAGTATCTTCATAAATGACTTAGATGGGGGAATAGAAGGGGAACTCATCAAATTTGCAGATGACACTAAACTGGCAGGAATAACCAACACCCAGAAAATAAATTCAGGATCCAAAAAGATCTTGACAGACTTGAACAATGGGCTCTATCCAACAACATGAAATTTAATGTGGAGAAAAGCAAGGTTTTATACCTGGGCATAAAAACCAAAGACACAAGTACAGATTAAGCAAAGCCTGGCTCAAAAACAGTAACTTTGAGAGGGACCTTGGAGTCTTAGTGGACGATCATTTAAATCTGAGTCAGCCAGTAGAGCCAAAAAAGCTAATACAATCCTTGGTTGTATAAACAGAAGCATAGAATCAAAATCATGTGAAGTATTAATACAGCTTTAAAAGCCTTAGTAAGACCACACCTGGAATATTGCATCCAGTTTTGGTCACTACATTACAAAAAAGAAGTTGAGATTTTGGAAAAGTGCAAAGAAGAGCAACTAAGATGATGTTTTAGCCTGGAGACTAAAACATATGAAGAACGGATGCAGGATTTGGGTTTGGCTAGTCTAGAGAAAAGAAGGACTAAGGGTGATCTTTATTTTTATTTATTTATTTTGTCACAACATTATATATAAACACATATAATGAAAGAAAACAATAGGACAGGAACGGTAGGCACTTTTCATCATCTCCAATCTTGACTACATTCTCTGTCAGGGAGTTAAAATCTTCTTACAATCAAATGCTAACGCTCCTGTTTCAGCTCTGTCCGCGTTAGTAATCCATTTCAGTCGCGGAGATGGACGCTGCGTTTTGTTCTGCCATTTGGCAGAAGCGTTCCGGATTCCGTAGCTTTTTTCGGGCTATAGAAGGAGCATTCCCATCAAGCCACCAGAAATCTTCCTGGGGCTTTCCTGGGGGCTCTACTTCAGCCCGAATGCTCACCTCTCCCTCTTTGTCCGAGGGAAGAGATTTTCAAGCCGCTTGACAGCAGATTAACGCTGTCTGAGCGGCTCTACAGAATCACACAGAACTGGCGGTCTGAAATAGACCACCATTAACGAAGCGGAGCCACCCGGAAATTCGAACAGTAGGCACTTTTGTGCACTTATGCACGCCCCTTATAGCCCTCTTAGGAATGGGGTGAGGTCAATGGTAGACAGTTTTTGGTTAAAGAGTCAGGTAGTGTGTTCCAAGCGTTAACAACTCTGTTACAAAAGTCATATTTTCTGCAATCAAGATTGAAGCAGTTAACATTAAGTTTGAATCTATTGTTTGCTCTTGTATTATTGCGATTGAAGCTGAAGTAGTCTTTAACAGGAAGGACATTGCAATAGATGATTCTGTGTGTTAAATACAGGTCCTGTCTGAGTCGGCGGAGTTCTAAATTTTCTAATCCCAGGATTTCAAGTCTGGAGGTATAAGGTATTTCGTTATTTACAGAGGAGTGTAGGACTCTTCTTGTAAAATATTTCTGGACTCGTTCAATTGTATTAATGTCAGAGATGTGGTATGGGTTCCAGACAGGTGAGCTGTATTCAAGAATGGGTCTTGCAAATGTTTTGTATGCTCTGGTTAGTAGTGTAGTGTTTTTGGAAAAGAAGCTACGCAAAATTAGGTTTACAATTCTTAGAGCTTTTTTTGCTATGTAGTTGCAATGGGCTTTGGCACTTAGATCATTTGATATGAAAACTCCAAGGTCTTTTACAGGGTGGGGGTCATCAGTAAGGTAATGTCCATCAAGCTTGTATTTAGTGTTTGGGTTCTTTTTTCCAATATGTAAGACTGAGCATTTGCTGGTTGAGATTTGGAGTTGCCAAGTTTTAGACCAATTGGATACAAAGTCAAGGTCTTTTTGAAGGGTAGTAGTATTGTTGGTGGTGTTAAGTAGTTTAACATCGTCAGCAAAGAGAACACAATAACTTGAGATATGGTTACAGAGATCATTTATGTATAGTATGAAGAGTGTTGGTCCGAGAATGCTGCCTTGAGGAACGCCACTTTTGACAGGAACAGGATTTGATAGAGCATTGCCAATTTTGACCACTTGTTGTCTGTTTGATAGGAAAGCTGTTATCCAATTGTGAAGAGGTCCTGAAATGCCATAGGATTTTAGTTTAAGGAGAAGTTTATCGTGTACTACTGAGCCAAAAGCTTTGTAGAAGTCTATGTAGATTGTATCTATTGCTTTGCCTTGATCAAGATTAGTTGTCCATATGTTTTATGGACTACTAATGATAGTAATATTCATGATATTACTATCATTAGTATATCATGATAACATGATAGCAATATTCCAGTAATCGACTACAACAGTACTTTAGGTCTTGGTTCTTTGTATGAATTCCATGGCAAAAGGCTTTGAAAACGGAGAGGCCTTCCCTCTGTTTGCAAAGCCTTTTGCTGTGGATCTGGTTCTCTACAGAGGCCTAAAGTACTTTTCACGCCAAGACTGAAAGCTTCTGGGGGCTGATCACAGCCCCAAAAGCTTCCAGTCTCAACACAAAAAGCATTTGTAAACTGATGGGAGGCTTGAAATAATGAGATTTCATTGTCCCAAAGTCTTGTCAGCTTGCAAATACTTGTCATGCCAAGACTGAAAGCAGGTAAAGAAAGCACAGCAGAGAGGTTGAAGAGGAGACGTCTTCACAAGGTAAGTGACCCGGCATGGCAGGATGTGGGGGGAGCAATTGTGGGGACCCCATAGGATGGAGCATGAGTTATCTCAGTGGGTTGGGGGAGGCCTTGGTTGCTCTGAAGCAGGTGGTCTGTTCCATTGCTAAGCCCTCCTCCCCATGGCCTTCCTCACACTAAGATATCTCATGTGTACTTAACGACCTGTGCATTCGGTTAGCGAATGTGTGGATGAAAGCAGGGAGTGATCACATTTGTTTGACATGATTCACTTCAACGAATCCTCAGATTATGAATGTAATTGGCAGGCGCCATTACATTCTTAACTCGAGGATTACCTTTATTTGTACTGCTTTATAAAAATTTAGTAAGGCCACACCTGGAATGCTACATTCAGTTTGGGTGATCACATTACAAAAAAGATGAGATTTTGGACAAAGTGCAGAGAAGAGCAACTAAGATGATTAAAGGCTTGGACACTAAAACATATGAAGAATGATTGGTTGCAGGAGTTGGGTATGGCTAGTCTACAGAAAAGGAGTGACATGATAGCCATGTTCCAATATATGACTGGCTGCCACAAATTTCCTAACAATTAGAACAATTAACCAGTGGAACAGCTTTCCTTCAGAAGTTGTGGGTACTTCATCACTGGAGGTAATAATAATATAATATCAGAGTTGGAAGGGACCTTGGAGGTCTTCTAGTCCAATCACCTGCCCCGGCAGGAAACCCTACACCATTTCAGACAAATGGCTATCCAACATTTTCTTAAAAATTTCCAGTGTTGGAGCATTTACAACTTCTGCAGACAAGTTGTTCCACTTATTGATTGTTCTAACTGTCAGGAAATTTCTCCTTAGTTCTAGGTTGCTTCTCTCCTTGATTAGTTTCCACCCATTGCTTCTTGTTCTACCCTCAGGTGCTTTGGAGAATAGTTTGACTCCCTCTTCTTTGTGGCAACCCCTGAGATATTGGAACACTGCTATCATGTCTCCCCTAGTCCTTCTTTTCATTAAACTAGGTGTCGTGTCCCACTCCTCCGCTGACGGCTGGGTCCGGGAAATCCGAATCAGGCTTGCCTCTGCAGCTCTGCCCAAAGTCCTAGCAAAGTCCTCAGAGCAGGCAGGAGACCAGTAAGTGACTTCAGCAAGATAAGTTTGACTTTTGCCTGACTCAGAGACTGCCAGAAAGTAGCTCCTTTATATAGGCCATGGGGTGTGGCTCCATGACTCAGCACTCATTAAGGCCTGCCCCTCCTTCCCTCTGTTGCCTCCGCCTCCAATCTTCTGATGCGAGGTCACTCCAATCAGCTGTTCTTGGGAGTAAACCCTCCTCAGGCTCACCTGCTGTGGATGAGGGGGAGGGGTCTAGCTGCTCCGTTTGCCTGGGCATGGAGTCAGGGCTGGGGCAGGGAGATGCTCCTTCTTCTGCAGTTTGTGGGGGCATGGAGCCAGGACTTGGGCCGGAAGGCATACATTCCTCAGTGTTGGGGAGCAGGTAAGAAGGCCCCGGCTGCTCTGAGGGCGGGCAAGACACAACACTAGGCATACCGAGTTCCTGCAACTGTTCTTCATATGTTTTACCCTCCAGTCCCCTAATCATCTTTGTTGCTCTTCTCTGCACTCTTTCTAGAATCTCTACATCCTTTTTACATTGTGGCGACCAAAACTGAATGCAATATTCCAAGTGTGGCCTTACCAAGGCATTATAAAGTGGTACTAACACTTCATGTGATCTTGATTCTATCCCTCTGTTTATGCAGCCCAGAATTGTGTTGGCTTTTTTGGCAGTTGCTGCATACTGCTGGCTCATATCTAAATGGTTGTCCACTAGGACTCCAAGATCCCTCTCACAGTTACTACTATTGAGCAAGGTACCACATATCCGGTACCTGTGCATTTTTTTTTTTGGCCTAAACGTAGAACCTTGCTTTTTTTACTGTTGAATTTCATTTTGTTAGATAGTGCCTAAGATCTCTAAGATCTTGGTCTTTAAGAAGAGACTGGACAGTCACTTGTGTGAAATGGTACAGGATCTCCTGCCTGAACAGTGGGTTGGGTTAGAAGGCCTCCAAGGTCCTTCCGGCTCTATCCTGAATGAGTTTGAATTTTGGTGGAAACCTTTGGTGAAAAGCACAAGCTCTTTTTTAACCCCATCTTTTAAATTGGTAATGGACTTTTATTTTGCTTTTCTATCAATCTATTGATAATCAGCAGATGACAAGACTAAGATTGGACACATGCATGAATACACATATGCACACACATATAAAACAGCATTAGTATAATTAAAATTTAGATAAAAATTAGATAAAAATGAAGAAACTAGTATCTGTTAAGTAAAAACCTTTGTGACAGTTTGTGGCAAGTGGGACAATAAACAGAAGCCTTCTAAAGATAATACTGTGCTTAGAGAAAGGTGAATTAAAAAAGAAGAATTGTCCAAAAGGTGTTAATCCAATGAGTCAGGAATTAGCCAGGTGGAGTGCTTACCTGGAGAGACAGAGTGATGACGAGGAGGGCCAATGTGAAGGCCATCATCCCAAACCCGCCCCACAGCAGAACTCTCCGGCCCAGGCGGTCAATGATGGAGCTCTGAGGGCAAAAGAGATGGTCACTTGTAACAGAAGCTCACCCCAAAGGAATCTTGCCGCACACACAGGAGGAGGTGAGTGAGCCTGGCCTGACTTAGTTGCCACCTCTTGCCTTAACATCTGACTGAAAGACATCTGTCTGGAGAAGCGGATGCCAATCCACCAGGGCCTCGATCCAGCTGCTGCCATCTGAGTTTTCTCTTGGGAGGCTACTTGCCTGACCCTTTCTCTTTGCAGCTGATTGTGCAAAATCAGCGAGCTACTCATCTGTACTTACACACAGGACCACAGAGGCAAATTCGCAGAGACCAATGCCCAGAGTGACGTAAGGGATGACCGGCTCTTCAAGCCTGGCAGTGCGGAAAACTTCAAAAGCATAGAAGTATATCTGGAAGGCAGAGCAAGGGGAATCATGGACTGCAGATTTTCAAGATGAAGGGTTTTGTATATGTAGTGGACAAGAGACACAGACTTTCAAGCGCCATTTTTGCAGTTTGTGCTTTTTTTTAGCTTTTTTTTAAAAAAATGTGTCATTTATAAATTGCCTTTGCTATAAGAGGCTATCCATTGTCATCGTCATCATCAAGTCTTCCCTTTAGGGTTGCAGTTATCTCATGTTGCTGAATAGCAAAGCTTTTCCTCAAGGCTAGTTTTCCTTTACCTTTTGGCAAACTGTTTATTACAATATAAAAGTTGAATATGCCTGAAGTTAGATGCTCACATTCACAGCCTACAAGCCTCCCTATCAGAGCTCTGGAAAATCAACTTGTACCCCGAGAAGTCCAAATTAAGTTCTGTCTTCAAGATTCTGAGGCATCTTGGTTCAGAGACACTTGGCGGAATTGCCAAGCAGATGAGACCAGACCTATTTCCAAGCTTAAAACAACCCACTGAAAAGGATTGGTTTCAACCAGCCCATCTCTTGTTACAAGTACCCATTGGGTGGTGGACAAAGTCTGGTTTATTAGTCCCTAATTGTAACCCTAATCCAGCAGCATTAATGGTGCCTTTATCAACTTCGATATGGAGACACAAAATTGGTAATGCCAAAGCATATATGTACTTTTCTGAAAGTCACAGAACCTTCTCAATAATAGATATACTTTGAGAGCTGTATGTAACAAAATTTCTTTTCAGTATATGCTGACTAGTGTACATTCAAAGTGACAATAAAGTTATTCTAAGTCTAAGTCTACTTTGGATTTCTAAGAAGCTCAGTATGGGAGCCAATAAAATGGAGATATTACAAAAACCTTTTTCAGTTCATAACCCAGTGACTTTAATATGGAAGAGGCAGGATAGAACTTATAGATGGAGGCTAAAAAAGGAATTAATAATTAAGGACTAAAAAGAAGCTGAAATAATATTTTGAGATTAATTTAAATAAAGGCATGGAAATAAGGACACTGAGACACAAGTAAGTTTAGGATAGGACAATTTGGACTGCAAAATGGCAAATTAAAAAGACAAAGAGAAGAGAAGGAATTTAAAGGGAATAAAAATAAAAGAGGAGGAATCAAAGAGGCATCCAGAAAGAAAAAAAAATCTCACAAAAAAATTAAACTTCCAAAAATTTTCCATGGTAACAATTAAAGAAATGGAAATAAAAATAAAATTTGCTAAACAGAAAAATTTTGAGATAGCAAATAAGCTGGGAAAATGGCTAACTTATAAACTGAAAAAAGTAAAAAGAAAATGATATTAAAATTACAAAATGGAAATGCTATGGTAATTGATAATATAAATTATGCAAAAAAGGGGCTCAGTGGCTCGGCAGTTAAAGATGCTGAGCTCGTCAGCTAGAAAGCTGATAACCCAGATTCAAGACCTGAGCACCGCATGGGGGTGAGGGGGCTTCTGTTCTTGCCCCAGCTACTGCCCACCTAGTAATTGAAAGCATGCAAATGTGAGTCAATAAATTGGTGCCCCTTCAATGGGATGGAAACAGCATTCTGTGTGCTTCAGTGCAGTCATGCTGGCCCCATGACCCAGTGGTGGGTTTCAAAAATTTTTACTACTGGTTCTGTGGGTGTGGTTTGGTGGGTGTGGCATGGCTTGGTGGGCATGGCTTGATGGGCGTGGCAGGGAAGGTTACTGCAAAATCCCCATTTCCTCCCAATCAGCTGGGACTCGGGAGGCAGAGAATAGATGGGGGTGGGGCAGTCAGAATTTTTATTACCGGTTCTCCGAACTACTCAAAATTTCTGCCACCGGTTCTCCAGAACTGGTCAGAACCTGCTGAAGCCCACCTCTGCCATGACCCCAGTAGAGTATTCAGACAATGCTGGATCCCTCATTTAAGAAATAGAGATGAGCACCTTCCTCTAGAGTTGGAAACAATTGGACATGGGAAACCTTTACCTTTACCTTTACCTTTAAAATTGCAAATAATGTTTCATCAGTATTATACAAAATGTTATGAAGAAGAAATTCCTCTGGCAAAAATAAATATTGAAAGAAACAAAATTTACCAAAGTGAATGAATAAACAGCTGATGAATGGATCTATAATAATAATAAGGGAAATCTATGAGAAAAGGCTAAAATAGGGAAAGCTGGCCAGGAAGAATTGCCAGCCTTCTATTATAAATATTTTGAAGGCTACCTATTACAATTTCTTTAAAAAGATGACAAAATCAATTCTGGATAGAGGAAGGATACCAGAAAGTTGGACAGATGCAAATATAGGTTAATTCTTAAAGAAGGCCAAGACCTGATCTTATTACCATCTTTATTGATGAACTAAACAGCCTATGCATCTTTAGGTCATTGTTTAGGGCAGCAACCTGTGGCTCTAAGCTGTATGCGGCTCTTTGGGCCTTCTCCTGCGGCTCCCTGTCAGATGATCCCACCACTGGGTGGCTCCTCTCCTCCCACTCACTCCTCGCCTGCCCTGACAAGAGAAGGGTGACTGCAATGGATAGAGACTCGTTCCGTATTGCAGAGTGAGAGCGAAGCACCCCTCTACTTGCCTCTTTTTCCGGCCCTTATTGGTACTGTGCACAGCGCGGCCACTAGGGGAGATGCGTGACTTTGCTCTGCACCGAGAGACTGGCTGGGCCACCTGGCTGCAGCTGATGCTGCATGCTGTAATGGGCTCCAGGAGGAGGAAGAGGAGGGGATGCCATCTCCCCTGCTGTGCAGTGCACTAAGTTTAAGTGCAAGAGCAACAAGCAGCCACAGGGGCGGTGAAAGGAATATGGGGAGACGCGTCCCAGCTGGTGTCTCGGGATGGAGAAAGTCACACGTTTCCCAACAAGGACCGGAAAAAGAGGCAAGTAGAGGGGCACTTCAGAGGTGGGTTTCAGCAGGTTCTGACCAGTTCTGGAGAACCGGTAGTGGAAATTTTGAGTAGTTCAGAGAACCAGTAGTAAAAATTCTGACTGGCCCCACCCCCATCTATTCTCTGCCTCCCATCTGATTGGGAGGAAATGGGGATTTTGCAGTAACCTTCCCCTGGAGTGGGGAGGGAATGGAGATTTTACAATATCCTTCCCCTGCCACGCCCACCAAGCCACACCCACAGAACCGGTAGTAAAAAATTTGAAACCCATCACTGGGGCGCTTCCCTTCTGCTCTGAAATATGGAGCAAGTCTCCATCACCTCCACTGCCCTTCTCTTCTCAGGGCAGGTGAGGAGTGAGGAGGAGGGGAGGGCGGGGGGCGGGCAGCCAGCTAACAGAGAGCCACAGCAAGGGTACGAAATTAAATCATTTGGTAAGAAGCACCCAAAGAAGAAGAAAGAACATCAGAAAAAAAAACACCCAAGCCTTGCCTGTTTTTGGAAATGGTTCAAGAGGGAACCTGTGCGTGTGTGCGCACGCATACACACATGTGTGTGCACACGCATGAGAGAGAGAGAAGAGGGAGAAAAAGAGAGGTAGACAGATGAGAGACAGAGAGATGAGAAAGAGGGGAAAAAGAAAAAAATGAGGGAGGGAGAAAGATGAGAAAGAGAGGGAGAGAGAGAAAGTTGAGAGAGAGAAAGGGAGAAAGATAAGAGATGAAAGATGAAAAAGAGAGAGGGGGAAAGAGAAAGATGAGGGGGAAAGATGAAAAAGAGAGAAAGAGATGAGGGAGAAAGATGAGAGAGAGGGATGGAGAAAGAGATGAGAGATGGGAAAGATGAGAGAGGGAGAAAGAGAGAGAGGAGAAAAATGAGAGAGAGAGGAGAAAGAGATGAGAGAGGGAGGGAGGGAGAAAGAGAGGGAGAAAGAGAGGAGAAAGGGAGAGGGAGGGAGGAAGAGAGGGAGAGAGAGGGAGCAAGGGAGAAAGAGATGAGAGAGAGGGTGGGAGAAAGAAAGAAAGAGAGGGAGAAAAAGAGAGGGAGAAAAATGAGAGGGGTGGGGAGAGAGAGACCTGTTTAAAAGAAAATACCTGAAGCCACAAAACCTGGGTAGGTGTGGCTGGGAGATGTCATGTGACTGGGTGTGAATGAGTGATGTCGAGTTGGCTTCGCCCACCTAGGTTTTGTGGCTCCCAGTGCTTTGTTTTCTGTGGGAAATGGGCCCAAGTGGCTCTTTGAATGTTTAAGGTTGCAGACTCCTGGTTTAGAGGCAAGGATTAAATACCATTATAAAAAAAGTTATGTAAAAAACTAATTTGAAAAGGAGGTGTGAAAATATGTTTTGGGGGTCCTTGGGAAGAAATGGAAATATAAGAAAGTTAGTAACTGTCCCTGGTCCTGTTGAATGCCTTGGGGTTAAAAAAAAAAGTCTAGAAGATCTGGGCCAAATTGCATAATTCCTCTCTTCTTCCTTCTTACGACCACTTGCCTATGTATGGAGCACCAAGAAGAAGGCATAGTCCTGTTGGCTTTGTCTACAAATAGCAACATCAAAAAAGGGAAGGAAAGGTCATTTCTTAACTGTTTCCAAATAGTATTCTACTCAACTGCACTCAGGCCACAGAGCTGCAAACTCGCGACCAGCAGAATGGCGATAAACAATGGCCATCGCAAGCTGGGCTGTCTCACCACTTCCCAGATACTCAAGTTCTTGGAGCCTGCAATGGCCATCTCTTTCAATGCCTCCTCAATTTCTGTTTGCTGATGTCTTCCACCCCAGAGGTCTTTCATTGCTTTGGGGGAAGGGAGAGAAAAATAATTCAAATGTTCCAAAAAACATTTAGCTGATTCAACAAGATAAATTTATGTAGAGTTAAATGTGTCATCAGTTTCAAATCACTGTGCAGCCACAAGAGACCCAAGTTCATCTCCCTGTAAATTCCTTTGATCCTTATCTAGCACCAATTTGGCTTGACCATTAGTAGATCAGATTTTTGTGTATTTGCTGAATAAACTCTTAGTTCTTTGAACCCGTTTCTGGTTTCCTGTGCCTGATGTTTATAGACAGAATTGGAACTGACTTTTGAAATAGCATCATATTAGATCATTTGGATTTTTTTTTTAAAAAAGCACATTTTATATACTGTTATATTTGTGGAAATTCTGAATACCTACAGAATTAATCAGATTTAAAAAGAAACACCTCAAAACCATGATAAAGTTTTAAAGAAAATTTCCTTGTACTTTTTTGTAAGATTTTGTAATCTGGCAAGTAATGCTCCATATTTAATACTGTGCCAAAATGGGCTTCAGGTTATTCATGGTTTCCAGCAGATTCAATTGCTTATCTTAAGCAATTTGGCAGGCCTTGGATCTGTCGTGTCCCACTCCTCCGCTGACGGCTGGGTCAGGGAAATCCGAATCAGGCGTGCCTCTGCAGCTCTGCCAAAGTCCTAGCAAAGTCCTCAGGGCAGGCAGGAGATCAGAAAGTGACTTCAGCAAGGTATGTTTAGACTTTGCCTGACTCAGAGAATGCCAGAAAGCAGATCCTTTATATAGGCCATGAGGTGTGGCTCCATGACTCAGCACTTATCCAGGCCTGCCCCTCCCTTCTGTTGCCTCCGCCTATCAAGTCTTCTGACGCGAGGGTCACTCCAGTCGGCAGCTGTTGGCAATAGACCTCCCTCAGGCTCACATGCTGTGGAGGAGGGGGAGGGGACTAGTTGCTCCATTTGCCTGGGCATGGAGCCAGAGCTGGGGGCTGGAGATATTTCCTCCTCTTCAGCCTGTCTGAGCATGGAGACAGGGCTGGGGCCGGGAGGCATACTAGAACATTCCTCCGTGTTCGGAAGCAGATAAGCAGGCCCCGGCTGTGGTGAGATTGGGCGAGACACAACAGGATCAGTGGTGGGTTTCAAATTTTTTTACTACCGGTTCTGTGGGTGTGGCTTGGTAGGCGTGGCATGGCTTGATGGGCATGGCTTGATGGGCATGGCAGGAAAAGGATACTGCAAAATCCCCATTTCCTCCCAATCAGCTGGGACTTGGGAGGCAGAGAATAGATGGGGGTGGGGCCAGTCAGAATTTTTACTATGGGTTCTCTGAACTACGCAAAATTTCTGCTACCGGTTCTCAAGAATTGATCAGAACCTGCTGAACCCACCTCTGCCCTGGAGGGGGAGGTCCCAAAAAACTAGCGGAAAACAAATATCAGCTCAATTTTCAAAAGGAGTAGAGAAAACTAACCCTAACCCCCCTCCCCCCGGGTGGGTGGGATAATTTAGTCTCTTAATTTGACTTTCTGAGCTGCAGTTCTTGCTTCGCTGAGGCACCAAAGATACTTAACCCTGGTCTCCATTTTCATTTGCAGAGCCCTGTTGCTCCAAACACCGGGGCATTTTCAATACTAAAACTGCTTCAAAAATACAACCCTTTCATACTTTCTATTTTAGCCAGGGGGTAAGAGGGGCAAACAGGAACTGCTTTGGAGCTCCCCCTTTCTGAATCACTGGCATCCATTGCCATTAATGGGGATTTTTCTCTTTCCTGAAAAGCATTCCTGACAAACACTTTCAACTTTCCTCCTTAAAAACATACTCAAGTTTGAGAATAAAATTAAGAGAGATGCTGCTCATAAACTGCAGCTTTCCCCACAGGAAAAGCGAGTTAGCAATTTGTCTGATCACCATAATTTCTGGCTTTGGCATCATCAAAATCCCAATTCCTTCCCTCTCTCTTAGTCATAGGTCACTGATTATCCCTTTTGTGTCCCTTTAAAGCAACTCCTGTTTCTCCGAGTCCGTCTTATTCCAGAACTGAAGGCAGAAGCCAAGGTGTCAGCAATGCAGAATAAAGTGGAACCGTTACTTTTCTTCTTCAAAATTCTTTGGATGCAACCTACAATTCTATTTGACTTTTTTACAGCATGATCATGGTGATGATTCTTAATAATTTTAATCAAAGACTGTTAATTGTATTCTACAATATTTTTATTACATTATTACCAAACCAGACACGCCCAAAGTCTGTGTATCTGATTTTTGTTTCCTAAGTAAAACCTATTGGTCTCTACTTGGTTTCATGGAAGTTTTGTTGATTTCCATGATTCAAGTTCAAGACAATGTATTGATATTTCAAGTGAGAGGAAAGCCAACATAAAAAAGCAGGGCTGCCCGTGAGCCCACTACCACTCAGGTCTCCACTGAAAAGGACACCAACAGGTCTCCACTGAAAAGTTGTGATTGGCCTGGCTATAACTGGTTCATCACTGAATGTGGTAATAGTTGTCTTTTAAGTATCTCTTTTCTGGCCTTATTTAATTCTTCTTTACCCACATCATCCTTATTTATGTTTTTATTTATTAGTCTCATTTATATGGCTGCTCTTCTCATGGAAAGCAATTCTGGGTGGCATAATGGTTAAATGGCCTCCTTTAGCTTTAGAACAAAGAGGTTCTTTCCCACAGGAGAAGACATGTGTCACCTTTTCGGCAGGCATCAGCATCCTTCCTTTGTATCAGGAGGTACGGGGGCGACTCTGGGAAGAACGGCAGCAGCAGCAGCTGCAGCAGGGCTGGGAAGCCGCACAGGGCCAGCAGGAGGGGCCACAGGGCCTCGGTGCCTAAAAGGTCTCTGAGGCGATGGTGGGGAGAGGGAGAAAGAGACACAATTTTTCTCTCTGAAGGGATTGGATGACAAAGTGAAGGGGGTGAAGTGGGCATCATCTCTTTGACCAAAGTGCCCTTCCCACCATTGCAGCCTGAACTGAGGACCCCTTGAGAACTTTATTCCTCAGAGGGAGTTTTCATATCAGTCTAAAGGAAACGAGAAGACCAGCTTTCTCTTTGGCAGAGCAAGTGGGAGACCACAGCCCAGGACAGCCAAAATTGTTGGCCTTAAATGGGAATGGAGGGTGGGAGGGCAAGAGCTTGTCTGGCTGGATAGGCACATGGGTGGTGAGCTTACCTTAAGCCCAGGATTTGCCCCAACGCTTTTCCAAGGGAGAAAAATATGGCTGCTGTGGTGGTGGCCAGGCCTCGGAACTTCTTGGGGGAAATTTCACCGAGATAGGGCCCATGGATATTGAGGCAGAGTCCTTCAAGAGAAGAATCACTGGAATTAAAAGGTCTCCCCCACATACCTGTCCCTTCTGATTTAGGGGATGCATTTGGTTTCCCCGAGGTCAGAAGTTGGCCCCTCCTTCCCATCATACCTGCACTGATGCCATAAAGGAAACGGCCCATTAGAATAATTTCAAAAGACCTGGCCATCTTACTGGAACCAATAAGAAGAGCTCCCACGATTATAATAAAATTACTGCAAATTAAAGTTTTCTTTCTGAAATAAACCACAATCAGGTGTTAGTTAGAGTCTCCAAGCATTGTGTATTTCCCACTGTTGAGTGATTTCTCTGTGACTTCAAGGCTTTCAGTTCTAATTTAAGGTGAAGAGGGAGGGAAAATGAGAACTCTCCCAATTATATAGTCACCAACATCAACATATGTGAGAAAATCTCACAGCTATAAGACAAGGGGCCATTATGCAAACTTTGTTTTGAGGAAAAGCCATACTTTCCGTATCTCACAGCCAGTGATCCGCTCCATAAACAGCCCAGAAGTCCCCCCAGGCAGTAGATGGAGATGATGAAGGACCACAGCACAGCCAGCCTCTCTGGCGGGAGAGACACACCATGTCGCTGTAGCCACGTCTCATTGATGAAACTCTTGATGTCCTAAGAAAACAAGCAAGAGTGTGTTCAACTACCAGGCTGGTTGCAAATCTTGGAGGATAACACAACCTGAATCAGTTTTTCATGTATTAATTTACATTATATAAATCTTGATAACCTGGGTAATTCATGATTTTTTTGTTTGTTTTTGTTTTACATTTATACCCCGCCCTTCTCCGAAGACTCAGGGCGGCTTACAGTGTATAAGGCAATAGTCTCATTCTATTTGTATATTTTTACAAAGTCAACTTATTGCCCCCCCAACAATCTGGGTCCTCATTTTACCTACCTTATAAAGGATGGAAGGCTGAGTCAACCTTGGGCCGGGCTTGAACCTGCAGTAATTGCAGGCTTTGTGTTCTTAATAACAGGCTGTACCAGCCTGAGCTATCCGGCCCCTAATGAGTATATTGTGTCAATACAGGAAATGGCTTAATTCAATAAACAAGTTTTTAATTTTTTTATTGATGATATACAATAACCCCAACATACTGCAAGGTCTGGCCTCATACATTTGAAATTATACAATATAAAACAACATATAGATAATAATTAAACAATAAAAACTTACAAAATTGTATATTAATACAGTTTAGGTCAATGTTAAATTTCTTGTCTTCAGAAGGTGTGAGTGCTCTATCACTGGAGGCTTTTAAGAAGAGACTGGACAACACTTCTCTGGAATGGTAAAGGGCAGGGGTGTCAAACTTGATTTCATTGAGGGCCACATCAGGGTTGTGTTTGATCTCAGAGGATGAGATGGGTGTGGCCAAGGTGGGAGTGGCCAGCTTGAAGTCACTTGTGTCGGGGGCACCTGTGATGGCCTGAGCACTCAGCTAGTGAAAACAGGCTCCTGATCTCCATTTTTGGTTTCGATGGCCTCTTGCAGCCCTCTGCCAGTGAAAACGGGGCTCTGTTTTCACTGGCAGAGGGTTGCAGGAGGCCATTGTGGCTAAAAACGGGGCCAGAGAGGGCCTCATGCAGCCCTCCTGAGCTCCATTTTTCTGGCAGAGGCACGGCAGGACGGTCCTTCACTGTTTCCAGGGCGGCCCCACCAGCCAGATCTGGGCCCTGGGCCTTGACTTTGACACCCCTGGTATAGGGTCCTCCTGTTTGAGCAGGAAATTGGACTAGAAGATATTTTGGCCACCTAATGAGAAAGAAGGACTCACTGGAGAAGAGCCTAATGCTGGGAAAGATTGAGGGCAAAAGAAGAAGGGGACGACAGAGAACGAGGTGGCTGGAGTCACTGAAGCAGTAGGCATGAGTTTAAATGGACTCCAGAGGATGGTAGAGGACAGGAAGGCCTGGAGGAATGTTGTCCATGGGCTCGCAATGGGTCAGACACAACTTCGCAACTAACAACAACAAAAAAAAAGGTCCAATTTCAATTCTGATAGTCTGTGTTCTATGTTCTTAAATCTAGACCACATAGAAAAATATTGCTTGAATATTTCTTTGGAAAAACATTCCAAAGAAACATTATGAATGTATCTTTATTATTAGGAAGATAAGTTTCTTTTCACTTATATAATGCTCTTTGGTGAGACTGTGGCACTTTTTTTAACCTTCTAAAAGTATATATTCCATATTTTAAAAATATAATTTAACATCATATTTACATGTTTGTTATATTATGTCCCAGAATTGTCTTAACAAGTCTGAAAACTCAAAATCAAAATGGAGCTATAGTTGGGAAAGACAAAATCATATGAATCTGAAATTTGTGATTTGGGCAGTAAAAAAATCGTATATAAATTTTTTAAAAAATATTCTTTGGGCAGTCCAATAAACATTGAACAATATTTTCTGATGAAATAACTTCATTCTTAAAAATTGAACCCATTGGTTTTCCACTAGTGGATATTTTAATTCCTCATTCCACATTTCATATATAGTACTTCTTCTAAACTTCAAAGAGTTTTTTTTTTTACTTCCATGTAAAATGAAATGAAATAGTTTCACTTCAAATTCAGTAACTATCAGGGACTTATTTTTAAATTAAATTTATATGCTGCTAATCTCACCAATAGGATCCTAGGACTTGAGGTACCTCTGAAGCTGCTAAGGTAGTTACAGAATTACAGAACAACAGAGTTGGAAGAGACCCTGGAGATGTTCTAGTCCACCCCCCTCCCCCTGCTCAGGCAGTAGACCCTATACAATTCTATACAATAGAATAGAATAGAATAGAATTTTATTGGCCAAGTGTGATTGGACACACAAGGAATTTGTCTTGGTGCATATGCTCTCAGTGTACATAAAAGAAAAGATACGTTCATCAAGGTACAACATTTACAACACAATTGATGATCAATATATCAATATAAATCATAAGGATTGCCAGCAACAAGTTATAGTCATACAGTCATAAGTGGAAAGAGATTGGTGATGGGAACTATGAAACGATTAATAGTAGTGCAGATTCAGTAAATAGTCTGACAGTGTTGAGGGAATTATTTGTTTAGCAGAGTGATGGCCTTCGGGAAAAAACTGTTCTTGTGTCTAGTTGTTCTGGTGTGCAGTGCTCTATAGCGTCGTTTTGAGGGTAGGAGTTGAAACAGTTTATGTCCAGGATGCGAGGGATCTGCAAATATTTTCACGGCCCTCTTCTTGATTCGTGCAGTATACAGGTCCTCAATGGAAGGCAGGTTGGTAGCAATTATTTTTCCTGCAGTTCTAATTATCCTCTGAAGTCTGTGTTTTTCTTGTTGGGTTGCTGAACCAAACCAGACAGTTATAGAGGTGCAAATGACAGACTCAATAATTCCTCTGTAGAATTGGATCAGCAGCTCCTTGGGCAGTTCGAGCTTACTGAGTTGGTGCAGAAAGAACATTTCTTCTTAAAAACCTCTAGTGATGGAGTACCCACAGCCTCTGGACAATTTTGTTTTGTCAGTATAGAGGAGCAGTCTATTTGATTATTCTGTCCCAGGCAGCTGATGGTACCTAGTGGGGCTTCAGAGAGAGCTTGCAATTATTGTGCAATTTGGTTGAGGCCCTGATGATGGATTGGAATGAACACATTGCCTACTTGTGGGGGTCGAACAAGAAGACGTCCAAGGTCTCTTCCAACACTGTTATTGTGTATTCTATATGACAAGGGCCTTCGGCCAATTTGTCCCTGAGCATACTATACATGTCTACACACCAGTACACAAAGTATGAGGAATAAACAGGGTGAACTAGAAATTCAAGTAAACGAGGGAAGATATGATATTGTTGCCATTAAAGTGGTGTGAAACCCATGAATGGAATATGCAGCTAAAGGGATTTAAATTATTTAAAAGAAACAGACCAAATAAAAAAGGAAGTCGAGTTACACTATACAGTATATAAAAAATAACTACAGCTTTACAGCAATGAAGCAGAACAATAATGGAAACCATTTTGAATGTATTTGGGCTAATAGAAAAGGGGGGGGGGAAATGACACTGCCATAGGCCACCCCACCAAACTGTAGACCCAACCAAATAGAGGAAATAGATGCACTTTTTGCTAGTCAGTTAACAAAGGAAGCACATCACAATAGTAATCGGGGACTTTAACTATCCTGACATCAACAGGGAAACAAACTCCACAACAAGTGGAAGATCAAACAGATTCCTGACAAACCTAACAGACAACTTTCTCTTCCAAAAAGTAGAGAAGGGAACTACGGGGTCAGCCATATTGGACTTAATTCTCACTAACAGAGATGAAATGACAGAAAGTGTTGAAGTTTCAGAAAGTGTTTGAACCTTGGGTGGGGGGAAGTGATCATGCAATATTGGAATTCAACATTATACAAGCACAAGCAACAGAACAAAGTCAAGCTAGAATCTTGGCTTTGAGAAAGCTGATTTCAATAGACTTAGAGAGAGCTTGAAAAGGATTTCATAGATGAGAATCCTCAAGGGGAAAACAACTCAAGAAGTTTGGGAAATTTTGAAAAGTGAGATTGTAAAAGCCCAGTCTAGCACAATACCAATGAAGAAGAAAAATAACAGCTGTCAAAAACAATCAGCATGGCTGCATAAAGAACTCTCTGATAAATTGAAAGACAAAAGGGACAAAAAACTAAGGCAAAATATCATCTCTATAAAGAGAATTCCAAACTCCATCAACACTCGTTTTATTATATTTCCTGACTATAAGAGTCACAAATATATGAAGTCACTACAGGTAGTCCTCAACTTACAACAACAATTTGAATCAGAATTTTGGTTGCTAAATAATTGGTGGTAAAGTATAACTGCATCCCTTAATGACAGCAATCTCTGTAGTCTCAGCAGCCATTGTTATCTCCTTCCCACAGCAACTTCCTGCTGGCTTCCTACCATAAAAGTCCATGGGGAATCTGGCAGGAATCTGCAACTTCCAGGCCCACATTTAGGCAAATGCCTGCCATGCTGGGTGGAGAGGATTGGGGAAGGTGTGCAAGAGGCTCAGTGTGAGTTTAGAATAGAATAGAATAGAATAGAATAGAATAGAATAGAATAGAATAGAATAGAATAGAATAGAATAGAATAGAATTCTTTATTGGCCAAGTGTGATTGGACATGCAAGGAATTTGTCTTGGTGCATATGCTCTCAGTGTACATTAAAGAAAAGATACATTGGTCAAGAATCATAAGGTACAACACTTAATGATAGTTATAAGGTACAGATAAGCAATCAAATCATATTAGGAAACAGTCAGTATAAATTGTAAGGATACCAGCAACAAGTTACAGTTATAGTCATAAGTGGGAGGAGATGGGTGATAGGAACTATTCTGGTTTTGACAGTGAAGGGATGGATAGCTTCACTTACCATTAGGTCCTCTTCACCACTACTCCTGCTGGTAGCACCTGGAGGGGACTCTCTAGCCGGAGTTTCCTCACCTTCGTTTGAGGGGAGAGGAGTCCATGACTTGCCGGGTGAATCTCCCTGGGTCTGGTGGCTTCCTTAGGATTCTTCTTCCCTGGGATATGGAGGGGGTCCGAAGTTGAGGGACCAGTGCAGGTGCCAGGCACTCAGATGCTCTGTGCCCATGTTGATCACATCGGAAGCATGTGATCTCGTCCCCACTGGTGCTGGTTGCGGTGCTACTGCTGGTCTTGCAGGGGCTCGGTGGCCCAGGCTTGTCCTGCCCTCTCGAGAGTAGGTTTCCAGTGCAGATGGTTCTCTAGGTCCATTGGCACGATTAGCTTGTACCAGTCCTGTAAGTGGTCCGGAACCAGTCTAATACCACAAGCTTTTCTAAGGTCTTGGTCTAGAACCTCTTTGAAATGGTGGATGAGAAGCCACTTCAGCCAGTCCCTCAGCTTTCTGGCCAGTCTTCTGAATTCCCAAAGTCTTTTGGGGGCCAGCCGGCTTGCTTCAGGGCTTTGATCTGAGCCTCATCTTCTTGCCTATCCTCTAATTGGGCCCACAGTATTTGTAGAAACTCATCTGTGTTGTCCACTCAGGACCCCCCCTCATCATGTAGTTGGGCTATCCAGTCCACTGCATCCCCCTCTTTCATCTGATCAGTGATGGCGGATACAATGTCTTGGTCAGTTTGGTATTGCTCCCCATAACAGTTGATGTGGGACCAGATCTGATTGAGGAAATAAGCTAATATCCCTGGCGTTCCACCAAAAGGTGCTCTGAACTGTGGTGGAGGAGCGGCTGGGGGGGGGCAGAGGGTTGAGCCAGTGCCAGTGTCAGCACTGGCATCCATTGGCATTGCACCCACCCCTGGCTGGGGTAGAAGGCCCAGCCAGGAGGAATCTGATTGGTGGGTGGCAGCCTAAGGATTTGCTGGCAAGGAGGGGTCTTGGGTCTGGGCAGCCCCAATGGTTCTACTTGCTGTGCTGTGCTGGACTGTTCCAGCGGGCCTAACTGCTGTGCCGCTCCAATTCCTGCGGGATCCATCATTCCAGTAGACCGGGCCCAATGGGGAAGTCTGAAGCACGATCTGCTCTGCATTGAGTGAAATGAAGCCAAAACTCTAGCCAGAGCATCTGCAGCTCCTGGGTCCAGAAAGGTGAACGTGGGTTGAGCCAGGACCCAGCCAGGTTGGCCAGCAGGAGGTGGTTATGCAATGCTACCCATGCTGAGTTGATCAAACTGCTCCTGTAGGCCCACAAGTGACTGGCTCTGCAACGATGGCTGGAGAACCCAATCTTGGGAGTCACTGGGCTCCTGATGTCTCGTTTTCCACTTGGGGGGCCTGAGTATGCTCTGCTCTACTTCTCCCGCCTGAGATTCCTGCAGTATTACCCCGATCTCCAACTCGGGATGGTGTGGCTCCTGGAGCTTTGTCCCATATGGAAGGATCCGGTTGAGCGGCTTGCCAGAGTGCAGGCTCTTTGGGCTGGGCACTCTGTTGGCATTCCACTTCAGCGGCCTCTGCTGCTAGCACCACAGATTTGGAAGGGGAGTAGATGGTCTCGAGGTGGATCCTCCAACCAGTCCTGGTAGTTCCCTCCATGGTCACCATTTTCTCCTCCATCTTCTCTGAGTCTTTATCTGACTTTATCCTAAGCCCAGGTATCAGGTCGGTGCTCAGTGCTCAGGACCCTGGAGAGCACCCCAGTGATCAGGGAGCTGGGTTAAATTTTTAAAGGAGATTTGGGTTAATATCAGGGTTCCAAGTAATACCCCAATGAAAGAAGACTCCAAGGCTAGCAATTCCTCCAAGTTCCATTTTATTAAAGATTTCATGTTGGCACATCTAGGAAAACCGAATCTGAAAGTTCCTGGGTTTTCCCCACTCAAAAGAAAGTCAAAGATCCATCCCCTGCACCCACATGTCCATCACATGGTCCAATCAATCCATTGTCCCAACTGGAGACAATCCCTAGTCACTCCTATCCAGGTGCAGGCTGAATGTCCTTGACTCCCAGAGAAAAGAATGTTGTTATGGCTATATCTCCACCTTGCAATTCCCCCTCCCGTTTTCCCAGGGCACTAAATGTGGCAGCCCTGAAACTCCAAAGAAAAAGATGGCTTCCAGGGCTGACACCTGTATCATTTGGGGAAGGGTATACATGAATGTGGGTGTTGTGGCTCCAGTGGGGATATATGGGGGTCCATGACAGGTGCCGTGCAGATCAGAGAGCTCACAAGGGTACAAGGGTTGTGTGCCGCATGTGTTGTGGGGGGCCTGTGGTAGTACACAAGAGGCACCATGCAGGTTGGGGAAGTTTCACAAAGGTGCAATGAGGATGTGCAAAGGTTTGTGGGGTGTGCAAATGTCCAATGTGGAGCTAGCACAAAGAAGCTAGAGGAAGGTGCACAGATGGGGGTTATTTATCCCCTGCAACTTGGCTTCCTCAATGATTTTCTAAGAAAGCCAACCAGAAAGTTTGCAAATAATGAGCAAGTGATTGCAGTGTGCTGGGCAACCAGTTGAAAGTGCGCAACGGTTGCCAAGCATCCAGATCATGATATGAGATTATGGGGGTGTTGGAATGGCCAGGCCTCCAAGGACTGTAACTGCCATTTGTACAGCACTTTCGTAACTTACCAGGCAGCACGGATGAAAGAATGGATGGTACTTAGACTATTGACTATTGACTATTGACTAAGGCTATTGACATTGGAAGGATATGATTTGCAATTGACCTGGCATGACTTCTTGTGATATGGGAAAAACAAGATACACGGTTACTTTCAAAGACACTATATAAGAAATCCTTTATTGTTAACATGGGAGAAAACTAGAGAACCGCAGTGGGCCGCGGTGTGGCTCAGGCTGTAAGAAGCCTGTTATTAAACACAGCTGCTTGCAATTACTGCAGGTTCTAGTCCCACCAGGCCCAAGGTTGACTCAGCCTTCCACCCTTTATAAGGTAGGTAAAATGAGGACCCAGATTGTTGGGGGGGCAATAAGTTGACTTTGTATATAAATATACAAATAGGATGAGACTATTGCCTTACACAATGTAAGCCGCCCTGAGTCTTTGGAGAAGGGCGGGATATAAATGTAAATAAATTTAAAAAAAAGAACAATATTATTTGAAGATACTGGTTTGGCCTTCAACGATGGAAGCACTTATACTTTCAAATATTATTAATATGGGAAATATTGTGAGATATAAAGATATTTTGATTGAAAAGGTTGAACTCAAAACTAAACAAGAATTGGAAAAAAAAAGGATTGTGTTGTGACTCCGGCCCCGGAGCCTGTTCTCATGGAGGAGGAGGAGGAGGAGAGTGAGGGAGAGAAGCTGACAAGGCCTCCTTCTCCAGGTCTCTCCTTCCTAGCAACGCCTCAAGTGCTGGCGGAAGGCCAGGAAGAAGGCGTGTCAGAGCCTCCACAGATAGAGGACGAGGAGGATCAATCCTGGATAGACCTTAGGCACTGTCGGCAAGAGAGGCGTGCGCAGCAGAGGAAGAGGTGTGGCAGGCCCAGAGAGTGCTGGATCACTGAGCCACACCCCATAGGGGATAAAAGTGGGTGTGGCTGCCATCTGGCCTTTGTGACGGACAAAAGCTACTAAGGGTGAACTGCATCGTGTGAGCTTCAGACAGTTTTTGGATTTAACGCTTGGATTTTTGTGAGTAACTCTTGACCATTCTTTCATCTCCTGGTTGCTCCAGCGACGGATTGTAAACACGCTGGCTCTTGTAAACACTTGGTAGGCACTTGGGGAATCGCTGCCAGAACGTTCCTCTGCCAAAGGAAACCAGGCCAACTTGTAAATACATTGCTGGCAGACGTTCTTCGACACGTGTGTTTTCTTAGGTGAGGTGGAGGGGACAGAACAGAGATTTGGCTTGGTACACACAACTACAAATACAATCTAGATATGAAAAAAATGCAAAATTATATCCTTTTTATACGGAATTGACAGAACTGGATAAGATATTAACAGAAACAGATGAGAGGGTGATAAAAAATTGTATAGTTATTTACCATGTATTAAACTAGAAGTAGAACAAGTGAAGGAAACAATGGTAGCATGGGCAAAAAATTTTGGTTACACGATAGAATTAGAAAAATGGCAGCAATTATGGATAGAAATTATAAATTAACAATGTTGACTGCATATAAAGAGAATTTGTACAAGATGTTTTACAGATGGCATTTTCTACCGTCAGGGTTGCCAAAGATGTTTAAGGATAAATCAGTGAAATGTTGCAAATGCCACCAGACATTGGGATCGTATTATCATATGTGGTGGACGTGCGTAAAAGCCAAAAAATATTGGATAAAAATATGTACATGGTTGGAGGAGATGATGCAATAGCATATTGATCTGAAACCTGAATTATTCTTCTTGGGGATTTTACCAGAAACTTACAGTAAAGAAGATGTATATTGATAATTCTCGTAATAACTGCAGCAAGGATTGTATTTGCACAAAATTGGAAAAATGAAGAGATTCCTACGGAATGTGATTAGGAAAATATTAGAATGTGCAGAAATGAAAGTTAACACTTGAAATTAAAGAAAAGAAACAATCCAAGTATTGTTATTTTAAGAGAATAAATATGAAAAGTGGAAAAAAGCGGATGAGTGAGATAGAGAAAATGTTTTAACGAAGTTAAATAAGTTAAGAAGAGGATTGTTATAGTATTAGGTATGGTATATATCAGTATTAGTAATAAGTTAAGAATAGATAAAATAATAAATATGGCTGTAAATTGTAATTGTTGTATAAAATATGTGCGCAAAATATTTGTACCCAGATAACACACTGTTGCGATATTATGCCATATGAACCCCTTTATGAAACTGTTTATAAAATTACTTATGTGCAAATATAAGCATGAGCAAGAAATTGCTTATGTGCAAAAATATCAGCATAGGTAAGTCTGGCTAATTGTTATCATGTAAGCAGAAATCTGTTTGATGCCAAGGTTACAAAGATGTTTGCCAGTAAAAGTAACAACACCTATGAGATAGCCACAGAACATTCCTTCTCTGATAAGGTCAACTTCACAGAGCTTCAAAAGAAGTTTGCTCCTACACACAATTATATGAGATTTATTAGTATGTAGTCAGGATGTCTCAAGATGTATTTCTGTTTGCTGTACCACGTAGGCAAAAAGCAGAGAACAAAGAACCACTTCATGGTAAAACTCCTCCCAAGAATCATGATCTTTCTCCCAAAATCATAGGCTTGTGGATGTGCTTGTAGTCACGTGTTCACGTGTTGAATATATGCTAATATGTAACCACCCTGCTTACCTTCTGTAACCACCCTAACCCCTAATCTTAATAAAAGGGTTGTTTCGAGCTAGCTCGGGCTTGCTCACCCGAGGAGAATTGGACTCTGCTTATTCATTTCTCACTCCGTCTGGCGCGGGATTGCCCAGACCCTTTCGTGGCGAGCCCGCTGGCGCGAGAAAAGCCACAACTGGTGACCCGGCGTGATTTGATCCCCGGTCCTGGTTGTTCGCCTTGATGCCCCGTACTTTCGCCAGTGAGGCGCTCCAGTCGTAAGACTTAGTAAGTATGGGGAACGGGTTGTCCAAGGGCCAGGTTACGCACCTCCAAGAACTTGGAGACCTTATTAAGGCTGCAAAAATTATTTGTATGAACCATGGCAAACCTTTACCCTCAATTTCAGCAAATGATCTAGTCAAATTATTGAAATTCATTTGGCAAAAATATCCCAGCTATCCCCCTTCAGGGGATATTACATCTAAAAAATGGAGGCGCATATTGAAATATTTAAATGACCCCCCTAAAGCCAATCATGATTTGATTGTAACTTGTCAAGTAATTGTTATTAGCCTGGAGATTTATGAAAAGGCTATCAGAGATTCGGCGATGCCATGGCGCTCAACGCTGCATCTCCACCTCCATACGAGGATGCCTCCACGCAGCAAAAATCTCTTGAGGTAAAATGTTCCAACATTGCCTCTTTAACTGAAACATCTCCACCATCTGCCCCCCCTCCGCCTCCGCTAACTGCGGACGGGGAGACCTCGTCTCATTCTGCTCTCGCAGCTGGACTGAAGAGAGCGATGGCAACGGGGGACCTTTCCTTAGAGGATTTGCAAATGTTTCCTGTTGCCCTTATAGATGGCCCATAAAATCCTAATCAAAAAATTCGAGGTCATCAACCCCTTGATTTCAAAATGGTTAAAGATCTTAAAAGGGCAGTGGCAGAATATGGGATTCAGAGTCCTTATACCAGGGGTTTGCTTACTTCCATGGCCAATGGTCATGAATTGATTCCGGAAGATTGGAAAAATATTGCCTCTATGCTTCTTTCCTCTTCGCAATTTCTGATTTTTGAATCTGTTTGGCGGCAAGGGGTAAGAGTGGCGGTGGCCATGAGGAACCTCCGGCCGGCATCACCGCTGACCATCTTCTAGGGGAAGGTGCTGTTAACACCATTGCATTGCAAGCTGCTTCCCCCCGTACCCTGTTCCCTCCACTTAATGCCATAATCTTATCTGCCTTTCTCAAAGTGGATGACCCTAAGTCATCCGTCTCCTTCTTTGCTTCTATCCAGAAACCCAATGAGTTGTATTCTGATTTCATTGAAAATTCTCCAACCTTTTCGTTCTTTGTTCCTTCTTTTCTTGTGTATCATTATATGGATGACATTCTTGTCGCTGTGCCTGGGCCCCAGGCACAGTCAAACAACAATTGCCAAAACTCTTACACCCTTCAGAAGGGTGGCCTTACTGTTGCCCCAGAAAAAATTCAATCCCACCCCCCTTTCTCTTATTTAGGATATACGGTTCTCAGGTCAGCGGCGGCCCCAAATGTGCCAACCCTCTACCTTTCAAACAAGCCCACTTTAGTTCAGCTACAGCAATACTTGGGGACACTGAATTGGATTCGCTCTTACACAGCTCTAACCACTGCTCAATTATCTCCACTGTTCACAGCCCTCACACAAGGCTCTCAACCATCAGACCGTATACAACTGACCGATCAACAAACGCATGCCATGCATCAAGTCAATCTAACCCTAAAACACATATGGGTAGACAGACTTGCTCCTAACATCCCATTTGGCATGCTCATTGTCAACACTGTAATGCTCCCTACTGGGGCATTAGTTCAAAAGGAGGAGAAACTTCTAATCCTAGAATGGTTTCATCTTCCTCACACTTCACGCACTTCTTTAACTTCAAAGCCTACACAATTAGCGCAGCTCATTACAAAGATTAGATCTAGGAGTAAACTCCTCGCTGGAATAGAACCATCTATTTTATATGTTCCTTTTTCTTTGTCTATTTGGGAATCTTTGTTGTCTGTTTCTGATGAATTGCAATTTGCACTTGCCGAATGGCCAGGAGAAGTCTCCTGCCATCCGCCCCAGCCCCACGACTGCTACTTCTAAGAACCATTCCTTTCTCCTGGAATTCCCCCTTCTCTCCCCAACCACTACCTAATGCCCTCACTGTCTTTGCTGATGGCAGCAAGTCTTATGGTGCCTGTGCTTGGCAGAAAGGTGGTCAGTGGTACACTAAAATTACTCCTCCTCAAAAATCTGCCCAGAGAGCAGAACTCTTTGCTTCTATATTGGCTTTTCAAAACTTTTCTGATGAACCTTTCAATCTCATCTTAGACAGTCTATATGTCACTCAAATTATTAGCTCTCTCTATGAGTCATATCTGGCTCCCTCCCTCGATGCAGAACTGCTATCTTTGTTTCTCAAACTACAAACACTCATTTCTGCTCGACATCTTCCTTTTCATGTTTCACACATTGAAGCCACCAGCCTCTGCCTGGAATACTTCAAAAGGCAATAATGTGGCGATGCTGCAGGTGCCGCCGCCTCTGTTAGTCCTCCACTATCTGTTCTGCCCCCCTCCCCCCAATCTCCCTGGGAGAGTCACGCTTATTTTCATCAAAATAAAAAGGCGCTCATGAAACAATTTGGTTTAACGGTTGCTGAGGCATCTGCTATAATACATCAATGCCCTACCTGCAGCCGCCAAGGTAACTCTCTTCCCATGGGGGTCAACCCCAGCGGAACAGTAACCTATCAACTTTGGCAAATGGATGTTACTCAATATCCATCCTTTGCTCCATGGAAATTCTTACATGTATCAGTGGATACCTTCTCAGGCTTCATCATGGCCACCCCACAAAGGGGAGAAGCCACTAAACATGTAATCAATCATTGTATTCGGACCTTTGCATCGCTGGGATGCCCCAAAGAACTAAAAACAGATAATGGTCCTGCCTACACCAGTGCTGCATTTGCAGACTTCTGCGGACGGTGGAACATTACTCACAAATTCGGAATTCCATACAACAGCCAAGGTCAAGCTCTGGTAGAACGCGCCAACCAGACATTAAAAACAGCCCTTGACCGATACACCAAACAACAGGGGAAAAATGCCCCTGGCCTCCCAGCAGTGCAAGATACCTTGAATCGTTGTTTATATGTGTTGAATTTTTTAAACTTAACTGGACAACGCTCGCGACCGCTGCAGGCGACATTTTCCCCTCCCCATCTGCAGGTCTACCCAAACCACAGGTATACTACATGAATTACCTGACCTGACATGGAAAGGGCCTGCTGATCTCATCACCTGGGGTCGAGGTTACACAGCCATCCAGCTGCCGGACCGAGTGCTTTGGGTTCCAGCCAGACACACCAGACCGTATTTGGTTAAAGACGGTCCCTTCAGCCATCCTCAACTAGAAAGAATGCTGTAGTTCCTGTTGCCTTTCAGCTACTGGACACTGCCTCCCTTCCCCCAGAGCACCCCTCCTTTTCCCCCATGGGTGCGATAGCTCAGACTATTTTTAAAAGTTTTTTTCTCTCCCTCTCTCCTCGCTGGCTTATCTTAACTACCCCCCCTTGGTTCCTTGCAGGGCCAGGGAAAAGGTGGGCTACGAGGAGAACCATTCACCCCACTCCATTTTTCTCTCTTCTTTCTTGTCTGAGAAGGAGGGACAATTAGGCTTTTGGAAGCATTGCTTTTGTAAAAAGCTATGTAAAAAACTATGCAGATATATTTTCTTTTTAACCACAAAACAATTTTGATTCTAATTTTCAATCCTGAAAACACTTTTGATTTTACCTTTTAACCATGAAAACAATTTTGATTTTAATTTTTAACCCTACATACAATTTTGCTTTTGCTTTTAATTTTTAATTTTCCTTTTTCTGGAACTTTTTGAGGTTTAAACTGCCTGATTAAACCTAGCATTGTATTTTTGAACCTGTTAACATATATAAAGAGAGTTGAAAGGGACCCTTGGAGGTCTTCTAGTCCAACCCCCTGCCCAGGCAGGAAACCCTATAGCATTTCAGACAAATGGCTATCTTCTTATCTGTTTTTTGAAAAATGCACTCAGGTTTTCCACATAAAACTGACTCACCCAAAAGTTTAAACCCTTATTTGCTGTTTGTATTGTTTCTTTTTCTTTTTAGCAGCACAATATGTGCCCTGTTTTAGGAACTATTTCAGAGATACGTTAGAAAGTTATAGGATGTGATAAGTTAGAAGGTTACAGTATGTGAAGAGAGAGTTAAGAGGATGTTTTGATACTAGTGCTGAGAAAGTTTTAGGAAGTTAGAAAAGTATGAGCAAAGTAAGACAGATGGTGATTTTGCTAAGATATAATGTGGTTTGTTTTTGAAAGTTTTTGATAGCATGGTTTTGTTAGTGACCAACTTCACACATAAATAAAAGGGTGGGAGTTGGGTTTTATTGATTGATTGTCTTTTCTCTGTCTTCCACATAGTACCTTTGTTAAAAACAAAACTGAGATTTGTATGTTTGTTGTTTCTATTTCAGTTCTACATGCAAGCTATCTATTCCCCTTGGCCCCTCCTAATCCTCCAACAATGCCTTTTTCACCCAGAAAGGGAGGAGGAGGGACCCTTTCTCATGTCTTTTAAACATGTAACGATCAAAAGACTTTTAAGACAGTTTGGTTCTTTTCTTGTTTTATGTATTCATGTAAGGATTGTATTTTGAGATTTCTGTCAGCAGCGAACATCCACATCAACGGTGAGACCTTGAGGCCCTGGTCGACATATCAGTCCCTACCATCAAAGATTGATGGCAACTGACTCTTTTCTTCCTACAAGAGACATTTATCGCTCCTTTGGCCTTTTCTTTCTCCAAGAAGGTGGATTGTGTGTGGTTTTAAAGGAAGAATGCTGCTTCTATACTGACCATCTGACATTGTACAGGACTCAAAGAAAAAAACTAACGGACTTAACTTTGATATGATTTACAAGCTATTATAGTTGTAGTTGGTATAATTGCATTAGGATGTATAATTTTACCTTGTATTCTACCTATTTTTGTTAGAACAATTTCTAAAAGTTTATCTTTACTGGCTATTGAAGAACTCGAAGATGATTACACCCAAACTGCACCTAACTATTCCTGCCTGGTTGTCGAAAAAGAACTAGACAAGGATAGTATGGCTAATATCTGTGTTTACACCAACATGAAACCGACTGATTGTCTGGTCCTAAAAAATAAAAACAGAGGAGATGTTGCGATATTATGCCATATGAACCCCTTTATGAAACTGTTTATAAAATTACTTATGTGCAAATATAAGCATGAGCAAGAAATTGCTTATGTGCAAAAATATCAGCATAGGTAAGTCTGGCTAATTGTTATCATGTAAGCAGAAATCTGTTTGATGCCAAGGTTACAAAGATGTTTGCCAGTAAATGTAACAACACCTATGAGATAGCCACAGAACATTCCTTCTCTGATAAGGTCAACTTCACAGAGCTTCAAAAGAAGTTTGCTCCTACACACAATTATATGAGATTTATTAGTATGTAGTCAGGATGTCTCAAGATGTATTTCTGTTTGCTGTACCACGTAGGCAAAAAGCAGAGAACAAAGAACCACTTCATGGTAAAACTCCTCCCAAGAATCATGATCTTTCTCCCAAAATCATAGGCTTGTGGATGTGCTTGTAGTCACGTGTTCACGTGTTGAATATATGCTAATATGTAACCTCCCTGCTTACCTTCTGTAACCACCCCTAACCCCTAATCTTAATAAAAGGGTTGTTTCGAGCTAGCTCGGGCTTGCTCACCCGAGGAGAATTGGACTCTGCTTATTCATTTCTCACTCCGTCTGGCTGGGATTGCATTGCCCGGACCCTTTCGTGGCGAGCCCGCTGGCCGCGAGAAAAGCCACAACTGGTGACCCCGACGTGATTTGATCCCCGGTCCTGGTTGTTCGCCTTGATGCCCCCGTACTTTCGCCAGTGAGGCGCTCCGCAGTCGTAAGACTTAGTAAGTATGGGGAACGGGTTGTCCAAGGGCCAGGTTACGCACCTCCAAGAACTTGGAGACCTTATTAAGGCTGCAAAAATTATTTGTATGAACCATGGCAAACCTTTACCCTCAATTTCAGCAAATGATCTAGTCAAATTATTGAAATTCATTTGGCAAAAATATCCCAGCTATCCCCCTTCAGGGGATATTACATCTAAAAAATGGAGGCGCATATTGAAATATTTAAATGACCCCCCTAAAGCCAATCATGATTTGATTGTAACTTGTCAAGTAATTGTTATTAGCCTGGAGATTTATGAAAAGGCTATCAGAGATTCGAGCGATGCCATGGCGCTCAACGCTGCATCTCCACCTCCATACGAGGATGCCTCCACGCAGCAAAAATCTCTTGAGGTAAAATGTTCCAACATTGCCTCTTTAACTGAAACATCTCCACCATCTGCCCCCCCTCCGCCTCCGCTAACTGCGGGCGGGAGACTGTCTCATTCTGCTCTCGCAGCTGGACTGAAGAGAGCGATGGCAACGGGGACCTTTCCTTAGAGGATTTGCAAATGTTTCCTGTTGCCCTTATAGATGACCCATAAAATCCTAATCAAAAATTCGAGGTCATCAACCCCTTGATTTCAAAATGGTTAAAGATCTTAAAAGGGCAGTGGCAGAATATGGGATTCAGAGTCCTTATACCAGGGGTTTGCTTACTTCCATGGCCAATGGTCATGAATTGATTCCGGAAGATTGGAAAAATATTGCCTCTATGCTTCTTTCCTCTTCGCAATTTCTGATTTTTGAATCTGTTTGGCGGCAAGGGGTAAGAGTGGCGGTGGCCAGGAACCTCCGGCCGGCATCACCGCTGACCATCTTCTAGGGGAAGGTGCTGTTAACACCATTGCATTGCAAGCTGCTTCCCCCCGTACCCTGTTCCCTCCACTTAATGCCATAATCTTATCTGCCTTTCTCAAAGTGGATGACCCTAAGTCATCCGTCTCCTCCTTTGCTTCTATCCGCCAGAAACCCAATGAGTTGTATTCTGATTTCATTGAAAATTCTCCAACCTTTTCGTTCTTTGTTCCCTTCTTTTCTTGTGTATTATTATATGGATGACATTCTTGTCGCTGTGCCTGGGCCCCCAGGCACAGTCAAACAGCAATTGCCAAAACTCTTACACACCCTTCAGAAGGGTGGCCTTACTGTTGCCCCAGAAAAAATTCAATCCCACCCCCCTTTCTCTTATTTAGGATATACGGTTCTCAGGTCAGCGGCCCCAAATGTGCCAACCCTCTACCTTTCAAACAAGCCCACTTTAGTTCAGCTACAGCAATACTTGGGGACACTGAATTGGATTCGCTCTTACACAGCTCTAACCACTGCTCAATTATCTCCACTGTTCACAGCCCTCACACAAGGCTCTCAACCATCAGACCGTATACAACTGACCGATCAACAACGCATGCCATGCATCAAGTCAATCTAACCCTAAAACACATATGGGTAGACAGACTTGCCCCTAACATCCCATTTGGCATGCTCATTGTCAACACTGTAATGCTCCCTACTGGGGCATTAGTTCAAAAGGAGGAGAAACTTCTAATCCTAGAATGGTTTCATCTTCCTCACACTTCACGCACTTCTTTAACTTCAAAGCCTACACAATTAGCGCAGCTCATTACAAAGATTAGATCTAGGAGTAAACTCCTCGCTGGAATAGAACCATCTATTTTATATGTTCCTTTTTCTTTGTCTATTTGGGAATCTTTGTTGTCTGTTTCTGATGAATTGCAATTTGCACTTGCCGAATGGCCAGGAGAAGTCTCCTGCCATCCGCCCCAGACCCACGACTGCTACTTCTAAGAACCATTCCTTTCTCCTGAATTCCCCTTCTCTCCCAACCACTACCTAATGCCCTCACTGTCTTTGCTGATGGCAGCAAGTCTTATGGTGCCTGTGCTTGGCAGAAAGGTGGTCAGTGGTACACTAAAATTACTCCTCCTCAAAAATCTGCCCAGAGAGCAGAACTCTTTGCTTCTATATTGGCTTTTCAAAACTTTTCTGATGAACCTTTCAATCTCATCTTAGACAGTCTATATGTCACTCAAATTATTAGCTCTCTCTATGAGTCATATCTGGCTCCCTCCCTCGATGCAGAACTGCTATCTTTGTTTCTCAAACTACAAACACTCATTTCTGCTCGACATCTTCCTTTTCATGTTTCACACATTCGAAGCCACCAGCCTCTGCCTGGAATACTTCAAAAAGGCAATAATGTGGCCGATGCTGCAGCTGCCGCTGCCTCTGTTAGTACTTCACTATCTGTTCTGTCTCTCTCTCCCCAATCTCCCTGGGAGAGTCACGCTTATTTTCATCAAAATAAAAAGGCGCTCATGAAACAATTTGGTTTAACGGTTGCTGAGGCATCTGCTATAATACATCAATGCCCTACCTGCAGCCGCCAAGGTAACTCTCTTCCGATGGGGGTCAACCCCAGAGGAACAGTGGCCTGTCAACTTTGGCAAATGGATGTTACTCAATATCCATCCTTTGCTCCATGGAAATTCTTACATGTATCAGTGGATACCTTCTCAGGCTTCATCATGGCCACCCCACAAAGGGGAGAAGCCACTAAACATGTAATCAATCATTGTATTCGGACCTTTGCATCGCTGGGATGCCCCAAAGAACTAAAAACAGATAATGGTCCTGCCTACACCAGTGCTGCATTTGCAGACTTCATGGACGGTGGAACATTACTCACAAATTCGGAATTCCATACAACAGCCAAGGTCAAGCTCTGGTAGAACGCGCCAACCAGACATTAAAAACAGCCCTTGACCGATACACCAAACAACAGGGGGAAAATGCCCCTGGCCTCCCAGCAGTGCAAGATACCTTGAATCGTTGTTTATATGTGTTGAATTTTTTAAACTTAACTGGACAACCGCTCGCGACCGCTGCAGAGCGACATTTTTCCCCTCC
Source organism: Ahaetulla prasina (assembly GCF_028640845.1). Lineage (NCBI taxonomy): Eukaryota > Metazoa > Chordata > Lepidosauria > Squamata > Colubridae > Ahaetulla > Ahaetulla prasina. Next base: position 413,207 of record NC_080553.1, on the reverse strand, counting down.
CCCATCTGCAGGTCTACCCAAACCACAGGTATACTACCGCGAATTACCTGACCTGACATGGAAAGGGCCTGCTGATCTCATCACCTGGGGTCGAGGTTACACAGCCATCCAGCTGCCGGACCGAGTGCTTTGGGTTCCAGCCAGACACACCAGACCGTATTTGGTTAAAGACGGTCTCCTTCAGCCATCCTCAACTAGAAAGAATGCTGTAGTTCCTGTTGCCTTTCAGCTACTGGACACTGCCTCCCTTCCCCCAGAGCACCCCTCCTTTTCCCCCATGGGTGCGATAGCTCAGACTATTTTTAAAAGTTTTTTTTTCTCTCTCTCTCTCCTCGCTGGCTTATCTTAACTACCCCCCCTTGGTTCCTTGCAGTGCCAGGGGAAAGGGTGGGCTACGGGGGAGAACCATTCACCCCCACTCCATTTTTTTTTTCTCTCTTCTTTCTTGTCTGAGAAGGGAGGGACAATTAGGCTTTTTGGAAGCATTGCTTTTGTAAAAAGCTATGTAAAAAACTATGCAGATATATTTTCTTTTTAACCACAAAACAATTTTGATTCTAATTTTCAATCCTGAAAACACTTTTGATTTTACCTTTTAACCATGAAAACAATTTTGATTTTAATTTTTAACCCTACATACAATTTTGCTTTTGCTTTTAATTTTTAATTTTCCTTTTTCTGGAACTTTTTGAGGTTTAAACTGCCTGATTAAACCTAGCATTGTATTTTTGAACCTGTTAACATATATAAAGAGAGTTGAAAGGGACCCTTGGAGGTCTTCTAGTCCAACCCCCTGCCCAGGCAGGAAACCCTATAGCATTTCAGACAAATGGCTATCTTCTTATCTGTTTTTTGAAAAATGCACTCAGGTTTTCCACATAAACTGACTCACCCAAAAGTTTAAACCCTTATTTGCTGTTTGTATTGTTTCTTTTTCTTTTTTAGCAGCACAATATGTGCCCTGTTTTAGGAACTATTTCAGAGATACGTTAGAAAGTTATAGGATGTGATAAGTTAGAAGGTTACAGTATGTGAAGAGAGAGTTAAGAGGATGTTTTGATACTAGTGCTGAGAAAGTTTTAGGAAGTTAGAAAAGTATGAGCAAAGTAAGACAGATGGTGATTTTGCTAAGATATAATGTGGTTTGTTTTTGAAAGTTTTTGATAGCATGGTTTTGTTAGTGACCAACTTCCACACATAAATAAAAAGGGTGGGAGTTGGGTTTTTATTGATTGATTGTCTTTTTCTCTGTCTTCCACATAGTACTTTTGTTAAAAAACAAAACTGAGATTTGTATGTTTGTTGTTTCTATTTCAGTTCTACATGCAAGCTATCTATTCCCCCTTGGCCCCCTCCCTAATCCTCCAACAATGCCTTTTTTCACCCAGAAAGGGAGGAGGAGGGGACCCTTTCTCATGTCTTTTAAACATGTAACGATCAAAAGACCTTTTAAGACAGTTTGGTTTTTTCTTGTTTTATGTATTCATGTAAGGATTTGTATTTTGAGATTTCTGTCAGCAGCGAACATCCACATCAACGGTGAGACCTTGAGGCCCTGGTCGACATATCAGCCCTACCATCAAAAGATTGATGGCAACTGACTCTTTTCTTCCTACAAGAGACATTTATCGCTCCTTTGGCCTTTTCTTTCTCCAAGAAGGTGGATTGTGTGTGGCTTTAAAGGACGAATGCTGCTTCTATACTGACCATCTGACATTGTACAGGACTCAAAGAAAAACTAAGGACTTAACTTTGATATGGTTTACAAGCTATTATAGTTGTAGTTGGTATAATTGCATTAGGATGTATAATTTTACCTTGTATTCTACCTATTTTTGTTAGAACAATTTCTAAAAGTTTATCTTTACTGGCTATTGAAGAACTCGAAGATGATTACACCCAAACTGCACCTAACAATTCCTGCCTGGTTGACGAAAAAGAAATAGACAAGGATAGTATGGCTAATATCTGTGTTTACACCACCATGAAACCGACTGATTGTCTGGTCCTACAAAAAAAATAAAAACAGAGGAGATGTTGCGATATGCCATATGAACCCCTTTATGAAACTGTTTATAAAATTACTTATGTGCAAATATAAGCATGAGCAAGAAATTGCTTATGTGCAAAAATATCAGCATAGGTAAGTCTGGCTAATTGTTATCATGTAAGCAGAAATCTGTTTGATGCCAAGGTTACAAAGATGTTTGCCAGTAAATGTAGCAACACCTATGAGATAGCCACAGAACATTCCTTCTCTGATAAGGTCAACTTCACAGAGCTTCAAAAGAAGTTTGCTCCTACACACAATTATATGAGATTTATTAGTATGTAGTCAGGATGTCTCAAGATGTATTTCTGTTTGCTGTACCACGTAGGCAAAAAGCAGAGAACAAAGAACCACTTCATGGTAAAACTCCTCCCAAGAATCATGATCTTTCTCCCAAAATCATAGGCTTGTGGATGTGCTTGCAGTCACGTGTTCACGTGTTGAATATATGCTAATATGTAACCACCCCTGCTTACCTTCTGTAACCCACCCCTAACCCCTAATCTTAATAAAAGGGTTGTTTCGAGCTAGCTCGGGGCTTGCTCACCCCGAGGAGAATTGGACTCTGCTTATTCATTTCTCACTCCGTCTGGCGCGGGGATTGCACAGACCCTTTCGTGGCGAGCCCGCTGGCCGCGAGAAAAGCCACAACACACTGTTTAATGGAAGATGATGTTCGAATCAAAATAAAATAATTTTTTTAATAAAAAAAAACACCTTGGAATGTTTGCTGACTGAATGGTTGTAGGTCAAGGACTTCCTGCAGATTACCTGTAGGGAAAGAAATATGGCTGCCTCCTCTCAGAACCTGTTGTTCTGTTACCAAATGCATTGTTGTGAAGATGCTATTTATAAAATCAAAGGGAACGCATGGGTTTTGTGTCAGTACTAACTCACTAGATGACCATGAAGAGAGAAGATTCTTGTAACAATTCAGTCCTATTGGCCCACAGGAAAGCATCCCGTCATCAGTTGCATTCTTACTGGGACTCATCAGAGTGGTGACTGGTCAGCGGTTATTCTATGGGGTTCAACTCTCTACCACACAGGATATTCTTTGTATAAAAGAGAAGTTAGAGAAGTTTCTACCCTGGATAGAAGTCATGTGAAAGCTTGTGCATGGAGGCATGATGTGATGTCACCTCTAAGCCTCCCTGATCTGATGACTGAAGGAAGGATGGGTGGTATATATTGTGCTAACAGAAGTGCCCATGAGAGGTGATCTTTGGCCCAGCAGAGGCAACAGTTGAATGACTCTGGCAGCAGGGTGCAGCTGGAGAAGGACACCAAGAGGAAAGGAGAGTGGCCAGAAAGCTGTATGCACTAGGATTTGTGTGTTCAGCTACATAGATTGTCTCCTAATGGAGGCCTTACCAGCTCGCTCAAGGCCATATTGTCCCTAATGTTCCCTTTGATTGTATCCAATTCGCATAGTATCCAATTCGTATAAGCATACATGCTTATACCTATATATACTGTTGTGACAAATAAATAAATAAATAAATAAATAAATAAATAAATAAATAAATAAATAAATAAATAATAAAAAAAAAAAGATACTGAGTTGCTAAAACTTCTGTGACTTACCTGGGATGGATACGTGATCACAGAGACCTGGAAGCCAATAAGCAGGGTCCCACTCATTCCTAATACAATCACCATTTGGAACAGCTGCCGGTACTGCACCTGGAAAGACAACATTCTGGTCTAGGTCCTCTAGAAGTCTCCTTTCATACTCTGTTGTTGAAGCAGCTGAGAAAGAAGCTCTGCAGCTGCACAGTGGGTACAGCAGAAGATCAGGTGAAAGCAAGAGAACCAGGGACAAGTCTTCAGATCAACAGGCTCATCTACCAAAAGAAGGCAGACAGGATGTCCTTCAGCTAAAACGTCTTTCTGCGGCCTAGTCAGAGTCATTTGCAGAGAACGCAAACATCGCTTATATGCTGTGTCCTGGCTAGAAGAAGTAAACTGCCAATAATCTTGTCTGCCATCCTCACAACTCTCTGTGCCGCCTTCCCGTCTGAAGCAGTAATGCTTCCAAACCAGACTGTCATATAATCTGACAGGATGCTCTCGATTGGCCCTCTATAAAAAGTGGTAAGGACAGGGGAAGGATGCAAGGTCATCTGCCGAAGCCCTGGGCATTTGGTTAGAAAGGCTCAAAAAGGAGCTCACAGGCTAAAAAAAAAAAGTCAATAGAATAGAATAGAATAGAATAGAATAGAATAGAATAGAATAGAATAGAATAGAATAGAATTTTTATTGGCCAAGTGTGATTCGACACACAAGAATAGAATAGAATAGAATAGAATTTTTTATTGGCCAAGTGTGATTGGACACACAAGGAATTTGTCTTGGTGCATATGCTCTCAGTGTACATAAAAGAAAAGATACCTTCATCAAGGTACAACATTTAAAACACAAATGATGGTCAATATATCAATATAAATCATAAGGATTGCAAGCAACAAAGTTACAGTCATACAATCATAAGTGGAAAGAAATTGGTGATGGGAACGATGAGAAGATTAATAGTAGTGCAGATTTAATAAATAGTTTGACAGTGTTGAGGGAATTAATTGTTTAGCAGAGTGATGGCCTTTGGGAAAAAACTGTTCTTGTGTCTAGTTGTTCTGGTGTGCAGTGCTCTATAGCATCGTTTTGAGGGTAAGAGCTGAAACAGTTTATGTCCAGGATGTGAGGGATCTGTAAATATTTTCACGTCCCTCTTTTTTTTTTTTATTTCATTTTGTCACAACAGTATACACAAACATCAACATAAGAAAATCAACACATTATAAAAGAAAAAAATATATAAGCAAAAGTATGCAACAACAATATTAATTTGTTATAACGAAAGGGAACAATAGGACAGGAACGGTAGGCACATTTGTGCTCTTATGCACGCCCCTTATTGTCCTCTTAGGACAATAATCTTCTTGATTTGTGCAGTATACAGGTCCTCAATGGAAGGCAGGTTGGTAGCAATTATTTTTTCTGCAGTTCTAATTAATCCTCTGAAGTCTATGTCTTTCTTGTTGGGTTGCAGAACTGAACCAGACAATTATAGAGGTGCAAATGACAGACTCAGTAATTCCTCTGTAGAACTGAATCAGCAGCTCCTTGGGCAGTTTGAGCTTACTGAGTTGGTGCAGAAAGAACATTTTTTGTTGTCCTTTTTTGATCATGTTTTTGATGTTAGCTGTCCATTTTAGATCTTACGATATGATAGAACCTAGAAATTTAAAGGTTTCTACTGTTGATACTGTGTTGTCTAGTATTGTGAGAGGTGGAAGTATGGAAGAGTTTCTCCTAAATTCTATCACCATTTCTACGGTTTTGAGTGTGTTCAGTTCCAGATTGTTTCAATTGCACCATGAGGCTAGTCGTTCAACCTCTCGTCTATATGAGGATTCGTCATTGTCTTGAATGAGACTGTCAGGCTGCCTCTGATTATATTTAGGAAAGAATACACCTTGACTTCATTTGTAAATAAAGAAAAGTACTTTTACTAAATACATCTGGACAACAGCAGTGTAAAGTTGGATCTGAGACAGAATATGGCTAACATTCCATATCCCCTTGTTAGTCCCTCCTTCCCACAAAGGTCAGGCAAGAATGCAGGGTATGTTGGAAAATCCCCGTGTCTGCCGCTTATGCTGATTCAAACATTAACTGCCCCCTCCCCTCCTTTTATGTCAGACGACACTCTTAAAGGGCCCTCTTCTGTTAATCTGAATAGTATAGTATACATCTTAGGTTCATGGCTATTTTACATTAACATACTGACACTGCAATCTAACTACTGAATACAAAATGCACACATATAACACAAACAGAGTGAAGCTTGGAGTGGAGGTTGACAGAGACCAATCACTGTTGTGTCATCTGCGAACTTCAGTAGCTTAACAGATGGATCATTGGAGATGCAGTCATTGGTATACAGAGAGAAGAGAAGTGGGGAGAGCACACAGCCTTGGGGGGGCCCTGTGCTAATTGTACAGGTATTTGATGTGATCTTGCTTAGCTTCACCTGCTGCTTCCTGTTTGTTAGGAAGCTTGTGATCCACTTACAAGTCTGTTCCGGTACCTGTAGCTGGTTTAGCTTAGTTAGAAGAGTGTCTGGAATGATGGTATTGAATGCTGAACTAAAGTCTACAAAAAGGACCCTTGCATAGGTCTTTGGAGACTCAAGATGTTGTAGGATGTAGTGCAGAGCCATATTAACAGCATCATCTGTTGATCTATTTGCTCGGTATGCAAATTGCAAGGGGTCTAACAGCGGATCCGTGATGGTTTTCAAGTAGGAAAGCACTAGCCTTTCAAAGGTTTTCATGACTACAGATGTTAAAGCAACTGGTCTGTAGTCATTCAGTTCCTTGATGGTGGGCTTCTTCGGCACTGGGATGATGGTAGAGCGTTTGAAGCAAGAAGGAACATAGCACATCTCTAGTGATTTATTGAAAATATGGGTGAAGATGGGGGCCAATTGGTCAGCACAGACTTTTAAGCAAGAAGGAGTTATCTTGTCTGGGCCTGGAGCTTTTCCTGGTTTTTGACTGTGAAATAGGTCCTGCACTTCCTTTTCTGTAATCACTAGGGGTCGTGAACCCAATGGGATGGGGTCAGTTGTAGGAGGCTTGGCTGTTGTTGGTGTGTCTGAGATGGGGGTTGTGGAGATAGGTGGCTGTAGTTTCCTTTCAAACCTGCAGTAAAATTCATTCAGGTCATCTGCCAGTTGTTGATTTCCTTCAGCCTGGGAAGGAGGTTTGCCATGATATTTTAAAGAGTTTTCCACATGTTTGCTGGTTCATTTGTTGAGAACTGATTCTTTAGCTTTTCAGAGTAGCTTCTTTTTGCTGCTCTGATCTCCCTTGTTAGTACATTTCTGGCCTGATTGTGCAGCATTTTATCACCTTTTCTGTAGGCTTCCTCTTTGGAATGGTGTAGCTGCTTAAGTTTAGGTGTGAACCAAGGTTTGTTGTTACTGTATATTCGCAAGTTCCTTGTCGGTACACATAAATCTTCACAGAAGCTGACATATGATGTTACAGTATCTGTGAGTTTACCCAGGTCTGCAGAGGTATCTTCAAAAATATTCCAATCAGTGCAGTCAAAGCAGTCCTGTAGCTTTAATTTTGCCTCCTCAGTCCAGGTCTTCATTGATTTAATTGTTGGTTTTGTGGTTTTAAGTCTTTGCCTGTAAGCAGGTACAAGGTGAATCATGCAATGATCAGAGTGTCAAAGCCCTCTGTCAAAGCAGGCTGGGTTAATGTCAGGAGAAAGTGGAAAAGAAATAATGGTTGAGGACCTTCCATTTTGCAAGTTGGCTGAACTGTGGCCCTTTTTTTAAATCTCTAGGGTGGTTTATTTTCTCACTCCTTCAGGGCTGATTCAGCCTGGAATGAAAGGGCCAGGGATGGGGTTTTAGAGATTAGCTCGGGTGTTGTAGTCAAAATAAAATTCTTTCCCTGGGAATCAAGGATGTTTGTGCAGGTGTCTGCAGGGTAGAGACTGAGGTCATCTAGCAACTGGGCTGTATGCTGATTGGACCATGTGACTGAGACTCGGGGGCAGGGAGTGATAAAGTTTTACTTTTAATTGGGTTTTAAAAAAATTACTTACCAAGTTATTACTTTTTGGTAACAATGGGGGATATATAGCATCACCAATAGATCACACTCAATATGCAGTCCTCAATGGAACTATATCTACATAAAGGGAAACATGCAGTGGAGCACTTTAAGGTTCTGTCTTGGGCCCAGTACTCTTCAACATCTTCATAAAGGATCATAAATTTGCAGATGACACCAAACTGGAGGGACTAGCCAACAGCCAATAGAAGATAGGCTCAAGATCCAGAAGGACTTTGACAGACTAGAACACTGGGCCTTATCCAAGAAAATTCAATTCAGTAGTGCCTACACTTAGCCAAGAAAAAACAAATACACAAGTATAGAATAGGTGGCAGCTGGCTCAACCGCAGTAGCTGTCAGAGGGATCTACAATAGCAGTCTAGTGAACAATCACTTAAACATGAGCCAGCACTACCAAGAGTGATTCGCTCTTTCAAGTTGCTCCTTTGCACGCAGCTTGACAACAAGGGAGGGAAGTGGTTGGAATGTCAGGGAAGGAATGGAATGCCAAGACTCTGCAGATTGTGAGACCCTGCTGCCATCCCCAAGGTCATACAATGCAGGTGCTTGAACGATCTGGACTGTTACCATAACAAAAGAAGTGGGGTTAATTGGACAATGCAAAGAACTGAGGAGAATGGCCAAAGGGAAAAAGCAAGTTTAACTATGTGGGATTATGTGTGGGAAAACCAGAGCTGGTTTCACTTCCTCTGGGCCAACGTAGTGTATTGAATAAAGCTTTACCTTGGGGAAGCACAATGTCCCAGGTATTCTCTTTTTGGACTTTCTAGCTGGACAGTTGCAACTGCTGAAAAAGCCAATGCAGTCCTAGGCTACATCAACAGAGGGATTGTTTCAAGATCACATGATGTGATACTACTGCTTTCTATTGCACTAGTGAGTTGGAATACTGCATCCAATTCTGGTCATCATAATACAAAAAATATTGAGACCATAGAAAGAATGCAGAGAAGAGTAACAAGGGTGATAAAGTTTTACTTTTAATTGGGTTTTAAAAATTACTTACCAAGTTAATTGGACAATGCAAAGAACTGAGGAGAATGGCCAAAGGGAAAAAGCAAGTTTAACTATGTGGGATTATGTGTGGGAAAACCAGAGCTGGTTTCACTTCCTCTGGGCCAATGTAGTGTATTGAATAAAGCTTTACCTTGGGGAAGCACAATGTCCCAGGTATTCTCTTTTTGGACTTTCTAGCTGGACAGTTGCAACTGCTGAAAAAGCCAATGCAGTCCTAGGCTACATCAACAGAGGGATTGTTTCAAGATCACATGATGTGATACTACTGCTTTCTATTGCACCAGTGAGTTGGAATACTGCATCCAATTCTGGTCATCATAATACAAAAAATATTGAGACCATAGAAAGAATGCAGAGAAGAGTAACAAGGGTGATAAAGTTTTACTTTTAATTGGGTTTTAAAAAAATTACTTACCAAGTTATTACTTTTTGGTAACAATGGGGGATAGATAGCATCTCCAATAGATCACACTCAATATGCAGTTCTCAATGGAACTATATCTACATAAAGGGAAACATGCAGTGGAGCACTTTAAGGTTCTGTCTTGGGCCCAGTACTCTTCAACATCTTCATAAAGGATCATAAATTTGCAGATGACACCAAACTGGAGGGACTAGCCAACAGCCAATAGAAGATAGGCTCAAGATCCAGAAGGACTTTGACAGACTAGAACACTGGGCCTTGTCCAAGAAAATTCAATTCAGTAGTGCCTACACTTAGGCAAGAAAAAACAAATACACAAGTATAGAATAGGTGGCAGCTGGCTCAACCGCAGTAGCTGTCAGAGGGATCTACAATAGCAGTCTAGTGAACAATCACTTAAACATGAGCCAGCACTACCAAGAGTGATTCGCTCTTTCAAGTTGCTCCTTTGCACACAGCTTGACAACAAGGGAGGGAAGTGGTTGGAATGTCAGGGAAGGAATGGAATGCCAAGACTCTGCAGATTGTGAGACCCTGCTGCCATCCCCAAGGTCATACAATGCAGGTGCTTGAACGATCTGGACTGTTACCATAACAAAAGAAGTGGGTTTAATTGGACAATGCAAAGAACTGAGGAGAATGGCCAAAGGGAAAAAGCAAGTTTAACTATGTGGGATTATGTGTGGGAAAACCAGAGCTGGTTTCACTTCCTCTGGGCCAATGTAGTGTATTGAATAAAGCTTTACCTTGGGGAAGCACAATGTCCCAGGTATTCTCTTTTTGGACTTTCTAGCTGGACAGTTGCAACTGCTGAAAAAGCCAATGCAGTCCTAGGCTACATCAACAGAGGGATTGTTTCAAGATCACATGATGTGATACTACTGCTTTCTATTGCACCAGTGAGTTGGAATACTGCATCCAATTCTGGTCATCATAATACAAAAAATATTGAGACCATAGAAAGAATGCAGAGAAGAGTAACAAGGGTGATAAAGGATCTGGGGGCTAAACAATATAATGAACAATTGAGAAAATTAGTCAGTGGAACAGCTTGACTCCAGAAGAAACTGGACAGGCATTTGTCCAGAATAATATAGGATCTCCAGGACCTCCTCCAAGGTCCCTTCCAATTCTATTATTGTATGTTCTATGTTCTAAGACACTGCAGGAGTAATGTCCTTAGATAAATTAACAAGTTGTACATTTGTGAGCACTTGGACAGTGGTACTACAATAAATAGAAGCCAGTATGACTTATATTGTATGACACTAAGCTTTCCTCCATCTTTGATGGACTGACTAACTTGGTTGATGAAGGGTTTTCTCCCAAGACTCCAGCAAAATCTTCAACAGTTTGTGCATATTTCCATCAAAGATGAATGTTGCAGTTAGCTTTCCAAGTGGGGACCTGAGGGTTAACCCCCAACAGGCAGTATACTCACAAACTCCAAGAAGAAACTGACTGTCATTTTCTGGAGGGGATCCTGCTGCTCTCCAGCTGGCAGTTGTCAGGCTGATCAAGTTTCATTAACTGAATCTGGATATTTAGGAGAACTATGACCCAGAATTCAGTGATTTCTACTCTTGTTGGCTATTGGAGGATGGCATGCAATGTTGGATTAACAATTTCAAGAAGCAGATAAATCTGCTTGAGGTCACCATTTTCCCCACCCCTCCTTCCTCTTTAGCATGCTGCCAGCAACTGATCTGAAGCCAGGAGATGGATGAATTCCTCCTCTGGACTTTCGTAATCCTTTGGGCTGATCAGTAACAGGAGCTGCTGATATTGCTGTCTAGAGTGAAATGTGAAAAAGGGCAGCTAACTGAGGAAAGTTTGAGGACTAGGAATCCAACACCCTGCTAATGCAGGAGACCCTATATCATTCTAGATAAACGACTGTCCAATCTCTTTTCCAATCTCTTATGCAGTTATTAAAAAGCCTAGAACTAAAGAGAAATTTCCTGACAATGAGAAAATTAGTCAGTGGAACAGCTTGACTCCAGAAGAAACTGACTGTCATTTTCTGGAGGATCCTGCTGCTCTCCAGCTGGCAGTTGTCAGGCTGATCAAGTTTCATTAACTGAATCTGGATATTTAGGAGAACTATGACCCAGAATTCAGTGATTTCTACTCTTGTTGGCTATTGGAGGATGGCATGCAATGTTGGATTAACAATTTCAAGAAGCAGATAAATCTGCTTGAGGTCACCATTCTCCCCACCCCGCCTTCCTCTTTAGCATGCTGCCAGCAACTGATCTGAAGCCAGGAGATGGATGAATTCCTCCTCTGGACTTTCGTAATCCTTTGGGCTGATCAGTAACAGGAGCTGCTGATATTGCTGTCTAGAGTGAAATGTGAAAAAGGGCAGCTAACTGAGGAAAGTTTGAGGACTAGGAATCCAACACCCTGCTAATGCAGGAGACCCTATATCATTCTAGATAAACGACTGTCCAATCTCTTTTCCAATCTCTTTTCCAATCTCTTATGCAGTTATTAAAAAGCCTAGAACTAAAGAGAAATTTCCTGACAATTGAGAAAATTAGGTATGTCCAGTCTAACAAGGAGAAGACCTAGAGATGATAATGAGAGCAGTCTTTCAGTACTTGAGGGGCTATTACAGAGAAGAATGAGTCAATCTATTCTCCAAAGCATTTGATTGCAGGATAAGAAGTAATGGGCGGAAGATACAGAATTACTACCAAAAAAGAATACAAATAATGAAATATGAAGCCAGAAACCAGTTTGCAGGTAGCTCAGAGAATGAAAAATTTTTTACGGAATTATATAGGATACAGTGTCTCAATCATGGATAATAAAATCTGTGCCAAATATGAAATTGTTTAATACAGAGTTGGAAGGACCTTGGAAGTCCAACACCCTGCTAATGCAGGAGACCCTATATCATTCTAGATAAACGACTGTCCAATCTCTTTTCCAATCTCTTATGCAGTTATTAAAAAGCCTAGAACTAAAGAGAAATTTCCTGACAATGAGAAAATTAGTCAGTGGAACAGCTTGACTCCAGAAGAAACTGGACAGGCATTTGTCCAGAATAATATAGGATCTCCAGGACCTCCTCCAAGGTCCCTTCCAATTCTATTATTGTATGTTCTATGTTCTAAGACACTGCAGGAGTAATGTCCTTAGATAAATTAACAAGTTGTACATTTGTGAGCACTTGGACAGTGGTACTACAATAAATAGAAGCCAGTATGACTTATATTGTATGACACTAAGCTTTCCTCCATCTTTGATGGACTGACTAACTTGGTTGATGAAGGGTTTTCTCCCAAGACTCCAGCAAAATCTTCAACAGTTTGTGGCTCTTGCCTGTTTAATCTACAGAAAAAACAATTTATTTATTCCCTACCTCCTACCTCTACCCCATATACCCCAGTGAGTCAAGGAGGCATCTGTCTGAGCCGGTTTTGAATACCATGTTGTTTTTTAGAACTTAAAAAATATTTCAGCTCTGTTGCCTAAGGAACAGTTTGTGCATATTTCCATCAAAGATGAATGTTGCAGTTAGCTTTCCAAGTGGGGACCTGAGGGTTAACCCCCCAACAGGCAGTATACTCACAAACTCCAAGAAGAAACTGACTGTCATTTTCTGGAGGGGATCCTGCTGCTCTCCAGCTGGCAGTTGTCAGGCTGATCAAGTTTCATTAACTGAATCTGGATATTTAGGAGAACTATGACCCAGAATTCAGTGATTTCTACTCTTGTTGGCTATTGGAGGATGGCATGCAATGTTGGATTAACAATTTCAAGAAGCAGATAAATCTGCTTGAGGTCACCATTTTCCCCACCCCTCCTTCCTCTTTAGCATGCTGCCAGCAACTGATCTGAAGCCAGGAGATGGATGAATTCCTCCTCTGGACTTTCGTAATCCTTTGGGCTGATCAGTAACAGGAGCTGCTGATATTGCTGTCTAGAGTGAAATGTGAAAAAGGGCAGCTAACTGAGGAAAGTTTGAGGACTAGGAATCCAACACCCAGATTATGTCCTTCTGCAGTATGAGGAAAATCTTTGGAAGACTTGAAGATCAGGTAGTGATCATGGTTGCAACATTTGGGATTGACCATTCACCTAGAAGCCACTAAATCCCATTAAGGGGAAGGAGAAAAGCCTGGTTCAGAGTGATTGAGAGCAAGTCCTAAGCCTCCAGTGCCAGGTCTGCCATCGTAAATGCTTCAGCCTGCTTTGCTTCACTTCAGTGCAGTGTGAAGGTGAATCAGTTTAAGTATTGGGTCCAGCGGACTTGTTTCTGAGACAATTTTTAGAGTGTTTTTAAAGCTTCCAGGTTCTTATGGTCTGTCCATACTTTGAAAGGGGTTTTTCCCCCTTCTAAAAAATGTGAGTGCCCAACACACCACATATGACTCTTTTTCCCATAGTGCCCACTGTCAGTTTCTGATGGTTTTCTGAGATATAAGCGCAAGGTTGCAAGACCTCTTGGTCATTGTTTTGAAGTAAAACAGCTCTGACTGCTGTTTTGAATAAAACTGGAAACATTCTAAGGGACAATTGAAAGCTGTTTTGCCAGTTGCTACTTTCAATTTCTCCTTGGAATGTTTCCAATTCTGAGTACTCTCTTATGGCCTACAGGGAGTAGTCTTAAACTCTGTTCTTCAGCCAAAGACCAGGGAAAACCCCAGGGATCCTTCAACCAGTAGCAAAACCTCAAGCACCTTGGAAAGAAATTTCCATGGACTTTATAGTGGAATTACCAGAAGGCATGTGCCATCTCCACCGCTGCGCCCAGACTGCGTTTCTCAGCCTTTTGGCCCCATCTCGTTGGAACATCCCTCCGCTGGCGGTGAGGATCGGTGTGGAGGCGGCCATGTGGAAACGTGGTGATGGGGCGGCGTGTTCCCAGCTGAGGGCGGCGTCCATTCATCGGCGCCGCTGATTGCGCCCCTGGACTGCACCTCCCTTTCTTCTGGTTCCCAACTCGTTGGAACATCCCCCCCGCTGAGTGCAGGGGCGAGCGGTGGACTTGACGACCATGTGGAGGCTGATACCATTGTTTACCCATCTACCCCATCTCCCGGCCCCCTCCCTGGCCTGCTGGAACATCTCCCCCACAGACAGCATTCTCCGGCCCGGTGGAACATCTGCTCGGTGGTCGTTGGGTGAGGTCTTCGGCCTCTTGGTACCCACGGTTGCCGCGCACAGTGCTGGAGAAGGGGTGAGCGACGAAGGATAGCGGCCTTGATGTGCCGCAGGAGGGAGATGGTGGTCCGGCCGGATCGACGTTTCTGCCTTGTTCCTCTAGCTGCAAGACCAACTGCGGCGTTTTTGACGTCCGGATCCTTTGGGGAGTGGCTTGGACTTGCCAGGAGGGGCGTGGGAGGTGATGAAGATGGCCCCTTGGACGGCATTTCCAGATACTCTCGGAGGACTGAGCCGGAGACGAGAGGAACGTCGGAGGCATTGTGGTCTCTGTTCGACGTGTCTTCCTTTTCATATGGGCGACAATGATGGACAGGGACGGAGGCGATGGAAGCACCACTTATTTATTTATTTATTTTATTTATTTATTATTCACATTTTTATACCGCCCTTCTCCGAAGACTCAGGGCAGTGTACAGCAAATAAAACGACAATGATACAAAAACCATTTAAAATACCATAACAAAAATTAAAAATCTTATTAACTGCTGTATACTTAAAACTATTAGATAAAAATACAAAGAAAAAACCCCTATTAAAAGCCCGCTAAAATCCCCAATTATTAAAATCAATCAATCAGGCCAGCCCCACTTGGTGGAAAAAGAAAGTCTTGAGCTCACGTTTAAAGGTCTGAAGATCAGGGAGAAAATGGAGTCCCACCGGCAGCTCGTTCCACAAAGCCGGGGCCCCCACAGAGAATGCCATTGGTTGGCTGATGGCACCCTAAGGAGGCCCTCCCTGTGAGAGCGGACTGGATGCACCGGACAATGGGAGGTAACTGGCGGCAGCAGGCGGTCCCATAAATATCCCGGTCCGATGCCATGGAGCACTTTAAAGGTGATAACCAACACCTTGAAGCACACCCGGAAGACCACCGGCAACCAATGCAGCCCGCGCAGGAGAGGTGTTACATGGGAGCTACGAGGAGCTCCCTCAATCCCCCGCGTGGCCACATTCTGTACCAGTTGGAGCCTCCGGATGCTCTTCAAGGGGAGCCCCATGTAGAGAGCATTGCAGTAATCCAGGCGGGAAGTGACAAGGGCATGAGTGACTGTGCATAACGAGTCCTGGTCCAGGAAAGGGTGCAATTGGCGAATCAGGCGAACCTGACAAAAAGCTCCCCGGTGACGGCCGTCAAATGATCTTCTAAAGACAGCCGTACGTCCAGGAGAACGCCTAAATTGTGCACCGATTCCCTGGGAGCCAACGATTCGCCCCCCACAGTCAGCAATGGGGTAAGCTGACTGTGCCGGGCTGCTGGCATCCACAGCCACTCCGTCTTGCATGGGTTGAGTCGGAGCCTGTTCGTCCCCATCCAGACCTGAACGGCTTCAAGACACCGAGTCATCACATCGATGGCTTCGTTGGGGTGGTTCAGGGTGGAGATGTACAGCTGAGTGTCGTCGGCATACAGCTGGCAGCTCACCCCAAAACCACAAATGACCTCTCCCAGCGGCTTCATATAAATGGTGAACAGGAGGGGTGAGAGAATCGACCCCTGCGGCACCCCACACGTGAGTTGCCTAGCGGTCGATCTCTGCCCTCCTGTCAACACCGTCTGCGAACGGTCGGAGAGGTAGGAGGAGAACCACCGTAAAATGGTGCCTCCCACTCCCAAACCCCCCAACTGCTGCAGCAAGATACCATGGTCGATGGTATCGAACGCCGCTGACAAATCTAACAGGACAAGAACAGAGGAGCAACCTCTGTCCTGTGCCCTCCAGAGATCATCAACCAACGCGACCAAAGCCGTCTCTGTGCTGTACCCAGGCCTGAAGCCAGACTGGCACGGGTCTAGATAAACAGTTTCCTCCAGGTACCGGGGGAGCTGCCAAGCCACCACACTCTCAACAACCTTCACCAGAAAGCGGAGGTTGGAGACCGGACGATAATTAGCCAAAATAGCTGGGTCCAGGGAGGGCTTCTTGAGGAGGGGCCTCACCACCGCCTCTTTCAAGGTGGCAGGGAAGACTCCCTCCATCAGAGAAGCACTAGTAATGCTCTGGAGCCAGCCTCGTGTAACCTCCTGGGTGGCCAGTACTAGCCAGGAGGGACACGGGTCCAATAAACATGTGGTGGCATTCAGCCTCCCCAGTATCCTGTCCATGTCATCGGGAGCCACAGAGTCAAACTCAGCCCAAACAATGTTCTCAAGACGTGCCTGCGTCATCCCGCCTAGATCCACCCAATCAGTGTCCAACCCTATGGGACTCGGGTTTTATGGAACAGAGCAGTTGTGTTTTATGTCCTGGTTGGTTTAAGACGATTTAAGATCTTTGTCTGTTAATCCACCAGGAATGGACTTTACATCTAGCCATGAAAGACTGCTTGTTCTTCTTTTCCATCTTGTACCGGGCCCCGGATAACCACCTTAGTATAACACCTCAGCCGATAAAGGGGACGGAATCAGCTGTCGGCCGATGCCATGCGTTATTCGCCACATGAACTCTTGCGCCTGCGAGGCACCCCCGCCTCGCAGGAATGGCCCTCCACATTATCGAGGGCCGGCCTTATTGACGGGTTTTGGGACCCAGAGAGGTGGCATGCGTCGAGGAAGAATCTTTGGGGTTTTTTAAAAAAGGGTTTTTTAAAGGGGAGGAAAGGACGGGTGTGGGGGGTAACCCTTCGGGGAGGGGCCCAGTTCCTGCGCCTGCTCGCGGCGTTACTTCAGCTGGTCTGAATGCAAGGGGGGAGGGGTATGTTCCTGGTTTAGAGGGTCGTTCCATCTGTACGGTAAGTGGGAGAGGCAGATATGGCAGAAGCGAGGGGCCATATCGATCTTTGGGAGCACATGCTCACTGTCTAAAAGCGATCGTGCGCTCCGGCCCCTCAGACTTCACCCGTTCCCCGGGCAGCCAGGATCCTCAGAGCTTGGGCCTTCGGTTGATGCTGTGCAATGCACGGTCCGTGGTTAACAAGGCCCCCTGATTTGTGATCTTATTCGGGGGGGGTCCGCGGACCTTATGGGCATTACGGAGACCTGGTTGGGCACAGAAGGGGGTGTTCCCCTTGTCGAACTGTGCCCTCCGGGTTTCCGAGCATTCCATCAACCGAGGGCCCAAGGTAGGGGTGGGGGGGTGGCGGTTGTTATTAGGGAAAGTCTACAGCCGAGGGAGTCCACTGTGCCTCAGATAGCCGGTTGTGAATCCCTCTTTGTGAGGTGGGGTCATAGGGGTCAGATGGGCTTGTTGATCACGTACCTGGCTCCTTGCTGCGTGACTACAGCCCTGCCCGAGCTGTTGAAGGTGCTTGCCGGGGTGGCGGTTGAGACCCCCAGACTTATGGTCATGGGGGATTTCAACTTGCCATCGACCGGCTTGTCATCGACGGCGGCTCGGGAGTTCAAGGCCTCCATGACGGCCTTGGACCTGATACAAGTAGTTGATGGCCCTACTCACATTGGGGGAGGCACACTGGATCTGATTTATATCTCTGGACAGTGGTTAAATGATCTGGATTTAGGAGATTTAGCAACAGAGCCTTTGTCATGGTCAGATCATTTTCTCCTTCGCTTGGACTTTCGGACCGCTACCCACCACCGCAGGGAGATGGGACCAATACGGTGGTTCCGTCCCAGGTGCCTGATGGACCCGGAGAGGTTCCTCATGGAGCTTGGGCCGTTCCCTGAGGATCTGGCCCACGGCATGGCTGAAGAACTAGTTGTGGCCTGGGAACAGGCCACGGCTGGGGCTTTAGACCGTGTCGTGCCTTTGCGGCCTCTGACCCGGCGTACATCTCAACCAGCCCCTTGGTTCTCCAAGGAGCTGAGGGAGATGAAACGCCGGAGAAGACGCCTAGAGAGTACCTGGAGATCCAGCCATTCCGAAGCTGACCGGACACTAGTTAGGTCTTATACTAATACCTACCTAGTGGCATTGAGGGAAGCGAAGCATTCCTACGTTTCCTCCCTCATTGCGTTGGCAGATAACCACCTGGCCACCCTGTTTTGGGTGACCCGCTCTTTCCTTCATCAGGAGGTGCGGGATGACCCCTTACAGGGCCATGCCGAGGAGTTTAGTGGTTATCTATACGATAAAATCGTTCAGCTCCGGGATGGTCTGGATCAAAACTGGGATGATCCAGGTGAGAGGGCGGAGACTCGTCTTGTTGAGATTGTTTGGGATGAATTTGACCCTGTGGCTCTCGAGAACGTGGACAGGTTGTTGGGGAGGTTGCATGCCACCACATGTTTACTGGACCCATGCCCCTCCTGGCTGGTGCTGGCCACACAGGAGGTGACACGAGGCTGGCTCCGGGGGATTATTAATGCTTCCTTGTTGGAAGGGGTTTTCCCTGCTGCCTTGAAAGAGGTGGTGGTGAGACCCCTCCTCAAGAAGCCTTCCCTGGACCCAGCTGTTTTGGGAAATTATCATCCGGTCTCCAACCTTCGCTTTGTCGCGAAGGTTGTAGAGAGTGTGGTAGCATGTCAGCTACCCCAATACCTGGATGAAGCTGTCTATCTAGACCCATTCCAGTCCGGCTTCCGGCCCGGATATAGTACGGAGACGGCTTTGGTCGCGTTGGTGGATGATCTCTGGAGGGACAGGGACAGGGGTTATTCCTCTGCCCTGGTCCTACTAGACCTCTCAGCAGCTTTTGATACCATTGACCATGGTATCTTGCTGCGGTTGGGGAGTTTGGGAGTGGGAGGCACTGTTTATCGGTGGTTCTCCTCCTATCTCTCTGACCGGTTGCAGACGGTGTTGACAGGGGATTAGAGATTGACCACGAAGCGCCTCACTTGTGGGGTGCTGCAGGGGTCGATTCTCTCGCCTCTCCTGTTCAATATCTACATGAAGCCGCTGGGTGAGATCATCAGTGGCTTTGGGGTGAGGTACTAACTGTACGCTGACGATACGCAGCTGTACTTTTCCACCCCAGGCCACCCCAACGAAGCTATCGAAGTACTGTCCCGGTGCCTGGAAGCCGTATGGGTCTGGATGGGGAGAAACTGGCTCAAGCTCAATCCCTCCAAGATGGAGTGGCTGTGGATGCCGGCACCCCGGTACAGTCAGCTGCAGCTGACTGTTGGGGGTGAATCATTGGCCCCAATGGAAAGGGTGTGCAACTTGGGCGTTCTCCTGGATCGACGGTTGTCGTTTGAAGATCACTTGACGGCTGTCTCCAGGAGAGCTTTCTATCAGTTCCGCCTGATCCGCCAGTTGCGCCCCTTCCTTGACCGGGATGCCTTATGCATGGTCACGCATGCTCTTGTTACCTCTCGCTTGGATTATTGCAATGCTCTCTACATGGGGCTCCCCTTGAAGAGCACCCGGAGGGTCCAGTTAGTTCAGAATGCAGCTGCGCGGGTGGTAGAGGGAGCCGCACATGGCTCCCATGTAACACCACTCCTGCGCAGGCTGCACTGGCTGCCTATGGTCTCTCGGGTGCACTTTAAGGTTTTGGTTACTACCTTTAAAGCGCTCCATGGCTTAGGGCCAGGGTACTTACAGGACCGCCTACTGCTACCGAACGCCTCCCACCGACCCGTACGCTCACACAGAGAGGGACTTCTCAGGGTACCGTCTGCCAAGCAATGTCAGCTGGCGGCCCCCAGGGGAAGGTCCTTCTCTGTGGGGGCTCCCACCCTTTGGAACGAACTTCCCCCTGGACTGCGTCAACTGCCTGACCTTCGGACCTTTCGCCGCGAGCTGAAGACGTATCTGTTTATTCACGCAGGAGTGGCTTAGGAATTTTAAATTTTAATTTTAAAGTGTTTTAATTTTAATATTTATATTTGATACAAATTTTATGGGGTTTTTAACGGTATAATGTTTTAAATTTTTGCCAAACATATAATAAGTTTTTTTAATCTTTGTTTTTATCTGTACATTGTCATTGTTTTTTATTGTGGCTGTGAACCGCCCTGAGTCCTTCGGAAGAAGGGCGGTATAAAAATCCAATAAATACTAAATACTAAATACTAATACTTAGAAAGTACAATATTACCGACCTGTTCTCTAAACAGATGCATTTCATGCCATGCCCCCAATTCCTTCAGCATGCACACTGGCTAAACTTTTCTGACAACATGTATATAGCAGTGGTGGGATTCAATTTTTTTTACTATTGGTTCTGTGGGTGTGGCTTGATGGGCGTGACTTGGCAAGGTCATGTGACTGAGTGGACGTGGCCAACTCAATGTCACTCATAGCAAGGTGGGGCAGCAGCTTGCTGTGAGTGACATTGAGTTGGCCACACCCACTCAGTCACATGACCAATGCTGCAGAGACAGGGCAATTTCCTATGTACCTCCCCCCCTTCCCTTGGGCTGACAAAATAAAAGCCTGCCTGCTGAGTCTGCCTGCCAAGCCTGCTTGCCTGCCTGTCGAGCAGCCCGGACTGGAAAACGCATGGCTGGGGTGGAGAAACGGTCCTCCTTAACAAGCTCCAAACTGTTGCTGCAAGCATGGGTTTTGTTTTGGAGTGGGATTTTTTTTTTTTGCCAGAAGCCCTTCAGAGATGCACTATTTTTTATGGGACAATTTCTGCACCACCAAATCTTACTGTACCTCATTGTTGAAGGGCTGCTTGTTGCTGCTGCGGCTGTTGGGGCTGTCCAAGTAAAGAACTGCACCGACTCAGCTCAGGGCGACTGTAGAAAGCAAGAGGGGAAGCCAAGGCACTTGCCCCATAGTGGCCAAGTTTGCGTGCTTTCGCTCCCGTGCACGCTTTCCCACTCCAGTTCGGCACTCCCGGCATGTGCAAGGAATGTGAAGGGAGGCAGACATTGCACAGATGTGTTTAGAAATCAGAGAACTTTACCCAGGACCCTAAGAGTGCCGAGATGTCGAGAAACTGAGAGCAAAAGTAGTCGCGGAGAGGGCGATGGGCATGCAACAGGTCTCTCCTCAGTCCTCTACCAGGTGACAGCCAGGGCTTCACCACCTCCTCTTTTCCTCAGAGTCATGGTGTCTGCCTCCCTTCACACTCCTTGCAGAGGGACACACGCCCCTATCGCTTCCGCTACCGCTTTTACTCTTGGCTTCTCGGTGCTCTTAAAGTCGATCTTGAAGAACTGGAAGACATTTTCTTAGATTGCCACCAAACTCATTGTTGGGAGGAGTGTAGGCTAGCCCCTGAATACACGAGAAGTTTTGGGCAAAGTTCTTCCAAAGTTCAGCCAAGTCTTCTCCTCCTTCTTGGCCTTAATGTGTGTGAGCAAACATGTACACCATGAAGTGTGTGTGCTGTGAGGTGTGTGTGACTGTGTGTGTTTGCTCTGTGATACAAGGCCAAGAAGGCAGTGTAGGAAGGAAAACTTAAAAAAACTTAAGTTTTAATCCTCCTTTTTCAGCGCTGTGCAGTAGCATCTGCGGTGCGCATGCATGCAAAGTGCGCGTTTACCGGACACCACACATGCATGGCTAAGCAAACTGGTAGCAGAATTCGGAGCATTTCACCCCGGTGTGTGTTTTTCCCTCTGCAAGGAGCGTGAAGGGAGGCAGACACCACGCCTCTGAGGAAAAGAGGAAGCAGCAGAGCCTTGACTGTCACCCAAAATGGGACCATGGAGGGACATGTCACACATCCCTTTCATCCTCACCGCCGCTACTTTTGCTCTTGGCTTCTTCCATAGGGGCGCTCTTTAAGTCGATCTTGAAGAGCTGGGAGACATTTCCCTAGATCGCTGCCAAGGAAGAGGCTCATCTGCCAGGCTGGGAAGCTGCATGGCAGCGCTGGCTGGGAGGACACTTGCCCCACATGACGTTGCTCACCTGCCTGGTCAGTGTCAGAAGAGAGGGAGGCAGAAAAATTTGGCCAAGTCTTCTCCTCCTTCTCAGCCTTAATGTGTATGAGCAAACATGCATACACCTCACACTGCTGGGACCTTCTGTGAGGAGACAGTATGTGCTGAAGGTCCCGGGGCCTTGAGATGTGTGTGACTGTGTGTGTTTGCTCTGTGTGTATGTTTGAGGTCGAGAAGGAGAAGAAGACTTGGCCAAACTTTTCTGCCTCCCTCCCTTCTGACACTGGCCAGGCAGATGAGCAGTGTCATGTGGGGCAAGTGTCTTCCCAGCCAGGGCAGCCATGCAGCTTCCCAGCCAGACAGGCAAGACTCTTCCTGGCTAATGTGGCCATGCAGGGACAGTGGGGGGATGGTGGGGGAGGGGGCTAGCATGACTTGCAGGCTTACTTGTAAGCAGGCAGCTCAGTTGGGGCGCAGGCACCGCAGGCACCACAGGCATGGGAAGGCAGATTAGGCAGGCAAGCTGCAGAGCAGAGACTGTGCGCATGCACGAGGACCTAGTGTGCCACATAGGCAGTGAGAAGTGACTGAGTGGGCAGGGCGAGCAAGCAGGCCGGGGAAAGTGGCGAGCGGGCAAGGGTGGGGCCAGCCAGAGGTGGTATTTGCTGTTTCTCCAAACCAGGTAAAATCTCCACTACCAGTTCACTTGAACCGGTCCAAACCAGCTGAATACCATCTCTGGTATATAGACTCCCTGAACGAATCATCTTGGATCATGGCATTCAATTCACTTCTAAATTTTGGCATGAATTCCTGAAAATACTATGGTAGATACCATCCAGACGCTTAGCTCCTCCCATCATTCCCAGATGAATGGAGGCTGTGAATGTAAGAATCGCGTCCTAGAGCAATACCTTAGATCTATGATGGCAAACCTATGGTATGCATGCCAGACATGGCCCACAGAGCCCTCTCTGTGGACACACATGCAGTCGCCCCAGCCCAGTTGCAATCGCATTTCTCTATTGTGTTTCACTCAATCAATTCCAACTTCTTGTGAAAGAAAAAGATCTCACAAAGTTGGAATTGATTTTTTTTTTAATGTTTTTTTAATTTTTTTTTTTTAATTTATATCCCGCCCTTCTCCGAAGACTCAGGGCTTACACTGTGTTAAGCAATAGTCTTCATCCATTTGTATATTATCTACAAAGTCAACTTTGTAGATCTGGGTCCTCATATTACCTACCTTATAAAGGATGGGAGGCTGAGTCAACCTTGGGCCTGGTGGGACTTGAACTTGCAATAATTGCAAGCAGCTGTGTTAATAACAGACAGACTTAGTCTGCTAAGCCAACTTTTTCACTCATGCACTTCCTGTCCTCCTCTTGAAGCCCATTACGACACACAATGTCAAGAGCCACAATGCGACCCTCCATTGGCTCAGCTCAGCAAAAAAAAGCAGTTTCTCTTCCTGCAGAGCTGCCTATGTTGGGATGCCTCCCCACCAGCCAGCTGAGCTTTGGCAAGCTGCTCCTGGGCTTGTCAGCCTTCAAACATCATTCCCACCACCCAGTACCAGTTCAGGGGTTCCTTCCCTCCATGCGGGGGGGGGGGGGCAGGTAGAGAAACAGGGAGGCAGAGAGAAAGAGAGTGGGAGGGGGAGAAAGAGAGAAACGGGGGGGGGGAGAGAGAGAGGGAAGGAAAGAGAAATATTACAAACCTTTTTTTAAAAAGTTTATTTTTTTAAATAAACAAACATATAAACAAACAATACATTCTTAATTATTCAGTGTTTCATCTGAGTACATATTTTGTATCTTCTACTAACCCTAACCCTAACCCTACTCATTTTCATATTATATTTCTATCATACCTTTATATTTTCATTTAGATTATTACATCATTCATCCCAAATTTAATTAATCAATTATCTAAATTGCACATTCCAATATTTTCTTAATTACTTCTCCCTCTAAAGGGATTTTCTGTGCTTTCCAATTTTGTGCAAATACAATTCTTGCTGCAGTTACAATATGTATAATCAAATAAGTATTCTCTTTATGATATTTCTCTGGTAAGATACCCAATAGGAACAGCTCAGGTTTTAAATCAATATATTGTTTGTATCATTTCCTCTAGCCATGTTCTAATTTTAATCCAGTAGTTCCTTGCTTCTGGACATGTCCACCACATATGATAATACAATCCTGATATCTGATGGCATTTCCAGCATTTAGCTGATTTATCTTTAAATATTTTTGCCAATTTTTCAGGTGCCATGTGCCATCTATAGAATATTTTGTATTGATTTTCTTTATATGCTGTGGACATGGTTAATTTATAATTTCTTTCCCATATTTGCTGCCATTTGTCTAGCTCAATTGTGTATCCAAAATATACATTTCTTGTTTCTTTTTCAATTTCCCCTTATCTGTTAGAATATCTTTATATCTAAGAATAGTCCCCATATTAATAATATTTGGATGTATTAACGTTTCCATTGTAGATAACCACACTGGTATTTTCAAGTAATATTTATCTCTAACATTCTTTTTTTTTATTATTTCTTTTTGTCACAACAGTATACACAAACAAATGTCATAGATAAAACAGCATATCTTGAAGAAATTATATATATATATAATTAAAAATATGTATCAACTATATTAATTGGATATAATGAAGGGAACAAATAGGACAGGAACGGTAGGCACTTTTGTGCTCTTATGCCTCTCAGGAATGGGGTGAGGTCAATAGTAGACAGCTTTTGGTTGAAGATTTTGGGATTTTGAGTAGAGACTATGGAGTCAGGTAATGAGTTCCAAGCATTAACAACTCTGTTACAGAAGTCATATTTTCTGCAATCAAGTTTGAAGCGGTTGACATTTAGCTTGAATCTATTTTTTGCTCTTGTAATATTGTGATTGAAGCTGAAGTCTTCTGATTGAAAGATTGAAAGATTGAAGCTGATTGAAAGATCCTGGAGCACAGGGGAGCTGCCAGAGGACTGGAAAAAAGCTGATGTAGTTCCCATCTTCAAAAAAGGAAAAAAAACAGATCCAGGAAACTACAGACCTATCAGCCTGACCTCAATACTGGGGAAGATTCTGGAAAAGATAATCAAGCAACAAATCACCGAACACCTAGAAGCAAACAAAGTAATAACCAAAAGCCAACATGGGTTTGTCAAAAACAGATCGTGCCAGACTAATCTTATCGCATTCTTTGACAAAATGACAAAATTAGTGGACCAGAGGAATGCTGTCGATATAATTTACTTGGATTTCAGTAAAGCATTTGATAAAGTAGACCATAACCTACTACTAGATAAAGTAGAAAAATGTGGGTTAGACAGCACCACCACCAGATGGATTCGTAACTGGCTGACCAACCGCACTCAACGTGTAGTCCTCAACGGAACTACATCCACGTGGAGGGAAGTATGCAGTGGAATACCCCAAGGCTCTGTTTTAGGCCCAGTACTCTTCAACATAACATAACATAACATAACATAACATAACATAACATAACATAACATAACATAACATAACATAACATAACATAACATAACATAACATAACATAACATAACATAACATAACATTGATGAAGATGTTGAAGAGTACTGGTCCAAGTAAATGATATCGACAGCATTCCTCTGGTCTACTAATTTTGTCATTTTGTCAAAGAATGCATCTTTGACATCTTCATCAATGACTTGGACGAGGGGATAGATGGGGAACTCATCAAATTTGCAGATGACACCAAGCTGGCAGGAATAGCCAACACTCCAGAAGATAGGCTCAAGTTATAGAAAGATCTTGACAGACTTGAACATTGGGCGCTATCTAACAAAATGAAATTCAACAGTGAAAAAAGTAAGGTTCTACATTTAGGCCAAAAAAACAAAATGCACCGGTACCGTATATGTGGTACCTTGCTCAATAGTAGTACCTGTGAGAGGGATCTTGGAGTCCTAGTGGATAACCATTAGATATGAGCCAGCAGTGTGCAGCAGCTGCGAAAAAAGCCAACACAGTTCTGGGCTGCATAAACAGAGGGATAGAATCAAGATCACGTGAAGTGTTAGTACCACTTTATAATGCCTTGGTAAGGCCACACTTGGAATATTGCATCCAGTTTTGGTCGCCACGATGTAAAAAAGATGTTGAGACTCTAGAAAGAATGCAGAGAAGAGCAACAAAGATGATTAGGGGACTGGAGGCTAAAACATATGAAGAACGGTTGCAGGAACTGGGTATGTCTAGTTTAATAAAAAGAAGGACTAGGGGAGACATGATAGCTGTGTTCCAATATCTCAGGGGCTGCCACAAAGAAGAAGGAGTCGGGCTGTTCTCCAAAGCACCTGAGGGTAGAACAAGAAGCAATGGGTGGAAACTGATCAAAGAAAGAAGCAACTTAGAACTAAGGAGAAATTTCCTGACAGTTAGAACAATCAATAAGTGGAACGACTTGCCTTCAGAAGTTGTGAATGCTCCAACACTGGAAATTTTTAAGAAAATGTTGGATAACCATCTGACTGAGATGGTGTAGGGTTTCCTGCCTGGGCAGGGGGTTGGACTAGAAGGCCTCCAAGGTCCCTTCCAACTCTCTTGTTATGTTATGTTATGTTATGTTATGTTATGTTATGTTATGTTATGTTATGAAGTAGTCTTTTATAGGAAGGATATTGCAATAGATGATTTTGTGTGTTAAACACAGGTCATGTCGAAGTCGACGGAGTTGTAAGTTTTCTAATCCCAGGATTTCAAGTCTGTCGGTATAAGGTATTTTGCTGTTTTTGGAGGAGTGAAGAACTCTTCTAGTAAAATATTTCTGGACTCGTTCTATTGTGTTTATGTCAGAGATATGGTATGGGTTCCAGACGGATGAGCTGTATTCAAGAATAGGTCTGGCAAATGTTTTGTATGCTCTAGTTAGTAGTGTAGAGTTTTTTGAAAAGAAGCTGTGTAAAATTAGATTTACAACTCTTAGGGCCTTTTTTGATATGTAGTTGCAGTGGGCTTTGGCATTAAGGTCATTTGATACGAGAACTCCAAGATCTTTGACAGGGTGGGGGTTGTCAGTTAGGTAATGTCCATCAAGTTTGTACTTGATGTTAGGGTTCTTTTTTCCAATATGTAAGACTGAGCATTTGCTGGTTCAGATTTGGAGTTGCCAAGTTTTAGACCAATCAGAAATTAAGTCGAGGTCTTCTTGAAGGGTAGAAGTATTATTAGTGGTATTAAATAGTTTGACATCGTCAGCAAAGAGAACACAATAACTTGAGATAAGGTCACAGAGATCATTTATGTATAGTATGAAGAGTGTTGGTTCAAGAACACTACCTTGGGGAACGCCACTTTTGACAGGAACAGGATTTGATATAGCATTGCCAATTTTGACCACTTGTTGTCTATTTGACAGGAAGGCATTTATCCAATTGTGAAGAGGTCCCGAAATGCCGTAGGATTTTAGTTTAAGGAGTAGTTTATAATGCCTTGGAAAGGCCACACTTGGAATATTGCAATAGATGATTTTGTGTGTTAAACACAGGTCATGTCGAAGTCGACGGAGTTGTAAGTTTTCTAATCCCAGGATTTCAAGTCTGTCGGTATAAGGTATTTTGCTGTTTTCGGAGGAGTGAAGAACTCTTCTAGTAAAATATTTCTGGACTCGTTCTATTGTGTTTATGTCAGAGATATGGTATGGGTTCCAGACGGATGAGCTGTATTCAAGAATAGATCTGGCAAATGTTTTGTATGCTCTAGTTAGTAGTGTAGAGTTTTTTGAAAAGAAGCTGTGTAAAATTAGATTTACAACTCTTAGGGCCTTTTTTGATATGTAAAAATATGCTGAGACTCTAGAAAGAGTGCAGAGAAGAGCAACAAAGATGATTAGGGGACTGGAGGCTAAAACATACGAAGAATGGTTGCAGGAACTGGGTATGTCTAGTTTAATGAAAAGAAGGACTAGGGGAGTTGTGATAGCAGTGTTCCAATATCTCAGGGGTTGCCACAAAGAAGAGGGAGTCAAGCTATTCTCCAAAGCACCTGAGGGTAGGACAAGAAACAATAGGTGGAAACTAATCAAGGAGAGAAGCAACTTAGAATTAAGGAGAAATTTCCTGACAGTTAGAACAATCAATAAGTGGAACAACTTGCCTGCAGAAGTTGTGAATGCTCCAACACTGGAAATTTTTAAGAAAATGTTGGATATGAGCCAGCAGTGTACAGCAGCTGCTAAAAAAGCCAACACAGTTCTGGGCTGCATAAACAGAGGGATAGAATCAAGATCATGTGACGTGTTAGTGCCACTTTATAATGCCTTGGTAAGGCCACACTTGGAATATTGCATTCAGTTTTGGTCGCCACGATGTAAAAATATGCTGAGACTCTAGAAAGAGTGCAGAGAAGAGCAACAAAGATGATTAGGGGACTGGAGGCTAAAACATACGAAGAATGGTTGCAGGAACTGGGTATGTCTAGTTTAATGAAAAGAAGGACTAGGGGAGTTGTGATAGCAGTGTTCCAATATCTCAGGGGTTGCCACAAAGAAGAGGGAGTCAAGCTATTCTCCAAAGCACCTGAGGGTAGAACAAGAAGCAATGGGTGGAAACTAATCAAGGAGAGAAGCAACTTAGAACTAAGGAGAAATTTCCTGACAGTTAGAACAATCAATAAGTGGTACAACTTGCCTGCAGAAGTTGTAGGTTACAAGACAATTTTTTCTGAAACCAAATTGTTTATTAGAGAGAAGGTTGTTTGTTTCAAGATGGAGTGTAATGGATTGGTTAATGATGGTTTAAGGTTGCGAAGGGCTTTTTCAACATTATCTTCTGTGAAGCCTATATGTGTTAGGTCGTTGTTATCTTCTGTGGAATCTATATGTGTTAAGTCATTGTTAACATTTTTGGTACGATTGAGGAATGTTGGATATGAGCCATCACTGTTTACAAAGACTGAGCCGAAGAATGTGTTAAAGAGGTTTGCTTTAACTGTTTCGTCAGTACATTCTTTGCCATTAGGTTCTTTTATTCTCCCACCGAGCCCGAGTGCAGCTCTAAATATTTGGCTCACGCTCCCTCCCAGCCACCACCAGCTTCCCTTCCTCCCTCTCTATCTCTCTCTGCCTCCCTGTTTCTCTCCCCCCGCCCCGTGGAGAGGGAGGAAGAGCCCCTGAACTGGTGCTGGATGGTGGGAATGACGTCTGATGGCTGACAAACCCAGGAGCAGTGCACCCACGCTCAAATGGCTGGTGGGGAGGTGGGGCAACTGTGGTTTTTTGTTTTTTGCTGAGTTGAGCCGACACCAGGTTGCATTGTGACTCCAAGTTGTAATGGGCTTCAAGAGAAGGACACGGCCCTGTCTCCCCCATTATGAAGCAGGGGGAGAGAGGGAGATGGAAGGGATCCAGGTTGGAGTTGCCTTATTTTGTCTGGATTTCTAACGCTTGGCTTTGCCAGCCAGCCTCCCCTTCCCTCCACAGCCCAAGTGGTTGGATTCACACGACATGTGAAGCTGGACAGGAGCGCAGATAGATAGATAGACAGACAGACTGACAGATAGATAGATACAACAGAGAGACAGAAGGAAAGAGAGGGAGGGAAGGAAAGAGAAGAGAGAGGGCTCTTGGAGTCCTAGTGGACAACCATTTAGATATGAGCCAGCAGTGTACAGCAGCTGCTAAAAAAGCCAACACAGTTCTGGGCTGCATAAACAGAGGGATAGAATCAAGATCATGTGAAGTGTTAGTGCCACTTTATAATGCCTTGGAAAGGCCACACTTGGAATATTGCATTCAGTTTTGGTCGCCGCGATGTAAAAAATATGCTGAGACTCTAGAAAGAGTGCAGAGAAGAGCAACAAAGATGATTAGGGGACTGGAGGCTAAAACATATGAAGAATGGTTGCAGGAACTGGGTATGTCTAGTTTAATGAAAAGAAGGACTAGGGGAGTTGTGATAGCAGTGTTCCAATATCTCAGGGGTTGCCACAAAGAAGAGGGAGTCAAGCTATTCTCCAAAGCACCTGAGGGTAGGACAAGAAACAATAGGTGGAAACTAATCAAGGAGAGAAGCAACTTAGAATTAAGGAGAAATTTCCTGACAGTTAGAACAATCAATAAGTGGAACAACTTGCCTGCAGAAGTTGTAAATGCTCCAACACTGGAAATTTTTAAGAAAATGTTGGATAACCATCTGTCTGAGATGGTGTAGGGTTCCTGCCTAGGCAGGGGGTTGGACTAGAAGGCTTCCAAGGTCCTTTCCAACTCTGTTGTTATTATTAAGAGAGAGAGGCAGAGAGAAAGGGAGGGAGGGAAAAAGAGAAAGAAAGGCAGGGAAAAGAGACAGGTGGAGGGAAAGAGAGAAATGATATTACAAAAGTTTTTCTTTTTTATTGTTTCTAAACATAATATTTCAAAAGCAGGAAAAAATAAAGGGGCATAAACGTGCATTTATCACATTTTTTAAGAACAATTAGAACTCTGCATTGTTTATCATTATTTTAGGGAGTAAAACCTCATTACTCAGGTTAAATTGCCGTGTTGGCACTTGGCCATAAATAAGTGGGTTTTGGGTTCAGTTTGGACACTCGGTCTCTAAAAGGTTTGCCCTCATTGCCTTAGATGCTACATTAACTTCCAACAAGGTGACTGGGCTGACCTCCTCCCCTTCGCAGAGGTAGCTTACAGCAATGCTGTTCACAGCAGCCCCAGCTTTGCACCATTTCAAGTTGCAACAGCCAAGACTTTGTAGCCATTCCAGAATTGCCACAGACCTCCCCCCAGAACACTTCCCTAGTGGACTGGATTTCTCAACTACAAAGCACCTGGCCAGTGATCTGCAAAGCTCTACAGGAAGCACATTAAGAAACAAATGGCCAAAAATCCTCTAAGCCAAAAAACTTTAACATCAGGAACAAGGTCTATTTGTCCACCAAATATCTCCAGTCCAGACAGCCCATGAAGAAACTAGGACCTAAGGACATTGGTCCCTTCCCCATAATTAAAACCATCGATCCTGTGACAATACACTTGGACTTGGCTAAAACTCTCAAATTCATTCACCCAGTTTTCCACTATAGCAATAGCACTTAGATTTATATACCACTTTATAGTGCTTTACAGCCCTCTCTAAGCAGTTTACAGAGTCAGCAAATTGCCCCCCAACAATTTACCCACCACAGAAGGATGGAAGGCTGAGTCAAACTATAGCTTGTTAAAGCCAGCAATCACTTCCCCCTTGTACCCTGCAAGGAAACCACCTCCACTTACTATCCTTATTGAAGGAGAACAACACTTCGAGGTCAAAGAAATTTTAGAGAGGGAAAGTTCAATACTTTGGAAATGATCCTGGCTGAGGAAGTTCGGAGG
The DNA here is from genome assembly GCF_028640845.1 of Ahaetulla prasina. Lineage (NCBI taxonomy): Eukaryota > Metazoa > Chordata > Lepidosauria > Squamata > Colubridae > Ahaetulla > Ahaetulla prasina. Next base: position 381,820 of record NC_080553.1, on the reverse strand, counting down.
AGGGTCTCCCCACATGTGCGCACCCTCCCAGCCCCGCCAAAGCTGGCCAGGGGGTTGCAGGAGGAGGAGGGGGAGGGTCGCCTGAAGGGAAGCCTCCACCAAGGCTGGCAATCTTTCCTCAGCCAGCCCGGATTTCCAAAAATATCCAAAAAAGGAATAAAAGGAGTAGCGAATCGCCCCAAGGAGACTTTGCTGGCTTGGCCCAGCCACGGCTTTCCAAGAGAGAGAGAAGAGATGCAGAGACAGAGAGAGAGTGTGCGAGAGATACACACACCAGTAGTGGGTTTCAATTTTGGCCACTACTGGTTCACTCATGGGTGCTCATGCACTTGCACATGCGCAGAGACATCCGGGCAGGTGGGTGGAGCCTCCCTCTGGCACTCCCACACCACTACTACAGGTTCACCCAATCTGGGGTGAACCAGTAGCAACCCACCACTGACACACACAGAGAGGTGGGGGGATATCAGCTCACAGGTGAGCATCTTGGGTGAGGGCTTTCTCTGAGCCTGAGCCCCAGGATGGGCTTGAGAGGTTCGGCAGGGCCAGCTCTCTTTTTCCACTGCCCTGAGCCTCTTAAAGCCATGGCTGGGCACTGCTGGCCCATCCCCCTTTCCCATCCTTCCGGATCCCATTCCCACCCCACCAGCCCTCATGTTAGTGAGGCTAGTGTTGGTCGCAGCCAGGCCAGGCCAGTGTCTTGGGGCAGAGAGCAAGTTGTGCATCTCCCCTAGCGTCCGAGGCATGCCCAGCACCAACAAGGGCCAGAAGAAGCTCTATAAGAGTGTGGTGCCAGAGAATCAGCCCCGGCTGCTTCTCCATCCCTGTGTTAGCGAGGCCAGCATCAATCGCAGCTGGGCCAGGCCAGTGTCACAGGGCAGAGAGCAGGTTCCACATCTCCCCAAGCTATCAAGGCATGCCCAGAACCAACAAGGGCCAGAAGAAGCTCCACAAGAGTATGGCGCCGGAGAATCAGCCCCAGCTGCTTCTCCATCCCTCACCATCACCCTTACCTTCTCAGGCCAGGTGAGGGAGGGGAGGGGAGGGCAAGGGGCAGGGCCAGCCAGGGATAGGACAGGGAGCCGCAGTAGAGGGCCCAAACAGCCGCATGTGAGTTAGGGTTAGCCTTTTGCTGTTTCTGAAAATATATGGTTTCTGTGATCATTTCTTCTTTCTGGGTTGGGGATGAAAGCTCTGATTGACTCTACTATTTGATAATCCTGGGGTGTTGTAGAAGATTTGGGGGAGGATTCCTCCACCAACCAAGTCATTCCCTTCTTCTAGAGAGGAGAGGCCCTGGTTGAGCGGTAGGACTTCCATGCAGGTCTCCACATTGCTCATTGGGATGTGAACTGCCTTCCCTCAGAGCTAGCCCTTCTCCCTCAAAGCAGTCTTCTGTTCCAGATGCTGGAGATTGACCAGGTCAAGCAATCACACACCTGGAGTGACCAGGTGCCAATGAGTGAATCAGCACAGGGGACTCTCTGCCGAAGGAGTCTGCCCAGCGGCATTTCCTGCACCAACTCCTTTTCCGAAATTGGACGGATGTCAAGCCAATTGAAACAAGGAGTTTTTGAATTTGTCTTAATAAATGGTTCAACCAGATGTGGATTTGGGATTAGCACATCCTTTCCCCACCTATATTGGATTCATTCATTCATTCATTCAATTTCTATAGCTGTCCAGCTCAACCATGTGACTCTGGTGAGTTGGCTGTGCTGCTGCCTTTTTTATCCTTCTCCACCTGCCCCCAATAGCCCCAACTCCAGTGCTCCTTCAGATCCCACTTCAAAGCTGCAGATACTTTGCATTTATGCTGAGTCACCTGTTGGGCACTGGGCATGCCAGCTGAAAAATGATCTAACAGTTAAACAGTCCTGGAATGAAGCAGTGCAGAAGCACTTCTCTCATGTTGCAAAATAAATAAATAAATAAAAATGACATGACTATGAGTCATCACCCATGGACCTCAAGGACACTGGTACTTTTTGCATTCATTCAGGCTTTTGGTGAATAATAATTGTAATGCACTGGTTCCTCAGTCTACTCTACTCAACAAGTCAGGTCATCCCACCTTCTTTACATGAACAGTCTGAAGCTGTATGGAAAAAGACTATCTGAAGTAGAATCACTGCCCAATACTGTCTGTACATGCAGGCAAGATATCGTAATGGTATCTGGATAGGACGTACCATATGTGCCATCCTCACCACCAACAATGGAAAAATAGTAAAAATTGAAGGACTCAAGATGCTCTTGGAAATAACATCAAAGGTCTGGATGAAGATGATCACTGGACATCCTTTAACCTGGCACCATCAAACACACACTCAGAGAAGACATACTGTCAAGGTTCCAGAAATACCTCTTCTGCGTAAAAGAAACTCAGAGACATTTCTTTTCCAGAGTTCTTTACTAGCATGAGGAGACTGGCACACGATGAGTGCAATTCCAAAACTGAAGTTCCGGATTCTTTTCCCCAGTTATACAAACCCCAAGAGTCCCACCCCCCTGACCCCTTTGATGGTCACATGGTCCCACGTTCTCCCAGTCCATTCGAATATCTTCTTGCCACTCTTCCTGCAGATGTGAACCCCATCCGACCTTGACCGTCTAAAGAATGTTACCATAGCCCTCAACCCCACTTCTTCCCCTCAGGGGAAAAATGTGGCAGCGTCTGGAACCCTAAAGTCTAATATGGTTTCCAGGCCTGACACATACCATCAGTTAACTAAAAGGTTAGAAAGACCAGAAAATTAAAGACAATGAAACATCCCACCCCATATTTTGAAGTTCCTGGTGAGAAATGGATAACAGGACTCATGACTTTTGGCTGAGCAACCAGGGCCAGCAGGTGTAGGACTATTGGAAGGAAAAGTGCCCATTGCAAATATTCAAGGATTGAAAAGAAAGAAATAATGCTGTGTTATAAAATTGGATTACAAGCCCAACGAGAAGACAATATCTAAAAAGAATGCATTAGTTCTATAAACAACAACATCCACAATCAGAAATAACAGGATAGCCAATCCACATCAATTTATAATACAAAATAAGTTGTTGTGTCAGGTGAATGAGGAGGCAGGAGACAGATCATTAGCAACGACAGCTCTTTATTGTATGGTGAACCCAGTAAGTGGAACAGTGGAGCAGACCTCCTTATATACTATTCAGGCTGAGGCACCATCCAATCACCAAAGTGCATTTTCTCTCCAAAATTCAAATACATAACACCCCTCCCTTCCCAGAAAACACTTGGCCAGAAATTTACAACTATTTACATACATAGTCACACAGATAACCAGGGTGTTCCCTATGCCTGGTTGACCTGTGCAACTCAGTTCTAGGTGGGGAGTTAAGCTGGTCGGAGGGACTTTCTGTTCCTCCCAGCTCTTCCAATGGGCCTTGCTGGATTGGATTATGGGCAGATTTTTCTTCGAGGATTTCTGGTTGGTCAAGAGGGCGACACTGGACACCGAAATCCTCAGATAAGTCCTCCAGCCACTTCAGGCTTGAGTTAGCTGTTGGAAGAAATGATGGGTAGTCAGGGACTGGTTTTTTTTATTGTTGTTCTGAATTGGTTTCTAAACGGTTTTGTATTTGATCAACATGTCATCTCCAGACCCTCCCATCACCCATATCTACTAAGTATGATTTTGGGCTGGTGACTTCGATAATTGTTCCTGCTAACCACAGGGGCCCCTCAGCATAATTCCTAGCAAACACTGGGGTGCCTACCAAAAATTCCCTTGTTTTGTTCCCCCTTTCCTGGTACCCATCAGGGGAATAATTCGGGTTGAGCCTAACAGACAATGGAGCCTTCGGCCCATCAGTAATTCCGCTGGGCTGCACCTGATGGCAGTACAAGGTGTCCTATGTTGGACAGTCAGGAATGTGTCAATTCTAGCTTGCCAGTCCCCGGGCCCAAACGGGATAGTGCCTCCTTGGCACTCCTAATGAAGCATTCTGCCAAGCCTTTCGTAGCCAGATGAAATGGCACTGAGAGGGCATGGTGGATGCCTAGCTCAGCAAGGTAGCCTTCAAATTGGGTGGTTGTAAACTGGGGCCCATTGTCTGAGACTAGGTTATCTGGCAACCCATGTGTGGCAAATAGCCTTCGGAGGACTTGGATTACTGCTTCCGTGGTAGTGGAACGCATCAGAATGATCTCTAACCATTTGGAAAAAGCATCCAGTACAATTAGAAAGGTTTGTCCATGAAATGGACCGGCAAAATCTATGTGGAGTCTGGACCATGGCCCTTGGGGTCTCTCCCACTCTCTCACAGGTGCTACTGGGGGTAATGGTCTAGAGTCTTGGCACGGTGAGTATCGTGCCACCCATTCTGCAATTTCCCTATCCATAGTGGGCCACCACACATAACTCCTTGCCAGTCCCTTCATTCGAACAATACCTGGGTGCCCCACATGCAATAATTCCAGAACTTTTTCCCTGAGACTCAGTGGGACCGCCACTCTGTCGCCCCATAGCAAACACTCCCCTTGGGTAGACAATTCAAAACGCTTTGTAACAAACTGTTTGAATTCCCCACTGATTGAGCTGGGCCACCCCTCTCTGCACCCAGTCAATTACAGTCTTGACAATATAATCCTTTGATGAGGCTCTTGCAACCTCAGCTGACGTGAGCGGACCAGTATCCAGAGAGTCAATGAGGAGTGTTGGAGTCCTGGGGGTCGGGTCCTCCAAAATGTCAGGCAAAGGGCACCTGCTCAAAGCATCAGCATGCCCCAAGTCTCAGCCTAGTCGGTGGGTCAGGCAGTATGAATAAGCGACCAGGAAAATGAGCCATCTGGTCAGTCTTGGGGACAGAGCCACAGGAGTGGGGCGGTTCCCAGCCAAAAGTCCAAGAAGGGGGTGGTGGTCAGTGACCAGTTCAAACTGTCTTCCAAATAAATATTTTTAACACCTGAGACAATGGCAAGAGCCTCTCTATCTAGTTGACTATAGTTCCATTCCACAGCAGACAGGGTGTGGGAAAAATATGCAATTGGTGCTTCAGTTCCATTAGGAAGTCTATGGCTGAGTAAAGCCCCAATGCCAAAAGAGGAGGCGTCACACAGAAGGACCAAGGGTAGTGTCCCATTATACTGGATCAGGAGGCTGTCTCCAGACAATAGTTGTTTGACAGCCCTGAAAGCAGTAGATTCTGTTTTCCGCCAAGTCCAAGGGGTCTTTTTTGCAAGCAGCTTGTGCAAGGGTTCAGCCACTGTTGCTCTGTTTTTTAAGAAAACAGAATAAAAATGTAAAAGTCCTAAAAAGGCTTGTAGTTCCTGTTAAGGGTAATCTGGGTTCACAACCAAGATTGTGGACTGTTGAGCAGAGTACCCTATGCATGAAAACGACTGAGACTGGTTGTATACAATAACAGTCACTTGCAGACAAACTGGGGTTTGATATTCCTTTACTTTTAGGGAAAAGGCAAAGTCATAGTCCAAAAACAATTCCAGGTCCTACACATATAAAGTCAGTCAGTTAGTCTTCTTACCAATGTAGACTTGCAAAACAAACAAGCAAGGTCTTCTTTCAGTTTCGGCAAAACACAGTTCAATTCACAACAGTCAGTATCTTGAGGAATCAGTAACTAGCCATGATCAAGCAATGATCATAAAACTCAAATATACAGTTGCAGCATGTCATCAGGTTACAATGCTGTAGTGTCTCTGTAGATTCCCCAAGCTGTAATTTAATAGTCCTTTTATACATTGGCTACAGAGCTCAACCAATCAGAATTCTTGCATGATGCAGCACACCTTTAAAGCAATATCATGCCTTTCTATAAACATACATAGTTAGTTTATATATTGCCTGGCCAACTAGTTAGGCAAATAGCAATTTCCTGACAGTTCCATCTTATTTTTGGGAGGGGGAGCTTTCTGGATGGCTCAAACCTTGCTTTCGGTGGGGTGTATTCCTGCTTCCTATAGCCTAAGAATTCTACTGTGGGTACAGCAATTTGACATTTGTTGAGTTTGACCCTCAGACCTGCAGTCCTAAAAATAGTCAGCACCTTTCGCACTCGTTCCTTTAGTTGCTGTTCATCATTTGCTGATATCAAAACGTCATCAAAATAGGCAGTGGTGGGATTCAAAAAATTTAACAATCAGTTCTCTGCCTTAATGATTTCTTCCAACAACCAGTTCACCAAACTGCTCAGAAAGTTAACAACCGGTTCTCCCGAAGTGGTGCGAACTGGCTAAATCCCACCACTGAAAATAGGGTACCATCCCTGGTAACCCTTGCAGTAGGCGCTCCATAAGATTTTGGAAAAGACCTGGGGCTATGCTGACTCCAAAGTGGAGCCTGGTGCATTTAAAGGCACCTCTGTGAGTTACAATGGATTGTGCTTCTGCCGTAGCGCCATCTACAGGCAGTTGCTGATACACCTGCATCAAGTCCAATTTAGCAAATGTTTTCCCGGGCCCCAGTGAGTGCAGAAGATGCTGAACTATAGGGACTGGGTAGGCACTCTTTTGCAAAGCTTTGTTCAGGGTCGCCTTGTAGTCAGCACAGATGCGGACGGATCCGTCTGGCTTTGAGTCACAAAGTCTCCCACTTTGCATGTTCAACCGTATCAGATTGCCTTGTTTAACTAGTTTGTCCAGCTCCTGGTCTATTTTAGGTTTAAGGGCAAATGGCACCCTTCTGGCCTTCAGTCATATTGGAGCAACTGCTGAGTCTAAATTAAAAGAGATAGGGGTCCCCACATACTTGCCCAGGCTGTCCTTGAACACGTTCCGGAACTCCTGGAGTAGCTCCTCTTTTAAGTCACTCCGATGGTGTGGACTCCTGAGACTCCCATTCCCAGGGCTCAGAACCAATCGAGACCCAGGAGGCTGGGAAGGTATCCCTTGACAATGGTGACTTGTAGGTTCTTTGCATGCTGGCCATAGGTTACTTGGACAGTTGCAATACCTTCCACAGGAATTCTGTTCCCTTGATAGTCTTGAACTTGTAGTCTCTGCAGCTGGAGTTGGTTCTTTTTGAGATGCGGAAGTGCAGCAGTTATCTTGGCCCAGGACATGATCGTGATGATCCTGTGTCAATCTCCATTCTGCATGGGACGCCTTCGATGTAAACGACTGTGAATATCTTTTCCTCTGGGCTGGCGGTGACTTGGCCGATTCTGACTCTGGTTTGATTAAACTTCATGCTCTTTTGTGCTCAGCCAATGGGATTTCTCCGAATGAAGGGTTAGTGCTGATTGGACGCATTGTAGTCATCTTTGTTCTTTTGGCGGCAAGGCTGGCTTGCTCGGCATACTCTCGCTAAGTGCCCCTTTTTCTCACACCTTCTATAAATAACATCAACGGCATGAGTTTCTCTGATGGGTACCCCCACAACTGTGATGTCCCGGTGCCTTGAAGCCGTTCGGGTCTGGATGGGGACGAACAGACTTCGACTCAACCCATCCAAGACGGAGTGGCTGTGGATGCCGGCGTCCCGGTACAGTCAGCTAGTTCCGTCACTGACTGTGGGGGGCGAGTCACTGGCCCCCAGGGAGTTGGGGAGCTTTTTATCAGGTTTGCCTGATCCACCAACTGCGTCCCTTCCTGGACCGGGATTCGTTATGCACGGTCACTCATGCCCTCGTTACCTCCCGCCTGGATTACTGCAATGCTCTCTACATGGGGCTCCCCTTGAAGAACACCGGGAGACTTCAACTGGTACAGAATGCGGCTGCGCGGGGGATAGAGGGAGCGTCTCGGAGCTTCCATATAACACCTCTCCTACGCAAGCTGCACTGGTTGCCGGTGGTCTTCCGCGTGTAATTCAAGGTGTTGGTGATCACCTTTAAAGCGCTCCATGGCATAGGACCAGGTTACTTATGGGACCGCCTACTGCCGCCAATAGCCTCCCATCGACCTGTGCACTCCCACAGGGAGGGTCTCCTCGGGGTACCGTCAGCTAAACAATGTCGGCTGGCGGTCCCCAGGGGAAGAGCCTTCTCTGTTGGGGCACCTACCCTATGGAACAAACTGCCTCTGGGGCTACGCCTTCTTCCTGACCTCCAGGCCTTTAAGCGCGAGCTCAAGACTTTTTTGTTTCAACGAGCAGGGTTGGCCTAAGAGTAATTTTTAATTGAGTGGTTTTATTTCTTGTTATTTTAATATTCAGCCTTATGGTTTCAGATTTTTAAATTTCAAATATTGTGTTTTAATTTTTGTATATGTCTTTTTAACTTGGCTGTAAACCGCCCTGAGTCTTCGGAGAAGGGCGGTATAGAAATGTAAATAATAAATAAATAAATAAATAACTAGCACAGCCTTCTCCCTCATTTCACCCTGTGTTGTGACCCAGGTTCCTGGACCCGGACTCCTGGACTCGGATGATTCAGAAAGTGAGGGAGAAGACCTGGCAAGGCCTGCTTCTCTTGGGCCCTCTCCCTCCCTGGCACCCACCCAAAGGGAGGAGGAGGGGCCGGCAAGGCCTGATTCTCCTGAGCCTTCTTCTGATTTGGCAATGCCCCAAGAACAGTTTTGGAGTGATGCAAGACTGCGCAGACGTGACTGGCACGCGCAGCAGAGGAAGCGTTGGGACAAAGCCAAAGAATGATGGTCATGCAGTGACATCTGCAGAGACTATAAATAGGAGGCGGGACTTCCTGGTTTTTTGTCTTGGACAAAACAATGAATTTGCGCGGGCAAGCTGTATCAATGGAGGGAAGAATATATTCGTGAGTAATTCTGGCCTTATCTATAATTTCCTCGTTATCTCCAGAGACTTGGCAGGCCCGTGGGTAGACATGGCCAGGACATTTATCTATGTAAATAAATTAGAAGAGAAGGCCGTTGACTGACTCTTGGTTGGGAGTATTGGGGGAGGGAAACAGAACACCCCGGTTTATCACTTTTGAACACTTCCTCTTCTGACTCACTGTCACTCTCGGGCTGAATGTCTTCCCTGTGCACTGGCGTTATTTTTGAAGAATTATTGGTCGTGGTTGGCCTCTGTAGTGTTTCGGCAGCTTTTGAAGATAGTTCATGAGCTCTGGCTTCATCTAGAGCAGCGTGGAGTGTTAGGTTTGATTTGACGAGTAGTCGCCTCTGTAAACGAATGTCTCTCACTCCACAAATTAGTTTGTGGAGTGCGTCATCGAGGTCTCGGTACTCACAGTGCGTCACGGCCTTGCGCAGGGCAGCCATGTAAACTCTGATCAGTTCACCTTCGTGTTGTAGTCTTTGGCGGAACTCGCAGTGTTGAACAAACTTCAATGGCACCGGGGCATAGTGCGCTCTGAGGGTTGCCTGCAGAACTTGCCAGGGCACAGATTGGACTGGCGTTGGCTCATAGTGACTCCGCTGTATCAAAAACTTCGGGCCCGCAATGGGTCAAGAAGTATGCTCATTTCCGATTGTCCAATAGGCCCTGTAAATCATTTGCCTTGAGGAAACACTTGAAGTGGGCCATGTATGATCCCCATTTTTCCTTGGCCAGATCAAATGGCACTGGCGGCGTGTAAGTGGACATCTCTCCAATCTGCCTCTATTGTGGCCGCCCTAATACTGGCTGGGTTCAGATGCTATCAGCTCTTTTTTGGGGTCTCTCTGCCAACCTCAATCCCACCTTCGTCGCCAATGTTGTGTTGGGTGAATGAGGAGGCAGGAGACAGGTCATTAGCAACGACAGCTCTTTATTGTATGGTGTGAACCCAGCAACTGGAACAGTGGAGCAGACCTCCTTATATACCATTCAGGCTGAGGCACTAGCCAATCACCAACGTGCATTTTCCCTCCAAAAGTTCCCTCCAAAATTGAAATACATAACATAAACTATTCACAGAAGTGGAACTGGAAGAACTGCAAACGTTTACCCAGGGCAAAGAAATCAAAGCCTCCCTGAAGTAGCTCAGATTGTAAAGGTGTTGGAAGAAATATCCATCTGGTTCAGTTCCAAGCTGAGAGAAAGAAGCTGGAAACAACATGGAGGCTGATTGGAAAGATGGTTTATTGATGAAGCAGAATCACCATGTGATTCCAGCCAGCTGACAAATGGAATTGAGAGTGGGGGTTTTATACTTTCTTTTGGGCTTTGCACTTGAGTTTCCTGTTCCTATGCAAGAACATGTCCTTTAATATTCTATTGGCTGTTGTCAGATTCCTATGGGATCATGTAGGGGTCATAGCAGGCTCTATAGCAGGGATTTTAAGCTCATGGACCACAAGCCAGATGTGTCACGCCCACCCTCGGTTTAGCAAAAGGGGAAAAGTTGCAATACATACATGATGACGAGTGAGGACAACAGTTTGACACCCCTGCTCCATAGACAAAAGAAATGCAAATCCTAGGTGCTTGTCTGACTTAATTTGGTTGAAGTCTGGACTGCTCTGGGGTGATGCAATGATCAGGCTTGTGTTCTGAAAGGGTGTTGGGCAATTCCTATTGTGGTGTAATGGCTTTGTCCTGGTTTGTATCTTGAGTGGGATACACCTTTGTTCAGAATTTGCTGCAGGGAGTTTCAACATATCCTGTCTTGAATGGATTACCAAATCTGCATTTCTAAAAGGTGCCTCCTCAATTTCTGCTTGGGGGCAGGGAGATTGGAGCTGCTTCCTGCCTCTAAAAAACATGTTTCTCCATTTCTCATCTAGGGAAATACAATATTTTGCCTTTTTAAATATTCCTCAAAATATTTCATTCTTCTGTGAAACCAGGGGAGTCAGCAATACAGAAACAGTTGAATGTTTTCATTCTCAAACTAGGAGCCTCTCCTCTGCCTCAGAAAGAACAAAGCCCTTTACTACACTACACTGCTAACTACACTACTAACCAGAGCATATAAAACGTGATCTTGATTCTATCCCCCTGCATAAACAGAGAGATAGAATCAAGATCACGTGAAGTGTTAGTGCCACTTTATAATGCCTTGGTAAGGCCACACTTGGAATATTGCATCCAGTTTTGGTCGCCACGATGTAAAAAAGATGTTGAGACTCTAGAAAGAGTGCAGAGAAGAGCAACAAAGAGGATTAGGGGACTGGAGGCTAAAACATATGAAGAACGGTTGAAGGAACTGGGTATGCCTAGTTTAATAAAAAGAAGGACTAGGGGAGACATGATAGCTGTGTTCCAATATCTCAGGGGTTGCCACAAAGAAGAGGGAGTCGGGCTGTTCTCCAAAACACCTGAAGGCAGGACAAGAAGATGGAAACTAATTAAGGACAGAAGCAATTTAGAACTAAGGAGAAATTTCCTGACAGTTAGAACAATCAATAAGTGGAACAACTTGCCTGCAGAAGTTGTAAATGCTCCAACACTGGAAATTTTTAAGAAAATGTTGAATAGCCATTTGTCTGAAATGGTGTAGGGTTTCCTGCCTGGGCAGGGGGTTGGACTAGAAGACCTCCAAGGTCCCTTCCAACTCTGTTATTATTTTATGTTATTTGCTAGATCAATTCTTGAATACAGCTTGACTGTCTGGAACCCATACCACATTTCTGACATCAATACAATTGAACGTGTCCAGAAATATTTTACGAGAAGAGTTCTCCACTCCTCTGAATACAACAAAATACCTTATGCCACCAGACTTGAAATTCTGGGTTTAGAAAATTTAGAACTACGCCGTCTTCGACATGACCTGAGTTTAACTCATAGAATCATCTATTACAATGTCCTTCCTGTCAAAGACTACTTCAGCTTCAATTACAACAATACACGAGCACACAATAGATTTAAGCTTAATGTTAACCGCTCCAATCTTGATTGCAGAAAATATGACTTCAGTAACAGAGTTGTTAATACTTGGAACACACTACCTGACTCTGTGGTCTCTTCCATTTCTAAGAGTAAAATTCCACCCTCAACCACATCCCAACAACCATGGTTCACACCTGATCCAACCCAGGAGATACAATTCTCGGTTGCGGCCCTATGGAAGTGTCCCTTTCCAGAGACCCCCAACTCTTTTTAAGAAGAAACTAAGAAGTCACTTGCCTGAGATGGTATAGGTTCTCCTGCTTGAGCAGCGGTCTGGACTAGAAGACCTCCAAGGTCCCTTCCAGCTCTATTCTATTCTATTCTATTCTATTCTATTCTATTCTATTCTATTCTATTCTATTCTATTCGCTTTCCGGAAGGAGGTGAAGATCTGCATTTTCTTCCAGGCATTAGAACCAGATGCTAAAGGAGTCCAAATCTATATTTTTGTATTGTGAATTTGTGCCTTGGCTATTATGTTATAGTTATTTTTGTGAATATTTTTTCTTGTGAAATGGTTGTTAGCAACTCAGAATAATTTATTTAAGGTGAACTACACCTATGCATTTCTGAATAAATAAATCAAAGAAATCCAGATACAGAGATGAATGAACTCAGCTAATCTGCATCATCTCCCTACCTAAGATTTCTCCAGAATCTTCCCAAAAAGGGAAGTTTGGAGGTTGTCTCCATGCAGAGCTAGCTTCTTTAGGTATACTACCTCTTCCTCAAGAATAATTAATCCCTCTCACCCTAATGGATGCCTGAAGGAGCATATTTGAGTTATTTTATGCAAATCATAGTGAACTGTAGGGAAAGCCTCCAACCAGTGGCTTGACCCATGACTCTGGACTTCCCCCCAACTTCCCCCAAAAGCCTTCAGAGCAGAGAAGTGCTGACCTGCTCTCATTGCCCAGACAGGAGTTAATTCTATCGGGTTTTTTGTTTTTGTTTTTTTTTATTTGCATTTATATCCCGCCCTTCTCTGAAGACTCAGGGTGGCTTACACTATGTTAAGCAATAGTCTTCATCCATTTGTATATTATATACAAAGTCAACTTATTGCCCCCAACAATCTGGATCCTCATTTTACCTACCTTATAAAGGATGGAAGGCTGAGTCAACCTTGGGCCTGGTGGGACTTGAACCTGCAGTAATTGCAAGCAGCTGTATTAATAACAGACTGTCTTAGCAGTCTGAGCCACCAGAGGCCCTTGGTGTTTGGTGTTCCTCAGGCCTCGACATCTGCCACAAGTGCTCCAGACACCTTGTCTGTGGTCATAGAATCATCGGGCTGGGAGGGTCTTGGACTTCTAGTCCAATCCCCTGCCCAAGGCAGGAGACCTGATTGCATCCCAATCCAGTCTCTTGAAAACCTCCAGTGATAGAGCACCCACAACTCTGCGAGGCAAAGCCATTCTGTTGATCAGCTGTTCTCACTGTCAGGAAATTCCTCCTTAGTTCCAGGTTGACTCTCTCCTTAATGATTTTCCACCTGTTCCTTCTTGTCCTGCCCTCAGATGCTCTGGAAAATAACTTGACCCCCTCTTCTCTATGACAGTTCCTCATGTCGTTGTCTCCCCCCAATCTTTTTCTTTGATAGGCTAAACATTCCTAGGTCCTTCAACCATTCCTCATATGGTTTAACCTCCAGACACTTTATCGTCTTTCTTTCTCTTTCTCTTTTCTCCCCAGCATTAGAATTTGTGCATTGTGATACAGGGAGTACTCTGGCCCAGTGGCAGTTGGGACTCCAATTTCCATCTCTAAATAATATGGTAGTAAACTGCAAAATCACATGATCACAGCGGTGGCAATCGCAGCAATCCCAGTTGCTGTGATAACCCCAGGACTGCAGGAGGACTCCTTAACAGGAGCTCCTGTGACCATCCCATGGGAAGAGGCAGGAGTCCCAGGCATGTGGACTGGTGGATGAGAGCTGCAGGGGAGAGCTACAGAGGGGTAGGTTGGAGGCACTGCAGGCAAACCTGAGGGAGTCCAGGAGGGTGCCATGGGCAGTTACCATGCAGTACAAGTAGGTGGGCAGCTGCTACAGCCAGTGGGCGAAAAAGCAATGGGTATTTTGCAGGAAGTCAGCAGGGAAGCTCAAAAATGATGATCATGTGACTATTACAACTGTTGTAACCATTGCCCGATGGTTGCCAAGCACCTGAATTGTGATCATGAGACCGCTGGGATACTGTGACCAGGTCACAGGTTCCTCTTGTTCAGCCCCATCATAACTGTGAATGGTTGCTGAATGAATGGTCACAAACTTAGGAACACCTGTAAGGGGGCTTGGTTTTTTCTTTTTTTCTTTTCCTTTATCTCTCTCTCCCTCTCTTGTATTATTTAACTTCTCTTCATTTAATTTGGGGATACTTTTAAATTATTTTTCTTATAAATTCATTAGCTGCCCAGAATTATGTATTTAAATTGGGCAGTTTGTAAATATCTATATAATCCTAATCTCTTCCCCATCTTGCAGTCAGAGGTGCCAGCTAGTTGCATATGGACAAGAAATTTGTGTGTGTTTATGTACACACACCTTTGAGTCAGCAGTGATTCCTGGTGACTGCCCCGACCAATCTTTGTAGTTTTCTTGGCAAGATTTTGGAAATGGTTTGCCCTTGCCTTCATTCTAGAACTGAGAGAGAGTGAGTGGCCAAAGACACCCACGTGGCTTGGTGCCTAAGGCAGAACTAGAACTCACCGTCTCCTAGTTTCTAGCCTGGTGCCTCAACTATTACAACAAACTGGCTATATTTCAAATCTGACTATGGCAAATGATTGTGATCACTGTCAGAAAATATCTCCTTACAGAAGGAAGCTCTCTTTTCCACGGCAGAAGCAAGACTGGTATTGAAAGGGCACCATTTAGTTCAGGGTACTTCCATTCTGAGCCTGGACTGGCACATAGTAATTCCTCAGCTCCAGGAGGCTACTTTTCATACCTAGGTTTGATAAAGGGAGGAGGAAAGGAGGATTTTTACACCATGTTATCCTCACAGAAAAGGAATGCCATTGTTATGTCTTCTTTGCGAGCTGTTCTCTTTCTTTTAAAGCTACAACCTAGTGGATATAATTTCTTCTGGACACACCCAAGCATTGTCACAAGGCTGACCTCCAAAGTTACGCTTAATAAACTCTTCTGAGATTTCTAGTAAGCTCTTTCCTTTCGTCTCCGGGAGGAAAAACCAGACATAGAGAGCAGTTCCAACACAGACCGTGAAGAATGGTAGGTAGCAGTAATAGCCAAGGCTTTCCTGAGATGAGGAGGAGAGAAGAAAGGATCAGCATATGAAGCACATGTTGACAGGAGCACACAAGCAGAGCCAAAGCTTGGCTGTAAAGTAGTCCTCGGAGTGGCCTGTTCGCTTAACAAAAGTGAGGCCTCCTTGGAGGAGAAAGCAGCGCCAATCTGCTAGGAGAGGAGGTCCTTGGTCATGTGACTGTGTAGCAATTGGGAGGAGTCACAAATGGATCTAGAACAGGAGGAACACCTGGAGTGAGGGGGGCTCCTTCTGCTTGAATCCACAGCTAGGACAATATTTTCCATTGATGGACAGAAAGGATGTCTGCCTAAAACCACTCACTCCAATTTCCCGTGTCCCACGTGAACTAACTGATGCCTTGCAGAAATATAAACAGAGAGCTTACCATCACAAAAGGAAATGCTAGGCCCACTAGAAATAAGTTGATCCAGAGCAGAGAACCGCTGATTGTGTAAGCAGCCGGGCGGGCAACCTGATCAAAAATCTCCGTGGGTATAATTCCTGTCACACCAGCTAGAGAAACCATGCAAATTAAATGTTGCTTTCTAAGAAGGAAGATAAAAATATGGCAATATCAGCCCAGTATCTGACCTTTCCTAGGTCATGTATGGTGGTTTTTTTCATGCCCTTGTTGAGACCCTCGGTGCTCTTGTAACTCACCTGGTCCAATGCCAAAGCTCAGGATGTAGGCAAAGATGCAGGCCATGCTGAGATAAGGCATCCAGCTGAATTGGTCCTGCAAGGCCAAAAGAGTGGTGGGGCAGATGGGGGGAAGGAGGGAAATAGGCAAATTAGGAAGTGCTCAACATGTGACTCTTGCTAAATTGGAAGACCTTCAACCCAAAGAAACAAAGAGCTACTCTTACCTGTAGAGATAACGCTACCATGAATAGGATGGCCCAGGTTGCCATGAGGCTGTACCCTCCTATGAGCAGCACCCGTCGCCCAACGCATTCAATGAGGAGGTTCTAGAAGGCAGCATTACAGGAAAGCCCCTTAATGGATGGCCCACCCGGGCCCTCCACAGAGAGATCTCCCCCTCCCCATTGAACAGGTCAGTCTCCTCCCCTCCCCCATTGAACAGATACAAAAGAACTCCAGGGCATAGATGTACAAGTCTCATTCCCTAGGAGCTTAGGACCTGGAGATCTGTTGTTGGGACTGGAATTTGTCCCACCCTGCCACTGCCATCCTGATCACACCTACACTGATCACTCATGATTTGGTTAAGGGCCTCATTATGAGGTATATTACATGGAACCCCCAACTGTCCAAGACACTTGCCTACATAGAGTTGTGATCTCAAAAACTGAGAGGAACCAAGTTTGCCCTAGCTGATAACAAAGATAAGCACAGGGCGTGACCAATGTAGTGAAGGTAGTGAATGTAGTGTAGTGAATGAATGTAGTGAACCTTATCCCACCAGACTTGAAATCCTAAACTTAGAAAACTTGGAACTCCATCGCCTTCGACAAGACCTAAGTTTAACTCATAGAATCATCTATTGTAATGTCCTTCCTGTTAAAGACCACTTCAGCTTTAATTGCAATAATACTAGAGCAACTAATAGATTTAAACTTAATGTTAACCGCTTTAATCTAGATTGCAGAAAATATGACTTCTGTAACAGAATCATCAGTGCTTGGAATACTTTACCTGACTCTGTGATCTCTTCCCATAATAATAAAAATAATTGCTACCAACTTGCCTTCCATTGAGGACCTGTATACTGCACGAATCAAGAAGAGGGCCGTGAAAATATTTGCAGATCCCTCGCATCCTGGACATAAACTGTTTCAACTCCTACCCTCAAAACGACGCTATAGAGCACTGCACACCAGAACAACTAGACACAAGAACAGTTTTTTCCCAAAGGCCATCACTCTGCTAAACAAATAATTCCCTCAACACTGTCAGACTATTTACTGAATCTGCACTACTATTAATCGTTTCATAATTCCCATCACCAATCTCTTTCCACTTATGACTGTATGACTATAACTTGTTGCTGGCAATCCTTATGATTTATATTGATTTATTGATCATCAATTGTGTTGTAAATGTTGTACCTTGATGAACGTATCTTTTCTTTTATGTACACTGAGAGCATATGCACCAAGACAAATTCCTTGTGTGTCCAATCACACTTGGCCAATAAAATCCTATTCCTATTCTATTCTATTCTATCCCAAAAGCTTTAATCAAAAACTTTCTACTATTGACCTCACCCCATTCCTAAGAGGACCATAAGGGGCGTGCATAAGAGCACAAACGTGCCTACCGTTCCTGTCCTATTGTTTTTCTTTTTCTTCTTCTTCATATATATATATATATATATATATATATATATATATATATATATATATATATATATATATATATATATATATATATATATATATATATATATTTATTTATTTTCTGAGGTTTTTTTTCGGGTGTTTGTATGTAGGTCTTTGGTTATTGGGAAGTCTCATTCATCATCTTCAGGCTTCAGCTTGGCTTCTGGGTGCTCCCAGAAGCACGAAGCTGAAGCCTGAAGATGACGAATGAGACTTCGTCGAAACGTCGCCAAGACACTTCCAATTTTACGCGGGAGAAAACCCGAATAACCAAAGACCTACATATATATGTGTATATATAGATATATATATGTGTGTGTGTGTGTGTGTGTGTGTGTGTGTGTGTGTGTGTGTGTGTCCTTGGTTGTTCGGGTTTTCTCCCGTGTAAAACCCGAACAACCAAGGACCTACATACAAACACCTGTGAAAACCTCAGAAAACAAATATATATATTTGTGTGATGCTTATATATATTGTTGTGACAAAATAAATAAACAAATAAATAAAATAAAGGCTACAGGGACCTTATACAGGAACTGAGAAGGAAAGAGCTCCAGTCCACTATCTGAAAGACTTCCCAAATTTAGCATCAATGACAACAACTATACACATAATTCTCTGGGCTGACATAATGGGTCTCCTTCCTGCAGGGAACAAGAGCTGAGGTGAGAATGAGTGGAAGAAGGTGGGAAATTACAGGTAACACAAGAGAAGGGAGGATGATCCAAAGCAGATCCATGACTTCCATGCTGTGACAAAAATGCCCTGGATACTACTCAGAAATGCCAGGCAGCTCTGCAAAGGAGCAAGACTGCTTGTGGATAGTCTAGAAGACCACACTGGGTAGGTAGAAAGAAAGGAGATAAAAGTCTCACACAAGTCATGGACATGATAAGCTCACAACTCCCGGTGCCAATAACGCTGTACTGGATCTTGTCATATGGAATCCCTGCCTCTTGGAACACATACGAGGCATAGAAGTACATCTGCAGGAATAAAGAAAGAGCGAGTATCTCTGTATCCCTGCTCTACTGAGCCCTATTTTTTATTGCTGTGTAAAGGAGGGGAGATTAATCTAATTATCTGAGATAGGAAACTCATGAAAATGTAAAGCATAAAAAGTCATATCACAATTTAAGCAGCAAAGAAAAATCTCCCAACTCTCCCTGAAACTCAACTCAAAAAACAAAGAGGATACTGTGTGACAAAATAAATAAATAAAAAATAAGTAAAAGGATGCCAACTGCCACACATTTTAGTATGCCGCTTGGATTGTGCCAGCAATCTCCTAAAGGAGAAGCCACCTGTCCTCTTCTCAGTTCCCAGGCCTATTGGAAAAAAGGCATGCAGGAAAGCAGCGGGCAACCCCCTGGCCAGGCCGCTGGACTTACGGAATCATTGCCACAGAGCTGCATGGCACTGCTGAGCACCACCACAGTGAAAAACTGCCACCGCACAGCCCGGTTCCTCCATAGCTCCCAGGGTGCCTTGGCCGCCTGTCCTTGGAGGGCTGCCTGCTCCGCCAGGATTTCTTTCATCTCGCTGCTCAGGTCGCTGCTGCCCCTCAGTTGCTGCAAAGCTGCAAGAAGCCAAAAGTGAGCCTGATGTTCTTGGAAAATGTGGAGGCCTCTGATTCATAGGTTGCCTTAGAACTTCTCACCATGTTCCAACCCGCTTCGAGAAAAGCAGTGCAGGTGCAACAACCGCACAGCATCTCATGGCAGAAACATCAGCAGCTAGGTAGCATTTGAATGTCTGGGCCACAGATTCCACTGTTTACTCCAGATGGGACCAGATTCCTCACATAAAGTTCCCTTTGGGAGAAAGCATCACTTCTGCGAGGTACAAGGACTACTATAATTCCCACAGGACTTAAAATAGCCTCATGTAATGAGTCCAATTTTCCCTACAACTCTATTGCCTCCCATGCGGGTTCAGAAGTATTTCATAAGAAAAGTCTTGCACTCTTCTGTACACAATAGAATTCCCTATGCTACTAGGCTTGAAATTCTTGGTTTGGATAACTTAGAAATTCTCGGTTTGGATAACTCGCTTGCAGTCATACCTAGGTATTGCATACAAAATTATACGTAGTAATGTTTTACCTGCAAATGACTATTTTTGTTTTAATCGGAATAATACGCACGCTAACAACTGCTTTAAACTCAGTGTAAATCATTCTAAACTTGACTGTAAAAATATGATTTCTGTCATAGAGTTGTCAAAGTCTGGAATGCTCTACCTGAGTCAATTGTTTCAGCTACAAATTTTTAGTTTCAGTCACAAATTGACCTTACATCATACTTAAGTGGTTAGTAGAGGGGGCGTGCATAAGTGCACTAATGTGCCTATTGTCTCTGTCATTGTATTTTTATTCTTCTATTCTTGTTCTCGTTTTTGTTTGACAAATTCTAATAAATAAATAAATATCCCTATAACGATTTGCTTTCTGAGCTGTACCTCAGGACAGGAGGCTGATCTGGACACCCTTGCTTACCAGAGATGCATGAATCTTGATCTCCTCGGTCAATCAAGAGATAGCGGGGGCTTTCTGGAGCCCAGGGCAGAAGCAACAGCTGGATCAACCCAGGCACCACATTGCTGGCTAGAAGGATAGGCCAGTTCTCTTCTGCTCCCAAGATTTCCCTGCGTTAAAATCCAGAGTCACTTATAGAAACAGACGCAGGGTCTCATTTTACAGACTTTTACTTACTTGCCGATTCTCATCACAGCAATGTCTCTCCATAAATCCATACAAAAGAGAGACAACAGGCCCTTTTGCCATGTGCTGCCTGGGCTTGGGCAGGAGGTTTCATGGCAGGACACCTGTCTACCTGGCGGCTTTCCATTTCTAGGGTTTTGTTTAAGGTCCAGCGCATAGCCCAGCCCTGGTTACCCTACAGCGGGCCCCTAGCAAAGGGTGTTTCTTGTAGATGAAACCCCAGGTTCCCTCAGACCTTTATGTCTCACCTGAGTCCAGCCACTTGGCCAAGCACTAGGCCGAGCGCTGTGAAAGATGCCGAAGTCATAGCC
The DNA here is from genome assembly GCF_028640845.1 of Ahaetulla prasina. Taxonomy (NCBI): domain Eukaryota; kingdom Metazoa; phylum Chordata; class Lepidosauria; order Squamata; family Colubridae; genus Ahaetulla; species Ahaetulla prasina. Next base: position 361,453 of record NC_080553.1, on the reverse strand, counting down.
ACAGCTCCCCGGAGCTCCTTGGGTGCGCTTTCCCCCAAGTACATGGGCTGGATGCTCATGGCCACTCCTGTGCAGACAAGTCCCCAGTCTCAGAAAGGAAACATATTTATTTTATGACATTTATTATGACCACTTGGCTTCTGGTGACAGGGATTGGTCAGCCACGGCTTTTCATACTAAATGAGTAAACTTTCCGGCCAAAGTTTTATTTTGTGAATGCTCTCCCCTTGCCCTTCTCTGCTGCTTGCACTTTTTTGGCCTCAACCAAACAGGTATGACAGTAGATAGGGAGTCCCTTAAAAACCAAGCCCTATGCCACATAGGGTTTCTAGCACCTCAATTACACCGGGGGGGGGAATATCAATCAATGCAGCTCATAAATCAGAGGAATCCCATGAGCATATCAAGGCATGCCCCTCCCTGCCCATGCCACTGCATTCTGGACCAGCTGAAGCTTTTAAGTGGTCTTTGAATGCACTGCAATAGTGGATTCTAGGGCATAACTGATTGTCTAAAGAGCCTCCTGGTCAAGAAAAAAGACACAACTGGTACAGTAGATGCTGCTGTGATCACCTTCCCAGGGTCCATTTCGATTCCTTGATTCGACACCCTGTAGCTGAGGTACCCCAAGGACTCCTTATGGAACTCACATTTTGACAGCTGTCAAACTGGGGCTTCCTGGATAGAGCATCAGTTAATAGGTTCCCCCCACCCGGAATGTATTTCAAGTTGAAGTTAAAGCATTTGAGATACTGAGACCAGCGAACCTGCTTGGGGGAAAGCTTCCAAGGGGTCTTTAGCACCTTGAGGTTTTTGTGGTCAGTCCACACTTCAAAAGGCTCCTTAACCCCTTCTAGGAAGTGTCTCCAGGATAGGAGAACCCATCACACCACAAAAGCCTCCTTCTCCCATACCGCCCATCTGAGCTCCATGTCCGTTAACTTTTTCAATATGTAAGTACACGACATTAGTTTGTTTTGAGCATTCCTTTGCATTAGAATAGCTGCCACCGCCACATCACTAGCGTCAGCCTGGACTACAAATGGTTTATTTGGGTCAGGGTGCTGGAGGATTGGTTCCACTACAAATAGGTGTTTTAACGTTCAAAGGATATTTGACAGTCCATTGTCCAAGCTAGGAGTTGGCTATTTTTTGGCTTGGTGGGAGATGGACCAGTTTTTAGTAATTCCGTCAAGGGGAGAGAAACCTTGGCAAAGGAAGGGATGAATTGTCTGTAAAAATTTGCAAACCCCAGGAAGCTTTGTGGGGGTTGCCAGTCTAGCACCGCCTTCACCTTTCCCGGGTCCATTTCGATTCCTTGATTTGATGCTCTATAGCCCAAGTAGTCCAAGGACTCCTTATGGAACTTGCCTTTTGACAGCTTTGCATAAAATTTGACCGCTAGGAGTTTTTTCAGCATTGCCTGGCTAATTTGACATGGTCTTCCAGATTTTCACTGAATATAGGAATGTCATTCAGGTAAACAAAGACATCTGAGAAAACCCGAATCTGACAGGTCCGGGTTCTCCCTCAGTAAATCAAAACCCCCAAAATCATCCCCTCACTCTTCAGTCAATCACATGCTCTAATCACCATCCGTCCCACCTCGAGACAGCAATCCGACCACTCCTTCTCCAGATGCAGGATCAGCCTGACCTTGACCTTGACCTTTCTCTCCACAGCCATCAGCTGCATATTGAACTGGAGCTGTTCATATAAAGTCCATATAAAGATCCCCAGATCATGCACTAAATAAGAAGGTGCTACCCCATCCAATGAGCTTAAATGGACTCCAGAGGATGGTAGAGGACAGGAAGGTCTGGAGGAATGTTGTCCATGGGGTCATGATGGGCTGGACATGATTTTGCAACTAACAACAATCACCCCATCCAAGGTTAAACATGGAATATTTTCAGATTCAGTGGCCCTCACATAGAAATATACAATCATAGGATTGGAAGAGACCTTGGAGGTCTTCTAGTCCAACAGCCTGCGCAAGGCAGGAGACCCTATATCCGCAACCGTTGATAGGATTGAGTCAGAAATGGTTCTTCTCCTCCCAGACAGCCTCATTTGGCCACTCTGATGTTAAAAGACATAATTGGGTATCCTCAATGTATTCTAGCCAACAATTGTGGAACCAGCCCCCCACCACCACCACCACAAATAAAGAGAACCACCCCAAAGTTCTGTCTTCCCATTCCCAATCCTCAGAGCCAGCTAGGAAGGATACCATGGTCAATAGTATTGATTGCAACTGAGAGATGAAGAACCTCCCCCATTGTAAGGCAAAGACAGAGGAAGGAAAGCAGATTTTGATGGATTCTTGGCTCCAGGTTGCAGCCCTGACCTATCTTCAAGGAACAAACCCTGGTCAGATAGCATAGACTGCTTTTCAAAATGCTGCAGTGAACATGTATCTCCTCATGTCTTGGACCTACCAGAATTGATGCCAGCAAAAAATCTGCTCAGCAAGATCATTTCAAAGGATTTTGCCACCCGGCTGAACCCCACGAGCAGCGCAGCAAGGGCCACAAATACATTGTTCAGCAGTAAAGATTTCTTCCTTCAGGGGAACCAAGGGAGAAAAATGTCAAAGGCTTGTTTCGCTTTGTGTGCCTCTTTCCTCAGACTCTCTTGGCCATCATTCAGCATCACAGCTGCTTCTGTGGCTCCTTTCATGGCCAGAGTGGCAGACAGCCTGAGTTCCAGTGCCAAGGCCTTAAACAGGGAGTGGCATGTTAGTGGCCCTTTTATCCCCAAGTGAAATGGGACGACTCAGTGGTCAGATGGGTGTGGCTGAGTAGGCATGGCTGGGTGGTCGTCACAACTAGGTGTGGTTGCGTGGGTGTGGGCAGCTCGATGTGGGCAGCTTGATGCCTCTCACTCGGCATGGCTGACACGGTACATCCTGGTGGGCATGGTCAGAGAGGTACAGTCATCTCACTCTGTTGACTCAGGACTGCTGGGTCGGGATGAAACAAGTCGCATGGCTAACTTGACATGGGTACAACTCAGTGCCCCACAAGCTTCTCACCTCCCCAAACTGCCATCAGCCAAGCATGTGCTGATACCATCCCCTCCCCCTGCCCCGCATTTCAGGTTTGGGGACTTTTATCCACAGAGGAACGAGAAGTCCTTCTCTCCAAACCCAGGCATGATTGGCAGCTTGCCAGCTCAGATGTGGCTAAGTCTCCAAGCTTGAAATGGTGTATGCGTGTGTGGTGTGTGTGTGCGTGCACATGCAGCACACCAAAGGAGACGTTCTTCTCCCAATCCCAGATATCTGAGCGCTGGCATTTCCCTCTCCAGTGCCCCTTCCCAGCAAAGCAGGAGGACGATGCTGCTGCACATGGAAGGGCTGAGGAGAAAGTTTTCATGAAGCAGTTTCCTCCGAGTCCAACTTCTGCCTTGACAAATCTCTGGTGAAGAGGGGGTGGCTGGGGAGCTGCAGGGGAGGCTGGCCAGGCAAAGCAGGAGACGAGGGTGACATTGCTGCATGTGGAAGTCAGCAATCAAACGTCTGCCTTGACAGATCTCTGGAGAGCAAGAGGAGGCAGGGGATCAGCGCTCCCCTGTCCTGCACAAGGGAGGCAAATGAAACAAATATTTTTACAAAATAAGCAGATTCCCACACGTAATGAATTATTCCATTTACAGTTTGAAGACTTCAGAAACTCTTGACTTAATTCTGAGATTGCTTATTATCCAGTGGACTTTCTCCCCATTTTGCCCACATTTTTAAGCTAATGTTTCATTAGATATTAACAGATTGCTGCATAATTTACTGCTTAGAAATAGCATGCCAAAAAGACAAGTATATTTGCTGCAGGTCATGGAAGCAGAATATATAATAGAGTTCATACATTGATCTGATTTATATATAATAATAATAATAATAATAATAATAATAATAATAATAATAATAATAATAATAATAATAATAATAATAATAATAATAATAATAATAATAATAATAATAATAATAATAATAATATTTTAATTTGTATACCGCCTTTCTCCCGAAGGACTCAGGGCGGTGAACAGGCAGGTAAAATACAAATACACACAATAATTAAAACATCCCTTAAAAACTAATTTAAATGCCCAAATATTAAAATAACGACACCCCATACAATTATAAAACTTTAAAACCCATCCAATAAAAATAAAAATCAGGCTAGTCCAGCCATACGAAATAAATAAGTTTTAAGTTCAGCGAAAGGTCCTAAGGTCAGGTAATTGTCAAGTCCGAGGGGAAGTTCGTTCCACAGGGTGGAGCCCCACAGAGAAGGCCCTCCTGGGGCCGCCAGTCGACACTGTTTGGCTGACGGCACCCTGAGGAGTCCTCTCTGTGAGAACGCACGGACGATGGGAGATAGAAGCCGGCAGTAGACGGTCCCGTAGATAGCCCGGTCCTAAGCCATGGAGCGCTTTAAAGGTGGTAACCAATACCTTGAAGCGCACCGAAAACAACAGGTAGCCAGTGCAGTCTGCGAGGATAGGTGTTATGTGGGAGCCCAACCGCCCTCAATAACCCGCAGCCGCATTCTGAACTAGCTGAAGTCTCCAGGTGCTCTTCAAGGGGAGCCCCATGTAGAGAGCATTGCAGTAGTCCAGGCGAGAGGTAACGAGAGCATGAGTGACTGTGCATAAGGCATCCCGGTCCAGGAAGGGACGCAACTGGCGGATCAGGCGAACCTGATAAAAAGCTCTCCTGGAGACGGTCGCCAAATGGTCTTCAAAGGACAACCGACCATCCAGGAGCACGCCCAAGTTGCGTACCTTCTCCATCGGGGCCAATGATTCACCCCCGACAGACAGCCGCATCTGCAGCTGACTGTACCGAGGTGCCGGCATCCACAGCCACTCCGTCTTGGAGGGATTAAGTTTGAGCCTGTTCCTCCCCATCCAGACCCGTACGGCTTCCAGACACCGGGACAGCACTTCGACAGCTTCACTGGGGTGGCCCGGGGTGGAAAAGTACAGCTGAGTATCATCAGCGTACAGTTGGTATCTCACCCCAAAGCCACTGATGATCTCACCCAGCGGCTTCATATAGATGTTGAACAGGAGGGGTGAGAGAATCGACCCCTGCGGCACCCCACACATGAGGCACCTTGAGTCGATCTCTGCCCCCTGTCAACCCCGCCTGCGTCCGACCAGAGAGGTAGGAGGAGAACCACCGATAAACGGTGCCTCCCACTCCCAACTCCTCCAACCGGCGCAGCAGGATACCATGGTCGATGGTATCAAAAGCCGCTGAGAGGTCTAATAGGACCAGGGCAGAGGAGTAACCCCTATCCCTGGCCCTCCAGAGATCATCCACCAGTGCGACCAAAGCTGTCTCCGTACTGTATCCGGGCCGGAAGCCGGACTGGAACGGGTCTAGATAGACAGCTTCATCCAGGTACTGGGGTAGCTGACATGCCACCACACTCTCTACAACCTTCATTGTGAAGCGAAGATTGGAGACTGGCCGGTAGTTCCCTAAAACAGCTGGGTCCAGGGAAGGCTTCTTGAGGAGGGGTCTCACCACCACCTCTTTCAAGGCCGCAGGAAAGACCCCCTCCCGCAAAGAAGCATTTGTAATCCCATGGAGCCAGCCTCATGTCACCTCCTGAGTAGCCAGTACTAACCAGGAGGGCACGGATCCAGTAAACATGTGGTGGCATTCAGCCTACCCAGCAACCTGTCCATGTCCTCGGGAGTCACAGGATCAAAGTCATCCCAAACCACCTCAACAAGACGGGTCTCGGAACCTCGCCTGGATCTACCCAATTTTGATCCAATCCGTCCCGAAGCTGAACAATTTTGTCGTATAGATAACCGTTAAGCTCCTCGGCACGCCCTTGTAGGGGGTCCTCCCGCCCCTCCTGTTGAAGGAGCGAGCAGGTCACCCGAAACAGGGCGGCCGGGCGGTTATCTGCCGATGCAATGAGGGAGGAACGAGGAACGTCGATCCCTCATTGCCACCAGGTAGGTCCTACTATAGGACCTAACTAGTGTCCGTCAGCCTCAGAGCGGCTGGATCTCCAGGCACTCTCTAGGCGCCTTCTCCGCGCTTCATCTCCCTCAGCTCCTCGGAGAACCAAGGAGCTGGTTGAGACCGACGCCGGGTCAGAGGTCGCAAAGGCACGACACGGTCCAAAGCTCCAGCCGCGCCTGTTCCCAGGCCGCAACTAGCTCTTCAGTCGAGTCGTGGCCAGGTGCTCGGAAACGCCCAAGCTCCGCCAGAACCTCTCCGGTCCATCAGGCGCCTGGGACGGAACCAACGCATTGGTTCCGTCTCCCGCGGTGGTGGGTAGCGGTCAGAAAGTCTAGACGAAGGAGAAAATGATCTGACCATGACAAAGGTTCACAACTAAATCATTTAAAACCAGATCATTAGACCACTGGCCAGAGATAAAAATCAGTCTAGGGTGCCTCCGACGTGGGTAGGGCCGTCAATTAACTGAATCAGGTCCATGGCCATCATGGAAGCCATGAACTCCTGAGCTGCCGAGGATGCCACGCCGCTGATGGCAAATTGAAATCCCCATGACCAACAGTCTGGGGTTTCAACTGCCAACCCGCCAGCAACTCCAACAGCTCAGGCAGGGCTGTAGTCACGCAGCAAGGAGCCAGGTACGTGATCAACAAGCCCACCTGAGTTCTACGACCCCACTTCACGAGAGGATTCACACCCAGCTATCTGAGGCACAGTGGTTTCCCTCGGCTCAAGACTCTCCTTAATAATAACCGCCACCCTCCACCCCTACCCTGGGCCTCGGCTGATGGAATGCTCGGAAACCTGGTGGGCACATCTCCACTAGGGGAACCCCTTCGGTGCCCAACCAGGTCTCCGTAATGCCCATAACGTCCGCGGTCCCTTCCTGAATAAGATCTGAAATCAGGGGGCTTTATTAACATGGACCTGGCATTACATAACATCAGCCGGAGGCCCAGGTCCCGATTATCCTGGCCACTGGTCACGGGAAATTTCTGGGGCCGGAGCACGCAATCGTCAGAAACAGCGAGGGCGAGCCCCCAAAACCTGATGTGGCCTCCCCTTTCCGTCATATCTGCCTCTCCCACTTACCGTAGTAATAGCTCGACCCTGACAAACTGAAACGACACCCCTCTCCACAACCCTAGGACCTATTAAGTTACTGCCGCGAACACATGGTGGACCTAGCCCCCTCCCTGACGGGTTACCCCCCCTACCCATCCCCCCCCAAAACCAAATCCGTCAATTTCCCTCCCCCCCTTAAAATTCCCCTTAAAACTCCCCGGTAAAAAGCGATTAAAACAGTTCATTAAAAATCATCATAAATGTTACTGTCATTTCTGGTGCTGATTTACTTGTGGCTAGTTCTTAAAGCAATTGTCCATTGTATATAAGCCAACTTATATGGCTTAGGCGCTCCATGGCTTAGGACCAGGATATTTACGAGACCGCCTTCTGCCACCGTTTGCCTCCCAACGACCTGTGCGCTCCCACAGAGCAGGTCTCCTCAGGGTGCCGTTGACCAAACAATGTAGGTTGGCACCTCCCAGGGGGAGGGCCTTCTCTGTGGCAGCACCAGCTCTATGGAACGTGCTACCTCCGGGGTTAGACAACTTCCCGACCTCCGGGCCTTCAAGCGTGAACTGAAGACCTTATTATTTCATCGAGCGGGACTAGCCTAAAGTATATTTTTAAACGAAATTTTAAATGGTTTTAAAGCGGTCTTTGACCGTTTTTAGTGATTGGGCCATTAATCTATTTGGTTTTAATTGTTTTTTAATATTGTTATTTATTACTTTGTATTTATCATGTATTTTAATATGGCTGTAAACCGCCCTGAGTCCTTCGGGAGATGGTGCGGTATAGAAATTTAATAATAATAATAATAATAATAATAATAATAATAATAATAATAATAATAACAACAACAACAACAACAACAACAACAACAACAACAACAACTTAACAGCAAAGCATTTATTACAAAATCGTTGGAGATGAAGATTATTTTAAAATTATAGAGTTGGAAAACATAACATAGAGATTTTAAAGGGGAACTATTGAGCATAGTTGCTGATCTGCACCAGAGCATTGTGCAGTCTTCAGGCACTTCTTTATAATATATTAACGATGTCATTTCTTTCTTCTTTTTCTTGATTGAATTACAAAGATCTCTGGAGAGAAGGAAGGGTGGTGAGGGAGCTGTATGAGGGAAGCCTGGCCCAACTAGCCCATATCCTTACCACGCATGCTTGGAAATGGGGATTCCCTTTCAAGAAGGGCCAGCCTTCCTCGTGCAGGACCAGGGAGCGCTGCTCCTCTGCCACCCCTTCCTTCTCTCCAGATATCTGTCAAGGCAAAAGTTGGAGCAAACTGCTTCCTGCAAACTTTCTCCTCCATGCTTCCATGCACAGCAGCCTCATCCTCTGCCTCCTGCTCTGCCAGGAGCAGGCACTGGACAGGGAAACACCAGCGCTGAGATACCTGGTACTAGAAGAAGAATGTCTCCTTTGGCATGCTTCATGCACATGCACATGCACATACATAGACACACACACCATTCCAAGCTTGGAGACTTTTACCCATATTTGAGCTGGCAAGCTGCCAGTCATGCCTGGGTTTGGGGAGAAGGCCTTCTCCTTCCTCTGTGTACAAAAGCCCCAAACTTGGGCTGTGGTCTGTGTGTCTGTGTGCATGTGCACACGCTTGGCTGCTGGCAGTTGGGGGAGGTGAGAAGCTTGTGGGGTACTGTGTTGTCTCCACGTCGAGTTAGCTGGTGCAACTTATTCCCAGGCAGAAGGGCGGAGCCGGCTGCACCTACTAGTCACACCCACCCAGCTATGCCCACCTGACTGGTCATACCAAGTCAGCTGTGCCAAGTGAGTGGCATCGAGCCAGCCACGTCAAGTTGGCCATCTCACTCAACCATGCCCACCTAATTGTGGCGACCCAGCTGTGACCACCTAGCCATGGCTACCCAATCACTTCCACCCTTTCCCAAGAGCTGAGATGCCAAACCCTGAGAGAACAGGGGAAATCTGGGCATGGGAGTACAGACTGGAAAGCCTCAATGAAGCCTCAATAAAACTTCATGGGTCTCTGCCTACAGGGACTCTCCTGGGACCGTGAGCTGCCCCTGCCAACCCCTGCATTCTTCGGGCTGCTTGGCTGAGCAAAAGAGAAGGCAGCCTCTGAGCAGCCCACAAGGGAGGAAAGAGACGGTTGTCCCTGTCCTCGTCCAGTCCTCACTTTCCTTAGTTTGCAGCCCTCTGGCAGAACTCTTGGAGAGCTAGACTACAACTCCCAGCTCCATTTGTCAGTGTATGGAGCACCCGAGTTTCCTGCCCCTCATTCATGACCAGGCTGATCAGGATCATCCAACTGGAACCTGTCAACATGGAGAAAATAGCAAGTTACCAGGAAATAATCTGATAGAGTTAAGCTGGCAAAAAGTAGCTTCAATTACATTCCACTTGGTTTCATTAAATGTATGATAAAGAGAGCTATCTGGAGTCTGGTATCCAAATGCTCCTGGCTGAATCCAGTTCTAGAAGACACTAGAAGATATTCCTCCTGCTGGAGACTTCCAGTGGCTCCGCTTCATTGATGGCGGTCTCTTTTAGACCGCTAGCTCTGTGATTCCATAGAGCCGCTCAGACAGCGCTAAACAGCTGTCTGGGGCTTGAAAATCTCTCCCTCGGGCAAAGAGGGAGAGGTGAGCATTCGGGCTGAAGTAGAGCCCCCAGGAAAGCCCCAGGAAAATTTCTGGAGGCTTGATGGGAACGCTCCTTCTATAGCCCGAGAAAAGCTCCGGAATCTGGAATGCTTCTGCCTAATGGTGGAACAAAACACAGCACCCATCTCCGCAACTGAAAAGGATTTCTGATGGAATGCTAACGCGGACAGAGCAGAAACAGGAGTGTTGGCATTTGTTTGTAAGAAGATTTTAACTCCCTATCAGAGGAAATATTTGTAGTCAAGAGTGGAGATGAAGAAAGGAAATAGTGTTTTGTGTATTGAAAGCAAATGGCGCTTTGTGTATTGGAAGTGAAAGTTAAGGAAATGTTTATTACAACTGCTGGCATGGAACCTATAAGAAGAATATAACAAGATATTTTTTAAATGGATTGTTTATGGTTTTTTTTTTACCTTTTTCTTTTTATTACAGTGGTTAAGAAGAAAAGTTTATCGAAGCCTTTTTTTCTCTCTCTCTCTTTTTGGTTGATGATATAATTTAAAAATGGCTTTTAAGCAAACAGCATTATCTACTACTAAATTTTTGGAAATTTCTTCAGCTCAGGTACGGAAATTAAAAGAAGATACCAAGGAAGGTTTAAGGAATTTTTTACAGGAACTTTTGGAGGCTCATCTTTTAGAAATAGATCAAAAAGTTAATGAAATGGAGAAAGAAATATTGGATCTTAAAGATGTGGTGGAAGAGCAGAGGGGGGCTATGAAAAAGATAAAGGATTCAATTACGCCATTATTGGTATCTAATATTCAGATGGAGGAAAGACTGGAAGAACTTAACCAAATTAACTTAGATTTGCAAATGAAAATAGAGGAAGTTCAAAAGAATCCAATTAATTTGAATTTAGAAAATAAAATAGATGATATCCAGATTAAGGTGGACAGGGCAGATGAAGAAAGGGTTATATTACAATATAGATTAATGGAATATGCTATAAGGGTGAGGGGTTTAAGAGAATGTAGGCAGGAAAATTTAGAGATTTTTACTCAGGCTTTTGCTCAGATAGAGGGAGTGGAACCAGAAGACTTTGAAATTAATATTGAAAAAATTTATCGTGTTAATTCTTGGTTGGCAAGGCAGAAGCGTTTGCCGAGAGATGTAGTTATTTATTTTACAACCAAGAAGATTAGGTATGGAATTTTACAAGCATTTTATAAAAATAAATTTCAAATATTAGGACAAGATATAATAATGATGAAGGAAATTCCTCCTAAAATGTTAAGAAAGAGAAAAGAATTTGCTTTTTTTGTGGATGAGCTTAAGAAACATCAGATATATTTTAGATGGGTGGTTCCAGCTGGCCTAACAGTGAATTATAAAGGAAGAAAGTATTTTCTTAACACAGCTGTTAAAGCTAGAGATTTCTATACCAATGTATTAAAGATTGGAAATCCTTTATTCTTGGATGTTAAGCTGACTGGTGAGCAGATGGTGGGTGGCTGAATGGATGTGGTCGGCTCGATGCTGATTTCTGGACGTGGCTAATTCGGGATGGCTGGGTCGGGATGGAACAAATCACACCTGCCAACTTGACGTGGGGACAGTTCGGAGCCTCACAAGTTCCTCGCCTCTCCAAACTGCTGGCATGCATGACTCTCATTCCAGAGGCGAAATGTAAAATTTTTTACTACCGATTCTGTGGGCGTGGCTTGGTGGGGGGTAATGTGACTGGGTGGGCGTGGCTAACTTTTTTTAAAAAAACTTTTAAAAGCATTTTTTCTACAACCTCTTTGGCCGAAGAGGTTGTAAAAAAAATCCTTTTAAAAGCCTCTGATGATCCCAGCTGAGCCACGATCATCAGAGGCTTTTTTAAAAAAAATGTAAAAGCATTTTTTCAGCCAAAGAAAAAATGCTTTTAAAAGTAAAAAAAAAAAAAAACCTCTGATGATCGTGTGGCTCAGCTGGGCATGGGGGAGGGCAGGGATTTTTGCTACCGGTTCTCTGAACCACCTGCCACCATTGCTACCAGATTGGGAGATCCAGTCCGAACTGGGAGCATTTCACACCTGTCTCATTCCCATCTCCCTCTCTTCCTCCCTCCTTCCTTCCTTTCTCCCTCCCTCCCTCCCTCCACACCCAGGAAGGGCTGAGGGGAGGGGGAGAGCTTGGGAACTGTGCCAGTGAAAGGGAAGCACTTGCAGGCTGTGTGGCTGGGCCAACAATTGAGCCATGGAGGTGCTGGTGGCAGGCACAGATCTACAACCTCGTGGTAGCCATCCAGGTCAGCCTTAAAGGCACAATCAGCCTTAGATCTGGCTGCAAGTCTGCCCTAGAAACAGCAAGGGGCTGCTCCCACCACCTCAGCCCTGCCCCTGGGCCTGCCCCCAGGAGGCAGCAAGCGCGTGGAACTTGGCATCCATGATGGCCATCTTGCCCTGCAGGCTGAGCATGTTCTGAGCACTTCCCTTTCACCTGGGACGCCAGGCCTTGTGTGCTTGCCGTCTCCTGTGTGCACACCCAGGTGGCAGGGCCAAGGAGGAGGTTATCTCCAAGGTAGCCCTGCGGATCTAAGCCTGAATGTGTTCTGGCCCAGATGGTCCCCAAGAAGTTGTAGATCAGCAGCCGCCCAGGCTGGGCTGGGTAGTGAGGTAGCAGGGGCCGGTCCTTCACTGTCTCCAAGGTGGCCCCGTGGGTCAGATCTAATCAAATTGTGGGCCGGAACTGGCCCATGGGCCTTGTGTTGGACATGTCTGCTTTAGAGGCAAACAGGTGGAAAAAGGGAGTGGGACATACTGTAAGGACCAGGGCCACCATAGAAAATAACACAGTCCAAGGGTGATGCTGTATCGCCAGAGTTTCTTGTAGGTTGAAGATTCCTTCCCCCCCCCCCCGCCCCCAGAATATAATTTAATATTTTAATTCTTAGCTGTCAGTGAAATACCTGGTTTGACATATTACCCATGTCTGAGCAATAAGGACAAGTCCACAACAAACAATAATATTCCTTGAGAAAGCAGTCCAGCGCTCGGGTCCCGTCAGCTAAGGAACATAGTTTGGGGTGCCCAGAAAACACTTTTCTGCCTTCACGTCCCCCTATGGAACATTCTCCCTCCAGAGTTTAGGATGGTTGGATTTGTGTAATTTAATTTTTATTTTTATGCTTTTATTTTTATTTAATATTGTTTGCCACCCAGAGTCACTTGCTGAGATGGGCAGCTTTACAATAGATAAATAAATTTAACTTTATGCTTTTCTGACTCTTGGAGAGTCTGGGAGTGGCCTGCTGAAGTGCCTCTCCTAAGGAAAGCAGTTGTCTGTGCCACGGCCAGGCAGATGATGCCCCAAGGCCACAAGCATCTAGGCAAGAAGATGGGAGATGCTGGAAGTTCCTTGGATGGTGGTCTAGGAGAAGCAGAGAAAGCAGAGAAAGTGGGCAGGTGTTGTGTGGCAGATGCTGCAGAACATCTGCTGGAGAGGAGCTCACTGGGAAAGATAGATTGACCTGGAATGAAATCCTGGGGTGGTTTATAAAAAAGAGGATAATGGCACAGAAAGAGTTTGAGATGCATCAGCCATGAACTTTTGTAAACTGTATTTCACTTGCATGTAATAGTTGACACTCTTTTATTTGGGAATCTGTTTAATCTCTTCCCCCCCCTCTCTTTCCCTCCCTCCCTCTCTCTTATGATCTCCCATGTTGACCCACCCTCTGACACCAGCTGGTTTATAACTGGTTCAAACCTTAACACTAAACAAAAAGAATTGAACCAAGGGTATGAATGAAGAACAAAGATGGCAAGGAGGTTCAGCCACCTGGGAACAAAGGGAAACAACCCACCCCTTTAAAGGGAGGGGGAGGTATTGGAAAATGGTTATTAGAAAGCTGAACTGACATCATTTTTAAAGGGAAGCTTGTATTTTGTCATGGTAGAGGCGGAAGTGAAGACAGAGAAGAAAGGAAGGAGGAGAAACTTTTACACTTCTAGCCACTGATTTGTGCCAGAATTTGAGAATTCAGCATACACAAACTGGTTGTTTGTATCTGACTATAAAAGGTGTCATACCCCTGACTGGGGCTACTGGCTGCATTTATTCAAGACTGTTGTCTTTTCTGCCATTTTTTAAAATTCTGATTTATGGTGTCTGGTTTTTTTTTTAAGACGTATGGCAGGGATCACCAAGGTGGCCGGCTGCCTCTGTGAAAGGATTTTTTTTCGGGCAGTGTTATCTTACCCGCTGGATTGCCTGAATGCCAATAGGCAATTGGGGAAGGTTCATGGGAATGGTGTCTGGCATTTGGACCAGTTCCAGCTTCTGGGTGGTCTTCAAGGGCAGCCCCATAAAGAGCACATTGTAATAGTTAAGCCATGAAGTAACCAGGACACGTCTGTCTGTCTAAAGGGCCCCTTTATGTAGGAAAGGCCATAACCAGCACAATGTAACTGCAGAGCTTCTCGCCACAGCTGCCACTTGCTCATCAAGTCGAGAAAGAAATCACCCCACGAAAACAGGGACTGTTACCCAAACAATTTGTTAGCACCTAATTGGACACTCCTTGATAACTAGGTGGGTAGATTGAACTAAGGGGAAGAATGCTTTGGGCATGAAAACCCCAGATTCAGCTTTGCTTCTTCTGTAACTATTTGGCTTTAGTAAAGTGGTTTACTAAAATTTTGCAAAAAAATGCTTGAATTCCTCCTCCTACTAAATGTGGCCCTTTTTGATCTTATCTTTATCTGTAAGACGTGGTTGAATGTATCCTTTCCAGACTCCATTACCACAGTGCATGACTATCATGTTTTCCGATCCGATCGTGAAAACTGTAGAGGAGCTAGTGTTGCCATTTTCTATAAAAAGTCTGTAGATCTGAAAAAGATTCAAGTTACACAGGAGCTTGCTCTTCCTGGGACCATCATCTGCGAACTGTCCCCAAATTTCACTTCTTACTATTAACAAATTAACAGAGTTGGAAGGGACCTTATAGGTCATCTAGTCCAGAGGTTCCCAACCTTTTGGGCCTCAGGGACCACCAAGTTCATAATTTTAAATCCCGTGGACCACTAATATGAATCCAGTGCGCTGCTTGCTGAAGCGCCTGGATTCCGAGTGATGGGATGGGGCCATAAGAGCAGCAAAAAGAAGCTACTCTGAAAAGCTAAAGAATCAATTTTCAGCAAATGAACCAGCAAACATGTGGAAAACTCTTAAAAATATCACCGGCTATGGCAAACCTCCTTCCCAGGCTGAAGGTAATCAACAACTGGCAGATGACCTGAATGAGTTTTACTGCAGGTTTGAAAGGAAACTACAGCCACCTATCTCCACAACCCCCATCTCAGACACACCAACAACAGCCAAGCCTCCTACAACTGACCCCATTTCATTGGGTTCACAACCCCTAGTGATCACAGAAAAGGAAGTGCAGGACCTATTTCACAGACAAAAGCCAGGAAAAGCTCCAGGCCCAGACAAGATAACTCCTTCTTGCTTAAAAGTCTGTGCTGACCAATTGGCCCCCATCTTCACCCATATTTTCAATAAATCACTAGAGATGTGCTATGTTCCTTCTTGCTTCAAACGCCTACCATCATCCCAGTGCCAAGAAGCCCACCATCAAGGAACTGAATGACTACAGACCAGTTGCTCTAACATCTGTAGTCATGAAAACCTTTGAAAGGCTAGTGCTTTCCTACCTGAAAACCATCACGAATCCGCTGTTAGACCCCTTGCAATTTGCATACCGAGCAAATAGATCAACAGATGATGCTGTTAATATGGCTCTGCACTACATCCTACAACATCTTGAGTCTCCAAAGACCTATGCAAGGGTCCTTTTTGTAGACTTTAGTTCAGCATTCAATACCATCATTCCAGACATTCTTCTAACTAAGCTAAACCAGCTACAGGTACCGGAACAGACTTGTAAGTGGATCACAAGCTTCCTAACAAACAGGAAGCAGCAGGTGAAGCTAAGCAAGATCACATCAAATACCTGTACAATTAGCACAGGGGCCCCCAAGGCTGTGTGCTCTCCCCACTTCTCTTCTCTCTGTATACCAATGACTGCATCTCCAATGATCCATCAGTTAAGCTACTGAAGTTCGCAGATGACACAACAGTGATTGGTCTCATTCGAGACAATGACGAATCCGCATATAGACGAGAGGTCGAACGACTAGCCTTGTGGTGCAACCAAAACAATCTGGAACTGAACACACTCAAAACCGTAGAAATGGTGGTAGACTTTAGGAAAACCCTTCCATACTTCCACCTCTCACAATACTTGACAACACAGTATCAACAGTAGAAACCTTCAAATTTCTGGGTTCTATCATATCGCAAGATCTCAAATGGACAGCTAACATCAAAACATCATTAAAAAGGACAACAAAGAATGTTCTTTCTGCGCCAACTCAGTAAGCTCAAACTGCCCAAGGAGCTGCTGATCCAATTCTACAGAGGAATTATTGAGTCTGTCATTTGCACCTCTATAACTGTCTGGTTCGGTTCTGCAACCCAACAAGAAAACACAGACTTCAGAGGATAATTAGAACTGCAGAAAAATAATTGCTACCAACTTGCCTTCCATTGAGGACCTGTATACTGCACGAATCAAGAAGAGGGCCGTGAAAATATTTGCAGATCCTCGCATCCTGGACATAAACTGTTTCAACTCCTACCTCAAAACGACGCTATAGAGCACTGCACACCAGAACAACTAGACACAAGAACAGTTTTTCCAAGGCCATCACTCTGCTAAACAAATAATTCCCTCAACACTGTCAGACTATTTACTGAATCTGCACTACTATTAATCGTTTCATAGTTCCCATCACCAATCTCTTTCCACTTATGACTGTATGACTATAACTTGTTGCTGGCAATCCTTATGATTTATATTGATATATTGATCATCAATTGTGTTGTAAATGTTGTACCTTGATGAACGTATCTTTTCTTTTATGTACACTGAGAGCATATGCACCAAGACAAATTCCTTGTGTGTCCAATCACACTTGGCCAATAAAATTCTATTCTATTCTATTGAGGTACTCTCCCTCCTCTCTCTTTCTCTCTCTCTCTTTCTCCCCCTCTCTTTTTCTCTCTCCCTCTCCCCTCTCTCTCCCACTCTTTCTCTCTCATTCTCTCATTCTCTCCCTCTCCCCCCTCTCTCCCCCTCATTCTCTCTCCATCCTCTTGCTCTCTCTCCCCTCACTCCCCCATTCTTTCTCTCTCATTCTCTCTGTCTCTGTCTCTCCCTCTCTCTTTCTCTCTCTCCCACTCTCTCTTTCTCTCTCCCCCCTATTCTTTCTCTCTCATTCTCTCTCTCTCCTCCCTCCCTCCCACTCATTGTCTCTTTCTCTCTCCCCCTCTTTCTCCCACTCATTCTCTCATTTTCACTCTCTCATGTCTCTTTCTCTCTCTCGCTCTCCCCCTCTCTCTCTTGTTCTTATTCTCTCTCTCTCTCTGATTCTCTCTCTCTCTCTCTCATTCTCTTTCTCATTCTCTCTCTTTCATTCTGTCTCTTTTTCTCTATTTCATTTTGCATGGCATCAGCATTCTGCCTCGGTATATTTCCGCCAGCCAGTGGCGCAAGCAGCCCTCGTCTCCTGCCGCTTGGGACTCGGAGCGGTAAATGGCATCTGGTCCAGGGAGCAGCCAGATTTTGCTCTTCATTGCAGACACCAGATTGGCCCCCTGCAAGCTGTCATCTCTCGAGGAGCCCGACCGAAGTTTCAGTTAGTGCTCCTCGAGAGACGAGAGTTTGCAGGGGGCCGATCTGGCGTCTGCAGTGGAAAGTAAAATCTGGCTGCTCCCTGGACCAGACGCCATTTACCGCTCCAAGTCCCAAGTGGCAGGAGATGAGGGCTTCTTTGCACCACCAGCTGGGCAAATATACCAAGGCGGAATGCTGATGCTGTGCAAGTGCAAGTAGTGCTTCGTTCCCACAGCTTCCAGCCATCACAATCGCTGCTTTGGCCTGCTTGCACTGCCCTCCCCCGCTATGGCAACAACACCATTATTTCATTCTGGACGGAGAGGGCTGTGCTCCTTTTTGTGTATTGCACCACCTGGAAAGTTGCACATTGTACGTGCCTCCCCAGGGCAGAGATTTCCAGCCCTGCCACAGCCGATCCCATATTCCAGAACTGTAGTAGTCACACTCATAGGACTGGACCATTGATCATCCCGGAGCAGCTCCTCCACCAGGGTGCACCGGCAAAAATACAAAGATTTCTCCACCAACCACCAAAATTTTCTTCTTTAGCTATTCCTGCCAGCTTAGTATCATCTGTGTCAGGCTGCCTCTGATTATAACTAGGAAAGAATACACCTTGACTTCATTTGAAAATAAACAAAAGTACTTTTACTAATTACATCTGGATAGCAGCAGGGTTTAAGTTGAATCTGAGACAGAATATGGCTGACAATCTGTATCACCCTATTCCTCCCTCCTCTTTCCCAAAAGGTCATCAGGTCTGGTCCAATGCCAGCTCCTTCCCGGAGTCCCGTGGTAATCTTCTTCTGCAGGTCTCTGGTTGTCAATCAAATCAGGAATGCAATGTCCGTTAGAGTTCGCGCCCAAACATTCCTGTGAATTCAAAACATTAATCTCTCCTCCCACCTTAATTATGTCAGACCGACACTCTTAAAGGCCCCTCTCTTCTTAACTTGAATCCAATAGCTATTTACATTAGAAATACAATTCCATTCTATCTAACAACTGAAATACAATCCCATTCTATCTAACAACTGAATATAAGGAGTACAAAGAGATACGAAGTTTGGAGTGGAGGCTGACAATCTGCAAATTTTGTGAGTCCCTCTTTAATTCCCTCATCTAAGTTATTTATGAAGATATTGAACAGTACTGGGTCTAAAACAGAACCTTATGGCACCCACTGCTTACTTCTCTCCACGTAGACTTAGACCCATTAAGGACTACTCATTGAGTATGGTTTGTCAGTCAGTTGTGAATCCATCTGGTGGTGAAGCTATCTATCCCACTTTTTTCCAGCTTACAAAGAAGTAGGTTGTGGTCTACTTTGTCGAATGCCTTGCTGAAGTCTAAGTATATTATGTCAACAATATTTTGCTGTTCTACTAATTTAGTCACTATGTTGAAGAATGAAATAAGATTGGTTTGGCATGATCTGCTTTTAACAAACCAGTGCTGACTGCTAGTTATTACTTTACTCGTTTCTAAGTGTTGGCAGATCTGGTTTTCTATTATCTTTTCCAGTATCTTCCAGTAATATTGATGTTGGCTGATTGGTCTGTAGTTTCCTGGGTCTGTTTTTTTCCTTTTTTGAAGGAACAGAGCCCCTGATTATGATATCAATCATAGAAATAAGCTCATTGCACTACTAATGTGGGCAGCCTCCTGCTCATACCCTCTTATCTTTCTTGGTGATCTCAACTTATTCTTATTAATTGGACCCTAAACGAATGTACAACTGAATCTATACATGCAACCTTGTACAATACTGTTACTACTCTGAGGCTGGATCAGTTAGTAACAAACAACACTAGACTCAACAACTGCCTTGATCTCTGCCTCTGCAAACAGTTTAAACTCAATTTATGGACCATGTAGCTAACTTTAAAAGTCACTACAAAACCTTATGCCACCAGATAAAGGCAGAATGCACCAATTACCACTGCAAACAAGAGGAAAAGCTGTTACACATGAAATCCACTCGTGCCTTCTATAACTTCATAAACGCCAAATTTAAAGACTCGAAAACCATACCATCCCTAAAAGGGCCCAACGGGGAAGACTGTAATGATGAAGCCATTAAGGCCAACCTCTTCAACACATTCTTCAGTTCAGTCTTTGCCAACAGCTCATGCTCCACATTTCCTAATCATACCACAACTAATTGCAATGATCTGCTACATGTTGATTTTACAGAAGATAACATTGAAAAGGCACTACGCAACCTAAAACCATCTCTATCTATTGACCCTGATGCTAATTGTATTAAGTTTAATAGGGAATCAAATAAAAAATGACCCCCTCCTCCCCAACTCGCAAGATTCAGCTGGGAGCCCTCCTAAAATGGTTGCCTCATTCTGTGGCGGTGGGGACAGCAGCTTTACCTCAAAGGCTGGGGAGACTCTGGGGAGCGATCTGCCACATTTGAATGGGCCAAAGGGAAGTTTGGAGAAGGGTAGCTCCCTACTAACCTTGTCAAAGGAATTTGATTGTTGCTCAGAGATTTTGCGATTTTCCTCTTGCATTTCAGGGATGTGGAATGCTAAATACCTGAACCTGTTCACCGACCTTGAAATCTTGCTACAAGGACCATTTCATAACACCCATCGGAAGAATGAAAGTTCTGCCATATTTTGTCTTGGAGCAATGAGCATTGGCATTACTGTAGCAAGGCAGATGCTTAGCCAACTTTCAAAACTTACAACTGCAGTTGCCGTTTCCCTTAAGAGTTTTTCAACTTGTTTTTCAACAAGTTATTTCTCTTGAAGAGCAACCCTCCCCACCTGGCAGACTGTGGCTGTCTTGTTGCTTTGCGGAGTAGCTCCCATCTTCCAGGGAAGTGTGACAAGGTTCCCCCTGCAAGCTCTGGGCTTCCCCAGAAAACAGAGGAGTGACCACCCCACTATGTCCTGTGGATTCCTGGAAGAATAATTAAGTCAAGCAGCTGAACTTTGGTCACTAGCCACAGTCATCCCAATTTTCAAAAAAGGAGACCCCAGCTTAGTCGAAAACTACAGATCAATCTCTCTGTGCTGCGTCACCTGCAAAGCCATGGAATCAATCATCAACCAATCCATCACCTCACACTTAGAAACAAACAACCTACTCTCTAATAAACAATTTGGTTTCAAGAAAAAATTATCATGCAACTTACAACTTCTCCATTGTAAAAATATATAGACTACAAATCTTGATCAAGGCAAAACAATAGATGCAATCTACATAGACTTCTGCAAAGCTTTTGACTCAGTAGTACACGATAAACTTCTCCTAAAACTAAAATCCTATGGCATTTCAGGACCTCTTCACAAATGGATATCTGCTTTTCTGTCTAACAGACAACAAGTGGTCAAAATTGGCAATGCTCTATCAAATCCTGTTCCTGTCAAGAGTGGCGTTCCTCAAGGCAGCGTTCTTGGACCAACACTCTTCATACTATACATAAATGATCTTTGTGACCATATCTCAAGTAATTGTGTTCTCTTTGCTGACGATGTCAAACTATTTAACACCACAGACAATACATCTATCATTCAAAAAGACCTTGATCATCTAACCGCTTGGTCCAAAACTTGGCAACTCCAAATCTCATCCAGCAAATGCTCAGTCTTACATATTGGAAAAAAGAACCCAAACACTAAGTACATACTTGATGGACATTACCTTGCAGATGACCCCCACCCTGTTAAAGACCTTGGAGTTTTCATATCAAATGATCTAAGTGCCAAAGCCCACTGCAACTACATAGCAAAAAAGGCTCTAAGAGTTGTAAACCTAATCTTGCGTAGCTTCTTTTCCAAAAACACCACACTACTAACCAGAGCATATAAAACATTTGCTAGACCAGTTCTAGAATACAGCTCGCCTGCCTGGAACCCTCACCACATTTCTGACATCAATACAATTGAGCGTGTCCAGAAATATTTTACAAGAAGAGTTCTTCATTCCTCTGTAAACAACGAAATAGCTTATCCCACCAGACTTGAAATCCTAGGCTTAGAAAACTTGGAACTCCGTCACCTTCGACAAGACCTAAGTTTAACTCATAGAATCATCTATTGTAATGTCCTTCCTGTTAAAGACTACTTCAGCTTTAATTGCAATAATACAAGAGCAACCAATAGATTTAAACTTAATGTTAACCGCTTTAATCTAGATTGCAGAAAATATGACTTCTGTAACAGAATCATCAGTGCTTGGAATACTTTACCTGACTCTGTGGTCTCTTCCCATAATCCCAAAAGCTTTAACCAAAAACTTTCAACTATTGACCTCACCCCATTCCTAAGAGGACCATAAGGGCATAAGAGCACAAACGTGCCTACCGTTCCTGTCCTATTGTTTTTCTTTTTCTCCTTCTTATATATATATATGCTTATTCCTCCTAATATTTACTCTTATGTATGTTTATACACTATATAATCTTTTCTGTATGATACTTATATATATTGTTGTGACAAAATAAATAAATAAATAAAATAAACCCCAAAATAAAACTTAAAACTGTACCACTTGCTGAAGTGCGCTCATCCTGCTTCAGATTTGCACCCGACCAGTCTGTTGAACCCTTTGGGAAGAATGCTGGAGCACTGTCTGAATCTCTAAGTCAGGAATGTGTGCTTAGTCACCCATTACACACCATGATGCAAATGTTTAGCTTGGCAGGTGGGAAGCTGCTTGAAAGTTTCCACTGAACCAGGAGTAGGAGGCAAGGAGCAGATGGTCCAGATGCCTACAGCTGGGAGGCAATGTTGGTCTGAAGCCCCTCCACTTTCGCATTGAATAACCACCCTTGCTGATTGGCTGAAAAGCAAGCATGATCTGCTAGTAATGTTGGAATCGATGGAGTTAATTTTAGAGGGGCTCTTAATGGGTTTGATGCCCTTTGAGGCAACCCTGCCTTGCATGTGTGGCTTTTGCTGCTCACACACCCTGTACAGCATAACCAGAACAAGTTTCAGAGCCATGAAACAAAGGCAGAGGGTCTTTGGCGGTCTCTGCTAGAATTTGACCCTTGGCCTATCTCATCTTCCAGCTCATAATTCACTAATTTAAAACCTGCCTTCCATCTAGAACAGGGGTGTCAAACTCAATGTCATTGAGGGCCGCATCAGGGTTGTGTTTGACCTCAGTGGGCCGGGGTGAAGGGGCCAGGGTGGGTGTGGCCAGCTCAATGTGACTCTGTCAGGGGCGCCTGTGGTGGCCAGAGCACTCTGCCAGCAAAAACTGGCTCCCAAGCCCCGTTTTCGGCTGCCACAGCCACCTCTGCCATTGAAAACAGAGTTCAGTGGGGCCTTCCTGAGCTCCACTTTCACTGGCAGAGAGTTGCAGGAGGCCATGGCAGCTAAAAATGGACCTCGGGAGCCCGTTTTCACTGGCAGAAGCACCACAGGCCAGTCCTTTGCTGTTTCCAGGGCAGCCCCGTGGGACAGAACTATGTACCCCATAGGCCAGATCTGGCCCCTGGGCTTTGAGTTGGACACCCCTGATCTAGAGCATTTCCATAAACCTGTAAGGCAGGTTGGGCTGAAAGTTCCCAAAGCTTTCATGACCAAAGATGGTCTTGAACGGTGCTCTCCACAGCCTAGACCAGGGGTGTCAAACTGGCAGCCCGCAGGCCAGATGCATCATGCACAAGCCACATCTATCCCAGCTCTGTGAAGGGGAAAATGTCACAAAATGTCACATGACAGCAGCACAACGCCACAAATTTGACACCTATGGCCTAGACCATCTGACTCCCAGGTCTGCTGTTCCTACTAGAGGTTTGCAATTGCTGGACATGATGAAGGTAAGTTGCAATTCAGATAATACATGATGAATTGAAATTAGGGAGAGAGTGTGTGTCAAATATTAACCGCTCTGCCATGCTGGGACAGTAAAACCATAGCCCACAGGAACAATTTGTAAGTGGATTTTTTATTGTCCTGTTGATCTCCCTGTATTTTAAGCTGTAAATTTTACACTCCGGTTTCCTGTCCTGTGAGTTACACATCATTAACCATACACCTTTGCCTAGAGGCTCTTTTCCGAGGCCACAGGGACGAGGTGTTATAAACACGCACAGTAACTCATGCTTCTGATAAAGTTTAAATACAAAGCAGAACATAAAACAATAGGATTGGAAAGGACATGGAATCTTCTAGTCCAACCACCTGCAGAAGACCCTTTTATAATTTTGGACAAATGGCTCTTAATTCTCTTCTTGAAAACCTCCGGTGATGGAGTGCCTACAAGTCTTTCCACCCATTACTTCTTTTCCTGCCTCTGGTACTTTGGAAAAGAGGTTGAGTCCCTCTTCTCTATGAGAACCCCTTAAATATTCCAAGGCTGCTCTCATGTCACCCCCAGTCCTTTTTTTTTTTTTTTTTTTTTTACACAAACCCCCTCCCCCTCCCCCCCTGGCTTCCCGGAACAAACACAAGGTATAGTTAAAAATAAAACAAACATATGCTAAAAAAAAATTTTTTTCCCAAAACTATTATACCAATTCTCCCTCTCTAGCTCTGACTTCCTCCTTACATAACCAAATCCTTCAAAAAATTAACAATAAACAATAATAAAATATATAAATCAGTAGAACAAATTAATCCTAAAATATTTAAAACCAGCTAAAACGTAAAAATCCAATCCAATTCAGAGAATATCTCCCTTATAGCTTCTATAACCATATAACCATATAATTCTTTCGGGGACACAAATATTTTTGTCTATTAATATTTTAAAAAAACCTTGTTTCAAAAATAATACTATTGTCTCTTGCCATTTTTTTTGGTGCATTAATCTCTGTCTTTCCTTCGTTGCTCCTTTTAAAAAGTCAATCACAATATTTCCTAGTAATTCCTTATGTCCAGAAATCCAAAAATTACTGCCATATATTCCATCAGTCCAAAAAGAGAACTCTTGGGAAACATTAAGCTTGTGAGTCTTTTCCATTTGAGGGACAATCTCCTGTAGCACAAATTCAGGCAGCTCATCCAAACTATTTAAAGAAAACTTCTTTAGATCACCTTGTTTCTTCACGATCAAATCTTCATATTTATCCACTTTTATTTGTATATCCTCCATTCCATTTTCCGAATAATTGCACTGGTTAATTTGCTCCAAACTCTCATCCAAAACGTCCCCAATTTTTATCAATTTGTATTTTTGAATAATTAAATACATTCTTTCTGTGTAGTCCTGTATAACGTCAACCCATTCTTCTGAAAGAACCTCCATAACAAAATTCCTGCTGAGAATCCCTTGTAACGTACTTAAACAGCGAATATAATCCAACAGTCCACAGTCAAACACAATAAGATAAAATCTCCATTCAGTTTCGATTCAACAGCAAAGCTCCTTTGATGTATCGCTCTGCTTTCAGTTTCTCTAAAACGAAACTGAAGGGGGAGGAAGTCAGAAAATCAAAAATACTTGCAAACCAATAATTGCTCCTCACATTTGTTCCGCCTGCTTTTCGTATCCACAAAAATCAATTGCTAGCAGAAGTGGACATCTTCCTCTTTCCTGCTTTTTCAGGAGCGCAGAGAATACTGGAGGTGGGGAGGGGTAAATAAGGATTCACCGTCAGGACTTTGTATTACAAAACAAAGCCCTAGGGAATCTACCCACCTCCCTTGCTCTGTCTCTCTTTCAACCAGAGAGAGAAATGAAGCCGGATCAGTTGTTAAATCCGCTTTACGGTATTCAATGAGTGCCATAAATTGGCACCCATCACCCCCAGTCCTTCTCTTCAGTATTCTTCATAACCAGATCAAAATCACAACAGATGGGAGTTTTGGAACAGAAAAACAAACGTTACTGGGGATTCTGGCTCAAGCATCACACACTCTGATAAAACATGCTTTTTGGTCTATAAACTAAATTTAATTCAAGAATAGAAACCACCGCAATGGATATTTGTCCACTTTTTTCCTTCCTTCTACTAGCAGAAACAGGAAAGCAGATAGCTATTTTGTAAATCTTCCATTGGTCTATATTATTTCCTACCACACAGTTCTTCCCTAGGGAAAAGATATGTATTTTCTGCCCTTCCCTACTTGGTCAGGGCAGCCACCTGGCAATCCCTTTGCTTTTCAATCAACAGCTGGCTGGGTTCACAAAGAATAATAGGAAGCCACAATCCTTGGTTTACCAAAGACAACTTCTCAAGACAAAGTGGCGCATTAGGGCTCTGTGGGATCAAACAACCCAACAGAGCATCAGAAGAAGCAATGATTACATAAGTGATAGAGAAGTCCCTTCATATCCAATGTACAATGTCCAAAAACAGCCCCAACACAGAACAGATGATGCAAGTGATGGCTAACCTTTTTGCCATCGTGTGCCAAAAGCGGGGGGAGTGCAGGGGGGTCACACACACCCGTGCCCACACCCATAATTCTATGCCCCCCATGCATGTGCGCACAACCCTTCCACACTCCCACCGCTTTTGGCACATAATGGGATGGTGGACCTGGTAGGCCCATTTTTTGCTCTCCCCAGGCTCCAGAGCCACTCTAGGAGCCTGGGGAGGGCAAAAACGGCCTTCCCCACGTCCCCGGAGGCCGTCCTGAGGTCAGAAACAGCCTATTTCCCTACTTCCAGTGGGCCCAGAAGGCCCAAAAATCAGCTGGCCGGCGCACACATGTATACCGGAGCTGAGCTTATGTGCTCACCGATATGGCTCCATGTGCCACTTGTGGCACACGCGCCATAGGTTCGCCATCACGGGACTATGCAAATGCCCTTCTGCAGCAAACGATTGTCCCAGCGGAAAAGGGTAAATGGGGGAAGTCACAAGGGGCAATTATCACAAACGTTTCACTTTTATTCTTTTTATAAAATAACTTAATGTGGCGAACATGCCTAAAACTTCTCCCTCACTCCTATTTTCTCCACAAGTATTTGCTGAGATGAGTTGGGCTGAGAGAAACTGTCGTGTCCCACTCCTCCGCTGACGGCCGGGTCAGGGAAATCCGAATCAGGCTTGCCTCTGCAGCTCTGCCCAAAGTCCTAGCAAAGTCCTCAGAACAGGCAGGAGACCAGAAAGTGACTTCAGCAAGATAAGTTCGACTTTGCCTGACTCAGAGACTGCCAGAAAGCAGATCCTTTATATAGGCCATGGGGTGTGGCTCCATGACTCAGCACTTATCAGGCCTGCCCTCCTTCCTTCTGTTGCCTCCGCCTATCAAGTCTTCTGATGCGAGAGTCACTCCAATCAGCAGCTGTTGGAAATAAACTTTCCTCAGGCTCACATGCTGTGGAGGAGGGGGAGGGGTCTAGCTGCTCCGTTTGCCTGGGCATGGAGCCAGGGCTGGGACCGGGAGGCATACATTCCTCCGTGTTCGGGAGCAGATAAGAAGGCCCCGGCTGCTGTGAGAGCGGGCAAGACACAACAGAAACTGGCCCAAGGTCACCCAGCCAACTTCGCTGCCTAAGACAGAACTAGAACTCACAGTCTCCCTGTTTCTAACTTGGAGCCTTAACCACTTATCAATTAAATTAAACTCAATCTGTATTAAAAGAAAAATGAAACGTAACAATGAAAACCAGAAGATTGCTGCAGAGGTATCAAAATATAACAAACATGTGAGCATTCAATATAATCAGTAAGGCATAACTTCCTAACTTCCATCTCTACATATTTGGCTAAAAATATGTAGAGATGCTACCAGTCATGGACAAGAAGAACAGTGCCCATTAAGTGAGATTTTTACTTTATTTTTTTTTTACTAAAGATTTCTTTACCAAAACAACTTTTCCTCTATTTTATTTTTATATGCCGCCCATCTGGGGTGTCAAACTCAATTTCATTGAGGGACGCATCAGGGTTGTGTTTGACCTAGGTGGGCCGGTGTGTGTTACCAGGGTGGGCATGGCCGGCTCAACGTCACTCATTGAGGCTCCATTTTCAGCCATGACAGCCTTCTGGGGGGCTCCCCGTTTTTGCTGGCCGAGGGCTGCAGGCGGCCCGGGTGGGTCACGTGACCAACCTGAGCTCCATTTTCATTGGCAGAGGCACCTTGAGCCGGTCCTTTATTGTTTCCAGGGCAGCTCCATGGGCCAGATCTAAGCACCTTGAGTTTGACGCCTCTGCTCTAGGCAGTTTACAACCAAATAAAAGTGGCAGAGTATAGCATTGACCCCATTTACTCTATTATTTCTTGGAAGCAATTTCAATGATTTCATCTCTAATTTCCACCTCCTCTCATATTTCTTTTGTCATTTACAACTTTAGAATCTCAGGGGCTGGACTTTATAATCCACTATTCAATTTTAATTTGTTTCTATTCTGCAAATTCCACCTTTTAAAAAAATAAAGGGTTCCCTGTCCTGAATCTGGCCATTCTGATCTGACCTGGAGTTCCCCTCACTTACCTGTCGGTGCTGCCTCTCAGTCTCCTGATGACTCTGTGTGTGCACGCATGCACTGGAAAGGGGGTTGGGCAGGTGGATCCACTTGGCAGATCATAACCAGATTTCTAAAACTGAGGTTCAGTGACTAAAGAGGTCGAAGGAAAACTTCCCTCAACTACACCTCCCTTCCCACTTCTTGTCAAACTGCTTATGGAATCGGGGCAGAACCTAAAGCTCCCCTAAGGCTCCTGTCTTTTCCCCAACATTGATTCAGTGCATGCAAGCCCAACCTGAGATTTCAGGAGGGACACAGAGGAGTTGCCCCTAACTGTATGCCTAAACCCTCATATCAAATCTACTATTCGGCAAAAGCCTGGGAAGCATTATAGGGGTGGGGGAGGGAGACCAATTATACAAATCAGGGTCACTGCATTCGCTCTTTATGGGGAGGGGAAGATTCTTTCAAATCAGGCCGGATTCCTGGTGAGTACAGGTAGTCCTTGACTTACAGCAGTTCATTTAGTGACTGTTCAAAGTTACAACAGTACTGAAAAAGTGTCTTATGACTGTTTTTCACTTACAACTATTACAACCATAGCAGCATCATGTGATCCAAATTCTGATGCTTGGCAACTGGTTCATACGTATGACCGTTGCTGTGTCCCACGATCATGTGATCTCCTTTTGCAGCCTTTTGACAAGCCAAGTCAATGGGGAAGGCAGAGTTAACTTAACAGTCGGGGTTACTAACTGATCAACTGCAGTGATTCACTTAACAACTGGGGTAAGAAAGGCGTAAAATGAGGCAAAACTCATTTAACAAATGTCTTACTTAACAACAGAAATTTTGGGCCCAATTGAGAGGGGGCGTGGCCAGCATTGCTGCGGGACGACGATTCTCAGGGCTCCTTGAGGATCCTGAGGATCGCCGATATTCCAGCCGTTTTGGGGATCCCTTTTTGGGATCATAGCAGTCCTGTAGAGAAAGCGAAGAAAGGAGACACAGATCAGCGCGAACTGGGAAGTGGCAAATTCCCTGGAGCGCTGACATCAGCCTCCGACCCGGCGGCATGGGAAGCAGGGGCGACCACACCCAAAAATTGGAGCAGGAGAGGTGACCGAATGGCGGATTCTTACCGGAAAAATGATTTGCCACCATATAAGTAAGAAGAAAAATAACTAAGGCTTGAAAAAAGTTTTTAAGTTGAATCAGTGGCTAAATTGGCATGCGGAAGTACAAATAGAACAGGGGGGGGAAATGGAACTTGGAAATTAAAGCCCCAGAAAAACTTTTCACCTGAATTTCAATTTGACTGTGGAAAAGATTAAATATTAAAAGAAACAAAAAACTGAAAGAAAACATCGTTTGCTAACAAAAAACTAAGTCAGGAAATGATAAATTTGGTGGATACTTTGTAGCTGAAGCATTTGTGAACGGGAAAGAATGATCTGCTGGAGGATAAAGTATCAGAGCATTTAGATCAGCGTGGGGAAAAAAGCATTGTTTGGACATCTGCTGTGAACTTGCACGGGAAGGAGGGGAAGCAGAACTGATAAATACTTATTGGAATATTTTAAAGACATACTGGGTAGACTCTTCCAGAAATAAAGAAGAAGAAAAGAAATATATGGACTTGAATTTTGTTTATAGATTTAAAAAGTCTTTATCCTTGTATTGGAAATATGGAAAATTGGGAGGAATTGTGGGAGATGCTTTTGATGATCCGAGAGTCTGTGAGACATATGGCTGGAAAAGAAATCAGTGAGGAGAATACAGACGATTATATTGGGATTAATAGTGGAAAAGTAAAAATGGAGAGAAGGAAAGAAATTTTTAAAAAGAGAGCGGGGGGGGAATGAAAAAGAAAAGATTGAGAAGGACAATTAAAAAAATTGAAAAAGATAGTGAGAAAAATAGATCATTACACTGGGTTTAGCAGTGAAAGATGAAAGAGAAGAGGAAGAAATAGAGAAAAATTGAGGGGGGGCATCAAAAGAGTGACAGAGAAAAGTAGGAAAAAAGGAAAAAGAAGGGGAGAAAGAAGAAAATGAAAGAAGGGAAGAAAGGGAGGGATATGGGAGACTGAAAGAAAATGGTTAGAGGTAGAAGAAAAATGGATAAGTGCAGGATAAGTGAAGTTCGCAGATGACACAACAGTGATTGGTCTCATTCGAGACAATGATGAATCCGCATATAGACGAGAGGTCGAACGACTAGCCTTGTGGTGCAACCAAAACAATCTGGAACTGAACACACTCAAAACCGTAGAAATGGTGGTAGACTTTAGGAAAAACCCTTCCATACTTCCACCTCTCACAATACTAGACAATGTCAACAGTAGAAACCTTTAAATTTCTAGGTTCTATCATATCGCAAGATCTAAAATGGACAACTAACATCAAAAACATCATCAAAAAAGGACAACAAAGAATGTTCTTTCTGCGCCAACTCAGTAAGCTCAAACTGCCCAAGGAGCTGCTGATTCAGTTCTACAGAGGAATTATTGAGTCTGTCATTTGCACCTCTATAACTGTCTGGTTCGGTTCTGCAACCCAACAAGAAAAACACAGACTTCAGAGGATAATTAGAACTGCAGAAAAAATAATTGCTACCAACCTGCCTTCCATTGAGGACCTGTATACTGCACGAATCAAGAAGAAGGCCGTGAAAATATTTATAGATCCCTCTCATCCAGGACATAAACTGTTTCAACTCCTACCCTCAAAACGACGCTATAGAGCACTGCACACCAGAACAAGAAGACACAAGAAGTTTTTTCCCCGAAGGCCATCACTCTGCTAAACAAATAATTCCCTCAACACTGTCAAACTATTTACTGAATCTGCACTACTATTAATCTTCTCATCGTTCCCATCACCAATGTCTTTCCACTTATGACTGTATGACTATAGCTTGTTGCTGGCAATCCTTATGATTTATATTGATATATTGACCATCATTTGTGTTGTAAATGTTGTACCTTGATGAACGTATCTTTTCTTTTATGTACACTGAGAGCATCTGCACCAAGACAAATTCCTTGTGTGTCCAATCACACTTGGCCAATAAAAAAAAATCTATTCTATTCTATAAAAGAACAGAAATTAAAGTAGTGATAGATTTGCTTTCTTATCTTTCTTTTTGTGTGTGTGTGGGTTAATGTATGGAATGAGGACAAACTAAAATTGATGATCAAGAAATAAATGTTAAATTTTTAAAAAAGAATGGAAAATCCAGAAGAGGAAATTTGGAATGGTATGGTTTATAAACGAAGATAATTGAATTTTAAGATGTAAAACGGGATAAAATTGAAATGTTAGTAAATGATGTATATTGTTGGAAGAAAATGTAAGTATTGAATTTTGAATAGAAATGTTAAGATGATAAGAGGTGGAAAGTAATATTAACTGATCATATGATATAAATGGAATAAGATGAAGATAATATTAAAGTTTAAAATATAGGAGAGGAGGTTGGAAAAATATGTGTAATAAATAAGAGAATTGGGGATGTCTGGACATTAGAGAAATTGAAAATGGATACAGCAAGAGATAGAAATAAGGAGAAAGGTGGAAGAGAGAAAGAGGGAGAGAGAAAGAAGAAAGGGAAGAGGAGGGGAGAAGTGTAGGAGAGAAGGTTAGATAGGGAAGTAGGGTGGAGGAGGAGAAGGGAAAAGGAAGTAGGGAAGGAATAGGAGAGGAGGGGAGAAGAAAGTAGGAATGAAAAAAGGAGGGAATGAAAGTTGTGTAAGAAAAGGTTGCTGTGAAAAGGAAATGGAGAAACAACAACCCCGAAAATATACAAAGAATAAAAATTGAAATAATAAAAAAAAAGAAAAGGAATGAAAGGGAATGAATATGAATAAAAATGGAGAAATTTGAAAACAAAAGGCGAAAAAAGATGTAATTTAATAAAATAAGCAAAGAAATATTAGGAAAGGAATAAAAGGGGGGGAAATATTTTGGCAAAACATGTAATTAAGAAAAATATATTTGAATAGTTTGAACGTATAAGATAATACGTTTATGAATTGTGTTTGTGTGGAGGGGGGGAAATTAAAAATCAATAAAAACTTGTATAAGAAATTTTGGGCCCAATTGTGGTTGTACATCAAGGGCTACCTGTTCTACACACACTTTTTGTGGCTTGTCCCTGCCTTTTTTACCCATTTAGCCAACCCTAATGCTGCGATTTCCTGGTGCTGTCTCACTCCACCCCTCCCAGCCTTTGAGGGAGCAAATAAGCCAAAGCAGAATTACTCAGCTATTATCTTATATGGTGCTGCTATATAGAAACATAGGAAACAGATGGCAAAAGACGACCTGCTGGTCCATCGCCAGCAACTGTGGTGGAGCAGTGAGTAGATCGCAGCATTGTAGGCTGACTCTGCATTATCACTTTCAGCAGATCCATTCTGACTGGCTCAATAGCAATAGCAACAGCACTACACTCATATATCGCTTCACAGTGCCTTACAGCCCTCTTTAAGTGCTATAGTCAGCCTATTGCCCCTAACAATCTGGATCCTCATTTAACTAACCGCGGACGATGGAAGGCTGAGTCAACTTTGATGTCAGCCCTGGAAGCCATTTTTTTCTTTGATAGCTTTGGGGCTGCCATATTTAGTGCCTGGGAAAGCGGGAGGGAAGATTGCAAGGAGCAGAGGAAGTTGAGCCATAACATTACTTTCTCTTGAGAGTCAAGGACAACTGCCCTGCACCTGGATGGGAGTGGCTGAGAATTTCCTCCAGCAGGCCTGGGTGCAAGGTAGATCTTTGACTTTTTTTTGTGTGGGGAAACCTCGGAACTCCCAGATTTGGATTTTCCCAGATGTGCCAATATGACTTCTCTAATAAATGGAACTTTGAGGAATTGCCTGCCTGGGAGTGTTGTTTTGTTGGAGTTATTAGTTAGAATCCTGACACTTGAGCTAGTGAAACTCAAACTGCTGGCAGTCAGCAGGAGCCTGCAGGGCTACATTCTAACCACTGTGCCACCACAGCTCTTCCCTGAGGACTCAGCCTTCTGTCCTTCCAAGGCCAGTAAAACGAGGACCCAGATTGTTTGGGGCAAAATGCTGACATTGTAAACTGCTCAGAGGGCTGTAAAGCACTATGAAGCGGTCTATAAATCTGCTATTGCTATCAAGTATGCCTTTTGTTTTATTTATATTAATTTTAAAACTTGCATTTATTTTTTATCAAATGATGGACACATGCTTATCCCAAGCATGTTTAAAGTCAGTTACTGATGATTGACCCCCTACCTCTGCTGGTTCCCAGCTTCCACTATTCTTTCGGTGAAGTCATCCTTTCTAACATGACTTTTGATTAGTTTGAGGTTATGCTCATCTTCTTGAGTTTTGCTTAACATTGAAAATGCTGCCTTCTAGAACAGAGATCCCCAACCCCCGGATCATTACTGGGCTGCCTGCATCCCCACTTGCGAGAGCAGCAGGTTCTGACGCAGGCTTAACAGAATCACGAAACAGACCCCTTGTGCCCGATAGAACTCCTCTTTTTATTTGGTTAATGTGAATTCCTATCATTCACATCCAGAAAAGCCCCAGCAATAAGCCTTTCAAGGTTTAATTGCAAAAACAGACCTTATCAGTCCTTGGATAGCTTCCAGTCACAATGCTGTAAAATGAAATACCTGGCAAGGGGTCTCTGTGAGACATGAACTCAGGTAGTAAATCTTCACAATAAGCAAATAATCCCCTGCAAACACGATTCCCCTTTTGCTCCTATTTGTTCCTTATGAGAGGGGCCATTCAGCATCCACTTGTGCCTTTACTTCCAGTCAACCCGTTCCTTAGTTGTCCCCTTCTCCTGACAGCTCTGCGCATACGCGCATCTGGAACAGGTTCCAGCTGTTCTTCTTTCCCACTTATCTCCGACTCTGAAGTCAGCTGATAAATGTCAGGTGGCCCTGGCCCCATCTCTGCCTCTGATGCAGAGCACCCATCAGAGCCTTCCCCAGACTCCAGGACTGGCCCAAGTTCCTCCCCAACCTCCTCACTGTTAAGAGTCTGGCAGCCACAATAATGTATTCAGTTCCTCCAATCTCTCCTGATATGTTTTATCCCTCAAAGCTTGCACTATTTTTGTTGCCTGTCTCTGGATCCTTTCAGTCTTATATTGTGTTTTTAAGTGAGGTCTCCAGAACTGGACACAGTGTTCTAAATGGGGCCTGACTAAAGCTCTCTCTATAGCAGGATTAGGACCTTCTTTTTCCTGCTGGTGTTCTTTCTAGTGGTGCATCTGAGAATTTTGTTTGTGTTCACAGCTACCTGGTTTGCTCATTTTGCAGTCATCTGCTATGAGCACACCTACATCTTTTTCTTCTCTTATCCAACACTGTACCCCTAATTCTGTACCATAACAAACAATTCATTTTCCCTAAGTGCATCATCTTACATTTAGAAACACTGAACTGCAGACTCTACATTTTGACCAATTTTTCAGCCATGCCAAATCATTTTCCATGTTACGAATATCCCCAGGAACACCAACTCTATTACAATTTTTTGTGTCATCAGCAAAAAGACAAATCTTACCTAGCAATCTTTCTGCTATATCACTTACAGTGTTTAACGAAAGAGGACCTAGCCTGGGAGTATGCCGCTTGTGACAGGTCTAAGACAGCGGCCCAAGGGCAATCATACCCTGGGCTCTGTCCTTGAGCCAACTTTCCACCACTGAACCACTCAGGGGTTAAGCCAGAGCCTGTACAACTTTAAAACCCAGACAGGCTACATCCACAGCATTTATGAATATTCCCGTTTCCCTGAAAATCAGGCCAGTCTTATTTTCTTTTGACCCCTGAAAAACCGGCTAGGACTTATTTTCGTGTGTGTTTGTGTGCCTTATTTCTCCCCAATGTATGAGGCGAGGGGGTGAGCGGCTTCTTGTGCTAGCCTTGTGGGTGCTGCTCTGGCTGCTGCCTCCAGCAAGTGTGGCTGCTTTTGCTATCAATTGCGGCCATAAAAGCAGCAGGAGGCCAAGCAATGAGCCCCATGCACCTTGCGCTGGCTTCTGAAGGGTACTGTAGCAGCAGTTCCCTTCGGTACCATTTCAGAAATGTTAACTTTTAAGACCATACTGGGCCAAAACAATAGTAAAAAAATTGTGGATAGCTGCTGCTACAGTACCCTTTGGAAGGCTGGTACGAGGAACGTGGGGCGTACTGCTTGGCCTCCGGTTTCTTTTACAGCTGCAATTGGCTGCAAAAGCAGCCACTTACTTGAGGCAGCGGCTTGAGCAGCTCAGCTGATGCGTGGGCCCCGATTAAGGGGCTGAGCAGTCCTGAGGAAAGGGCTGCCTCCTGTGCTGGCCACGGCCACTCACTTCAATAGGGCTTATTTTGGGGGGCTTATATTAGGCCTACCCCCACAAAATCGGGCTAGGTCGGATTTTCAGAGAAACACGGTATTTATAATATATTTGTAATATAATATAAAAATATAAACCTTTATAAAACCAGCATTATACAGCTTCTAAAATATTTCCATAGTATTTCAATATATGTTATATCAGACTGGAAATGTTTATTAAAATATAATCAGGAGTTGTCTCTGGCAATTGCAGAACGAGGCAAAATTCCAAAGCAGATAATAACAGGTGCTGCTTAAAAGAGACTTGTGTTCAGCCAGAATAGAAACATCACCAGCTCATTTTGTTAACTCAAGCACTTCAGAATGACTATCATACGGTCAGATAACAATGGAAAAAACATACTTCTAAAATAAGCCATTAACTGAGTTCCTAGATCATACTGGTTTGCTTAACCACCATTTACTAAAGAAATGAGCTGAGATCATGCAACAAGCTACACCAAAACTAAATGCGTCACATAGTGGCTTAGTGACACCCCCCAAATATTGCAAAGAAAAACCGACTGCTAGGCACATGGACAGAGAAAAAAAGAGAACTAATTAGTATACATTTGGGGACAAAGAAAAGGAATCTGGAAATGCATCTTCCATCTTGATGGATTATTTATTTAAAAAGTCGTTTGGACGTGGGAAAAGAAGGTTTTGACAGCTGCCACAATTTGTTTTTACTGGACCCCAGAGGTAGAGACTGGGGAAAGGAGGGACGCCTGGCTTGCCAAGTTAATCCAGGGAGGGCTGCAGGCCCCCAAGCAGGATGCCAGTCCTTCGGAGAGACAGTTTGGTGGCCGAAGGTCCTCTGCAGAGGTTACCAGGCTGGAGCTGTGTTAGCTAAACGCCTCATGCGCCTGCAGGGAAGACAAGAAGATTCATCAGCAGCAGATTCATGGCACAACTTCATTTTAAACTGGGAAACAGGCTGGAAAAAAAGACAGGAACAACTCCTGTGCAGGGAGAACAAATCATCATTCCTGTTTCAGTACATGGAATTCAGCACAATCCATGGTACAAGAACATTTTCAGGAAAGTTCTCTGCAAACCACAGACGCACAATAAGCCAGGGTTCCTCAAAATGGTCAGTTCTGACCCGAAAAGATCAAAGGGACAATCCGTTGTTGTTATTTTTAGAACTATTAATTAAAATATTATTTATTAAATTATTTTCATACTTTGTTTGGTGATCCATGAACTATCCAAAACTTTACCTGAAGACTCTGGGAAGACTTAAGAGTCTTTTTAACTCTTCTTCTGATTGTCAGAACTAGCTAATTTGTGAAACATCTGGGAACATCAAAAGTTTTTCACTTGTATTTATTTGTTGAATTTATTTGCCAGCTATCTCACTGTTGGGCTACTTTAGGCAAGTACACTTGATCTCATGCAGAAAAAAATAAATAATCCCAAAAGGAGAGGCGGAAGGCAGTACCTTGTATTCCGGTCTTGGTCTCGGATCTTCTTCTCCATCTCTGCATCAGTGAGGGTTTCAAGCAGAGGGCACCACTGGTCGGCATCCCCAGTGTTACGAATGGCGATCTCCACGGTCGGCAGGGGGTTCTCACTAACAGATGACATGAGAGAAGAATCAGAGCTAACAAAGTCCTGAGCTCCAAACCTTGGAGTACCGGGTCACATCCTTTTATTCTCACTCACATCCTATATGGACTGCCACATCCAGCAGAATTGGATCTGAAGTTAAGCAGACAAGTTGGCTTCAGATTGTGGAAGACACTTGGACTCCCAGGTGCAAGGAAGCAGAGGTGCTGCATTACAGCCTCTTGCAGTCACAACAGCTGAACTCCACGTGGCAGGAGTGGGAAAGCTGTGCCTCTCAGAATGTCTATTTCCAACAGTCCTGAGCAGCACAGCCAAAGGAAATATTCAGCAATACCTGGTGGTTCACAAATCGGCCATCCTTCAGATCCCCCCACTTGGGGACAGGATCAAAGCATAAATACCTGA
Organism: Ahaetulla prasina; assembly: GCF_028640845.1. NCBI lineage: Eukaryota > Metazoa > Chordata > Lepidosauria > Squamata > Colubridae > Ahaetulla > Ahaetulla prasina. Next base: position 324,359 of record NC_080553.1, on the reverse strand, counting down.
AGGCGTACGTCTTCTGATGCCAGCTCAGCTGCCCCCGGATGCTGTAAGCGATGGTGGTGACGAACTCACCGCCCAGTCCAAGTTCTGAGCACAGCTTCAGGGCAAACTTCTCAGGAGAATTCTCCTTCTCAGACATATCCCACTCAAACTGGTCCACCAAGGAGATGTTCCCCACATGAATGTTGAGCTAGAAGCAGAAAACACAGGTGAGGTCTTCATTTTTTATATGTCAAGGAAACTTGAACCTAGCCATCCCTCTCCATCTCCTACAGAATATAAAGATCAAAGAAACTGAGTGCTACAGACTGAACTTCCACACAAGGCCTCCATGCCTGCTGGCTGCCTTCCTTTGGAGAACAACAGCTTTCATCCTCCACCTATTTCAGGACATGTTGGGGTAGGCAGCAATAAAAAACTCCAGCAAAGAAATGGAACAGTACAAAGGTACCCAGAGGTGTCATGCAAGGCAACTACTTGTTTGATGTCTCATCAGAATCTTTTTCATAGGACTTGCTTATTCCTATAAAAATATATGTATCTCCATCTTTCAGAATACCATACAATTATAATCTAAACAAAACTCATCTAAGGTCTTTTAGCCAAACATAGAATGCAATTACAAAAGATAGTCATTAACATATTTTTAAAAATGTATACTGCTTAAAAAGCAAAAACAGTAGCTGAAAAGTCAACTGATCTGCAGACTTTGGTAATGAAAATTGAGAAACATAATGAAAAAGGGCTCCAGTGACGTCACCGCTCCTGCTGGGTGCTCTAACAAGGCACTTTCCTCGTTAGAAGATCGTAAAAGTCAGTGAAACAGTATAAATCACTGTTCACTGACCTTAACATACCCTTTGGGCATAACAGGGTTTATGCAGAGTTGTGGGGGAGTGGTAGATCTAAACAGGGGGTTTGCTCTTAAGAGCGAATTTTCCTGGATTTATGGTCCCACCGAACTTCACTATCTCCGACTTCAAGCGCGCTCCTGTTTTTTTTCAGGAAAAAGGAGTAGGGGTCATTTCTGCTCAAAAGGACTTATTAAATTGATTGATTTTCTAAGCAGACGGGAATTTCACAAGCGTTCGATCTTTGAAGTAGAATCAACACGGCAAGTATACCGACTCCCTTTTTGAAACTTGAAACCTCTCTTTGTCTCTGATTAATTGACTTTTAAAATGGCGTCTGAAAGTGAAAGTGAATTTTTTTAGTACAACAAAGTAGCATTATTTGTGGATTGTTACAAACGGAGTTTTTATACTGAAAGGAGGAAGGAAAGTTGTTAAGTTTAAATTCCTGATTCTTTTGAAGACAGAATGGCAGCTAAACCTTTAAAGCCTTCTGGAAGAAGGGATCTGAACCAAGTCTTGAGGAAAATATTGAAAGAACAATTAAAACTTTCTGAAGATAGGCAAAAGAGATGATGGAGAATTTTAATGCAAAAATAAGAAGATATTCTCATGGCAGTTCAAGGACTGAGTAAAAATTGAGGATTGGAAGAAGAAATGCAACAGATCTCTCAGTCAAATAAGCATTTAGAAGACAAATGCAAGGTGTTCAGAAAAAAGTGGATCAAAATGAAGATCAGGTTGTGATATTACAATATAAACTTATGGAAGGAGCTCTTAGAATCCGTGGTATGCAAGAAGAGCGAGGAGAAGACTTAAGAAAAATTATATCAGAAGCATTGGCTGAATTTATTGAAGTGGAACCCCAAGAGGTAGCTTACCAAATTGATAAAATATATAGAGTTAATTCCTGGATTGCAAGACAGAGAAAGCTTCCTCGGGACATTGTGGTTTATTTTGTGAAAAGGACTATGAGAAATCAGATTCTGCAAGTTTCATATCAGACAACTTTAAAAATTGGAGAACAGGAGCTGAAGGTGTTGAAAGAGATTCCTTCCAAGATGTTAAGAGATAGGAAGGAATTTGTTTTTTTTACACAAGAACTTAAAAAACATCAGATTCAATTCAGATGGGAGGTGCCAGTTGGACTGACAGTATTTTATCAAGGAAGGAGATATAGAATTGACACTGTTTTAAAGGCAAAGTTTTCTTTCTACAGTTTTGAAAGTCGAAATAGAAGTGATAGAAAACTTCAAGAGATTCAAGAAGGCGTGGTGATCCAAGAGCCTTCATTGCTGCCAGCATCAGAGGAACCACAAGAGCAAAGGGTGACAAGAGGAGCTCTTAAGCGTAAAGAAGAGCAACAGTCTCAAAGTAAAAGTCAGGATCCCAGTATGGAAGCTGTGGGAGGAGCTAGACGGAAGATACCGGAGGAGGATCTTCCGTTGTTTGCTTCAAAGCTTCAGGAGGCCAGTAATGGCAAATAGAATTTTGTCATGGAATGTTAATGGCTTGAATTCAGCTCAGAAAAGAAGGAAAATATTTCACTACTTGAAACAATTTAAAATGATGTGATTTGCCTGCAAGAGACACATATAAAATTATCAGACCAAAATATTTAATTAACTCAAAATTAGGTAAACATTTTGTTGCATCAGCTTTGGAAAAGAAGCATGGAATTGTTGTATATATCAGGAAGGATATACCAGCTAAGTTAATTGAGGCAGATATTCAAGGAAGATTTATTGCTATTGAACTGGTGATAGATGCAAAAAAGACTTTGCTGATAGGTATTTATGCACCTAATCAGCAACAAGAAAAGTTTTATAAAATGTTACACGAGAGGTTGATCCTCTGGGATTATAGTTCGTTTATTTTATTAGGAGACTGGAATGGAGTAATTGATACAAGAAGTGATAAGAGAACCTCTTCCAAGAAGATACCTATACATGCAAAACTACCAAAATCCTTTTTTGAAATGATGGAAGACTTTGAGTTTAGAGATATATGGAGGTTACGGAATCCAGATGAGAGAGATTTTACTTTTTTTTCCGATAGGCATCAATCTTTCTCACGTATTGATTTTATGCAATTTGGAGATTGTTTTGTTAGAATAATCAAAGCGATTTATGGAGAGCAAACAGCACAGATTATAATAAATGGTAGCTTGACAGAAGTTATTAAGATTGCGAAAGGAACGAGACAGGGATGTCCCTTATCACCATTATTGTTTGTTTTGACTCTGGAACCATTATTAGATAAAATACGAGAATTAACGAAAATAGAGGGAATTAAGATTAGACAATATGAGTATAAAGTTAGAGCTTTTGCAGATGATGTAGTGGTTACGTTAACAAATCCTATAAATTCAAGTAGATTTTTGTTGGAAGTAATTGATAAATATGGAAAGGTATCAGGATTTAAAATAAATCAGAATAAAACAAAAGTGATAATCAAAAATATGTCTATACAACAGAAACAAAAACTAGAGGAAATGACAGGATTTGAGGTGGTAAAAAAGTTAAATACTTAGGGGTTTATATTAGCTCATCGAACAAGAAACTTTATAAGAATAATTATGATTTGCTATGGCAAAAAGTTCAGAATGATATGAGTGTCTGGAAAAAATTGCAGTTGTCGCTGTTGGGAAGGATTGCGGCTATTAAAATGAATGTGTTACCTAGATTTTTGTTTCTGTTCCAGATGATACCAATAATTAAGAAAGATAAAAATTTGGAGGATTGGCAGATTGGGATCAATAAATTTATATGGCAGGGTAAAAAGGCGAGGGTTAAAATGAAAATAATACAGGACTCACGGGAAAGAGGTGGCTTAAAAATGCCTAATTTTAAACTATATTATGAAGCAGTAGCCCTTTCAGTAATAAGTGACTGGTTTATTTAACGGAGGAAAGAATTTTGAATATAGAATGTTATGACTTGTTATATGGATGGCATGCGTATTTATTTTATGCAATTTGGAGATTGTTTTGTTAGAATAATCAAAGCGATTTATGGAGAGCAAACAGCACAGATTATAATAAATGGTAGCTTGACAGAAGTTATTAAGATTGCGAAAGGAACGAGACAGGGATGTCCCTTATCACCATTATTGTTTGTTTTGACTCTGGAACCATTATTAGATAAAATACGAGAATTAACGAAAATAGAGGGAATTAAGATTAGACAATATGAGTATAAAGTTAGAGCTTTTGCAGATGATGTAGTGGTTACGTTAACAAATCCTATAAATTCAAGTAGATTTTTGTTGGAAGTAATTGATAAATATGGAAAGGTATCAGGATTTAAAATAAATCAGAATAAAACAAAAGTGATAATCAAAAATATGTCTATACAACAGAAACAAAAACTAGAGGAAATGACAGGATTTGAGGTGGTAAAAAAGGTTAAATACTTAGGGTTTATATTAGCTCATCGAACAAGAAACTTTATAAGAATAATTATGACTTGCTATGGCAAAAAGTTCAGAATGATATGAGTGTCTGGAAAAAATTGCAGTTGTCGCTATTGGGAAGGATTGCAGCTATTAAAATGAATGTGTTACCTAGATTTTTGTTTCTGTTCCAGATGATACCAATAATTAAGAAAGATAAAAATTTGGAGGATTGGCAGATTGGGATTAATAAATTTATATGGCAGGGTAAAAAGGCGAGGGTTAAAATGAAAATAATACAGGACTCACGGGAAAGAGGTGGCTTAAAAATGCCTAATTTTAAACTATATTATGAAGCAGTAGCCCTTTCAGTAATAAGTGACTGGTTTAATTTAACGGAGGAAAGAATTTTGAATATAGAAGGTTATGACTTGTTATATGGATGGCATGCGATTTATTTTATGAAAAAGTGGATAGGGCTTTTAAGAATCATGTGTTGAGAAGTGCTCTTTATGGTCTGGAAAAAATTTTCTTATAAATTAGATTACAAGATTCCTATATGGGCGAGCCCCAGACATGCAATAGAGAATATAAATATAGAACAGAAACAGGAAATGATTACTTATAAAGAACTTTTGTATGCTGAAGGAGGTAGATTGCAATTAAAATCATTACAGGTATTAAATGAAGAAGGGAGGAATTATACTTGGTTTCAATATGGGCAAATAAGTGCTAGATGGAAAGAAGATCAAAAAATTGGTATAATGCAAAGGAGGAAAATTTAATAAAGCAAATTAGAAATCAGACCCAGGAGCATATAAAGAGATTGTATAATGTGTTGCTTGAAATAGATTCGAAAAGGATTTGGTAAAGGACTGTATGATAAAATGGGCACAGAATATTCAGGAACCAATAATGTTGGAAACATGGGAGAAAATCTGGGTTAGAAATGTTAAGTTTACACAAGCACAGAATTTAAGGGAAAATTTTTATAAGATGTTTTATAGATGGCACTTAGATCCCAAAAAATTATCATGTATGTATCCTAATATCCAAGCGAAATGTTGGAGGTGTGATTGTGATGACGCTACATATTTTCATATTTGGTGGACTTGCAAGAAAATTAAGGCCTTTTGGATAAGAATTTGGTGGATTATTCAAAATGTACTGAAGAAGAAGATAAAGTTCCTGCCACAATTTTTCCTTTTGGGAATTATAACGGATTGTACAGGGATTGAGACTAAACTGATTCTGAATTTAATAACAGCAGCAAGACTGTTGATTGGACAATACTGGAAGAAAGAAGAGGTACCTACAATAGAAGAATGGATACTGAAAGTCATTAATTTGGCTGAGATGGCTAAAATCTCAGCTTTTTTAAAAGACAATACGCAGGAAAGATATTTAATTGAATGGAAAAAATGGATTGATTATCTACAAAACAGATATCAGATTAAGAAATATCAGATTGCCTTTGAATAATTAGAAAGTTATTTTATGTAATGGGGAGGGTTGGGAGATGAAAAGCTTTGGATGAGGTTAATTGGATTGGAAGGGAAAATTTTATTCTATGTTTGGTTTATGTATAACAATACCTTGTGATTGACCCGGGAAGCCGGGGGGGGGGGGGAGGGGGGAAGGGGGTTTTCTGGGAGGGAGGGGGAAAAAAGGGGGGGGGGAAATGTTTTTGTTTTTTTAAAACTTTTTCAATTAAAAAAAAAAAGAGAAACATAATGAAAAAAACAAAACAGCTTAAAAATAAAGAAGACCACATTAAAGGCAACAGGTACAGCAATGACCCTTCATCACGTGACACTTCATCACGTGAAGTGTTAGTGCCACTTTATAATGCCTTGGTAAGGCCACACTTGGAATATTGCATCCAGTTTTGGTCGCCACGATGTAAAAAAGATGTTGAGACTCTAGAAAGAGTGCAGAGAAGAGCAACAAAGATGATTAGGGGACTGGAGGCTAAAACATATGAAGAACGGTTGCAGGAACTGGGCATGTCTAGTTTAACAAAAAGAAGGACTAGGGGAGACATGATAGCTGTGTTCCAATATCTCAGGGGCTGCCACAAAGAAGAGGGAGTCGGGCTGTTCTCCAAAGCACCTGAGGGTAGAACAAGAAGCAATGGGTGGAAACTGATCAAAGAAAGAAGCAACTTAGAACTAAGGAGAAATTTCCTGACAGTTAGAACAATTAATAAGTGGAACGACTTGCCTTCAGAAGTTGTGAATGCTCCAACACTGGAAATTTTTAAGAAAATGTTGGATAACCATCTGACTGAGATGGTGTAGGGTTTCCTGCCTGGGCAGGGGGTTGGACTAGAAGGCCTCCAAGGTCCCTTCCAACTCTGCTGTTATGTTATGTTATGACCCTTGGATCTGATAATGAAGATGTTGAAATGATGCAGAGATTCTGCTTTTTAGGACTTTCAACAGTAAAAGAACCAGCAGTCACAAAATGCACTGCACTCTTACGGTTTATGGCCAACACCTGACACGCCCAGAGAATCTCCTCTCTCTGGACTGTCATTTTTCCAACTTAACAACAGAAGGAACAGACAAATCATACAGATGATATTAAAAAGAACAAGAGACACAATTAGATGTAGAAAATTATCACCCCTTTGTGACAAGTCAACAAATACTGGACAATGCAAATAACTAATTTTGGAATATAAATCTGATATCATTATGATGATGGTTTGAACATAACCTTCCCAGTGCTATTGAAACAAGAGTGGGAAGTAAATTCACAATTTTTAAGATGTCAAGTTTGAGATACTAACAAGGTTGAGAATCCTTTGAGAAAAAAAGATAGACATCTCAGAGTTTTTGTATTCTACAAGGAATTACTCCAAATTATTCTACAATTTTTAACAGAATTTTGGGACTTATTAATGGATATTAACAAGGCTGAGAATTTCTTGAAGAAAAAAGACTTGATAGACATTCCTGAAAATAAAAAGACTTTATTCTATGAAGATAAACTGGAGGGAGTGACTTAAGTTTAATGACTTAATTAGTTAGGATGGACTTAATTAGTTAGAGTAGCAATGAAAGCCCTGGAAAGATTTCAGATGCTGGGATATGTCTGTGCTGGTAGTCCTCAATTTACAACCACACTGGGATTAGAATTTGCCCTGCTAAGTCATAGTTACAAAGCAAGATGTCACGTGACCACATTCATAATCCTGGCTCTTCCCACTACATTCATTCTATGAACGTGGAAACTGGACTTCGAAAAAGCAGAACAAAAACAATATTGACTGTTTGGAACTGGAGAAAATTCCTGAGAATACCATGAACAGCCAAGAAAACAACAAATTGAACCAATCAATGTGGAGTTTCCAGTTGAGGTGCAAAAGTCCAGGTTCAAATTACAGGTAGTCTTCAAATTAAAACCACTGAAGTTACAATGGCACAGAAAAGTGACTTATAAACAGTCCTTGCACTTATGACCACTGCATCGTCCCCACAATCAAAGGGTCAAAGTGCAGGCATGTGGAAGCCAGCATCTATTTATGATGGTTGTGGTGTCCTGAGTCATATATTGACCACCTGCAACCTTCTCAATTGGCTCCTGAGAAACAAAATCAGTGGAGGAAGGATTTCTTTAATGACCATGTGATTTGCTTAATACAAAATCAGTGGGACTCATGTGATCATTGACTTGCTTAGCAGTGGAAATTCTGTTCCAAATTGTGGTTATAAGTCAAGGACTTTTTTGTATTGTATTTTGAACACATTATGTTAAAATCGAGCTCTCTGGAGAGTCAAAAGATGGTCCTCTACACCTTCCCAGTAAGATGGGACAGTCTATGGAAGAAGACAGTAGACCTGAAATTGTTAGCAGAACTGCTGTAGAACAGCATGTAATAATAATAATAATAATAATAATAATAATAATAATAATAATAATAATAATAATAATAATAATAATAATAATAATAATAATAATAATAATAATAATAATTTAATTTGTATACCGCCCTTCTCCCGAAGGACTCAGGGCGGTGAACAGGCAGATAAAATAAAAACGATACATTTCAATAAAAACAATATTTAAAAAACTTATTCCAATAGCCTAAATTTAAAATACTATACAAAATATAAAATAAACCCCAATAAAATCCGTATTTAAAAACCCTATTAAGCCAGTCCTGCTCAAAAGAATAAATATGTTTTAAGCTCGCAGCGAAAGGTCCGGAGGTCTGGAAGTTGTCGAAGTCCTGGGGGAAGCTCATTCCAGAGGGTAGGTGCCCCCACAGAGAAGGCTCTCCCCCTGGGGATCGCCAGCCTACACTGTTTGGCTGACGGCACCCTGAGGAGGCCCTCTCTATGAGAGCGTACCAGCCGGTGGGAGGCATGTGGTAACAGAAGGCGGTCCCGAAGATATCCCGGTCCTATGCCATGGAGCGCTTTAAAGGTGGTAACCAACACCTTGAAGTGCACTCGGAAAACCACAGGTAGCCAGTGCAGCCTGCGCAGGATCGGTGTTATATGGGAGCCACGAGTGGCTCCCTCTATCACCCGCGCGGCTGCATTCTGAACTAACTGAAGTCTCCGGGTGCACCTCAAGGGGAGCCCCATGTAGAGAGCGTTACAGTAGTCCAGGCGAGAAGTGACGAGGGCGTGAGTGACCGTGCATAAGGCAACCCGGTCTAGAAAGGGGCGCAACTGGCGGACCAGGCAAACCTGGTAAAAAGCTCTCCTGGAGACGGTCGCCAAGTGATCTTCAAAAGACAACCGTCCATCCAGGAGAACCCCCAAATTGCGCACCCTCTCCATTGGGGCCAATGATTCGCCCCCAACAGTCAGCCGCGGTTGCAGCTGACTGTACCGGGATGCCGGCACCCACAGCCACTCAGTCTTGGAGGGGTTGACCTTGAGCCTGTTTCTCCCCATCCAGACCCGTACAGCCTCCACACACCGAGACAACCGCTACAGCTACATTGGGGTGGTCAGGGGTGGAAATGTACAGCTGGGTGTCATCCGCGTACAGTTGATAACTCACCCCAAAACTACTGATGACCTCGCCCAGCGGCTTCATGTAGATGTTGAACAGGAGAGGCGAGAGAACCGACCCCTGTGGCACCCCACAAAGGAGGCGCCTCGAGGTCGACCTCTGCCCCCCTGCCAACACCGTCTGCGATCGGTCGGAGAGATAGGATGAGAACCACCGAAACACGGTGCCTCCCACACCCAATCCCCCCAACCGCCGCAGCAGGATACCATGGTCGATGGTATCAAAAGCCGCTGAGAGATCAAGGAGAACCAGGGCAGAGGAATAACCTCTATCCGGGCCTCAGAGGTCATCCACCAATGCGACCAAAGCTGTCTTCGTGCTGTACCCAGGTCGGAAACCGGACTGGAACGGGTCTAGATAGACAGATTCATCCAGGTACTGGGGTAACTGGTGTGCCACCACACTCTCAACAACCTTCGCCACAAAGCGAAGGTTGGAGACTGGACGATAGTTACTCAAAACAGCTGGGTCCAGGGAGGGCTTCTTGAGGAGGGGTCTCACCACCGCCTCTTTCAAGGCGGTGGGCACAACACCCTCCCTCAGAGAAGCGTTAACAATCCTCTGGAGCCAGCCTCGTGTAACCTCCCGGGTGGCCAGCACCAATCAGGAGGGACACGGGTCCAATAAACATGTGGTGGCATTCAGCCATCCCAGCAACCTGTCCATGTCCTCGGGAGCCACAGGGTCAAACTCCTCCCAGATGATCTCAACAAGACTAGCCTCCGTCACCTCACCCGAAACTGCCCAGTTTTGGTCCAGACCGTCCCAAAGCTGAGCGATTTTGTCAAACAGATACCTGCTGAAATCCTCAACACAACCCTGTAAGGGGTCATCGCCTCCCTCCTGGTTAAGGAGGGAGCGAGTCACCCTAAACAGGGCGGCTGGGCGGTTCTCTGCTGACGCAATGAGGGTAGAGACATAGGCCCGCTTGGCCTCCCTCAATGCCACTAGATAGGTCTGAGTAAAAGACCTAACTAGTGTTCGGTCAGCTTCAGAACGGCTGGACCTCCACGCGCTCTCTAGGCGTCTTCTCCGGCGTTTCATCTCCCTCAGCTCCTCGGAAAACCTAGGAGCTGGTTGAGATCTACGCCGGGTCAGACGCCGCAAAGGCACGACACGGTCCAAGGCACCCACCGCGGCCTGTTCCCAGGCCGCAACAAGCTCCTCGGCCGAGCCGTGGGCCAGATCGCCAGGGAGCGGCCCAAGCTCCATCAGGAACCTCTCCGGGTCCATCAGTCGCCTGGGACGGAACCAACGTATTGGTCCCGTCTCCCTGCAGTGTGGAGCGGCGGTCTGAAAGTCCAGACGAAGGAGAGAGTGGTCTGACCATGACAGAGGTTCAATGACTAATTCTCGTACTTCCAGATCACTCAACCACTGTCCAGAGACAAAAATCAGATCCAGTGTGCTTCCCCCGACGTGGGTGGGGCCGTCAATTAATTGGGTCAGGTCCATGGCCATCATGGAGGCCATGAACTCCCGAGCCGCCGTTGACGACACACCGGCTGATGGCAAGTTGAAATCCCCCATGACCATAAGCCTGGGGGTATCAACTGCCATCCCGGCTATCAACTCCAGCAACTCGGGCAGGGCTGTTGCCACGCAGCAAGGAGCCAGGTACGTGATCAACAAGCCCACCTGCATCCTACGCCCCCACTTCACGTAAAGGGATTCACAACCGGCTATCTGAGGAACAGTGGCCTCCATCGGCTCCAGACTCTCTCTAATAACCACCGCCACCCCTCCACCCCTACCTTGGGCCCTCGGCTGATGAAATGCCCGGAAACCCGGTGGGCACATTTCCACCAGGGGAACCCCCCCTTCAATGCCCAACCAAGTCTCCGAAATGCCCACAAGGTCCGCAGCCCCCCCCCGTATAAGATCGTAGATCAGGGGGGCTTTATTCACTACGGACCTAGCATTGCACAACATCAGCCGAAGGTCCAAGCCCTGGGGATACTGGCCACTCGGGGAACGGGAGAAGTCTGAGGGGCCGGAGCGCGCAATCGCTCTCAAACAGCGAGTGCGCACCCCCTGAACATGATGTGGCCCCCCACTTCCGCCATATCTGCCTCTCCCACTTACCGTACTGATGGAACGATCCTCTGGAATTGGAGAGCAAGGCTTCCCCTTAACCTCCGAACTTGATAAAGTATCGCCGCGAGCAAACGCAAGGACTGGCTCCCTCCCCGACGGGTTTCCCCCGATACCCGCCTTGTGGTCTGTAGCAAGGAAGAACTGAGGACAGATGGGAACAAAGCTACTCTTCATCAGAGGAGGCTTCTGCCCACTTTGTTATAATATATGGAAGCATAAAACAGGGAATAGGCTCCATAAGAAACATGTGAAAAAGCAAAACTGAACAACAGAAACAGAACTACTAAGTGATGAATGAATGAATGTGTATGCAGAAAGAAGTACGCTGAATGATTTCATCATACAGATAAAAACAAATGAGTAGAATACGAAACCAATAAACAGATGAGAGTAAGGGAAAGGCAGAGACCATGGATTTGGTACAGAGGTAATGAGATCCTCAAAAAGAGAGAGGCGAGAAGTTAATCATTAATAATAATAATAATAATAATAATATTTTAATTTGTATACCGCCCTTCTCCCGAAGGACTCAGGGCGGTGAACAGGCAGATAAAATATAAATACACACAGTAATTAAAAACATCCCTTAAAAAACTAATTCAAATGCCCAAAAATGTTAAAAAATCATTGGTGTGCTGGAGGCAAGAATGGCTTTCAATGACAGAAAATCACAGAGATGTAATAAATGGTATGGAAAAAAACTTGCTGCATGTCCTTTTCTCCGTTCTCCAGCCTTTGTTTTGCTTTTTTCTATGCTCTCATCACTTTATTAAAGCTGACCTGTCTTCACAAGCCAGAGAGCTTTGTGGGATTTTCCCTGCTGCCTCCCCTTTCCTTGCCTTAATGATGACCCGCTGATCTGACTGGTCCTCCAGGATGCTGTCGGTAGGGTAGGACTCAATTTGCTGTCGGATTGCAGATGCGATCGCAGGAACAAAAGTGAGGGGATTCAAATCCAAGTCATCACAGAGAATCTCTGAAAACATTTCTGGAGTCATCAGTTTTTCTGATGGAAACAAGAAACCTGTGTTATTAGGCAAACGCCACAGCAACATTTGCCTCTGAGCTATAAATACTTTAAAGCAGGGGTCTCCAACCTTGGCAACATTAAGACTTGTGGACTTCAACTCCCAGAATTCCTCAGCCAGCAAAGCTGGCTAAGGAATTCTGGGAGTTGAAGTCCACAAGTCTTAAAGTTGCCAAGGTTGGAGACCACTGCTCTAAAGCACTTCTGTCAGGCTCAAGAAAAAACATTTCAATCGGTTCTCTTTAATCGGTTAACGGAATGACTTAAAATACAATATACACAATATATTCACAGGCAAAAGGAGACTTTAAAAATACAGTCCTATGACGCTTTTGTTTCTGAAACTAACAAAATCAAGATTGTACACAGGAGCATAAAAAGGCACCATCTAAGTGTGGTGAGTTCAAGCACCTGCTGCAGTTGCCTTATTGAGGGCCCTAAGATAAATCTCTTTGTGCTGCCTTGGATGTGACCAATTTATGCTAATGGTTTAACTCCAATGCCTTTTCTGAGTGTGCTAAAAAGAAAATATTTTCTGGTTTACTGATTTATCTGAAAACGTCAAAATCTTTTATAAAACTGTTGCATTTTCTGTTCACAGTTTAAAAAACTCAAGTGTGTACACCTTCCAATGTGAAGTTAAGAGTAGGTAAAATGTATTTTTAGGGGAGAGCCATATTTGCTCATGGAATGTTTCCAATGCCTGGAATCGGGATGGTTAGATCATTTGCATATCTTTCTTTACAAACCATTCATATTCCATGTAAAAGCGTCTCTCAGTTTCTGCCCATCGATTTCCATGTCCAGCCGAATTGGGACCAGCACCTCTGGTTGTGAGGCATTTTCGTGGATCACTGCTGGGTCGTGGTCATCAAAGCTGGGAAAAAATGATAGGACCATCACTGAATTAGACACAGCAGACTCCAGGGGCAAGGGTGAGCAGATTCAAGGAGCAGTACTCTGGGGAAGATTCTACCCTTGCAGGAGAAGGAACCGCAAGGCACGCTCATTCTTTCTGTGGGAGAGCAGCTCCTTCTCTGGCATATTCTTTGTGTTAATTTTCTTAATTTATTTAGGACTACAACTACTATATGTTTGTGAAACTATTGGAAGAAAAATACCACTAGTGCAGTTAAGCACATATGATTAAGATATGATTTTTTATCAGATATATTTGAACCCTCACCAAACAGGCTATTGAACTCCATTAAAAAAATTGGTAAATTTTCTCTAATAACTAGCCAATTAGCAATATTTTCAATCCTGTTCACTGGATTAAAATATGGTATTATAAACGGTTAGGAGGGTTTATCATAAAATAATTTCTTCTCCTGTTATGATGCCATGAGGAGCTTGTCACAAATGTCCACTCTCTCCTTTCATTTTTGATTTGACTTCAGAACCATTGACTAAGAAAAGAAGATGGAACATCAATTACCATAAATTATTATATACTGATAACATTTTGTGCCTTACTGACAAGTATTGATGGCTTTTTAAATCAACATTTATGGATTGAAATATGCTTTAGTAGTAACAGGTTATTCTCTTAATTAGAAGGAGTAATATTCTTCCTGTTAGTTCTAAAGTTGCTGTGGATACACATGGGCTTAACATTTTGCTTCATCCCATTTAAATATATTGTAGTTTTTTTCCCTTTAGGAAGCTTTCTTTGTTGGTAGTATTAATAATTCCAATTTTCTCAAGCATTATCTATATAAATAAATGGTTTAAAATCCCCAAAAACTAATAAAGATAAATGGCATGTGATTAAAGTAGAAGCGATCAAGTGCCTTGGCCCAATCACCCAGAGAAAAACCAAGATTTCAGCAGCCCATAAAAGGCCAGCATGGGTGACCACGCTACTCTTGGATGGTGTGCTGTTCCACAGGATAGGCAGCCCAACAGAGAAAGCATATCCCATCAGATAATATACTCCATAGAATGGACCTGGACCATGTTTATTCCATTTGATTTCTGGGATTTAGAGATGGCCAATCCTGCAAATAAACCAGCCCAATTCCATGCTGAGGTTCATAATTGATTACCAGTACTTTAAATTGGACCTACATCTACTGGGAGTCAGTGCAGTTGGTGAAGAAGGGGTGCTACAGGGGTGTATCGCAGTGTGTTACTCCATGCTGGACCAACTATAAGTTCAAAGTGATCTTCAAGGGCAACCCCATGTAAAGTGTGTTGCAATAGTCCAAATGGGAGATGATCAAGGCATGTGTGACCATGACTACAGGTTCTCGGTCAATGGATGCCCCAAAGAGTTGCACAAAGGTTTCATGATCACACTGCCACCTGCTTTTTAGTCTTTTCTATAGATCATGTAGCCTTAATTCTTTCACAATCTTTGTAAGCAGTACCAGTAATTCAGGAAAATTTACTATCCCTTAAAAGGCATGTATATGAAATCTGACTATTACATGTTATTATGAGTTCGAAAGCTAAAGATTTTTGCATTTGAAAAAGCTTAGTGTTTAGCTGATGCAAAAACTTTGCAACCAACAAATCTGGAACTGTATGGTTTGTATACCAACACCTCTCCTTTTTCTACAATTCTTTTTCAGGTAAAAACCCATTTCTGGGATGCTGAAATGAGCACTCAGCTTACCGCAATCTAGTACTCCACTCCCAACCAATTTGCCCCAAACAAATTGTTATGCTCACCAGAGTGGGAACGTTCTCTTCTTGTCTCGGCCCAGGCGGTTTCTATTAATGGTGGTTGAGCAAGGCACAGCATCCAGATGATGGGAGCTATTGGGAAGAGTTGGAACCCACTGGCTGTTTCTTTTGGCCTTCTGTTCCCTTGAAGAGAAAAGTGCTCATGAAGAGGAAAAAGCGCACTTTCTTTAAAACATTATTCTTTCCTGAGTGAGAGTTCACATGCAACACATGCAACATTACACCAGCCATAGGTTTTATGTGGATTTTGTGGTATATATCCAGCAAAGCAAATTTTGAAAGGAACACAGTTGCACCACCAAACCCAGATGATGCACATAGCCTTCCTTTGCAGGTAAATAAATCAGCTGGTTACCTAAGATAGGTGGGAGGTTCAGTGCTGATGGAGACGGCTTTGTACTTCTCATCATTTCCATCCAGGATTTCTTCAACTTCAGAAGCTTTTAAGAGAGTCACGCTGGTGGCCAGGGTGGTATACCCATGATCTGGAGCAAGAAAGGGATACTAAGAAACTGTTGGTTGTGGAACTTGAGAAGCACCAACCTCTCAGACAACTAAAAGATAAAAAATCAAGGCTGACACCCAGGCTGTACTAGCCAGGAAAGCAAGGCTAGCCAAAAGTAGGCTCCCATTCCCTCATCTCAAGTTCTAACCCACCCCCTTCACAAAAGGGAGCCAAAAACACTTTCCACAGATGCTCCTGCAAGCCACCGTTTCAGCAGGAATGTAATTTATTATTAAATAACTAATTAATATTATTTATTATTAAATAATTTGGGTAAATTGCCTATTTCTATGAAATCAATAACAGAAGCATTAAACGATTCCATTTAACCAGGAGCAATTAACGCAAATCATCTGCACCCCAATGCTCTGTAGAAGCATTTAACGTAAGATTTTCTAAAAAGGTGCTTGAGGGCACCTCAGAAGCCAAGACGAGCTTCCCCAACATGGATGGAGCAGTTGCAGATGGTCCAAATGTAGCCGTGTGAGTAGCCATTGGGGCAATTCAGGGTATCCATTTAATACTTCTACTTGGTGTGCTTACTGATTCCTGGGTACCATCATCAGTCCACAAAGATGCTGATTCTCACTTATAAGGCCCTACATCAGGGATGTCAAACTGGATTTCTTTGAGGGTCGGATCTGCACTGTAGTTCTCCTCTGTGGGCTGGTGGGGGGAGGGAGCGGGGGTTGGTGGGACAGATGCATCCTGCAGCACCCTGCTGGCCAAAACTGGGTGCTTCCATGCAACACACGCAGCCTCTGGTGGCTCAGACTGCTAAGACAGTCTGTTATTAACACAGCTGCTTGCAATTACTGCAGGTTCAAGTCCCACCAGGCCCAAGGTTGACTCAGCCTTCCATCCTTTATAAGGTAGGTAAAATGAGGACCCAGATTGTTGGGGGCAATGTTGACTTTGTATATTATATACAAATGGATGAAGACTATTGCTTAACATAGTATAAGCCGCCTTGAGTCTTCGGAGAAGGGCGGGATATAAATGCAAATAAATAAATAAATAAATAAATAAATAAACACACATACGCCCACCTCATTTTCACCCTCCATGGCCTCCTGCAGCACTCTGCTGGTGTTTTTGGGCCCATTTTCCGGCCCATTTCCAGGCTGTTTTCAGGGCCATTTTCGGGCTGTTTTTGGCCGGCAGAGTGCTGCGGGAAGTCATGGGGGATGAAAATGAGGCACAGGGGGGTGCATGCAGCCCGTTTTAGCCACCGGAGGCCCCGCGGGCCAGTCCTTTGGTATTTCCAGGCCAGCCCTGTGGGCTCGATTTAAGCACCCCGAGGGTCAGACCTGCCTGCGGGCCTTGAGTTTGACACCCCTGTCCTACATGATGTAGGGGAAAGGTTATAGGTTTCAGCCTGTCCGTGATGGAGCGACTAGAGGGGGAAGAAAAGATTCCAAAAGAGTACTGGGACCTGCGGGGGGGGGGGTTAGCGAGAAGGCCTCAAACATGCTACCCCCCCCCCCATAGGCCAATGGACTGTGCCATAGAAATCCTTCCTGAAGTAAAGTCCCAAAGCCGAAAGCCTAACCCATGACACAGAAGGAGCTAGGAGAGTTGCGGAACTTTATAGACAAGAATTTGGAGCGAGGATTCATTCAACTGGCCCGACTTCAAGTAGCGGCTCCGGTGATGTTCCGGGAAAAGAAAGATGGCACTTTTCATCTTATTGTTGATTAGATTAGATTAGATTAGATTAGATTAGATTAGATTAGATTAGATTAGATTAGAATAGAATAGAATAGAATTTTTTATTGGCCAAGTGTGATTGGACACACAAGGAATTTGTCTTGGTGCATATGCTCTCAGTGTACATAAAGGAAAAGATACGTTCATCAAGGTACAACATTTACAACATTATAGGAACTTGAACGCAGTGTGCGTGGAAAACGTTTATCCCATGCCATTGATGAAGGACATGTTGACCCATTTGGCAAAGGGGAAAATTTTCACCAAATTGGACCTACGAGAAGCTTACTACAGAGTGCAGATAAAGGAAGGAGATGAATGGAAAACTGCTTTCAATTGTCCCCTTGGCTGCTTCCAATTTCGAGTGCTCCCTTTTGGACTGCAAGGGGCCCCTGCAGTGTTCATGCAATTGATAAATGACGTGCTCCATGACCATTTGTTTAATGGGGTTCTGGTTTATCTTGATGACAACCTTATCTACACAGAAACAATGGACGAACATGTGAAACTAGTAAGAGCAGTACTCAAAAAATTACTGGCCGCAGAACTTTATGCAAAACTGTTTAAATGTGAATTTCATCAAACGAAAATCGATTACTTGGGATACCGTATATCCTCTGAGGGTTTGGAAATGGATCCTGCAAAAGTCCAAGCAGTACTAGAGTGGGCATCCCCTCGCTCCCGCAAACAGTTGCAGAGTTTCTTGGGTTTTGCCAATTTCTATCGCCAGTTCATTCCCTCTTTTGCGAACATTGCCCTGCCAATCACCAATCTCCTGAAAACTAAAGGGAACCCCAAGCCCAAACCATCCTTCCCACTAGAATGGTCAATGGAGTGTCAAGCAGCTTTTGAAAAGTTGAAACGACTATTTGCGGCCGAACCTATCCTCAAGCACCCTCACATGGAGTCCCCATTCGTGGTTCAAGCAGATGCTAGGGATGTAGCAGTGGGGGCTGTTTTACTCCAAAACAATGCTAAAGGAGAACTTCAACCTTGTGTGTACACATCACGGAAACTCACAGATTGGAGATGGGCCATCTGGGAGAAAGAAGCATTTACGGTACACTGGGCTCTCCAAACATGGAGACAATTCTTGGAAGGAGCCAAACACCCTTTTGAGGTGTGGACTGATCATAAAAACTTAGAGGCCCTGAAAACACCCAGAAAACTATCGCCAAAGCAAGCTTGATGGGCCCAATACTTTAACCGTTTCAACTTCTCTTTGCAATACATTCCGGGGGGCAAGAACTTCCTGGCAGATGCCCTTTCCCGCTTGCCTCAATACAATAGTGCGTGCACAGATGTGGCATGTCCTATACTCCTGGTTCAACAACTAGCTGCCCTAGCCATTACCCGAGCCCAAGCACAAACCGATGCAGCACTACCAGATGATCTCACCAAGTTGCTGAAGGAAGCCTTGGCCACAGACGACTGGTCCTTAGCCCATTTGCATGAATGTACCCTCCGTGATGGGCTGGCCTGGGTGGGGGTGACACTTTATGTCCCTGCGTCAGCAAGGGAGACCAAACTTCAGTGCTGCCATGATGCTAAAATGGCTGGACACTTTGGGTTCGTGAAAACCTTGCACCTTCTGAAAAGGCAATTCTGGTGGCCAGGATTTAAAAAGGACATTGAATCGTACATAGCAAGTTGTACTATGTGTGCAGCAGCGAAAAGGCCACCAGGAAAACCACCAAGACTGCTGCAAACAGTTGCATGCCCAGGAGCCCCATGGAAAGAAATATCCATGGGCTTCATAGTGGAATTGCCCGAGAGTGGGGGCAATACAGTAATCTGGGTAGTGACGGAGTTTTTTTCCAAACAAGTGCATTTCATCCCGTGTCCTAAAATACCCTCAGCTAAAACCTTGGTGAAATTGTTTGTACAGCACATCTACAGGCTACATGGGGTTCCTGAACGTATTATCTCAGACCGGGGAGTGCAATTCACTTCCCAATTCTGGAAAGAGTTTTTACGATTCCTTGGCTCTGCCCAAGGGTTAAGCTCCTCCCACCATCCTCAAACGAATGGATCTTGTGAACGCTCGAACTCAGTACTGGAACAATATCTCTTACATTAATTATCAACAAGATAATTGGGCAGATCTACTACCTTTTGCCGAAGTGGCTTACAATAACTCAGTTCATAGTAGCACAGGCTTCACTCCGTTCAAGATGGCTTTGGGTCAAGAGTTTGTCCCCATCCCAGAACTTCCCGAAGAGAGAGAGAGAGAAGCCTTCTATTCCATCACTGGCTGAATGGATAAAGCAAATACAAAGTACCTGGAAAATAACTCGCAAAGCTATTGATGACGTGCATCGCTTACACAAGAAACAAGCTGATAAAAAAAGGGCTCCTGAAAAGAAGTACCAAGTAGGAGATAAAGTTTACCTGTCCACCAAATATTTACAAACAACGCAAAAATCAAAGAAACTGGGACCTAAATATGTAGGTCCTTTCCCCATTGTGAGAATTATTAATCCACTGACTGTCCAACTAGAACTACCGAAAACCTTGAGAAGAATTCACCCTGTTTTCCATGTTAGTTTAGTGAAACCTGAACAGACTTCCCCTATTAGAGCTAAACCTACCAACCCTCCAGTGCCTATCCTCATAGAAGGGGAACAACATTTTGAGGTTAAGGGGATCCTGGACTCTAGAAAACATAGAAATAAAGTCCAATATTTAGTGGCTTGGAAACATTTTCCCTTATCCCAGGCAGGATGGGTGAACAAAGAAGATGTTTGTGCCCCCAAGAAG
This sequence comes from Ahaetulla prasina, assembly GCF_028640845.1. Classification (NCBI taxonomy): domain Eukaryota; kingdom Metazoa; phylum Chordata; class Lepidosauria; order Squamata; family Colubridae; genus Ahaetulla; species Ahaetulla prasina. The sequence goes on along the minus strand of NC_080553.1, from coordinate 304,294 downwards.
CTAGCACAATTTTATGAAAAATATCCTGATAAACCTTAACATTTCTTTTTTTCTTTTCTAGGACTAACATCCTTGTTGCAGGAGGGCCGAATGTCAGCCTCCGCTTATTACTTTAAGTGTTTATTTACTTAGTAGAGTGTGTACCTGTTTTATCACTTTGTTAAATGTTTTATTGCTACTTGTTGACATGTGTGATTAATGGGGTTGAGGCTCTTTTAAGCGTTCGGCTGCCATCTGAAAGGAGGAGGGAAGAAGAATTCAAACAGACAGACGCGCACAGGTTTAATGAACACTGCATGCCAGGCATACCAACTAGAAGACAGACAGAGGAATAACATCGGAAGCAAAGTACCACGTGGCCAAAGAGGAGAAGACAATGGACAAGAACTGTTTGACCTTTGGAGGGAAGAGGGCTGAGTAAGGGGAAGCCATATCTACTTCCAGTTCTAGCTTTACTTCTATTGCAATCAGACGTGCTCAGTAAAAGTTACCTTTCTCTATAATCAAATGGAGTCAGGGTTATCCTTTCTTGAGTATTGATCGGAGGCAATGTGACAGAAAGCTTGTTGCAACAATCAGCACAGACATCAAGACTCAAGTGTGGTAAAAATGGAAAACAATGACATTGGAGCAGTTGAGAGGTTTCCACAGAGTTCTCTTCCAACTCCCTTTCAATCTGGGCAAGAGATGAACATGTCTGCAGAGATTCTCAGTCATCCAGGTCATGGTTGTCCAAAAGGCAGCTGGACTTCCTTGGTTATTCCTTGAAAATGTTTCACTTCTCATCCCAGAGGCTTCTTGGAAAAAGAAGATTTTTTTTTAAATTTGCATTTATATCCCGCCCTTCTCCGAAGACTCAGGGCAGCTTACACTATGTTAGCAATAGTCTTCATTCTATTTGTATATTTATATACAAAGTCAACTTATTGCCCCCAACAATCTGGGTCCTCATTTTACCTACCTTATAAAGGATGGAAGGCTAAGTCAACCTTGGGCCTGGTGGGACTAGAACCTGCAGTAATTGCAGGCAGCTGCTGTTAATAACAGACTGTCTTACCACATAGACCCTTTCCCCCTCTTTTGGCTTCTCTTCCTGTATCTCCCACATGTGCCCGTGCATATCTATAGTATATATTCTAATAAAGTGACTAGAAAACATTTGCCCTCATATGAGAGACTAAGAAAAAGAGATGAAGGGTGATACTGACTTATTTTAGACCACACAGTCAAGATGAAGTTGAAGTTGACTTTGTATATAATATACAAATGGATGAAGACTATTGCTTAACACAGTGTAAGCCGCCCTGAGTCTTCGAAGAAGGGCGGGATATAAATTCAAATTAAAAAAAAAAAAGATGTGAGAAACATGGGAAGAAAGCCTTTCGGAGAGAAACAATTTGTATTCACTAGTTATAACTCTGACTAGAAATTTGTGCTTCCTTTTTCAAGCACCTGTATTTGACCAGAGGACATAGCATATAAAATCCTACATATAGTACATGATATTTTGGGAAGCTCTCTAGGTCTAGGTGGAAGCACCAGAGAGGCTATTATACCCTGGAGCCCTCGGGACGAGATGTTTGTAGATGGGGAGCAGTGGGGATCACATTCTGTGGTGGCTTAGCAGAAGCACAGGAAGGACTGAAGGAGCTGTGTGTGAGAAACTCCCTACAGTGCTGATCTTCACAGTTAGTACTATTGGGTTGAATGGGGGGTATTTGGGGTTGTTGTTACTGTATTTCCCTGAAAATACGACCTATTCAAAAAGCCCGATTTTGGGGTATTCTTAATATAATCCCTACCCCAAAAATAAACCCTATTGAACTGGGTGGGCATGGTCAGCACAGGAGGCAGCCCTTCCCTTCCCCGGTCACCTCAGGGCTGCTCGGCACCTTAATCAGGGCCCGCAGATCAGCTGAACCGCTCTTGCTGCTGCCTCCAGTAAGTGTGGCCGCTTTTGTAGCCAATTGCAAAAATTGTATGAACGCATCAATGCAGTGCATGTTATCTCAGCTTGCAGAGCTTGGATTCATTAAATGAGTTTACCAAAAATGTAAATATTGCAGAATATGCAGCCTAATGCTACATAACTAAGCTCCATTTCATGCTGAATAAACTAAATTATTAACGTATCTTAATAGAAAACTATTTTTAGATAGATTTATAGTCCAAATCATTTTATTAAAATAAATTTGAGAAAAATAAAAAAATCCAATTTAAATTTTAAAAATCCAATTTTTTTTAAAAAAATCATAGATTTTTATCCACCCTACTTGCTTCATTATGGGCTACAGGGAGACTGTTGTCCATGGGGAATTCTTTTTCCATTTTTTTTCCCACGGAGAAAGTTCTCATGTCTGCAAAAAATAAAATACTTAAACCACTTTTTATTTACTGAAAAAATTTTCAAGTCAAGCAGCACAGTCTAGACTGGGTATCAGCAACCCATGGCTCCACCCTGAGACACTCTTTCGTCCGCCTGCTGTGACTCCCTGTCGGCTGAACTCACCACTGGCTGCCCCCCCCCTTGCCCTCCCCTCCTAGTCACTCCCCACCTGGCCTGAGAAGGACGACGGGAATTCCAGAGCAGGAGTAAAGTGCCCCTTTACTTGCCTCATCTCACGGGTGCTTCTACCGGCCCTTGTTAGTGCTGCATGCACCTCAGTCACTCGGGGAGATGCGTGACTTGCTCTTCGCCTGAGACACTAGCCCGGCCCGGCTGCTGCCGCCGCCTCCATGGCCTGCCCACTGCTCTCGTAGCGCCTTGTGCAGCAGTTAAATTTAGCATGCTTCACAATGGGGGAATGGCATCCCCTCCTCCACCTGGAGCTGATTATGACATGGAGCATCTGCCACAACTGAGTTAGGCCAGTGTCTCGGGGCAGAGAGCAAGTCACGCGTCTCCCTGAGCAACCAAAGTGTACGCAGCACTAACAAGAGCCGGAAGAAGCACCCACGAGATGAGGCAAGTACACGGGCACTTCACTCCTGCTCTGGAATATGGAGCGAGTCTCCGTTCTCCACCATCGCCCTTACCTTCTCAGGCCAGGCCAGGAGTAATTGGGAAGGGAGGGCAAAAGAGCTTCATTTATTTGGGAACCTGAAATGACTCTTGACTTAAATCATATGGTAAAAGGCATCCAAAGAAGAAGAAAGAACAGTATCAGCCAAAAAAACCCACCAACCCTCGCCTGTTTTTGGAAATGGCTCAAGAGGAAACACACATACACAAAAGAGAGAGGGAGAGAAAGAAAGAAAGAAAGAGAGAGGGGAAAGGGGGGGGGAGAGAGAGAGAGAGATAGAAAGAGAAAGAGAGAAAGAGAGACAGAGAGAAAGAGACACACAGTGAGAAAGAGAGAGAGATAAAGAGAGACAGGGCAAAAGAGAGAGAGGAGAGACAGAGAGAGAAAGAGAGGGACAGATAGATAGATAGATAGATAGATAGATAGATAGATAGATAGATAGATAGATAGAAAGAAAGAAAGAAAGAAAGAAAGAAAGAAAGAAAGATAAGATTTTGCTTTTAGTTGCAAAGTTTTGTCCGACCCATCGCAACCCCATGGACAGCGTTCCTTCAGGTCTTCCTGTTCTCTACCATCCTCTGGAGTCCATTTAAGACCAAGCCTACTGCTTCAGTGACACCATCCAGCCACCTCATTCTCTGTCGTTCCATTCTTTTGCCCTCAATCTTACCCAGCATTAGGTTCTTCTCCAGTGAGTCCTTCCTTCTCATTAGGTGGCCAAAGTATTTGAGTACTTTGGCAGGGTGGTGTCTCTGCTTTTTAGTATGCTGTTTAGATTTGCTAAGCTTTCCTCCACAAGACCAAGCATCTTTTAATTTCTTGTCTGCAGTCCCCATCTGCGATGATCTTGGAGCCCAGGAAAATAAAATCTGTTACTACCTCCATTTCTTTCCCATCTATTTGTTAGGAATTGAGAGGGCCGGATGATAGACAGAGAGAGATACCTGTTTCCCACTGAAAAGAAAACACCAGGAGTCACAAAACCTGGGTAGGCATGGCAGGGGGGGCGGGTTTCATGTGACTGGGTGGGAGTGATGTTGAGTTGGCCACGCCCACCCAGGTTTTGTGGCTCCCACTGTTTTCTTTTCTGTGGGAAACGGGTCCAAATGGCTCTTTGAGTGTTTAAAGAAACGCAAGTCTGCAGAAAAGCTATCCATATTAACCAAGTGCTCCACTACCAAAGAAACAACCCAACCTAACATAAGAGAAACTGTGTAAGAACTTTATTTAGGTGAGCCCAAACACACTGCAGCAACCTGGAACAGCAGAAAAAGAGCATCTATTCCAACAAAATGGATATGTACACAACTTTATCAAAAAGTCCCTGAACACTCAACCCAATACAGCACAACCAACGTCTATGGAGATTGTCCCCAAAAGGTGCTTTTTCAAGAGGCAACTGGACTTTCTTGTTTTTCTCTAAAGCTGTTTCGCTTCTCATCCAAGAAGCTTCTTCAGCTCTATACAAGCTTCTTGGATGAGAAGCGAAACAGCTTCAAAGGAAAACAAGAAAGTCCAGATGCCCATTTGAAAAAGCACCTTTGGAGCACAACCAACACAAACTCTAAAAAGAATTACACTGCCATACATCAAGAATATCTCGGAAACCACCAACAGACTACAACCACACGGAATTAGCATAGCACACAAGCCAACTAGAACCCTTCACAACATCCTAAGCAGTCCACAAGACCTAACAACCCCAGAAGAAAAAAAAGGAGTCATCTCCAATAGGGGTCCCCAACCCCCAGTTCATGGCATGCCAGAAACTAGGCCACGCAAACTAGCGAAGCGTCATCCACGGGATGAAAGCAGCCCGTCCCCTTTGCTCAAAATGTGTCTCCACGGAACAGGTTCCTGGCGCCCAAAAGGTTGAGGGGGCATTGATCTACAACATACAATGTAAAGACTGCAACAACCACTAGTAGGACGAACAGGCAGAAAACTGGCAGAACTAGCAGTCAGAAGACATGATGAAAATTCTTTTATTTCACAACATACAGACAGATTTAACCTTCATTTCAATTGGGAAAATGTGACCATCCTAGACCAAGCCAAGTCCAAAAAATGCCAGGGAATTTATAGAAGCCTGGGACTCTGACCGATCAGCCATCAATAGACACATGGACATTAACAACATCTCTAAACTGTGCAAAAGGGACTCTCCCCCAGCCCAAAAAGGACCCCAAGCAGCATTCCACCGGCAGTCAGCACCCAGATCAGCATAGATAACTCCAAGGTTAATATCAAATCAAAAATCAAGAAACTACCAAGAAGCCAACAGCAAACAGCCCAACCAAAGACTCTTTAAAGCCACCCCCCCCATCCACAGGAAAGACACCAGACTATAAACTGACAGCAAACCCTTCTCCCTTCTAACACTGACCATGTTCCCTAGTTGGGCCATGAAACGTCTGCAAGAAAAGAAGCCAGTCAGAGAGCACCCAGGAGCCCTCATGCCAGCTCTGCGCTCCAAATAGTCTCCTTTATTAGTACTTTACATTCCCTGCTGACGGGGCCGCCTTACCTCGGCTTCCAAGCTCTTCGTGCCGAAGAGGGGCAATCTCCGAAAACGGCCAGTAGTGGAGCCGCCTTCGAGGCTTTTCTTCAACAGGCCGCGCGGGTTCCCGAAAGCGAGTCATTGCCCCCCCCCCGGCCTTCCCTGCCCAGCCCTCGGAGCTTTCTTTCCCGCTTGGAAGGCCGCCTTGCGCCTCCCCCGCCCCATAGAGCCCGGGGCGAGAGTCTCCCGCAGGACCCGCTGCCCCCCTCGCGCGAGAAACTCACATCTTCTCGGGCTGTGGCTCCGCTGCGACTCTGCGGGGAGGAGAGCAAAGAGAGCGTCACGCCGGGCCTCCCCCGCGTCGCCCCGCCGCCCCCTCGCCCGCCGCCCCCCGCGGGGCTCACCGTGGGACGAGGCGACGATCTTCTTGCGCTCCTCCACCGTCGCCAGGCGCCTCCAGAGCGACGGGTAGCGCTTGTAGAGGGAGCCGCGGAACATCCGCAGGTAGTTGCCCACCTGCAGGGCGACACAAGGGGCACCGCCGGCAGGTCAGGGGGGAGCGGGGGGGGGCCGAGCCAGGGCCTGCGGACGGGGAGGGGGGGGAGGGCGCCGGCGGCGGAAGAACTGCTCGCCCGGGCACTGGCCCGGCCTGCCACCCACCTCGGAGCCGATCATGTAGAAGTCGCCGTCCTCCTCCAGCTGGAACTTGACGGGCTTCTGCCCGAAGGTCTTGCTCAGCGCCATCATCATCATGGCTGGACGCGGCCTCGCGCACGACGCCAACGCGCACGCGCAGCCCCTCGGGACCCGGATGCGGCGGTCGCCGTGGAGACCGGGCCGGCCGCTGGGGGTGGGGCCCGCTGAGGCGCTCGGAGGCCGAGAGACCCCCACGGGCCGCGGAGCTTCCTCGGAGGCGCCTTCCTCGGGCGTCGCTGCGCGGTGGGCGGCGCGAGAGGCGCGTGGATGCCCTTCCGGGTTGGGCCGAGCCAGGAAGGGCTCGCGGAAGGATTTGGGTTCCTCAAGAGAAACAGACCCGGCAGAAGACGAGGGGCGCGAAGAATCCCCTCTAGGGAAGCGCCAAAAGCGAGGATGGTGGTAAAGGAGGAAGAAACGGCATCGCCTCGGCGTCTGCTGCAGGGCACCCACCGACGCAGAGGAAACAGACGAACCGCGTGGTAGTCCGTGAGCTGAGACGTGCAGAAAGCACCACACAGTAGTAATGGGGGACCGTAACTGCCCTGGCATCAACTGGGGGACAAACTCTGCAATAAATGCAAGCTCGAATAGGTTCCTGATGAGCCAAGCTGTCGGGTCTGCCTCCGTTCAAATCCTAAGAAAGAAAAGCCCCGAGTCCGTGGAGTTAGAGAAAAGGGGCTTTTACTAAGAATGAACTGATATCAGCAAAAGATCTGGGGGGGAAATCCGCATGAAAGTTACACATTGAAAGTCACCCCAAATCCCTCCCCTCCCCACCCACCCCGCTCCAGCCCAGAAAGACCAATGGGTGTCCAATATGATGTTATGAGAAAACCTCTGCAGAGGTGTTGTGCGCCTCCAGGGGCCCAGGACGGTTGGCCTTGGAAAAATCCAAACAACTCCGCTCAGTTTATTTATTTATTTATTTATTTATTTATTTATTCATATTTATATACCGCCCTATCTCCCTAAGGACTCAGGGCGGTTCACAGGCAAAATAAAAATACATATAGGATACAAAATAAAACATCTGATTAAAAAACTTATTCAACATAGCCCAATAGTTAAAAATAACAATATACACAATAAAACCCAGTTAAAACCCATATAAATTTAAAACCTAGTCCAGTCCTGCGCAGATGAATAAATATGTTTTAAGCTCGCGGCAGAAGGTTCGGAGGTCCGGAAGTTGACGAAGTCCTGGGGGGAGTTCGTTCCAGAGGGTGGGTGCCCCCACAGAGAAGGCCCTTCCCCTGGGTGTCGCCAGACGACACTGTCTGGCTGACGGCACCCTGAGGAGTCCCTCTCTGTGAGAGCACACGGTTCGGTGAGAGGTATTCAGTAGCAGCAGGCGGTCCCGTAGGTAGCCCGGCCCTATGCCATGGAGCGCTTTGAAGATCGTTACCAAAACCTTGAAGCGCACCCGGAAGGCCACAGGCAGCCAGTGCAGTCTGCGCAGGAGAGGTGTTACATGGGCACCCCAAGGGGCTCCTTCTATCACCCGCGCAACCGCATTCTGGACTAACTGAAGCCTCCGGGTGCCCCTCAAGGGGAGCCCCATGTAGAGAGCATTGCAGTAATCCAGACGAGACGTCACGAGGGCGTGAGTGACCGTGCATAGGGCATCACGGTCTAGAAAGGGGCGCAACTGGCGAACCAGGCGAACCTGGTAAAAAGCTCTCCTGGAGACGGCCGCCAAATGATCTTCGAAAGACAGCCGTTCATCCAGGAGAACGCCCAAGTTGCGCACCCTCTCCACCGGGGCCAGTGACTCGCCTCCAACAGTCAGCCGCGGACTCAGCTGACTGTACCGGGATGCCGGCATCCACAGCCACTCTGTCTTGGAGGGATTGAGCTTGAGCCTGTTTCTCCCCATCCAGACCCGTACGGCTTCCAGACACCGGGACAGCACCTCGATAGCTTCGTTGGGGTGGCCCGGTGTGGAAAAGTACAGCTGAGTATCATCAGCGTACAGCTGGTACCTCACACCGAAGCCACTGATGATCTCACCCAGCGGCTTCATATAGATGTTGAACAGAAGGGGCGAGAGAATCGACCCCTGCGGCACACCAACTCACTTCCCCATCCCAAATGCTGAAAACCCCCCTCTCTTTTTTTATGGCAGCCAAGGGCAAACCACTCTGGAAATACAGCTGACATTCTCCCTCCCTTTGACAGAGGCATTAGCCCTGTAAAAGAATAAAAGCCATAATACAAACCTAAATAAGGGGCCAAAAAATGAAATAAGTCAATTAAGGAACACTCCATTAGCCCAGGTTTATCAGGATATTTCTTGTGAAACACCTGAAGGAGTTTAGAGACCCAAGCATTCAGCCATTCTGATTGCGAAGGAGAGAAATACTTCCAGGCCACTAAGCATTGTATTTTCCCTTTATGGTTTCCAGAGTCTAAAATTTCCTTGACTTCAAAATGCTGTTCCCCCTCTATAACAGGGGTGTCAAACTTTATTACATTGAGGGCCACATCAGGGTTGTGTTTAACCTCGGAGTGTGTGTGTGTGGAGGCATGGTGGGCATTTGACACATGTTCAAGATGCACCCCACTGTGCTGGTGGGGTAAGAGACTTAAAGCCATAAAACCAATAATTAAATCAGTGAAAACCTGGACGGAGGAATCAGAATTAAAGCTACAGGCATGTTTTGACTGCACTGATTGGAATATTTTTAAAGATACCTCTGCAGACCTGGATGAACTCACAGATACTGTAACATCATATGTCAGCTTCTGTGAAGACCTATGTGTACCTACAAGGAACTTGCGAATACACAGTAATAACAAACCTTGGTTTACACCTAAACTTAAGCAGCTACGACATTCCAAAGAGGAAGCCTACAGAAAAGGTGATAAAATGCTGTACAATCAGGCCAGAAATGCACTAACAAGGGAGATAAGAGCAGCAAAAAGAAGCTACTCTGAAAAGCTAAAGAATCAATTTTCAGCAAATGAACCAGCAAACATGTGGAAAACTCTTAAAAATATCACGGCTATGGCAAACCTCCTTCCCAGGCTGAAGGTAATCAACAACTGGCAGATGACCTGAATGAGTTTTACTGCAGGTTTGAAAGGAAACTACAGCCACCTATCTCCACAACCCCCATCTCAGACACACCAACAACAGCCAAGCCTCCTACAACTGACCCCATTTCATTGGGTTCACAACCCCTAGTGATCACAGAAAAGGAAGTGCAGGACCTATTTCACAGACAAAAGCCAGGAAAAGCGCCAGGCCCAGACAAGATAACTCCTTCTTGCTTAAAAGTCTGTGCTGACCAATTGGCCCCATCTTCACCCATATTTTCAATAAATCACTAGAGATGTGCTATGTTCCTTCTTGCTTCAAACGCTCTACCATCATCCCAGTGCCGAAGAAGCCCACCATCAAGGAACTGAATGACTACAGACCAGTTGCTCTAACATCTGTAGTCATGAAAACCTTTGAAAGGCTAGTGCTTTCCTACCTGAAAACCATCACGAATCCGCTTTTAGACCCCTTGCAATTTGCATACCGAGCAAATAGATCAACAGATGATGCTGTTAATATGGCTCTGCACTACATCCTACAACATCTTGAGTCTCCAAAGACCTATGCAAGGGTCCTTTTGTAGACTTTAGTTCAGCATTCAATACCATCATTCCAGACATTCTTCTAACTAAGCTAAACCAGCTACAGGTACCGGAACAGACTTGTAAGTGGATCACAAGCTTCCTAACAAACAGGAAGCAGCAGGTGAAGCTAAGCAAGATCACATCAAATACCTGTACAATTAGCACAGGGGCCCCCAAGGCTGTGTGCTCTCCCCACTTCTCTTCTCTCTGTATACCAATGACTGCATCTCCAATGATCCATTTGTTAAGCTACTGAAGTTCGCAGATGACACAACAGTGATTGGTCTCATTCGAGACAATGACGAATCCGCATATAGACGAGAGGTCGAACGACTAGCCTTGTGGTGCAACCAAAACAATCTGGAACTGAACACACTCAAAACCGTAGAAATGGTGGTAGACTTTAGGAAAAACCCTTCCATACTTCCACCTCTCACAATACTTGACAACACAGTATCAACAGTAGAAACCTTCAAATTTCTGGGTTCTATCATATCGCAAGATCTCAAATGGACAGCTAACATCAAAACATCATTAAAAAGGACAACAAAGAATGTTCTTTCTGCGCCAACTCAGTAAGCTCAAACTGCCCAAGGAGCTGCTGATCCAATTCTACAGAGGAATTATTGAGTCTGTCATTTGCACCTCTATAACTGTCTGGTCCGGTTCTGCAACCCAACAAGAAAAACACAGACTTCAGAGGATAATTAGAACTGCAGAAAAATAATTGCTACCAACTTGCCTTCCATTGAGGACCTGTATACTGCACGAATCAAGAAGAGGGCCGTGAAAATATTTGCAGATCCCTCGCATCCTGGACATAAACTGTTTCAACTCCTACCCTCAAACGACGCTATAGAGCACTGCACACCAGAACAACTAGACACAAGAACAGTTTTTCCGAAGGCCATCACTCTGCTAAACAAATAATTCCCTCAACACTGTCAGACTATTTACTGAATCTGCACTACTATTAATCGTTTCATAGTTCCCATCACCAATCTCTTTCCACTTATGACTGTATGACTATAACTTGTTGCTGGCAATCCTTATGATTTATATTGATATATTGATCATCAATTGTGTTGTAAATGTTGTACCTTGATGAACGTATCTTTTCTTTTATGTACACTGAGAGCATATGCACCAAGACAAATTCCTTGTGTGTCCAATCACACTTGGCCAATAAAATTCTATTCTATTCTATTCTATTCTATTCCGTTTTTAGAAGAGACTAACTTGGGGGAGGGAAACAAGAGTTGAATGGCAGATTAATTCTTTTTTATAAAGAAATTTTGTTCCTTCTTTTTTTTATTTAAAAGAGAAAGCTTCCTTTTTCTTTTTGGAACGCCTCTTCATTGGATTTAATGGACAAAACTGTTTTGAATCATTTTTAGCTTTTGGATCTCCTTTAAAAAAGAGGAAATTTTCTGTGCTTCCTTTGGGGGATTTTTTTGGATTTCTCTGTTATTTTTTACTTTTTATTCAATATTAATTAGTATTATTTGGCAATATAAAATTTTTTGTTTAGGCCGGGAAGCAAGGGAAGGCTTAACAACACTGCCACCTAGTGGACTTTGACATTTTCATCTTTATTTCTAGTTTCTCTTCCTGTTCAATGGTGAAATCTCCCTGATGCAAGAAAGTTACTATAAGCCTGAGACTCTATGTTTATACATCGTTGCTTTTGAGATAGAGGGTGAGAGCATCGAAGAAACCTTGTACTCTTGTTTATTCAGGGGCTCTAACGGATACTATCAATTGAAAGAGCCTGGAAGGAAAAGGGAGAATTCTTTTCTTTTTTCTTGTTATGAAAAACTTTGCTGCAACTCTGGAAAGAGAGCAGCAAATAATTATTTTTATTTTTTTAAATTTTCTTAAGAAAAGAAAAAGGAAATTTATATTTTGCTTCTTTTTTGTTGTTGTTGTTGCTCCTTGCTTCCTATTTGGGGACCATTATTTTTTTTATTTTTTCTTTATCTTTTTTTTTGACACCTCTGCTTATTTTTTGATACTTTTGCTCATCTTTAATTTTTTCCTCTTACGTTGGATTTTTTTTTTCTGGAACAATTGGATTAAGACACACAAGAGTCTGAAGAAATTTTTTGTTTACTATATTTAAGTTTTATTTCCTTCTCCTTCATATGAGTAGAAAAGGAACACCATATGGATAGGCCATGTCAATGCTTTCTTCCTCACCAGTAGGAGCTCAAAAGTGGTGCTTCAACAAGAAAAAGATAGAGACAAAGATAAAAACCAAGAGATTTCTTTACAGATTATTTGGCAGGGAATTCAGAAGCTGCAGAAGAGGCTGAACAAAACAAGAAAAGAACAGAGAAAATGGATGAAAAAGTGGAAGACATACAAAAAATGATGAGAAAATATGAGGAGAGACTTCAAAGGGTTGAGGAAAGAGAAGAGCAAAGAGATAAAAAAAGTTAGAAATATTGATAGTAGATTGGAGGAGGTTGAAAAAGACAAAAGCGCATTAGTGGGATGGGAGATGGATAGAGCAGAATTTTTTCTTAGATTCCAGAATATTGAGGAAGAGAAGGGAGAAAAAAGGCAGATAAAATGGTGGATATTTTGGCTGAGGTCTTAGAAATTAGTAAAGAGAAGATGATTGATGGCATTGACGAGATTTTTAGGGTTCACACGAGATATGCAACAAGAATATCTTAAGAAGATGTTGGATAACCATCTGTCTGAGTTGATGTAGGGTTTCTTGCCTGGGCAGGGGGTTGGACTAGAAGGCCTCCAAGGTCCCTTCAACTCTGTTATTATTATTATTAAATAATCTCCCAAGAGAAGTACACATAAGATTCACTAAAAAATTAATAAAAGCACAAATACTCCAAATTGTGAGAGATAAAACATTGAAGTATAAAGATAAAGAAATTACAGTATTGAAGCAAGATCTCAAATGGACAGCTAACATCAAAACATCATTAAAAAGGACAACAAAGAATGTTCTTTCTGCGCCAACTCAGTAAGCTCAAACTGCCCAAGGAGCTGCTGATCCAATTCTACAGAGGAATTATTGAGTCTGTCATTTGCACCTCTATAACTGTCTGGTTCGGTTCTGCAACCCAACAAGAAAAACACAGACTTCAGAGGATAATTAGAACTGCAGAAAAAATAATTGCTACCAACTTGCCTTCCATTGAGGACCTGTATACTGCACGAATCAAGAAGAGGGCCGTGAAAATATTTGCAGATTCCTCGCATCCTGGACATAAACTGTTTCAACTCCTACCCTCAAAACGACGCTATAGAGCACTGCACACCAGAACAACTAGACACAAGAACAGCTTTTTCCCGAAGGCCATCACTCTGCTAAACAAATAATTCCCTCAACACTGTCAGACTATTTACTGAATCTGCACTACTATTAATCGTTTCATAGTTCCCATCACCAATCTCTTTCCACTTATGACTGTATGACTATAACTTGTTGCTGGCAATCCTTATGATTTATATTGATATATTGATCATCAATTGTGTTGTAAATGTTGTACCTTGATGAACGTATCTTTTCTTTTATGTACACTGAGAGCATATGCACCAAGACAAATTCCTTGTGTGTCCAATCACACTTGGCCAATAAAATTCTATTCTATTCTATTCTATTCTATTCCGTTTTTAGAAGAGACTAACTTGGGGGAGGGAAACAAGAGTTGAATGGCAGATTAATTCTTTTTATAAAGAAATTTTTGTTCCTTCTTTTTATTTAAAGAAAGCTTCCTTTTCTTTTGGAACGCTCTTCATTGGATTTAATGGACAAAACTGTTTTGAATCATTTTAGCCTTTGGATCTCCTTTAAAGAGGAAATTTTCTGTGCTTCCTTTGGGGATTTTTGATTTCTCTGTTATTTTTACTTTTTATTCAATATTAATTAGTATTATTTGGCAATATAAAATTTTTGTTTAGGCCTGGAAGCAAGGAAGGCTTAACAACACTGCCACCTAGTGGACTTTGACATTTTCATCTTTATTTCTAGTTTCTCTTCCTGTTCAATGGTGAAATCTCCCTGATGCAAGAAAGTTACTATAAGCCTGAGACTCTATGTTTATACATCGTTGCTTTTGAGATAGAGGGTGAGAGCATCGAAGAAACCTTGTACTCTTGTTTATTCAGGGGCTCTAACGGATACTATCAATTGAAAGAGCCTGGAAGGAAAAGGGAGAATTCTTTTCTTTTTTCTTGTTATGAAAAACTTTGCTGCAACTCTGGAAAGAGAGCAGCAAATAATTATTTTTATTTTTTTAAATTTTCTTAAGAAAAGAAAAAGGAAATTTATATTTTGCTTCTTTTTTGTTGTTGTTGTTGCTCCTTGCTTCCTATTTGGGGACCATTATTTTTTTTATTTTTTCTTTATCTTTTTTTTTGACACCTCTGCTTATTTTTTGATACTTTTGCTCATCTTTAATTTTTTCCTCTTACGTTGGATTTTTTTTTTCTGGAACAATTGGATTAAGACACACAAGAGTCTGAAGAAATTTTTTGTTTACTATATTTAAGTTTTATTTCCTTCTCCTTCATATGAGTAGAAAAGGAACACCATATGGATAGGCCATGTCAATGCTTTCTTCCTCACCAGTAGGAGCTCAAAAGTGGTGCTTCAACAAGAAAAAGATAGAGACAAAGATAAAAACCAAGAGATTTCTTTACAGATTATTTGGCAGGGAATTCAGAAGCTGCAGAAGAGGCTGAACAAAACAAGAAAAGAACAGAGAAAATGGATGAAAAAGTGGAAGACATACAAAAAATGATGAGAAAATATGAGGAGAGACTTCAAAGGGTTGAGGAAAGAGAAGAGCAAAGAGATAAAAAAAGTTAGAAATATTGATAGTAGATTGGAGGAGGTTGAAAAAGACAAAAGCGCATTAGTGGGATGGGAGATGGATAGAGCAGAATTTTTTCTTAGATTCCAGAATATTGAGGAAGAGAAGGGAGAAAAAAGGCAGATAAAATGGTGGATATTTTGGCTGAGGTCTTAGAAATTAGTAAAGAGAAGATGATTGATGGCATTGACGAGATTTTTAGGGTTCACACGAGATATGCAACAAGAATATCTTAAGAAGATGTTGGATAACCATCTGTCTGAGTTGATGTAGGGTTTCTTGCCTGGGCAGGGGGTTGGACTAGAAGGCCTCCAAGGTCCCTTCAACTCTGTTATTATTATTATTAAATAATCTCCCAAGAGAAGTACACATAAGATTCACTAAAAAATTAATAAAAGCACAAATACTCCAAATTGTGAGAGATAAAACATTGAAGTATAAAGATAAAGAAATTACAGTATTGAAGCAAGTTCCAAGAAGAGTGAGAGAGATAAGAAGAGAATATCATTTTTGACCAAAATTTTATTACAGAAAGGCATCAACTATAAATGGCTGGTTCCAAAGGGTCTGATGTTTACCTGGCAACAGCAAAAATATAGAATAGATTCATTTAGACAAAGCCAAAGATCTTTATGTGGAATGTTTTAAAGAAAAGGATATTGACACAAGTGGAGAAATTACATTGGTTGAACTTCAGGAGTCTGAGCTATTGGCGATGATTGGAAAAGAAGAAGGCGCTGTGGGGGGGAGGTAGAAGCTAAGCCACGACGTGGACCAAGATTGACAAGAGCGATAAATCCTAACTCTAAAGTGTGAGAATGGAAGAGAGAAAATGGATAACAATAAATGTTAATGGACTAAATTCGGCTATCAAGAGAAGGAAAATATTTCACAAATTAGAGAATTTTTTTTTTATTATTTGAATTTATATCCTGCCCTTCTCCGAAGACTCAGGGCGGCTTACATTGTGTAAGGCAATAGTCTCATCCATTTGTATATTATATACAAAGTCAACTTGTATTGCCCCCCCCAACAATCTGGGTCCTCATTTTACCTACCTTATAAAGGATGGAAGGCTGAGTCAACCTTGGGCCTGGTGGAACTCGAGCCTGCAGTAATTGTAATTGCAGGCAGCTGTATGTTAATAACAGACTGCATTAGCCTGTTGAGCCACTTCCCAGCCCTATATCCAAATTGAAATTGGATATAATTTATTTGCAGGAAGTTAATATTAAAAAACAACACGAACAATTATTAATTAGACCAAAATTGGGAAGAGTATTTACCTCACTGCCACAATGCAAGAAAAGAGGTATAGCTTTATATATTAGAGATATAATTAAGGCAAGGCAAATTTATTCGGATGAGAATAGCAGGATCTTGATACTGGAAATAACAGAGAACAATATGAAAATACTTTTAGTAGGGTTATATGCTCCTAATGACAACCAAGAAGAGTTCTACAGGAAACTACATTTAAAAATAGTTGAATTGGAATATGAGAATATTTGTGTACTGGATGATTTCAGTGGTGTAATTAATGCCAAACTGGATTATAGAACACAAAAAAAACAACTAAGTAAAACAGAAAGACTCTTCCGAAATCCTTTTTTAAAATGATAGAGGAAATGAATTTAAAAGATGCATGGAGAGAAAGAAATCAGGAAAATTTAGTTAGTTAGTTAGTTCATCTGGTAGTGATGACTCGGGTTTGGTATGGCTTCAAGTTATAGCTGGAGCTGCTAATTGTTGAATGGGAAGTATTGGGCGAACCACCTCGGAGCGTGTACCATTGTATTGGGGCAAACGTGAAAGAGCATCTGCCAAAAAGTTTTTCCCTCCAGGAATGTAATGTAAGGAGAAATTAAAGCGGTTAAAATATTGAGCCCAACGGGCTTGTTTAGGCGAAAGTTTTCTAGGAGTTTTTAGCGCTTCTAAATTCTTGTGATCAGTCCAAACTTCAAAAGGATGATTAGAACCCTCTAAGAATTGTCTCCATGTGCGAAGAGCCCAGTGGACTGCAAATGCTTCCTTTTCCCAAATAGCCCAACGTCTTTCAGTTTGAGTTAATTTTCGAGAAGTGAAAGCACAGGGCTGTAGTTTACCATCGGAATTGTTTTGAAGTAAAACGGCTCCGACTGCTACATCACTAGCATCAGCTTGTATCACAAAAGGAACATCCATGTCGGGGTGTTTTAAAATAGGTTCAGCGGCAAACAGTCGTTTTAATTTCTCAAACGCTGCTTGACATTCCATTGTCCATTCGAGAGGTAATGATGGTTTGGGTTTTGTATCTCCTTTAGTTTTTAAGAGGTTGGTGATTGGCAAAGCAATTTGAGCAAAGGAGGGGATGAATTGACGATAAAAGTTTGCAAATCCCAAGAAACTTTGCAATTGTTTGCGTGTGCGTGGGGGGGCCCATTCCAAGACAGCTTTCACTTTCTCTGGGTCCATTTCTAGTCCATCCATGATATCACGGTACCCTAAGTAGTCTATTTTAGTTTGATGGAAATCACATTTGGATAGTTTGCAGTAAAGTTCTGCAGATAATAACTTTTTAAGAACTGCTCTTACTAGTTTAATATTGTCGTGTCCCACTCCTCCGCTGACGGCCGGGTCAGGGAAATCCGAATCAGGTGTGCCTCTGCAGCTCTGCCAAAGTCCTAGCAAAGTCCTCAGGGCAGGCAGGAGACCAGAAAGTAACTTCAGCAAGATATGTTTAGACTTTGCCTGACTCAGAGAATGCCAGAAAGCAGATCCTTTATATAGGCCATGGGGTGTGGCTCCATGACTCAGCACTTATCCAGGCCTGCCCCTCCCTTCCTTCTGCCTCCGCCTATCAAGTCTTCTGACGCGAGGGTCACTCCAGTTGGCAGCTGTTGGTAATTGACCTCCCTCAGGCTCACATGCTGTGGAGGAGGGGGAGGGGTCTAGTTGCTCCGTTTGCCTGGGCATGGAGCCAGAGCTGGGGGCTGGAGGTATTTCTTCTTCTTCAGCCTGTCTGGGCATGGAGCCAGGGCTGGGGGCTGGAGGTATTTCTTCTTCTTCAGCCTGTCTGGGCATGGAGCCAGGGCTGGGGCCGGGAGGCATACTAGAACATTCCTCCGTGTTCGGAAGCAGATAAGAAGACCCCAGCTGAGGTGAGATTGGACGAGACACAACAAATATGTTCTTCCATTGTTTCTGTATAGATAAGTATATCGTCAAGGTAGACAAGAACTCCTTTAAACAAATGTTGATGGAGTATTTCATTTATTAGTTGCATGAAAACTGCGGGCGCCCCCTGCAGTCCAAACGGCAAAACTCGAAACTGGAAATACCCTAGGGGGCAATTGAAAGCGGTTTTCCATTCATCCCCCTCCTTTATACGAACTCTGTAGTAAGCCTCTCGTAGGTCTAATTTGGTGAAAAACTTCCTTTCGCTAGATGTGCTAACATATCTTTCATGAGCGGCATGGGGTATACGTTTTCGGTGCACACTGCGTTAAGGTTTCTATAGTCAACTATAAGACGAAAAGAGCCATCTTTCTTTTCTCGGAACATCACTGGTGCGGCCACACAAGGCCTAGCCGGTTGGATAAACCCCCACTCTAAGTTTTTGTCTATGAATTTACGTAACTCCCCCAATTCCTTTTGGGTCATGGGGTAAGCTTTTGGTTTTGGAAGCTTTACCCCTGGAAGGATGTCTATTGCACAGTCAGTAGGCCTATGGGGAGGTAGAACATCTGATGCTTTCTCACTAAAGAGTTCTCGCAAGTCCCAGTATTCCTTAGGTATCCTCTCCTCCCCTTCTATCCGCTCGATCATTGCCCCCATTGTGTCTTGGAACATGGCCACAGTAGATCCCTCCTTGGGTTCTCTTTTCTCCCCCTTAATTGTCCTAGAGCGGAAACGTAAGACTCCCGTCCTCCAGTTAATATGGGGGTTCCACTTCCGTAGCCATGACAACCCTAGCAACAGGGGTTGGTCCATCCCTGGGGCTACTATGAAGTTTAGGATCTCTCGATGGTCTCCCATTATCATTTCTATGGGTTCTGTTACGAAATGGGCAGGTCCTCCCCCTGCCACAGAGCCATCCAACTGGGCAAAGGCTATGGGCCTACTTAGGGTTCTCAGTTTTAGTTCCATTTTCTCTACTAGTTTGGGACTGATCATGCACCTAGTACATCCAGAGTCTAGTAGCGCTAGCATTTCCCCCTTATTACCCGAAGAGGGTACATGCAGTTTGACTGGAATGTCCAAGGGACCCCGTGTCCAACTCACCAGAAGATCTTCATCGGACTCTGACGTGGTTTTACTGTCATCAGTTTCGGTCGACGCTTCACGCTCCTCCCTGATGGGTGTGGCCTTCTTGGCGTCGCCCTCTCCCACTTTTGCCGGCTTTCGCGCCTTAGCAGCTGGTTTCACTGGTTCCTTTTCACCACCAGAGGTCGTCCTTGGCACCAGCTTCACCCGACAGTCGGCGGCTCGGTGGCCTTCTTTTCCACATCTGTAGCATGCAGTCGAACGTTGTCTCCCACCCTCCGATGTAGGAGCGTCCTTCGAAGGGCCTCCAGTAGAATGGGCAGGGTACGGCCTTCCAGTGCGCTGTCTTCTGCCACGATCTTTCACTAGTTCGATTTCCATCTCTGCTGCCAGGGTGTACCAGCCGTACAACGTGGTTGGAGAGGCCCGTGCCCGGCACAGTTCATAGAGATCCCCATTCAGACCATCTTTGTAAATGTCCACAAGGGTCACCTCCGACCATCCTCTCATCAAGGGAACTAAATCACTGAACTCCTGGCTGTAATCAGCTACCGGTCTCCTCCCTTGCCTGATGGTTTTCATCCGGCCTTTGGCCTTCTGCTCTGCCAGGGGGTCCTCGAACCTCCTCCTCAGTGCAGTCATAAAATGCTCATAGTTTTGCAGTAAGGGGGAGTGGTTGGTATACAATGACACAAACCATGCAGCTGCTCTTCCTGTTAGGTTGTGGGTCACAGCTCTAACTTGTGCCGCCTGTGACCAATAATCTTCCCCCCAGTCTATCATGTGGTCATTCACTATCGCCAGGAACAGTCCTAGCTCCTTGGCATTCCCATCAAATTTCTCTGATATGGGGGGGATTTTTGGCTTTTTCCTTCCCCTGCACAGCCTCACTTGGTCAGCAGGTGGCATGCGCCCTCCATCCAATTCAGCTGCCTCTGGGAAGGGGTTTTCTGGCTCTGAGCCTTCCGAAATCTCTACGCCCTGGGAAACTCCTCCATTGGGCCCCTTGGTAATTTCTTCCTCCTCTTCTCCCTCCCACCTGGAGGACTGAATAGGGGATTCATACCTTTGGCGAGCAGCTTGCCTTACTTTCACTTCATGAAATAGACGCAATGCCTCTTCAAACTGGAGGCTGTCTCTGATTTTCTGCTCCTCTATCCACTCGGAAAAACTGCGTGGTTTCCCCTTTCTCCTTGTAGTTACTCCAGAGGGAGTGGATGATTTTCTGCTCCTCTATCCACTCGAAAAACTGCGTGGTTTCCCCTTTCTCCTTGTAGTTACTCCAGAGGGAGGTTCCTTGAAGTCTGGTAGCCTCCTCTCTTCTTCCAACTGCAATTTCTCCAGCTCAGGGTTAAAACTGACAGAAGAAATACCTCCGGTCGCCTCCTCCAGTTCAGCAGCTGGCTTGCTTCCCATCAAATTTTTCCTGTCAACCCCCTCGGTATTTTGGTTAAAATCCTGGTTGGTCAACATGCTGTGAGATTCAACTTAATGTCAGGCTGCCTCTGATTATATCTAGGAAAGAATACACCTTGACTTCATTTGCAAATAAAGAAAAGTACTTTTACTAGTTACATCTGTATAGCAGCAGTTCTAAGTTGAATCTGAGACAAAATATGGCTAACAATCTGTATCACCCTATTCCTCCCTCCTCTTTCCCAAAAGGTCATCAGGTCTGGTCGAATGCCAGCTCCTTCCCGGAGTCCCGTGGTAATCTTCTTCCGCAGGTCTCTGGTTGTCAATCATATCAGGAATGTACTGTCCGTTAGAGTTCGCGCTCAAACATTCCTGTTGAATTCAAAACATTAATCTCCCCTCCCACCTTAATTATGTCAGACCGACACGCTTAAAGGGCCCTCTCTACTTAACTTGAATCCATTAGTTATTTACATTAGAAATACAATCCCATGCTATTTAACAACTGAATATAAGGAGTACAAAGAGATACGAAGTTTGGAGTGGAGGCTGACAAGACAATATACTTTTTATTCAAATAGACACTTATCCTGCTCTAGAATAGATACGATATGGATGATGACGGAATTGACCTTCAATATAGAAAAAAATTGATATAGAAGCCAATACCTGGGTTGATCATAACCCCATAATAATTTTATTTATTTATTTATTTATTTGATTTTTATACCGCCCTTCTCCCGAAGGACTCAGGGCGGTGTACAGGCAAAAATAAAACAGATAGTACAATATACAATTTAAAATGCAATTAAAAAACTTATTTTAAAATTGGCCTGAAAAGTATACAATGAACTAAAAACCCCATTTAAAATTAGTTTATAAAATTTAAAATTTAATAAAATTCAATTTAAGCCAGCCCCGCGCGAATAAAAAGATGTGTCTTCAGTTCGCGACGGAATGTCCGAAGGTCAGGTATTTGGCGTAAACCCAGGGAAGTTCTGTCCAGAGTGGGAGCCCCACAGAGAAGGACCTTCCTGGGGCCGCCAGCCGACATTGCTTGGCGGACGGCACCTGAGAAGTCCCTCTCTGTGAGAGCGCACGGGTCGGTGGGAGGCAGGTGGTAACAGCAGGCGGTCCCGTAAGTACCCAGGCCCTAAGCCATGGAGCGCTTTAAAGGTAGTAACCAAAACCTTAAAGTGCACTCGAAGGCCACAGGTAGCCAGTGCAGTCTGCGCAGGAGGCGGTGTTATATGGGAGCTACGGAGCTCCTCTATCACCGCGCAGCTGCATTCTGACTAACTGAAGCCTCCGAGTGCACTTCAAGGAGCCCCATGTAGAGAGCATTACAATAATCCAAGCGAGAGGTAACGAGCGCATGAGTGACCGTGCACAAGCATCCCGATCAAGGAAGGCGAACTGCGAACCAGGCGAACCTGGTGGAAGGCCCCCCTGGAGACGGCCGTCAAATGATCTTCAAACGACAGCCGTTCATCCAGGAGGACACCTAAGTTGCGCACCCTATCCTTTGGGGCCAATAATTTGCCTCCAACAGTCAGCCGTGGCTGCAGCTGACTGAATCAGGGTGCCGGCATCCACAGCCACTCCGTCTTGGAGGGATTAAGCTTGAGCCTGTTTCTCCCCATCCAGACCCGTACGGCTTCCACGCATCGGGACAGCACTTCAACAGCTTAATTGGGGTGGCCTGGGTGGAAAAGTACAGCTGGGTGTCATCAGCGTACAGCTGGTATCTCACCCCAAAGCCACTGATGATCTCACCCAACGGCTTCATATAGATGTTGAACAGAAGCGAGAATCGACCCCTGCGGCACCCCACAAGTGAGGTCCCTCGCGCGACCTCTGCCCCTGTCAACACTGCTCTGCGACCGGTCAGAGAGATAGGAGGAGAACCACCGATACACGGTGCCTCCCACTCCCAATCCCCAACCGCGCAGAGCAAGATACCATGGTCGATGGTATCAAAAGCCGCTGAGAGGTCTAATAGGACCAGGGCAGAGGAATAACCCCTGTCCCTGGCCCTCCAGAGATCATCCACCAATGCGCACCAAAGCTGTCTCCGTTGTACCCGGTCGGAAGCCGGACTGAACGGGTCTAGATAGACGGCTTCATCCAGGTATTGGGTAGCTGTCGCACACAGCACTCTCTACAACCTTCGCAACAAAGAAGGTTGAGACTGGACGATAATTACCCAAAATAGCTGGGTCCAGGAGGGCTTCTTGAGGAGGGGTCTCACCACCACCTCTTTCAAGGCGGCAGGAAAACCCTTCCAACAAAGAAGCGTTGATAATCCCTGAGCCAGCCTCGTCACCTCCTGAGTGGCCAGTACCAACCAGGAAGGACACGGTCCAGTAAACATGTAGTGGCGTGAAGCCTTCCCAACAACCTGTCCACGCCTCGGGAGCCACAGGGTCAAACTCATCCCAAATGGACTCAACAAGACGTGTCTCCTCTCCTCGCCTGGATCATCCCAATTTCGGTCCAGACCATCCCGGAGCTGAGCGATTTTATCGTATAGATAACCACTAAACTCCTCGGCACGCCCTGCATCGGGTCATCCCGCACCTCCTGATGAAGGAGGAGCGGGTCACCAAACAGGGCGGCCGGGCGGTTATCTGCCGACGCAATGAGGGTGGAGGCATGAGCGCCGCCTCCTCATTGCCACTAGGTAGGTCCTAGAATAGGACCTAACTAGTGTCCGATCAGCTTCGAACGACTGGACCTCCAGGTGCTCTCTAGGCGTCTTCTCCGGCGTTTCATCTCCTCAGCCTCGGAGAACCAAGGGGCCAGACGAGATCTGCGCCGGGTCAGAGGTCGCAAAGGCACGACACGGTCCAAGGCCCCAGCCGCGGCCCGCTCCCAGGCCGCGACTAGTTCCTCAGTCGTGCCGTGGGCCAGATCCTCAGGGAATGGCCCAAGCTCCGTCAGGAACCTCTCAGGGTCCATCAGGCGCCTGGGACGGAACCACCCTATAGATTCCGTCTCCCTGCGATGGTGGATGGCGGTTCGGAAGTCTAGTCGAAGGAGAAAATGATCGGACCATGACATCGGTTCTGTTACTAAATCATCTAGTTCCAGATCATTTAACCACTGTCCAGAGATATAAATCAGGTCCAGTGGGCCTCCCCCCATGTGCGTGGGGCCATCATTTTCCCGAATCAGGTCCAAGGCCGTCATGGAAGCCTGGAACTCCCGAGCTGCAGTCGATAGCAAGCCAGCCGATGGCAAGTTAAAATCCCCCATGACTATAAGTCTGGGGGTCTCAACCGCCACAGAGGCAAGTACCTCCAACAGCTCGGGCAGGGCTGTGGTCACGCAGCAAGGAGCCAGGTACGCGATCAACAAGCCCAACTGATTCCTATGGCCCCACCTCACATAGAGGGATTCACAACCAGCAAACTGAGGAACAGTGGTCTCCCTCGGCTCTAGATCTTCCTTAATGACAACCGCCACCCCCCCACCCCTACCTTGGGCCCTCGGCTGATGAAATGCTTGGAAACCTGGAGGGCACAGCTCAACGAGGGGAACCCCCCCCTCCGGACCCAACCAGGTCTCCGTAATGCCCATAAGGTCTGCGGACTCCCCATGAATAAGATCGCAAATCAGGGGGGCTTTATTAGCCACGGACCGGGCATTACATAACATCAACCGAAGATCCAGGCTCTGAGGATCATGGCCGCCTGAGGAACGGGTAGGGACTGAGGGGCCGGAGCACGTGATCACCTTCAAACATCGAGCACGTGCTCCCAACACTCGATACGCCCCCCCCCGCCATATCTGCCTCTCCCACTTACCGTACCGATTGAACAGCCCTCTAGTCCTGGAACAGAACCCTCCCCCCCTGCCTTCAGACCAGATGTAATAATGTCGCGAACAAGCACAGGAGCTGGATCCTTCCCCGACAGGTTCTCTCCCCACCACAAATCCTCCTCCCAACCCTTAAAATCCTCTAAAACTCCCTTAAAAATCTGCTAAAACAACTAATTAAAACCCTAAGCCTCCTATTTTGCATGCCACCTCTCGGGCTCCAAAGCCCGTCCTCAAGGTGGGCCTCGATAATCTGAGGCCAAACCTGCGAGAGGGGCATCTCGCAGGGCAAGTAGGTCAGCCGCAGTAAATGTTCGCATCACAGAGAAGGTCCGGCAAAAGGCCCATCCTGGGCTGGTCAACATGATAGCAGATGACAAAGCAGATGGTAAAATGACCATGACCAGTCTATCCTGATGGGAAACAGTTAGTGGTAATCCTTGTGCGGTAGATGGCCAAACCGCTAACTCAGTCAATTCACCACCCCATACAAGCAACCAGGGAAGATGGAGAGGAAGCGATGATAAAGATGTTATTTAAAGATGTTAAATAATGGAGGGTATCCGCTGGGCCCGTGGGCCTTCCTCAAGGCACCACCAGATATCCGCCACGGGCAACACATTGGGCCACACCATCCGCGCCTCAAGCACCGGGGCAGGTTGCCGCCACCTCCCGCCTCCGCCCGGCCATCGCCGCCGGAAAAGCCCCATCGCCGCCGCAAGAAGGCCACCGCAATCCCCACCATCCAGGAAGGGACACCAGTCGCCAAGTCCCGCCAGCAGTCCCGGGGTTCCACCGGCGCCAACACCCAACGGAGAAAACCAGGCCGCCGCGCGCCGAGTTCAAAGAGGCCGACGGAGCCCGGGCGGCCCTCCAGATCTCCATTGGGCGCAGCCTCCGGGCCTCCCGCCGCCCCGGAGCCCCAGCTCCAAATCACCCATCTTCTAAATGCCTGAGTCTTCAAGGCAGGAGTCCATGGGGTCCGCGATATCAACGCCTCCCCCCCACCGCCGCCGCCGCCAAAACGCCGAAAAGGCTGGCGGCGGCTCGGCAGGCCTCGGCAGGCCGCCAGGATCACCGTCAAAGTGCCGCAACTCCGGGGCTCCTCCCAACGCCCCTCGGAGTCGCACAGCGCCAAGTCACCCTTTTTTCGGGTGACTGGGTTTTCATCCATCAGGGCAGGGGCCTAAGATGTTATTAAGGCCCCCCCCAGACCCGGACAGAGCCCGAAAAAGGCCTGTCGCCGCTCCCCCGATCAGCAGGGCGACGCCATCTTGACATGGAAAGGACAAAAGAGAAGATCTAGATGAACTTTAAATACAATGATTCTAAAAGATAAAGAATTTGTCCAAAAAATGGAGAAGGAGCTGGCTTTTTTCTTCAAGGAAAACAAGAAAGAGGATACATCCGTACAAGATCGATGGGATGCAATGAAGGCGTATGCAAGAGGCTGGATGATAGACTACGTACGGAAAAGAAATCTCAAGAAAAGGCAATCCCTTAAAGCATTAGAAAACAATTATAAAAAATTAGAACAAGACCTACAGAAATCTCCAGAGAAAAAAGGTATTAAAATGGAAATAGAACTAATTAAACACAAAATGGCGAAACAGAATTATTTTGAAAATGCTAATAAACCAGGTAGATGGTTAGCCTATAAACTGAAAAAAGAGAAAGAATCTCGGAAAATATTACAAGTAATCGATAATCAAGACCAGATTAAATATAGGAACGAGGAAAAGAAAAAAAATGTGCAAGATTTTTATAGAGACTTATATAAACAGGAGAACATTCAAGAGGGCAACATCAAACACTACTTACAGAAAGCTAATTTACCTCGGGTTTCTAAAGACATTCAATCCATGTTGGAAGGTAATATAACAATGATGGAATTAGTACAAGCACTTAAAAAACAAAAAAATGGAAAAGCACCATGCCCAGACGGATAGCCAGCTGAATATTATATGACATTTCAAGAGCAGGTGAGCCTTCCATTATTGGAGGTTATGAATGAAGTGATGTTGAAGAAAAAAATACCAGAGACTTGGACAGAGGCGTATATTACACTCATCCCGAAAGAAGACCCGGATTTACAACAAGTTAAAAACTATAGGCCGGGGTGAAATCTAAAAACTTTCCCTACCGGTTCTGTGGGCGTGGCTTAATTGGTGGGCATGGCTTGGTGGTCAGATAACTGGGTGGGCGTGGTCAATAACAATAAATAATAAAAATAATTAACAAAGTATAAAAAACAATAAGAGGTACCAAAAACCAACTTTCACACTTTACACACACACAACACAACACAACACAACTGACACACACACAATGTAAAAGCAGCTGCACTTCACACTTCACACAGCCACAAAAAGCTCAAAAACCAACTTTCACACTTTACACACACACCCCTGACATGCGCGCACACACACACACAAACACACAAAATGCCACATACAGCTTTCTGAGATTTTGTGTGTTTGTGTAGTTAGAGTGAAACACTACAGAAACACACCAAATCTCAGAAAGCTGCACGCGTCCAGAAATATTTTATTAGAAGAGTTCTTCACTCCTCCGAAAACAACAAAATACCTTATGCCACCAGACTTGAAATCCTGGAATTAGAAAACTTACAATTACGTCGACTTCGACATCACCTGTGTTTAACACACAAAATCATCTATTGCAATATCCTTCCTGTAAATGACTACTTCAACTTCAATCGTAATATTACAAGAGCAAAAAATAGATTCAAGCTTAATGTCAACCGCTTCAAACTTGATTGCAGAAAATATGACTTCTGCAACAGAGTTGTTACTGCTTGGAACTCATTACCTGACTCCATAGTCTCTACAAAAAATCCCAAAAACTTCAACCAAAAACTGTCTACTATTGACCTCACCCCATTCCTAAGAGGACTATAAGGGGCATGCATAAGAGCACAAAAGTGCCTACTGTTCCTGTCCTATTGTTCCCTTTATTATTTCTAATTAATATAGCTATGCATATCCTTTACATATATCTATATATATGTAATATGTAGGCCATACATATATATATGTAGGCCATAGGCTCACCTCTACAAAACCTAGCCAAATTTCTCGCCAAACAACTACAGCCCTATGCAGAATCCATCGCCTCACACGTAAAAAACTCATTCCAGTTCATAGAGATCATAAAGAAACAAAACTTACAGCCCAGCGACCTACTCGTGAGCTTTTTTTTTTTTTTTGTTTACATTTATACCCCGCCCTTCTCCAAAGACTCAGGGCGGCTTACAGTGTATAAGGCAATAGTCTCATTCTATTTGTATATATTTTTACAAAGTCAACTTATTGCCCCCCCAACAATCTGGGTCCTCATTTGATGTCATATCCCTCTTCACCCAAGTGCCAATCAAAGAAGCCTTGACAGCTATCCAAAACAAATATAACCCCCCCAAGCACATCCTAGATCTGACCAACCACTGCCTATCCAACACATACTTCATCTATAACGGACAAAAATACAAACAAATAGAAGGAGCACCCATGGGATCACCCCTTTCACCTGTCATTGCCAACCTCTACATGGAACACTTTGAAACCCAAGCACTAGAAAAATCTGATCACAAACCCAAACTCTGGCTCAGATACGTAGACGACACCTTCATAATCTGGCCACACGGGAAAGAAAAACTTGACAACTTCCTCACACACCTCAATAGCCTACACCCCAAAATACAGTTCACCATGGAAACAGAAGTTAACAACCAACTTCCCTTCCTAGATGTCTTAGTCTACAAGAAACCCAATGGCTCCCTAGGACACACCATCTACCAGAAGAAAACACACACAAACCGCTATCTGCATGCACTCTCACACCACCACCCAGCACAGATCAACTCCGTAGCCAAGACACTCATCTCTAGAACAAAAGCGCTAGCTGACGAACAACACCTAAAACCGAACTACACACTCTCACAAACATACTAACATCCAATGGATTCCAGAGAAATAAGATTACCAAACTAATCCAAAAGAACCCCACTAAAATCCAAGACAGAGAACAAGAAACGGCACAGCCCTCCTCCCATATATAAAAGGCACCACAGACAGAATCAGCAAGATCCTCCACAAACATAACATCAAGACAGCATTCTGCACAAACCAAAAATATCCACCATCCTAAGAAACCCCAAAGACAAAATTGAGTTAGAAAATCAAGGAGTATATGAAATCCCATGCATACCTTGCCCCACCACATACATCAGACAAACCAACAGAAGAATAAGTGCACGCATTGAAGAACACAAGAACTCAGTCAAAAAAGAGGAACCAACTTCTTCCCTGGTCCAACACTTTAAAGCCACAGGACACGATATTGACTTTAAAAAGACCAGAACTATCGCCAAAACTGAACACTTTAACAACAGAATAATCAGAGAAGCCATCGAGATAGAAAAACGCCCACACAGCATGAACAAATGAGATGATACTTCCCGCCTACCAGCCATTTGGAAACCCGCCCTTATTGACAAACGAGTCCCTAACACGAGGAATGACACCAGACCCACACTCACAAGGTCCACACAGGATGTCACCACTGCACATCCACCCAGAAAGCAGACCCAAACCCACACTGATCAGGAAGCACGACCAAGGACCAGAAGCCAGACCGCAGCTGCAACATTAGCCATTTCAAACCCCTCCAATCCATACATACAGGAGACAGACACCCACTATGAAGATGTAGCACGACCACAAACACGAAGCCAAACTACAGCAATGCAGCTCACCAGCTCAAATCCCCCTGCAACTCAGACTAATCTGAGCACAACCAAGCCCCCACCAACACAGGACACACCCCCAGCCAATCAGAGCACAAAAAACCCCATCCAATCAGAGCACAGCCAAGCTCCCACCCAATCAGTTCAAACCCCCACTAGCAGTTAAAAAGGAAGAAACAGCTGCGATCACACATTGCTCCCAGAAGCACGAAGCTGAAGCCTGAAGATGACGAATGAGACTTCGTCGAAACGTCGCCAAGACACTTCCAATTTTACACGGGAGAAAACCCGAACAACCAAAGACCTATATACAAACACCCGTGAAAACCTCAGAAAACAAATATATATATATATATTTTCTAAGCAGACGAGAATTTCACAAGCGCTCGATCTTTGATGTAGAATCAGCACGGCAAGTACCGACTCCCTTTTTGAAACCTGAAACCTTTCTTTGTCTTTGATTAATTGACTTTTAAAATGGCGTCTGAAAGTGAAAATAAAATTTTTTAGTACGATAAAGTAGCGTTATTTGTGGATTGTTACAAACGGAGTTTTTTTATACTGAAAGGAGGGAAGGAAAGTTATTAAGTTTAAATTCCTGATTCTTTTGAAGACAGAATGGCAGCTAAACCTTTAAAGCCTTCTGGAAGAAGGGGATCTGAACCAAGTCTTGAGGAAATATTGAAAGAACAATTAAAACTTTCTGAAGATAGGCAAAAAGAGATGATGGAGAATTTTAATGCAAAAATAAGAGAAGATATTCTCATGGCAGTTCAAGGACTGAGTAAAAAAATTGAGGGATTGGAAGAGGAGATGCAACAGATCTCTCAATCAAATAAGCATTTAGAAGACAAAATGAAAGGTGTTGAGAAAAAAGTGGATCAAAATGAAGATCAGGTTGTGATATTACAATATAAACTTATGGAAGGAGCTCTTAGAATCCGTGGTATGCAAGAACAGCGAGGAGAAGACTTAAGAAAAATTATATCAGAAGCATTGGCTGAATTTATTGAAGTGGAACCCCAAGAGGTAGCTTACCAAATTGATAAAATATATAGAGTTAACTCCTGGATTGCAAGACAGAGAAAGCTTCCTCGGGACATTGTGGTTTATTTTGTGAAAAGGACTATGAGAAATCAGATTCTGCAAGTTTCATATCAGACAACTTTAAAATTGGAGAACAGGAGTTGAAGGTGTTGAAAGAGATTCCTTCAAAGATGTTAAGAGATAGGAAGGAATTTGTTTTTACACAAGAACTTAAAAAACATCAGATGCAATTCAGATGGGAGGTGCCAGTTGGACTGACAGTATTCTATCAAGGAAGGAGATATAGAATTGACACTGTTTTAAAGGCAAAGGGTTTTCTTTCTACAGTTTTGAAAGTCGAAATAGAAGTGATAGAAAACTTCAAGAGATTCAAGAAGGCGTGGTGATCCAAGAGCCTTCATTGCTGCCAGTATTAGAGGAACCACAAGAGCAAAGGGTGACAAGAGGAGGTCTTAAGCGTAAAGAAGAGCAACAGTCTCAAAGTAAAAGTCAGGATCCCAGTAGGGAAGCTGTGGAGGAGCTAGACGGAAGATACCGGAGGAGGAGCTTCCGTTGTCTGCTTCAAAGCTTCAGGAGGCCAGTAATGGCAAATAGAATTTTGTCATGGAATGTTAATGGCTTGAATTCAGCTCAGAAAAGAAGGAAAATATTTCACTACTTGAAACAATTTTAAAATGATGTGATTTGTTTGCAAGAGACACATATAAAATTATCAGACCAAAAATATTTAATTAACTCAAAATTGGGTAAACATTTTGTTGCATCAGCTTTGGAAAAGAAGCATGGAATTGTTGTATATATCAGGAAGGATATACCAGTTAAGTTAATGGAGGCAGATATTCAAGGAAGATTTATTGCTATTGAACTGGTGATAGATGCAAAAAAGACTTTGCTGATAGGTATTTATGCACCTAATCAGCAACAAGAAAAGTTTTATAAAATGTTACACGAGAGGTTGATCCTCTGGGATTATAGTTCGTTTATTTTATTAGGAGACTGGAATGGAGTAATTGATACAAGAAGTGATAAGAGAACCTCTTCCAAGAACCTATGCATGCAAAACTACCAAAATCCTTTTTTGAAATGATGGAAGACTTTGAGTTTAGAGATATATGGAGGTTACGGAATCCAGATGAGAGAGATTTTACTTTTTTTCCCGATAGGCATCAATCTTTCTCACATATTGATTTTATTTTAATTTCTAATGACTTGCTTTCTAGGGTGAAGAAAATGAAGATATTTCCGAGGTGTTTAACTGACCATAGCCCAGTATGGATGGAATTATTACAAGGGAAAAAAGGTGGTAGAACATGGAGGTTGAATGAAAATCTGTTTAGATATGAGGATAATGTAAATCATTGTAAGAAACAGTTGAAAGAATTTTTTGATTTTAATATGCACAAAGGGACATCTATAGGAACTGTGTGGGAGGTGAGTAAAGCTTTTATTAGAGGTATATTGATATACTTGAACAATAGGCAGAGGAATAATAAACAAAGGCAGCGTAGGTACTTGGAAAAAGAAATTCAAAAGAAGCAACAGTTATTAATTCAAAACCCACAAGATCACAAACTTAAAGAGGCTATAAAAATATTACAGAGTCAATTTAATATGTTAATGGCAGACCAGGTGGCAACGAATATACAATATGCTAAACATAATACCTTTTGTAATGCAAATAAACCTGGGAGATGGTTGGCATAACTTAAGGAAAAAACAGAAAGCATGTGTCATACAAAAAATAGAATATAAAGGTAAAGAGATATATCAACAGGATAAAATTAAAAAGGCATTCTCAGAATTTTACACTGCTCTATATGCAAAAGACAAAATATTGAATAGGGACATTTATGATTATTTGAAAGATTATAAGGTTAATACTCTAACATTAGAACAGAGGGAGGAGCTGAATCGGCCGATAGCTACTGGAGAAATAGTGGAGGCAATTAAACAATTAAAAATGGGGAAAACCCCTGGTACAGATGGTCTTACAGCAAGTTATTATAAAAACACAGGATGAAATATTAGGCCCACTTAAAGAATTATTTAATCAGATACAACTAGGAGTGGAATACCCCGTCATGGAAAACATCTTTTATTTCACTGATACCAAAGAGGAGCAAGACTGCTCTAAACCTGGTAACTACAGGCCGATTTCACTTTTAAATAATGATTATAAGATTTTGTAAAATAATAGCAAATAGATTAATGTTAGTTTTACAACAAAGAATTCATACTGATCAATCTGGTTTTATAAAAAGGAGGCAGATGAGGAATAATGTTAGACAGATTATTAATATATTGGAATATTTGGAAAAGAAGAATACTTCAGCAGCACTTATTTTTTTGGATGCAGAGAAAGCCTTTGATCGATTGCATTGGGATTTTTTATTTAAATTAATAGAGAAAATGCAATTTGGAGAGTGTTTTGTTAGAATAATTAAAGCGATTTATGGAGAGCAAACAGCTCAGATTATAGTAAATGGTAGTTTGACAGAAGTTATTAAGATTGCGAAAGGAACAAGACAGGGATGTCCCTTATCACCATTATTGTTTGTTTTGACTCTGGAACCATTATTAGATAAAATACGAGAATTAATGAAAATAGAGGAATTAAGATTAGACAATATGAGTATAAAGTTAGAGCTTTTGCAGATGATGTAGTGGTTACGTTAACAAATCCTATAAATTCAAGTAGATTTTTGTTGGAAGTAATTGATAAATATGGAAAGGTATCAGGATTTAAAATAAATCAGAATAAAACAAAAGTGATAATTAAAAATATGTCTATACAACAGAAACAAAAACTAGAGGAAATGACAGGATTTGAGGTAGTACAAAAGGTTAAATACTTAGGGGTTTATATTAGCTCATCGAACAAGAAACTTTATAAGAATAATTATGACTTGCTATGGCAAAAAGTTCAGAATGATATGAGTGTCTGGAAGAAATTGCAGTTATCCCTATTGGGAAGGATTGCGGCTATTAAAATAAATGTGTTACCTAGATTTTTGTTTCTGTTCCAGATGATACCAATAATTAAAAAGGATAAAAATTTGGAAGATTGGCAGATTGGGATTAACAAATTTAATCAGGCAGGGTAAAAAGGCGAGGGTTAAAATGAAAATAATACAGGACTCACGGGAAAGAGGTGGTTTAAGAATGCCTAACTTTAAACTATATTATGAAGCAGTAGCCCTTTCAGTAATAAGTGACTGGTTTAACTTAACAGAGGAAAGAATTTTGAATATAGAAGGTTATGACTTGTTATATGGATGGCATGCGTATTTATTTTATGAAAAAAAAGTGGATAGGGCTTTAAGAATCATGTGTTGAGAAGTGCTCTTTATGGTCTGGAAAAATATTCCTATAAATTAGAATACAAGATTCCTATAAATTCAAGTAGATTTTGTTGGAAGTAATTGATAAATATGGAAAGGTATCAGGATTTAAAATAAATCAGAATAAAACAAAAGTGATAATTAAAAATTAAAAATTAAAAATTAAAAATATGTCTATACAACAGAAACAAAAACTAGAGGAAATGACAGGATTTGAGGTAGTAAAAAGGTTAAATACTTAGGGTTTATATTAGCTCATCGAACAAGAAACTTTATAAGAATAATTATGACTTGCTATGGCAAAAGTTCAGAATGATATGAGTGTCTGGAAGAAATTGCAGTTATCCCTATTGGGAAGGATTGGCTATTAAAATGAAAATAATACAGGACTCACGGAAAGAGGTGGTTTAAGAATGCCTAACTTTAAACTATATTATGAAGCAGTAGCCCTTTCAGTAATAAGTGACTGGTTTAACTTAACAGAGGAAAGAATTTTGAATATAGAAGGTTATGACTTGTTATATGGATGGCATATTTTATGAAAAAAGTGGATAGGGCTTTAAGAATCATGTGTTGAGAAGTGCTCTTTATGGTCTGGAAAAATATTCCTATAAATTAGAATACAAGATTCCTATATGGGCGAGCCCTAGACATGCAATAGAGAATATAAATATAGAACAGAAACAGGAAATGATTACTTATAAAGAACTTTTGTATGCTGAAGGAGGTAGATTGCAATTAAAATCATTACAGGTATTAAATGAAGAAGGAGGAATTATACTTGGTTTCAATATGGGCAAATAAGTGCTAGATGGAAAGAAGATCAAAAATTGGTATAATGCAAAGGAGGAAAATTTAATAAAGCAAATTAAAAGGATAAAAATTTGGAAGATTGGCAGATTGGGATTAACAAATTTAATCAGGCAGGGTAAAAAGGCGAGGGTTAAAATGAAAATAATACAGGACTCACGGGAAAGAGGTGGTTTAAGAATGCCTAAC
The DNA here is from genome assembly GCF_028640845.1 of Ahaetulla prasina. Taxonomy (NCBI): domain Eukaryota; kingdom Metazoa; phylum Chordata; class Lepidosauria; order Squamata; family Colubridae; genus Ahaetulla; species Ahaetulla prasina. The sequence goes on along the minus strand of NC_080553.1, from coordinate 269,969 downwards.
TTTAAACTATATTATGAAGCAGTAGCCCTTTCAGTAATAAGTGACTGGTTTAACTTAACAGAGGAAAGAATTTTGAATATAGAAGGTTATGACTTGTTATATGGATGGCATATTTTATGAAAAAAGTGGATAGGGCTTTAAGAATCATGTGTTGAGAAGTGCTCTTTATGGTCTGGAAAAATATTCCTATAAATTAGAATACAAGATTCCTATATGAGCCCTAGACATGCAATAGAGAATATAAATATAGAACAGAAACAGGAAATGATTACTTATAAAGAACTTTTGTATGCTGAAGGAGGTAGATTGCAATTAAAATCATTACAGGTATTAAATGAAGAAGGGAGGAATTATACTTGGTTTCAATATGGGCAAATAAGTGCTAGATGGAAAGAAGATCAAAAAATTGGTATAATGCAAAGGAGGAAAATTTAATAAAGCAAATTAGAAATCAGACCCAGGAGCATATAAAGAGATTGTATAATGTGTTGCTTGAAATAGATTCGGAAAAGGATTTGGTAAAGGATTGTATGATAAAATGGGCACAGAATATTCAGGAACCAATAATGTTGGAAACATGGGAGAAAATTTGGGTTAGAAATGTTAAGTTTACACAAGCACAGAATTTAAGGGAAAATTTTTATAAGATGTTTTATAGATGGCACTTAGATCCCAAAAAATTATCATGTATGTATCCTAATATCCAAGCGAAATGTTGGAGGTGTGATTGTGATGATGCTACATATTTTCATATTTGGTGGACTTGCAAGAAAATTAAGGTCTTTTGGATAAGAATTTGGTGGATTATTCAAAATGTACTGAAGAAGAAGATAAAGTTCCTGCCACAATTTTTCCTTTTGGGAATTATAACGGATTGTACAGGGATTGAGACTAAATTGATTCTGAATTTAATAACAGCAGCAAGACTGTTGATTGGACAATACTGGAAGAAAGAAGAGATACCTACAATAGAAGAATGGATACTGAAAGTTATTAATTTGGCTGAGATGGCTAAAATCTCAGCTTTTAAAAGACAATACGAGGAAAGATATTTAATTGAATGGAAAAATGGATTGATTATCTACAAAACAGATATCAGATTAAGAAATATCAGATTGCCTTTGAATAATTAGAAAGTTATTTTATGTAATGGGAGGGGTTGGGAGATGAAAAGCTTTGGATGTGGTTATTTGGATTGAAGGAAAATTGGTGTCATTGTGATTGTGCTTGAGGAGCTGGAAGGGATAGACAGTTTTGGTTCTGAGATTATTAAAAAGGATGTGTTGAGAAGTGCTCTTTATGGTCTGGAAAAATATTCCTATAAATTAGAATACAAGATTCCTATATGGGCGAGCCCTAGACATGCAATAGAGAATATAAATATAGAACAGAAACAGGAAATGATTACTTATAAAGAACTTTTGTATGCTGAAGGAGGTAGATTGCAATTAAAATCATTACAGGTATTAAATGAAGAAGGGAGGAATTATACTTGGTTTCAATATGGGCAAATAAGTGCTAGATGGAAAGAAGATCAAAAAATTGGTATAATGCAAAGGAGGAAAATTTAATAAAGCAAATTAGAAATCAGACCCAGGAGCATATAAAGAGATTGTATAATGTGTTGCTTGAAATAGATTCGGAAAGAATTTGGTAAAGGATTGTATGATAAAATGGGCACAGAATATTCAGGAACCAATAATGTTGGAAACATGGGAGAAAATTTGGGTTAGAAATGTTAAGTTTACACAAGCACAGAATTTAAGGGAAAATTTTTATAAGATGTTTTATAGATGGCACTTAGATCCCAAAAAATTATCATGTATGTATCCTAATATCCAAGCGAAATGTTGGAGGTGTGATTGTGATGATGCTACATATTTTCATATTTGGTGGACTTGCAAGAAAATTAAGGTCTTTTGGATAAGAATTTGGTGGATTATTCAAAATGTACTGAAGAAGAAGATAAAGTTCCTGCCACAATTTTTCCTTTTGGGAATTATAACGGATTGTACAGGGATTGAGACTAAATTGATTCTGAATTTAATAACAGCAGCAAGACTGTTGATTGGACAATACTGGAAGAAAGAAGAGATACCTACAATAGAAGAATGGATACTGAAAGTTATTAATTTGGCTGAGATGGCTAAAATCTCAGCATTTAAAAGACAATACGAGGAAAGATATTTAATTGAATGGAAAAATGGATTGATTATCTACAAAACAGATATCAGATTAAGAAATATCAGATTGCCTTTGAATAATTAGAAAGTTATTTTATGTAATGGGAGGGGGTTGGGAGATGAAAAGCTTTGGATGTGGTTATTTGGATTGGAAGGGAAAATTTTATTCTATGTTTGGTTTATGTATAACAATACCTTGTGATTGACCCGGGAAGCCAGGAGGGGGGAGGGGGGAGGGGTTTTTTTGGGAGGGGGGGGAAAAAGGGGGAAAATCTTTTTGTTTTTTAAAACTCTTTCAATAAAAAAGATAGTTGTAGGTTTTTTCATTTCTCCAGATCGGAATTAATTTGTTGTGCTAGTTTTGTATAATTTTCTTCTTTAATCGTTCATTGCGCATCTGGTAGCTGGGCCGTGGTAGCTCAGGCTGGTAAGAAGCCTGTTATTAGAACACAGCAGCCTGCAATTACTGCAGGTTCAAGCCCAGCCCAAGGTTGACTCAGCCTTCCATCCTTTATAAGGTAGGTAAAATGAGGACCCAGATTGTTGGGGGGGCAATAAGTTGACTTTGTAAAATATACAAATAGAATGAGACTATTGCCTTATACACTCTAAGCCGCCCTGAGTCTTCGGAGAAGGGCAGGATATAAATGTACATTTAAAAAAAAAAATCTTGCTGATAACCATATTCCTAAATATTTTACTTTCTAAGCTATCTGAATACCTATCTTTTCTATCAGTTCATTTTTCTGTTTTTCTGTTCAATTTTTAACCAACATTTTATTCTTTTCTTTATTTATTTTCAATCCTGCCAGGAGGCACATCTCCTTGAGATTCTTCTTACCCATCGCAGTCCACCGAACACTCCAGCAGAATGCCCACCACGATGTTCACACATTTTGAGGCCAGGTGACACACGGACCTCAGTGTCTCTTCTTTGGTGGCCAGTTCAGAAATGTTTGTGAGACACAGGTAAATTTTCTTCAGGATCATGGGTAGCTATGGCAAAATAGAGATCAGAGGGATGAGATCCAGCATTGGTCTCCACTGAAGTTGCAGTAGAGATGATAATTCCCACCCATTGGGGGAAAAATTGGCCCTCACAATGTCAAAGTTTGCCTTACATTTCTGAAAAACCACCTAATTTATCCAGCCTGTGTGATATAGACCAACGGTCACCAACTGGTGGCCAATGGACCACTGATGGTCCACGAGAAAATGTTGGTGGTCCGTGGAAAAATTATTTGCTTTTTTTATATTGCACTAAATACTATTTATGTTTTTTAAAAATTCATATTAGTGGTCTGCGGGATTTAAAATGATGAATTTAGTGGTCCCTGAGGTCCGAAAGGTTGGTGATCTCTGATATAAACAACACGGAACCAAATTTCCACTGGCCATGCTAGATGCGCAGATGCCCTCTTGGCAAAATATTATTACCGAATTGTGACAACGGGCCCAAAAAACAAACCATTCAACATATACAGGTAGTCCTCAATTTACGACCACAATTAAACCCAAAATTTTTGTTGCTAAGTGAGACAGTCGTTCAGTGAGCTCAGTGGTCTTTCTTGCTATCGTTATTAAGTGAATCGGTGCAGTTGTTAAGTTAGGAACACAGTTAAGTGAACATGGCTTCCTCGTTGTCTTTGCTTGTCAGAAGGTTGCAAAAGGGGGTCACATGACCCCAGGATGTTGCAATCATCATCATATGGAACAAGTATGCCAAGATGGCAGCTACAATTGCCTGCTCCTAGACATTGTGGGGGATGGATACACAAACTCCAGCATTTGGAGCATGCCGTTCCCTCTGTTATATTGACTTTTTTGAGCAGGTCAGGAGGAGGAGGAGTGAAGGCTCTTTCTCTCTCTCTCTCTGTCTCCCTCCCTCCTTTCCTCTCTCTCCTCTCTCCCCTCCCCCATGGGAACTGAGAATGTGACTGCAGGTGATTGGAGGCGGAGTGTGAAATCATCTGATCGGCTGCGAGCTGATTGCAGAATGTGACTTGGGGGGGGTCAAATGTTTGCCCTTTACTGGGTGTAAAACCAGGGTGCGGTCAGAGCCATATTTATACTGAGATCTTCCCAATGTGATATATTGCTAATAAAATGATCTTTGAAGAAAATGCCTCTGTTGGACTTTTTGTTACTGGGGATGTATTACTTGGAAGCTTGACATTAATCCAGCTCTGCCTTTCAAAAAAAAATAGTTTCCGAGCCCCTATCCAGAGTCCTGAGCCTTGGCTGCTTACCCAGTTTGCTTTATCGGGCAGCTGGAGAGACTCAGGGAAAATGGAGAAGACGGAGAACCGAGAAACCTGCCAGCGAGTGTAAGCTATGTGGAGGTTGTCAGAAGTTGTCGATCCCTGCTGAGACCCTGCAAGTGGCGGCAGTGATAGAGGACATTGCATGCCAGGTGGACACCCATCCCAAGACCCATACCAACTGGCCCGCTGGGGAAAGGATCCAGCTGATGGAGAGGGACCTGTTCGGACAAGCAGTGTTCCATGAACCAATAGCAGAATGTTCCATAACTGCTTCTCGGGAGTTACGGGCCACAATCCTAGAGTGGAGATTGACTGGAGCCATCGATTTGAGTGACTTGAATAATCTGGCATGACAAGTTCTCCAGGTTTCTCCATGAGAAAAGACCAGTCAGTCTATTTCCTTCCGGATGTGAAGAGCTGTGCAAGCATAGAATGGCCTCCCTGTGAACATTGACCAGCATCTTAGTCACCTTCCATCCAAAAATCAATATTGCTAAAAAGATGGGAAATGAAATTTCACTTTACGCACAAGTAATTTTAAAATCATCTCCAATTTAGGATGTGTCAGCGTTCCAGAAAACCCCAACTCCAATTAAAAACTCCAAGGCAAGCATTTCTCAAACTTTCATTTATTAGAGTAGGTATATTGGCACATCTGGGAAAACCCAAATCTGAGAGTTCTGGGTTTGCCCTCAGTAAATCAAAACCCCAAATCCAGCACTGCACCCATCAGTCCGTCACATGGCCCAATCACCATCCGGCCCAACCTATGCCATCCCTGCAACCACTCCTCCTCCAGATGCAGAAATACTATCACCTTGACCACAGGGAAGAATGCTATTATGTCTTACTACAACCACTCTACTGAATCGCCCCTCCTACTTTCTCAAGCGCAAGAAGTTGGTAGTGTGGAAGCTTCTGATGTTAATATGGCTTCCAAAGCTGACAGGATGAATATATGGAGTTTTGATATTAAAGAACGTTCCAAAAAGGCCGTAATCTTAACATTAAGCAGGGTTCAGGAGTACTTGCTTGTTTGGGATTAGAAGTTAGATGACATCACTAGATGTCAAATGAGATTAGCCTAGAGATGCACTGAACTCCACAGCTCTGGGTGAACTTCCTTGCCAGTTTTTGGAGATACGAGAACAAACTGAAGGACAGGAGAAGTCAATTCCCTTGTTATTGAACTATCTTCCTTCCTTCCAGCATCACTTTCTGGACATTTCCAAAGCAGAAGGACCCAAACCAAAACACAACAGAATCCCCAGGGTTTGTATCTGGGCTTTTTTCTTTTTTAACACTAACCTGCCTTTCGCCAGCCTCTCCCCTGCACATGAAAAACAAAAGAAGTTTGGGGTCCCAAGGGGAGAAATTGTTTCTCACTGTAATTACAACCATCCAAACCTTTGAAATCTGTTATGCTACATGTCCAGTGACTGTCTTTGATGTAGGCAGCAGATTGAAGTCAGGAGCCATACAAGGATCTTATATCAGAAAAGGATTAATTCCTTAGGTTGAACTCTGTGAGAGCAAGTTTTGGGACAGGCAGGAAATGTACTTTTGATTGGTTCAGGGGTGAAATGCTCCCGGTTCGGACTGGCTCACCCGATCCAGTAGCGATGGCGGCTGGTGGTTCGGAGAACTGGTAGCAAAAATCCTTGGCCATGCCCCCTGACCCAGCTGAGCCGTGCCATCATCAGAGGTTTGTTTTTTTTACTTTTAAAAGCATTTTTCTTTAGCCAAAAACATGCCTTTAAAAGTAAAAAAAAGCCTTTGATGATCCCGCGGCTCAGCTGGGATCGTCGTAACTCTTTAAACTCTTTTTTTTAACAACCTTTTCGGCTGAAGGGGTTGTAAAAAAAAAGGTTTTAAAAGGCTCCTCTGGCAATCCCAGCTGAATTTCTCATCACCAGAACCTTAAAAAACATGTTTTCTACAAGCTCTTCGGCCGAAGAGCTTGTAGAAAAAATCCTTTTAAGAGGTTCTGGGCTGTGCAGGCAACTTCAGCTGGGATTGTCAGAGGAGCCTTTTAAAACCTTTTTTTCCTCTGGTGATCCCAGATGATTTCCTGATCATCACAGGCTTTTAAAATCATTTTTAACAACCTTTTACAACAGCCCCCGCCCATGCCCACCCAATCCCCCTCCCCACTTACCTAATTACTGCTCCTTTCGGGCTGGCAAAGCCATGCTTTACTTCAGCTACTGCAATTAGTTGCATCAGCTAGCAACTGAATTTGCCTACCTAAAATCCATCTCCTCAGTGAGCAACTCAATCTGCTTGCTTCGCTGGCTGAGGAACTCTGGGAGTTGAAGTCCACAAACCTTAAAGTTATTAAGGTTGGAGATCCCTGATCTAAAAAATATAAATAAAATAAAATAAAATATTTGTGCAGCTTTCTGAGATTTGGTGTGTTTCTGTAGTGTTTCACTCTAATTACACAAACGCACGAAATCTCACAAAGCTCTATGTGGTATTTTGTGTGTATGTGTGTGTGAGTCAGTTGTGTTGTGTGTGTGTAAAGTGTGAAAGTTGGTTTTTAGTACCTCTTATTGTTTTTTATACTTTGTTTATTATTTTTATTATTTATTGTTATTGACCACGCCCACCCAGTCATCTGACCACCAAGTCACGCCTACCAATTAAGCCATGCCCACAGAAACAGTAGGGAAAATTTTTAGATTTCACCCCTGGATTGGTTGATACCTTTCTTTCATTTCTAGATGAAGCTGAGTGTTTCTTTGTTTATATTAGGAAAGTCACAGCCATTTCTATCTTCATTCATGGGGTGAAATAATCAGCTTCCTTTTTTCTAAAACAAACAAGAGGAACCATTGGAAGATTTCAAAGCATTCTCAGAAGATCGAAATGGCTGTAACTTTCCTAATATAAACAAAGAAACACTCAGCTTCATCTGGAAAGGAAAGAAAGGTATCAACCAATCAAAAGGTGTAAGGTCCCAAAATGTACTTGAGTCACCAGAATGCCAAAGAGAGACGCAAAACGAGGCTTTTCTGGCTGAGGAACTCTGGGAGTTGAAGTCCACAAACCTTAAAGTTACTAAGGTTGGAGACCCCTGATCTAAAAAATATAAATAAAATAAAATAAAATAATAAAATAAAATATTTGTGCAGCTTTCTTAGATTTGGTGTATTTCTGTAGTGTTTCACTCTAACTACACAAACACACAAAATCTCACAAAGCTATATGTGGCATTTTGTGTGTGTGTGTGTATGTGTGTGTATGACAGAGTCAGTTGTGTTGTGTATGTGTAAAGTGTGAAAGTTGGTTTTTGAACTTTTTGTGACTGTGTGAAGTTCCTGCTTGTTGCAGGGGCCATTTTGGGTGAAGTGCAGCTGCTTTTACATTGTGTGTGTCAGTTGTGTTGTGTTGTGTGGGTGTAAAGTGTGAAAGTTGGTTTTTGGTACCTCTTATTGTTTTGCATACTTTGTTTATTATTTTTATTATTTATTATTATTGGCCACGCCCACCCAGTCACATGACTGCCAAACCACTCTCACCCAGTCACATGACCATCAAGCCACGCCCAGTGTCACATGACCATCAAGCCACGCCCACAAAATAAGCCACGCCCACAGAACCGGTAGTAAAAATATTTAGAACCCACCCCTGGGAGGTACATAGTGATATTTGCATGCCCGCCTCTGATTGGGTGTTTCAGCAGCGAGAAATTTAAACCGCTGTCAGTGGCCAGCTTGCATGCCGGCGCTCTATTAAGATCCGGGCTTAGCTGCTGCCGAGCCGTTCGTATTCTGTCTGCTTCTGAAGTCGTCTCTTCCTTTTGCCTCGATCTAACACATACAGCATTGGGTTTCAACAGTGTTCTTTCTTCTCTTTCTCATTCATAAGTCATTCAGGACAATGGAATCGCATTTCCCCATTTTAGCTCTTACACTCTTCTTCCGTTCTTTTTATTTCACTTACTTCTATACTGGGAGACTTGTCTATTTTCCTGAATGCTTTTGATTTGTATGTCTTGTTTCTTTTGTCATTTTGTGTAAGAGACTCCAACTGAAAGATGGAGCTGAAAAAAGCTCCAGACTCTTTTCGTCTCCCAGTTCAATCCTGAATTCATCACTTGGATTACTGAACTTTCTTTCTTTCTTTCTTTATTTATTTATTTTTCATATTTATATACCGCCCTATCTCCCTAGGGACTCAGGGCGGTTCACAGGCAATTAAAAATACATATAAATGCAAACTAAAATGACAATTAAAAAACTTATTCTATAGCCGAATTATTAAAAAACAGTATAAATACTAAAAACCCATTTAAAACCAGTAAATTTAAAATCTAATCCAGTCCCGCGCAGATGAATAAGTGTGTTTTAAGCTCGCGACGAAAGGTTCGGAGGTCCAGAAGTTGACGAAGTCCTGGAGGGAGTTCGTTCCAGAGGGTGGGAGCCCCCACAGAGAAGGCCCTTCCCCTGGGTGTCGCCAGACGACACTGCCTAGCTGACGGCACCCTGAGGAGTCCCTCTCTGTGAGAGCGCACGGGTCGGTGAGAGGTATTCGGTAGCAGTAGGCGGTCCCGTAAATAGCCCGGCCCTATGCCATGGAGCGCTTTAAAGATTGTCACCAACACCTTGAAGCGCACCCGGAAGGCCACAGGTAGCCAGTGCAGTCTGCGCAGGATAGGTGTCGCGCGGGAGCCACGAGGGGCTCCCTCTATCACCCGCGCAGCCGCATTCTGAACTAACTGAAGCCTCCGGATGCCCCTCAACGGAGCCCCATGTAGAGAGCATTGCAGTAATCCAGACGAGACGTCACGAGGGCGTGAGTGACCGTGCATAAGGCATCCCGGTCTAGAAAGGGGCGCAACTGGCGCACCAGGCGAACCTGGTGGAAAGCTCTCCTGGAGACGGCCGTCAAATGGTCTTCAAAAGACAGCCGTTCATCCAGGAGGACGCCCAGGTTGCGGACCCTCTCCATCGGGGCCAATGACTTGCCCCCAACAGTCAGCCGAGGACTCAGCTGACTGTACCGGGATGCCGGCATCCACAGCCACTCTGTCTTGGAGGGATTGAGCTTGAGCCTGTTTCTCCCCATCCAGACCCGTACGGCTTCCAAACACCGGGACAGCACTTCGATAGCTTCATTGGGGTGGCCCGGTGTGGAAAAGTACAGCTGGGTGTCATCAGCGTACAGCTGGTACCTCACACCGAAGCCACTGATGATCTCACCCAGCGGCTTCATATAGATGTTGAACAGAAGGGGCGAGGGAATCGACCCCTGCGGCACCCCACAAGTGAGGCGCCTCGGGGACGACCTCTGCCCCCCTGTCAACACCGTCTGCGACCGGTCGGAGAGATAGGAGAACCACCGATAAACGGTGCCTCCCACTCCCAATCCCTCCAACCAGCGCAGCAGGATACCATGGTCGATGGTATCAAAAGCCGCTGAGAGGTCTAATAGGACCAGGGCAGAGGAACAACCCCTATCCCTGGCCCTCCAGAGATCATCCACCAACGCGACCAAAGCCGTCTCCGTGCTGTAGCCGGGCCGGAAACTGGACTGGAACGGGTCTAGATAGACAGTTTCATCCAGGTGCAGGGGAAACTGATATGCCACCATACTCTCTACAACCTTTGCCGCGAAGCGAAGGTTGGAGACCGGACGATAATTACCTAACACAGCCGGGTCCAGGGAGGGCTTCTTGAGGAGGGGCCTCACCACCGCCTCTTTCAAGGCGGCCGGAAAGACTCCCTCCAACAAGGAAGCACTCGTAATCGCCTGGAGCCAGCCTCGTGTCACCTCCTGAGTGGCCAGCACCACATCTTTAAAGATGTGATCGAAACAGCTGTAGTTCCCTCAGCCCAGCCAATTTCCATGTTTGTATAACTGATTATTAGTTTGAAACAAGAAAATCTACGCAAGTCCAGGCTGGGGCAGGCCTGACACATAGGATATTTCATAAATGACCCAGAAGAGCCATTTTAAAAATAAGTCTTCCTCCATCCCTAAATGGCTCACGCATGAAGGTCAATAGGCCATTACAAAATGTGGAAGTGAGCTGGGCAAAAGAAACTGTCCAGTTTCAATCTGGACAGTTTCAATCTAACAATCACAATAAGTTTAAAGAAAAGTCAATATTCAAGTCATGAATTCAAGATAGAACAGAGAGAGGGAAATAATATGGACTTCTTTCAGGAGTTTTTTCTGGCCCATATTTAGTTTCAAGTCCCTTCCACAAAGTAACACAAAAGTGGGAAGCTATGAGAAGTGAAAGCATTCGGGAAATTAGTCAGGTCTTGCAATATAAGAGTAAGTGAAAGAAGTGAAAGAAGAAGGAAAGAAGAAGAGTGTCAGGACTGCAACTGGAGAGAATGCAACTCCATCCCTCTCAATGGGACTGACTAGAAGGAGCAGCCTGTGTTTCAGGTGTGACTAGACTAAGGCAATGGTCTCCTGGGCTTTACTAGCTTCTTTCTCTCCTGGGGCTCCAAAGTCTGCGGGCGTTTCTTTTGAAGCTCTCCAGAGACTGGCTGGGAGACCAGCAGCACCAGAAGCAGGAGCTCCATCATCCTTGCACCTGAAGCCATCCTGTTTCCAAAGAAGAATTCAAAGCCCTCTTTCAAGACGGAAAGGCCAAGATGTCATGTTTCCCTGAGAGAAGCAAAGAAACCAGGCACTTCCTTGGGACAGAAGAGGCAGCTGCATCCCAGAGCAGAGGCTCTGCTGCCCCAAAGCCTGTGCCAGATGGAGGCCAACTGGAGGCCCCGAGCACGGTTGGAGGCAAGAGGTCCTCCAGATTGGCACACACACACGCACACACACACGCACACCTGGTCAGTGGTGAGATTCAAGTAATTTAACAACCGGTTCTCTGGCCTAATAATTTCTCCCAACAACCAGTTTGCCAAACTGCTCAGAAAGTTAACAACTGGTTCTCCAGAAGTGGTGCGAACTGGCTGAATCCCACCACTGCACCTGGTCCTTGCCAGGTTCAGCCGCCCCACTCACTACCTGCAGGGGACCGTCTATGTTCTAGCCTTTCACTTCCAGCTGGCCTCCACAGGCAGTGAAAAGGGCAGCTAAAGCCTGCAAAGACCCTGCAGCGTCCTCCATTTTGTGGCTCTATTCTCTTTCCTGAGGTGATTCTTCCTTCCTCCATTTTGAGGTGGGAAAACAACTGCAGGAAGATTTTCTCTCCTTCCTTCCAGCTTCTGCTCCTCTCCTCCCCAAAGGGAGAGAGTTTGGGGGACAAGAGGGACGGGGAGAGAAAGACGGTAAATATTTCTTTTTTTTCCAAAAGTGCATTTTTCAGTGTTGCAGGGAGAAGAATCCTGGCTTTCTCCAATAACACCTATAAAAAAATCTCTTTACCGATCAGACATGGCCATATTTGTGGGTCAGCCAGGAGTTATGCCCCTTCTGCAGTGCACAGGTTTGGTGACAGGGCCCCTTGTGAACTCATCCTGGAAACAGGGGCCCAAGAGTCTCCGGGGTCCCTTCCTCCCGCCAGGGAGTCTGGCTGTATTGGAGGAGGAGGCAGAAAGCAGGCCAGGCTGGGCTAAATCCTCTCAGTCCTGGAAACCTGATCAGAGGCCCGGTTGACTCCTTGCCCAGAGACGGGGCCGCCTCAAACCCCGACTCCTCTGGACTGTGTGGGAGACAGGAGAAAGGGGGGATTGTGTGTCTCCCCCTCTGCTCCTTTTAACCCAGGTGGCCTCTTGGACCCTCTTTCCATCCAGGGCTCTTCTCTGTCCAGAGGGCAGATATGACTGTCTCTGAAGAGAGCAAGACGGTCCTTTCCACGGCTCCAAGGAGGTTCTCCCCATTTGCCCTCCGATTCAGGGGACCCTGAGGAGGCAGATGAACCCCCAAGGGGTCTCAAGGCTCTCTGAGAGCTTATGGCTGACCTCCACAATGCTAAGCACCAAAGAGAAGAAATGCTTCCATTCCCACCATTCAGAAGCTTCTTGGATGAGAAGCAAAATGTTTTCAAGGGGAAAAAACCAAGACCTTTCTGTTGTCTTTTGAAAAGCCCCTTTGGGATGTGCTGTGAAGATGCCTCAAAGAGGGATGGTGTTTTTGGAGTCTGTTCCATGGTTGAACAAAGGCAAAGGGAAGAGCCTCTCTTTGAGGCTGCCCCTCAGGTCTTGTGCATAAGGTTCCCTCTGCAAATGGTGGCTGAACCCCTCAGGCCTGCTTTGCAGGAATTAAGTTTCTGCCATGAGTGAAACCCTATCTTTCTACATTACTATTTTGAAACCAGAAATTTACTCTTCCTCCTCCATCCGTTTTCCCTTTTAGAAATGGACCCTAATGAACTGCTGCGGCCTCCCAATGACAACCCCCAGAACTTCCTTGGAGACCCCTGGAAAATGACATTGGTTGTCTTTGGGGTCTAAGTATTGATCGGCCTCTGTGTTTTTCTCCACTAGTGCAAGTAGTGCTGATCAAGGAAGTGGTATCACCACCACCTGGGGAGCCCTAGGGCACTGAAAGCCACCCCAAAATGGTGGAACTAACAGGAGAAAACAAACAGAGAATTAGCAAGGGTACCTATGGGGAAGGGGGGAGTTAAAGTAGCTTTTTAAGAAGAAGAAGAAAATCAAGATGGCAATTATTTACTTATTAACTTTATATGCTGCACATCTCCCCAATCAGGCCACCCGGAACAACCTTCCCAGTTGGCTTCCAACAAGCAAAGTCAGTGGGGCAACTTGAACTTGCTTAATGATTCGTGTAACAACTGCAATGATTTGCTGCACTATTGTGGCAAAAACGAAAAGGTCACAAAATCAGGTGCCAGTGACTTAGCTTGTTCAGCTACAAAAATGCTGGTCTCATGTATGCTTGCAAGCTGAGAATTACCTGTAAATGGGAGATGGGATTTTGTCCATCAGAGTATAGCTAGTCCTCGACTTACGACTGCAATTGAACCCAAACTTTAGGTTGCTGAGTGAGTTGCTAAGCTATGTTGTTAAGTGAGCTTTGCCCCAATTAATGACCTTTCTTTTCATTTTTAAGTGAATCACTGCAGTTGTTAAGTTAGTCACAGGGCTATTAAGTGAACCTGGCTTCTCCATTGACTTTGCTGGTCGGAAGGTCGCAAAAGGGGATCATGTAACCCCGGGATGCTGCAACTGTCACAAGTACATGCCAGTTGCCAAGCCTCCGAATTTTGATCATGTGACCACAGGGATGCTTCAATAGTCGTAAGTGTGAAAAACAATCATAAGTCACTTTTTTCAGTGCCGTTGTAACTTTGAACAGTCACTAAATGAACTGTTGTAAATCGAGGACTTCCTGTAATCCTTTGAAACCAAATTATGATCATACAAGTGAAACCCACCCCTGAAAAGTCTTGGGATTTTGATCATGCAGGTATGGGTACCATCTTGACTTTTTTTGACACGCGAGCTGCATGGGGAAATGGCCTTGTGCTTGACCACACATAGTCCATTTTTGATAATAATTTGTCCTATATTTCCTTTTCCTGGCCGATTGGTAGAGCTCTCAAGGACTCCCGGATTCTTTTTCCAACCTTCAGGTTTCCCTTTACAAATGGGGTGAAACTACGGAATTTGAGGCAAAAGGACCTAGTCAAAGAACAACTAAAAAGGCTTCTAGGTTTTTCATTTCAAGAAGAAAGAGACAGAGAGGCCAGTGGAAGTGGGATGCCTGTGGGGGTTGAGACCTCCATCTTTGTGGGGTCCTTAGTGCTGTCAGAGCTTGGTTGTTTTCTTGCAGATGTTTCGCAATCCAATTAGGTCACATCATCAGTGCTAGAAGGGAATAGGTTTTGCAGAGTGGAGGTGAAGAGAGGAGGAGGAGGAGGAAGAGGAGGAGGAGGAGAACTATGGGGTCTTTGATGCTCTCTTAACTTGGTTGTTTTCTTTTAGATGTTTCATTACCCAGGTAGGTAACATCATCAGTGCTAGAAGAAAATGGGAAGAGAGGAGGAGGAGGAGGACTGTTGGGTCCTTGGTGCTCTCTGTGCTTGGCCGTTATGTTGCAGACATTTTGTGACCCAAATAGGTCATGTCATCAGTGACATCATCAGTGCTAAAAGGGAACAAGTTTCGCAGAGTGGAGGAGGAGGAGGACTGTGGGATCCTTGGTGTTCTCTGTGCTTGGTTGTTTTGTTGCAGACATTTTATTATCCAGCTAGGTAATTTCATCAGTGCTAGAAGGGCCTGGGCTTTGCAGAGAGGAGGAGGAGGAGGAGAAACAGAAGGGGGAGAATGGAGGGAGAGAAAGAGGAAGATAAAGAAAAAGAAAATGCAAATGTCCTAATTCACAAGAATTGCTTTGTCTAGGGAATCTTGGAAACCATTGGCATGGTTGCATTTTGCCACTTCCCTGAAATCATGATGGCCCTGAGGGATGTTGGTCACTTCATGCATGCAAAGAGACCTTCTCTGCTGGAAGCCTCCTTTGAGGTAAGACCAGGGATGGGGTTGCAAGATATGAAAGAAGAAGGCTGGGGGATTCTGGAAAGGAAAGTCCAACGTGTTCAGAAGGATTTATGCACCAGGCTGTTTGCTTCCTCAGATTGGTCATAGATCTCGAAGACTTGAGACCAGCACTGAGGATGTAGGTGGTGCTGGAAATTCTCCATCTCCTGGAGAACTATTTTATAATGCTAGAGAAGATTATGAGTTGCCCCGACAAACATCTCAAGGAGATCCAAAGGTGCTTTTTCAAAAGGCAACTGGACTTTGTTTTTTCCTGAAGACATTTCACTTTTTATCCAAGAAGCTTCTGTTTTGACCGAAGTAAGAACTGAAGAAGCTTCAGCCAGAATTGAGGAAGCTTCAGCCAGAACTGGGTTAGAAGTTCAGGGCTAGAAGGAGTGGGGTTTTCTCTCAATTTATATTCAAGTGGCTTGCCTTGTCAGTGTTGCTGGAAGTGGTCTTGGAGGTTCTTTGGTTGGGCTACTTACTCTTAGCTTGTTTGGCAAATGCTTGATTGGACCATTGTTTACTTCTTGGTGTTTGATCTGATGCAGAGGTGAAATCCAGCAGATTCTAACAGGTTCTGGAGACAGGGTAGTGGAAATTTTGAGCAGTTCGGAGAACCAGCAAATACCACCTTTAGGTGCCCTCAGAGTGGGGTCGGAATGGAGTTTTTGCAATATCTTTCCCCCAGGAGTGGGGTGGGAATGGAGATTTTGCAGTATATGGAGTATATGGGGTGGGAATGGAGATTTTGCAGATTCTGTAACAGAATCATCAGTGCTTGGAATACTTTACCTGACTCTGTGGTCTCTTCCCATAATCCTAAAAGTTTTATCCAAAAACTTTCTACTATTGACCTCACCCCATTCCTAAGAGGACCATAAGGGGTGTGCATAAGCGCACAAACGTGCCTACCGTTCCTGTCCTATTGTTTTTCTTTTCTTCTTCCTATATATATGCTTATACCTCCTTATATTTACCCATATATGTGTTTATTTACTATATAATCTTTTTGTATGATACCTACATATATTGTTGTGACAAAATAAAATAAAATAAAATAAAATAAATAAAGTATCCTTTCCCTGCCACACCCACCAAGCAACGCCCACAGAACCGGTAGTAAAAAAATGGGTGTTGGTTCTTACCTGATACACCCTTTCTGACTCTGAAGGAAACAGCAGTCAGGAATGGGTTAACTCTGTCTATTAGCTGATGGACTGAGTCTGCAAAACTATTAAGTCACGCCTCTTCCTGTTGCTTGCCAGCTTTTTGACGAAGGCGTCTACGTAGACTGATGTGTTGAGTTGTGAAGATAAAAGAAGAAAGTCCTACCCTCCCCAACCTCAGGGCTGAACCCAGGTGGGGCTGACTGCTGTTTCCTTCAGAGTGAGAATGGGCGTATCAGGTAAGAATCAACACCCATTCTCCACCAGGAAGGAAACAGCAGTCAAGAATGGGACATACCAAAGCCGCATGTCCTATTGGGAGGGTGAAGTCTGGACCTGTGGTCCCTGATCTGAATGGACCCTCTGTAGAACCCGTCTGCCAAATGCCACCTCAGCCAAGGCAAAAGTATCTAACTTCTAATGACGAACAAAAGGAAAAGGAAAAGACCAAGTGGCCACCCTGTAAACCTCCCCCAGTGAAGCCTGGGAAGCCCAGGCCGCTGAAGTAGCCGCACTTCGGGTAGAATGGGCGGTGATATGACGAGGGAGGGCCTGGGCTCATACATTATAGAAATACACGCCCTGCTCCATCTACCTAAGGTAGAGGAGGAAACTGCTATTGAGAGTAGCTGGCTGAAATGAAACAAAAAGGGACTCCGTCCTCCCTAGAGAAGTCTGTTTAACATAGATGCGGAGAGCCCTCTGAACATCAATTGTACACCAAATACACTCCAAAAGGTGTGAAGGTTCAGGACAAAAATTTGGTAGAATCAACTCCTGAGCCCTATGAAACCTCATATTGATCTTGGAAGGAAACGTAAGGTCCAGATGTAAAATCACCCTGTCCGCATGGAAGACGCAGAGGTCTCCCCGAATGGACAGAGCCGCCAGCTCAGATATGCACTGAGCAGAGGTGATGGCTACCAAAAATGCTACCTTATAGGAAAGATATTTTAATCTAACTTCCTGGAGAGGTTCAAAAGGAGCTTGGGTAAGGATGTTTAAGACTGGTGAACCATGGAGGAGGAGGGGGCCGGAGATTAGTTGCCTCCCGAAGGAACTGATGAACCACTAGATGTCTCGATAGTTTGTCCCAGTTTCCACATGTCAGAATAGAAGAAAGAGCTGCCACCTGTCTTCGAAGGGTATTGGGGGCCAGACCAGCCTCCAAAACCCTCCTGTAGAAAGTCCAATATGTGAGTCACAGAAACTTCAATGGGAACCAGACCCCCTTTTTTACACCAAGTACAAAAGGCCCTCCAAGTAGTAGTATAGATATGCTTGGTGGAATCCCTGTGGGAAACTTGGATAGTAGCAATGACCCTGGGAGAAAAATTGTCAGTCCTCAGTAGGCTGTGCTCAAGCATCAAGGTGTTAGTTGGAGCCACTGAGGGTCCAGGTGAACCAACGCTCCCTGGGAGAGGGAGATCCTGTCCCACGGCAGCCGCCAGGGGTGATCCACTGATAGTGTCACGAGTTCTGCAAACCACAGCCTCCTGGGTCAATGAGGGGCCAGAAGCAAAACCTTCGCCTTCTCCAGAATCTTCCGGATGACCTTGGGCATCAGGGGAAGAGGAAGAAAGGCATACAGGAGCCCTGATGGCCAGGAGCTCCACAGAGCGTCCACAGTTCCACCCCCTGGCTTGGTTGTCCCATGTGGCGAACAAGTTGACCACTGGCTGGCCAGTGTACGTACTGTCAGCTCCTGGAAGAGAGACGGATCCAAGCGCCATTCCACCTGATCTATTGATATTTGACTGAGCCAGTCCGCCTAGACGTTTGCCACTCCAGAAATATGGTCCACCCGGATGGAAGACAGATGAGACTCTGCCCAGAGCATCAGCTGCTCACCTGCATGCGAGCCAGTGATCGAGTCCCTTCTTGGCGATTTATGTGGGCCTTGGCAGCCACTTTGTCCATCAAAATCAGAATGTCCTTTCTCGACACCAGGTCTGCGAAACTCTGGAGCACCAAGTGAACAGCTTGGAGCTCCAACCAGTTGATGTTGTGTGACAGATCCTCCAGGGACCACTGACCCTGAGCCATGTGGGAGCTGAGGTGGGCTCCCCATCTGTAGAGGCTGGCGTCCATAGTCAGGATGATGAGGTGAGGATCCCGGAACCTGCGACCTTGGGCAATGGTGTCTGAAGTCCACCAAGAGAGAGAGGCTAGAACCACTGGCAGAACCACCATTCGTGTAAGAGATGTGCTCTGGCGAGATCGTTGGAAAGGAAGTAGGAACCACTGCAGAGCTCTACTGTGGAGATGGGCCCAAGGAGTGATGCCGAAACACGAGACCATCTTTCCCAACAGTTGAGAGAGAAGAAACAGGGATGATGTTCGATCCTCCAAGACCTGGGTTACCAGGTCCTTCAGACTGGCCTGGCGGTCTGGCAACAGGTACACTTTTGATTCCACCGTGTCAATTATTGCCCCTAGGCAATAATTTAACACCACAGACAATACATCTATCATTTAAAAAGACCTTGATCATCTAACCACTTGGTCTAAACTTGGCAACTCCAAATCTCAACCAGCAAATGTTCAGTCTTACACATAGGAAAAAAGAACCCAAACACTAAGTACATACTTGATGGACATTACCTTACAGATGACCCCCATCTCGTTAAAGACCTTGGAGTTTTCATGTCAAATGATCTAGGTGCCAAAGCCCACTGCAACTACATAGCAAAAAAGGCTCTAAGAGTTGTAAACCTAATCTTGCGTAGCTTTTTTTCCAAAAACACTACACCACTAACCAGAGCATATAAAACATTTGCTAGACCAATTCTAGAATACAGCTCGCCTGGAACCCTCACCACATTTCTGACATCAATACAATTGAACGTGTCCAGAAATATTTTACAAGAAGAGTTCTCCATTCCTCTGAAAACAACAAAATACCTTATCCCACCAGACTTGAAATCCTAGGCTTAGAGAAAAATATATTTTAGAATGGAAAATGTGGATTGATTATATTCAAAATAAGTATCAGATAAAAAAATATCAAATAGCATATGAGTAAATTTAGGAAATAATTTGTATTAGATATATTTTTGAAGGAGAGGGGAATTGAGAGTGTGAATAAGCGTGGAGAGACTAGAGATTATAATTTAGGAATTATTTTAGATTATGATTGTTAGTTTTGATACCCTGCATTTTGTTCTGGGAAGTCGGGTGGGGGTGGGGGGTAAGGAAGGGAATTGGGGTTGAGGTTAGTGATGGAGTGATGGTTAATGTACAGGGATTATTGAAGATGTATAAATATAATTAATGTAGGGTCGGGTCTGACCAGTTGCCATTTTAGAACGGTGGGAGGGAAAAAGAGAGTAGGAGGTAGGAAAGAGGAGAAGAGGAAGGAAGAGGGTAGAAGAGGAGAAGAGTGTAGGGTGGAGGGAGGAGAGGAGGTAGATAAGAGAAGGAGAGGAAGGTTTGGAAAGTAAAAGAAGGTAGAAGAGGGAAGAAGGTTAAAAAGGGGGGTGGTGACTGGGCAGGCCCGACTAATTGTATATAACTGTACATTGGATGAATTATTTGATAAGATTGTAAAAATAAAACTTTTTTATAAAAAAAAAATAAAAAAAAAAAATCCTAGGCTTAGAAAACTTGGAACTCCGTCGCCTTCGACAAGACCTAATTTTAACTCATAGAATCATCTATTGTAATGTCCTTCCTGTTTTTGTTTGTTTGTTTGTTTTGTTTACATTTATACCCCGCCCTTCTCCGAAGACTCAGGGCGGCTTACAATGTATAAGGCAATAGTCTCATTCTATTTGTATATTTTTTTACAAAGTCAACTTATTGCCCCCCCAACAATCTGGGTCCTCATTTTACCTACCTTATAAAGGGTGGAAGGCTGAGTCAACCTTGGGCCGGGCTCGAACCTGCAGTAATTGCAGGCTCTGTGTTCTAATAACAGGCTTCTCTACTGCCTGAGCTATCCCGGCCCCTGTTAAAGACTACTTCAGCTTTAACTGCAATAATACAAGAGCAACCAATAGATTTAAACTTAATGTCAACCGCTTTAATCTAGATTGCAGAAAATATGATCATCAACACCTAAAAACCGAACTACACACTCTCACAAACGTACTAACATCCAATGGATTCCAGAGAAATAAGATTACCAAACTAATCCAAAAAGAACCCCCCACTAAAATCCAAGACAGAGAACAAGAAAATGGCACAGCCCTCCTCCCATATATAAAAGGCACCACAGACAGAATCAGCAAGATCCTCCACAAACATAACATCAAGACAGCATTCTGCACAAACCAAAAAATATCCACCATCCTAAGAAACCCCAAAGACAAAATTGGGTTAGAAAATCAAGGAGTATATGAAATCCCATGCACCGCCTGCCCGACCACATACATCAGACAAACCAACAGAAGAATAAGTGCACGCATTGAAGAACACAAGAACTCAGTCAAAAAAGAGGAACCAACTTCTTCCCTGGTCCAACACTTTAAAGCCACAGGACACGATATTGACTTTAAAAAGACCAGAACTATCGCCAAAACTGAACACTTTAACAACAGAATAATCAGAGAAGCCATCGAGATAGAAAAACGCCCACACAGCATGAACAAACGAGATGATACCTCCCGCCTACCAGCCATTTGGAAACCCGCCCTTATTGACAAACGAGTCTCTAACACGAGGAATAACACCAGACCCACACTCACGAGGTCCACACAGGATGTCACCACCAAACATCCACCCAGAAAGCAGACCCAAACCCACACTGATCAGGAAGCACGACCAAGGACCAGAAGCCAGACCGCAGCTGCAACATTAGCCATTTCAAACCCCTCCAATCCATACATACAGCAGACAGACATCCACTATGAAGATGTAGCACGACCACAAACACGAAGCCAAACAACAGCAATGCAGCTCACCAGCTCAAATCCCCCTGCAACTCAGACTAATCTGAGCACAACCAAGCCCCACCAACACAGGACACACCCCCAGCCAATCAGAGCACAAAAAAACCCATCCAATCAGAGCACAGCCAAGCTCCCACCCAATCAGTTCAAACCCCCACTAGCAGTTAAAAAGGAAGAAACAGCTGCAATCACACATTGCTCCCAGAAGCACGGTTGAAGCCTGAAGATGACGAATGAGACTTTGTCGAAGCGTCGCCAAGACACTTCAATTTTACGGGAGAAAACCGAATAACCAAAGACATATATATATATATATATATATATATATATATATATATATATATATATATATATATATATATATATATATATATATATATATATATATATATATATATATATTTGTTTTCTGAGGTTTTCACGGTGTTTGTATATAGGTCTTTGGTTGTTGGGTTTTCTCCGTGTAAAATTGGAAGTGTCTTGGCGGCTTTGACGAAGTCTCATTCGTCATCTTCAGGCTTCAGTGCTTCTGGGAGCAATGTGATCGCAGCTGTTTCTTCCTTTAACTGCTAGTGGGGTTTGAACTGATTGGGTGGGAGCTTGGCTGTGCTCTGATTGGATGGGGGGTTTTCTGTGCTCTGATTGGCTGGGGGTGTGTCCTGTGTTGGTGGGGGCTTGGTTGTGCTCAGTCTAATCTGTGCTGCAGGGGGATTTGAGCTGGTGAGCTGCACTGCTGCTGTTTGGCTTCGTGTTCGTGGTCGTGCTACATCTTCGTAGTGGGTGTCAGTCTGCTGCATGTATGGATTGGAGGGTTTGAAGTGGCTAATGTTGCAGCTGCGGTCTGGCTTCTGGTCCTTGGTCGTGCTTCCTGATCAGTGTGGGTTTGGGTGTGCTTTCTGGGTGGATGTGTGGTGGTGACATCCTGTGTGGACCTCGTGAGTGTGGGTCTGGTGTCATTCCTCGTGTTAGGGACACGTTTGTCAATAAGGGCAGGTTTCCAAATGGCTGGTAGGCGGGAGGTATCATCTCGTTTGTTCATGCTGTGTGGGCGTTTCATCTCGATGGCTTCTCTGATTATTCTGTTGTTAAAGTGTTCAGTTTTGGCGATAGTTCTGGTCTTTTAAAGTCAATATCGTGTCCTGTGACTTTAAAGTGTTGGACCAGGAAGAAGTTGGTTCCTCTTTTGAATGAGTTCTTGTGTTCTTCAATGCGTGCACTTATTCTTCTGTTGGTTTGTCCAATGTATGTGGTGGGGCAGGCGGTGCATGGGATTTCATATACTCCTTGATTTTCTAACTCAATTTTGTCTTTGGGGTTTCTTAGGATGGTGGATATTTTGGTTTGTGCAGAATGCTGTCTTGATGTTATGTTTGTGGAGGATCTTGCTGATTCTGTCTGTGGTGCCTTTATATATGGGAGGAGGGCTGTGCCATTTTCTTGCTCTCTGTCTTGGGTTTTAGTGGGGGTTCTTTTGGATTAGTTTGGTAATCTTATTTCTCTGGAATCCATTGGATGTTAGTACGTTTGTGAGAGTGTGTAGTTCGGTTTTAGGTGTTGTTCTGTCGGCTAAGCATTTTGTTCTAGAGATGAGTGTCTTGGCTACGGAGTTGATCTGTGCTGGGTGGTGGTGTGAGAGTGCATGCAGATAGCGGTTTGTGTGTGTTTTCTTCTGGTAGATGGTGTGTCCTAGGGAGCCATTGGGTTTCTTGTAGACTAAGACATCTAGGAAGGGAAGTTGGTTGTTAACTTCTGTTTCCATGGTGAACTGTATTTTGGGGTGTAGGCTATTGAGGTGTGTGAGGAAGTTTTCAAGTTTTTCTTTCCCGTGTGGCCAGATTATGAAGGTGTCGTCTACGTATCTGAGCCAGAGTTTGGGTTTGTGATCAGATTTTTCTAGTGCTTGGGTTTCAAAGTGTTCCATGTAGAGGTTGGCAATGACAGGTGAGAGGGGTGATCCCATGGGTGCGCCTTCTATTTGTTTGTATTTTTGTCCGTTATAGATGAAGTATGTGTTGGATAGGCAGTGGTTGGTCAGATCTAGTATGTGCTTGGGGGGGTTATATTTGTTTTGGATAGCTGTCAAGGCTTCTTTGATTGGCACTTGGGTGAAGAGGGATATGACCAAATTAACCAACCTACTCCAAGACCCTGCATACAAGCCCCTAAAAACAGACCCCACCACCTACCTAGAAAAAACCACTAGATCCAAAATAAAAGCCTCCCCCATCAGCGAAGAAATCCAACAAAGAATCATTCCCAGAGAGAAATCATCCAGATGCCCTAAGCTCTACGGCCTCCCCAAGATACACAAAGAAGGAACCCCACTCAGACCCATAGTCAGCTCCATAGGCTCACCTCTACAAAACCTAGCCAAATTTCTCGCCAAACAACTACAGCCCTATGCAGAATCCATCGCCTCACATGTAAAAAACTCATTCCAGTTCATAGAGATCATAAAGAAACAAAACTTACAGCCCAGCGACCTACTCGTGAGCTTTGATGTCATATCCCTCTTCACCCAAGTGCCAATCAAAGAAGCCTTGACAGCTATCCAAAACAAATATAACCCCCCCAAGCACATACTAGATCTGACCAACCACTGCCTATCCAACACATACTTCATCTATAACGGACAAAAATACAAACAAATAGAAGGCGCACCCATGGGATCACCCCTCTCACCTGTCATTGCCAACCTCTACATGGAACACTTTGAAACCCAAACTCTGGCTCAGATACGTAGACGACACCTTCATAATCTGGCCACACGGGAAAGAAAAACTTGAAAACTTCCTCACACACCTCAATAGCCTACACCCCAAAATACAGTTCACCATGGAAACAGAAGTTAACAACCAACTTCCCTTCCTAGATGTCTTAGTCTACAAGAAACCCAATGGCTCCCTAGGACACACCATCTACCAGAAGAAAACACACACAAACCGCTATCTGCATGCACTCTCACACCACCACCCAGCACAGATCAACTCCGTAGCCAAGACACTCATCTCTAGAACAAAATGCTTAGCTGACGAACAACACCTAAAAACCGAACTACACACTCTCACAAACGTACTAACATCCAATGGATTCCAGAGAAATAAGATTACCAAACTAATCCAAAAGAACCCCCACTAAAACCCAAGACAGAGAGCAAGAAAATGGCACAGCCCTCCTCCCATATATAAAAGGCACCACAGACAGAATCAACAAGATCCTCCACAAACATAACATCAAGACAGCATTCTGCACAAACCAAAAAATATCCACCATCCTAAGAAACCCCAAAGACAAAATTGAGTTAGAAAATCAAGGAGTATATGAAATCCCATGCACCGCCTGCCCCACCACATACATTGGACAAACCAACAGAAGAATAAGTGCACGCATTGAAGAACACAAGAACTCATTCAAAAAAGAGGAACCAACTTCTTCCCTGGTCCAACACTTTAAAGTCACAGGACACGATATTGACTTTAAAAAGACCAGAACTATCGCCAAAACTGAACACTTTAACAACAGAATAATCAGAGAAGCCATCGAGATAGAAAAACGCCCACACAGCATGAACAAACGAGATGATACCTCCGCCTACCAGCCATTTGGAAACCTGCCCTTATTGACAAACGTGTCCCTAACACGAGGAATGACACCAGACCCACACTCACGAGGTCCACACAGGATGTCACCACCACACATCCACCCAGAAAGCAGACCCAAACCCACACTGATCAGGAAGCACGACCAAGGACCAGAAGCCAGACCGCAGCTGCAACATTAGCCATTTCAAACCCCTCCAATCCATACATGCAGCAGACTGACACCCACTATGAAGATGTAGCACGACCACGAATACGAAGCCAAACAGCAGCAGTGCAGCTCACCAGCTCAAATCCCCTGCAGCACAGATTAGACTGAGCACAACCAAGCCCCACCAACACAGGACACACCCCAGCCAATCAGAGCACAGAAAACCCCATCCAATCAGAGCACAGCCAAGCTCCCACCCAATCAGTTCAAACCCCACTAGCAGTTAAAAGGAAGAAACAGCTGCGATCACACATTGCTCCCAGAAGCACAAGCTGAAGCCTGAAGATGACGAATGAGACTTCGAAACGTCGCCAAGACACTTCCAATTTTACACGGGAGAAAACCCGAACACCCAAAGACCTATATATATATATATATATATATATATATATATATATATATATATATATATATATATATATATATATATATATATATATGCTTATACCTCCTAATATTTACTCATATATATGTTTATATAATATATAATCTTTTTGTATGATACTTACATATATTGTTGTGACAAAAATAAATAAATAAAAAATAAAATAAAATAAATGACTTTTGGCTCTGTTGACGGAAACCCAAGGTCTTGAAGAACCTGAATAGTGACCTGACAGCCTGCCCCAGATCAGTGTTTGAGAAAATAAAAACCCAACTTCATCATGTTGAAGAATTTGGTAATTTATATCATACAAGTCTGGATGCGGTGGAAGCAAAGCTGGAACTGGAAGTAAATCAAAACCCCAGAGTCATATTCTCTCCTGAACCCTCCCCCTACTAGAGGTCATACAATAATAGTCCAATGTCTTCTTTCTCCTCAGCCACGTGTAGTTTCACTTCTGATATTCTCCCTCTGTCAATCTTCCGAATGGAATGTGGAATCAGCAGCTGCCGTTACATTCATGCGCCAGCACAATTCAAACCTCTGGTTTTGAAAATGGCATTTCCCCTCTCCCCCACATACAATGTCAGCCGACGCTGGGAACAGTGAAAACCTCCCCCCCTTCTCCATAAAGCATGTAAGACAATCAGTGGAGCAAACTTTTAACAAGGTAGTAGATAAGTATGTCATCAAGATAAACAAGAACCCCTTTAAACAAGTGTTCATGGAGAACCTCATTTATTAGTTGCATGAAAACTGCTGGGGCCCCTTGCAACCCAAATGGTAAGACTCGGAATTGAAAGCAACCAAGGGGACAATTGAACGCCGTTTTCCATTCATCCCCTTCCTTTATGCGTACTCTGTAATACGCTTCTCGTAAGTCCAGTTTAGTAAAGAACTTTCCGTTGGCCAAGTGGGCGAGCATGTCTTTCATAAGAGGCATGGGGTATACATTTTCCACGCACACACAGTTCAGATTTCTATAGTCAACTATCAAGCGAAAGGTGCCATCTTTCTTCTCCCGGAACATGACTGGGGCTGCAACCCAAGGCCTAGCCGGTTGAATGAATCCTCGTTCTAAATTTTTATCTATGAAGTTCCGTAATTCCCCTAATTCTTTTTGGGTCATGGGGTAAGATTTCGGTTTCGGGAGTTTCACTCCTGGTAGAATGTCTATTGCACAGTCTGTGGGCCTATGGGGAGGCAGTACGTCAGAGGCCTTTTCACTAAAAACCTCTCGTAGGTCCCAGTACTCTTTAGGAATTTTTTCCTCCCCCTCTAGGCGCTCAACCATCGCCCCTAGTTTCTCAGGGCAATCAGGATCAGGGGTTTTTGAAATTATGTTCTTCTTTTGTTCCTTTGTGCGGAGTCGCACCACCCCTGTTCTCCAGTTTATTTTAGGGTTCCATTTTCGGAGCCACGAGAGACCCAGCACGAGAGGTTGGTCCATCCCTGGAGCAACTATGAAGTTTATGATTTCTTTATGGTCCTCTATGGTCATCTCTATGGGCTCTGTCACAAAGTGGGCTGGGCCTCCCCCCGCTATCGATCCATCTAGTTGGCAGAAGGCTATGGGCCTGCTCAATGTTTTTAGTCTTAGTTCCATTCTCTCCACCACCTCGGGGCTTAAGATACATCGGGTACACCCAGAGTCTAAGAGGGCTAGCATTTCCCCTTGCATTCCTGAGGATGGGATATGCAGTTGTACAGGAACGGTAAGGGGGCCCCCTTTCCAACTCACCAAGAGGTCCTCATCCGATTCCGAAGATGGCTCGGTGTCATCTGACCCGGTCGGAGTCCCAAATTCCTTCTCGATGGGAGGAGCGTTCTTTGCGTCATCTGTTCCACTCTTTGCGACCTCTCGCGATTTTGGTTCCACCTGCGCCGTTGGTTTTTTGCCACTAGGGGTCGCCTTTGGTGGCAGCTTCGCCGACAATCAGCGGCTCGGTGGCCTTTTTTTCCACATCTGAAACAGCCCGTGGGTTTCTTCTTCCCACTTTCCACTGCAACAGAATCTCTGGTCGGTTCCCTCAGGAACTGAGTTGGGGTTTGCCTCCAACTACGATCGCTTCGCAGGCGGTCCTTGGCTAGGTCTATCTCCATTTCTGCTGCCAGGGTGTACCAGCCATGCAGGGTAGTTGGGGATGCTCGGGCTCTACACAATTTATATAGATCTCCGTTTAGGCCGTCTTTGTATAAATCCAAAAGAGCCACTTCCGACCACCCTCTCATGAGAGGTGCCAGATCGCTGAACTCTTGGTTGTAGTCAGTCACTGGTCTCTTCCCTTGTCTGACGGACATCATGCGAATCTTGGCCTTTTGCTCTGCCAAGGGGTTCTCAAATCTCATTCTCAGGGCTGCCATAAAATGGTGGTAGTTCCTCAGGAGAGGGGAATCCTCTTGATACAAGGTCACGTACCAGGAAGCCGCCCTCCCACTCAAGACTTGAGTCACGCTTCTCACTTTAGAGGCTTCTGACAAATAATCCTCGCCCCATTCTTGCATGTGGCTGTCCACTATAGCCTGGAATAAGCCTACTTCTTTAGGGTCTCCATCAAATTTTCTGGGAATTTGGGGAATTTTAGGGTTTTTTTCCCTGTGAGGTAACGTTTGTGCAGTGGGGGTCCCCTGACCCCTACCCAGCTCTGTGGCCCCTGGAGAACGCAGCCCAGGCTCTCGTTCTTCCTGAATATTTCTGCTGTATGGTGTTTCCCCGGTGGCCATCAAAATTTCTGTTTCCACATCCTCCCTCTCCCCCCAGGGGTTTTGGGTGGGGTCTTCATACCTTTCACGCTCTCTCTGTCGTTCTTTTGCCTCACGATACAGTCTGACGGCTTCTGCAATTTGTAATTTATCCTTAATTTGCTCCTCCTGTCGCCAAGCAGAGAGTTTCTTATGTAGTTTTTTCAGTGTCCCCAGCCACTCTGTAGAAATTTCTGAGTATTTGGGAGGGTCCGTTGTGGCTGCCAAGGCTGCTCCTGTCTCCTCCAGCTCATCTTCTGAGGTTGGCTTTCTCCCCAGAAAAGATTCGTTATCAACTCCTCTGTGATAGTCCTGGGATGAGATGCCTGCCAGCTGCTCCTTATTAGGTTCGCATTCATGCTCTGACATCGTTAAGGGGGGGAAAAAAGTTTTCAGTCCCCTCGGTTGTGATCCGGGATGACTGATTTTGGGTGAGTTCCAGCTTAATGTCAGCCTGCCCCAGATCAGTGTTTGAGAAAATAAAAACCCAACTTCATCATGTTGAAGAATTTGGTAATTTATATCATACAAGTCTGGATGCGGTGGAAGCAAAGCTGGAACTGGAAGTAAATCAAAACCCCAGAGTCATATTCTCTCCTGAACCCTTCCCCTACTAGAGGTCATACAGTAATAGTCCAATGTCTTCTTTCTCCTCAGCCACGTGTAGTTTCACTTCCGATATTCTCCCTCTGTCAATCTTCTGAATGGAATGTGGAATCAGCAGCTGCCGTTTCATTCACGAGCCAACACAATTCAAACCTCTGGTTTTGAAAATGGCATTTCCCCTCTCCCCCACATACAATGTCAGCCGACGCTGGGAACAGTGAAAACCTCCCCCCTTCTCCATAAAGCATGTAAGACAATCAGTAGAGCAAACTTTTAACAAGGTAATAAAATAGTCAGATAATCTAGTAGGAGAAATACACTAAATTAAAGTGGAGGCTGACAACTAGTGGAATTTGGCCACTGTTACCGTGGTACAGTGATCCGGACTGAGGCTGGTGGATGTCTTTGGGAGAGGGAGACGGTAGATAAGAGTGAGGGGCCTTTTTTGGGATGGAGCCCTCTCACCCCAAGGACTGATGCTGGCTCATGTCATTTAGACAGACCTAGCAAAACTGGACAATGGGCGCTGTGTGGAAATTGATGAATGGAAGCCGAGCGTGATTGTGAATGGATGGAGTGTGACCGTGTGTGCAGATGGGTGGTGTGGAACATCCCAGAGTGGATGCAGCCCGCAGTGTGCTTGTGTGTAAGCATCTGAGTTGTCGAATGTGTTCGTGGTGCAAGAGAGAAGTCTGGCGTTGGCTTAGTCTGATGCGGAGGTGGCGAGGAAGAATAAGCCTTGGATCCAGCTTCATTGGGTCTGGGTGGCAGCGTGAATGGAGCTAAGCATCCTTAGGAAGCGGAATGAAAGGAAACCGGTGGATATTCATTGGAGGAAACCAGCTGAATTTGGCAGCCGTGTCTGAGGTAGAGTGTTCCAGCCCAAGGCTGGTGGATCTTTTGGAAGATGCATGTTGCCAATGGGCTGGCCCGCTCAGGGTACTTTGTTTGCTCTGTTTGCAGCATGCCCGTTGGTACTCCTGTCTATTCCCGGATGGAAGCCGACAATGGAGCATCGATGAACAGAAGGCAATAATGGTCAAACGTGCGATGGCTAATAGAAAGGCAAGTTTACTGGAAAGTTTCTAAGTGGGATGGGAAGATTGTAGCTACTGTACCGTCGTCATGTAGTTTCCTTCCACTATGTACTCCCCCGAGCTGTTCTCTCAATTGGCTTGAAAGTTTGCAAAGAAGTGTATGGAATTATCCCTCCCCCCCATTGAGTTATAGAAGATACCATTGTGTCCTGGAAGGAATCAGGCTGTCCTGTCTATAGGCAAGAAGAAACCCAGTTGTATGGAAAGACATGGAGCTTACCCAGTCCGTGAGCTGGCCCCCTGCATACAGCCATTTCATCGATTGATTGTTGAGGTGCAAGCAAGGTGGTGTCGATGCTTAACCCCTCGATACCATTTTTTCCTCTGAAATGAAAGAAAAGTTTTGGAAAGCCCTATTGCTGCTTGAATCGGGCCGATGTCCTTGAGAAGTCTGTCCATTTGCATAGCTGATTTCTGATTTCTGCAGGCACCACAGTGCCACAGTCTTGCAGGTTTCAGGTTAGCCTCCATTTAGTGGCATCTGAGCGTCGTTCCCCAGCCCATCCCGATCTCTGCCAAAGGTTGAGGTTTCTTCTTCGGGACAGGATTAGGAGAAGTTTAAGTGGACCTTTGAAAGAGGGTTTCTCGGAAGGGGAAGGGGAAGGGGCTATTCCTGCTAAAATGGGGATGTTTGACCGGTCCCCCAGAGGAAGCGAGCCCTATTCTGAATCTGCTCCATAGGCTCATGAGGAAGTTTTTGCAAAGCAAAGCTAGCAACTTGCCTCCAGGGAGCTGTAGCCCAAGTATATCCCTTTTCCATCGCTTGCTCTTTATTTATTTTTTTGTCCCCCATTTCTCATTCTAAGGGCAGTCCTCCTCCCAAGGCTCAGGGTTACAGGGTAAAACCCTCCCAGAAGGTCCTTGGAATTGTTTTCCAATACCGGCCCCGAACACCACCGAGGGAGGCCATGGAACCTCTTTGCAAAAGAGAAACAGAACCTGGTTCCTAGACTTACCTGGTTCTTAAGCCAAACTCCATGGACAGAGCGGTATCTGTTCCCCTTCATGCCATGATTGTGTTTGTTCTGGCCACAGTCAGGGCCATTGACAGCTCACAGAACTAAAGGCCCACTTTACATGCAGCACTAGCCAATCCAGCCTGGGTAAGGTCTCCGTCATTCATGTCCTTTCTTTGCAGAAAGTTTCTTCGGCCAGTTTCTTCAGAAGGGAACTTCTTCAGCAACTAAAGTCAACTCAGAGGAGCCCAAAGGTGGAGCAGAAGAGACGGGATTGAAAGGCAAGTTCTCTAGAAGACTTGCTGAGTGGAACGGCTCATTTGCAGCATGTACCCTCTATCCACCATGGCCTGAAGCAGGCTGACGTCCGGAAGACAGACCTAGCAAAAGCTGGCCGATGGACGCTGTGTAGAAATTGATGAATCGAAGCTGGTGCATGATTGTGAATGGATGGAGTGTGACTGTGCGTGCGGATGGGTGGTGTGGAACATCCCAGAGTGGATGCAGCCCGCAGTGTGCTTTTGTGTATGCGTCTGAGTTAGTGAATGTGTTCGTGGTGAACGAGAGAAGCTGGCGTCGGCTCAGTCTGATGCGGGGCAGCATGCGAGTATAAGCCCTAGGCCCAGCTTCGCGGGGTCTTGTGGTGCTGCGAATGGAGATAAGTATCCTTATGATGCGGAATGAAAGGAAACCGGTGGAAATGATTGGAGGAAACCAGTGGAATTTGGCAGCGGTTGCTGAGGTACCGTGATCCGGACTGAGGCTGGGGGATGTCTTTGGGAGATGGAGATAGTGAATAAGAGGAAGGGCCCTCTGTACTCAACATGCAGTACTCAACAGAACTACATCCAGATGGAGGGAATTTAGCAGTGGGGTACTCCAAGGTTCCATTTTAGGCCCAGGGCTCTCTGATATCTTCATAAACAATTTAGATGAGAGAATTGAAGGGGCGCTCATCAAATTGACAGGAAAATTTGACAGATAAAAGTAAAGGTTTACACCTAGGTAAGAAAAAGCAACTGCGAAGGTATCCACCGGGTGAAACCTGACTTAACGTCAGTAACCAAAAGAGGGAGCTTGGAGTCGTAGTGACCAATCACTTAAATATGAGACAACAGTGTGCGGATGCAGGGAAAAAAAGCCAATGCAATCCTAGGATGCATTAATAGATGGATAGAATCAGGATCAGGTGTAGCTCTAATACTGCTTTTCAAAGTAAGACAAGACTTGGAATATGGTCAGCACAATACAGAAAAGATGCTGACACTCTGGAAAAAATGCAGAGAAGAGAAAGAAAAATTATTGAGGGGGGGCAGTGTTTGGAGGCTAAAACGTAGGAAGAATGCTTACAGGATTAGACTATGTCTAGTCTGATGAAAAGAAGGATCGGGGAGGCATGATAGCACTAAACCCATGGAACGGTTTGCCTTCAGAGGTTGTGAGTGCTCCATCACTGAAGGTTTTCGAAAAGAGAGGACAACCGTTTGTTTGAAATAGTATAGAGTCTCCTGCTCGAGCGGGGGGTTGGACTAGAAGACCACTGAGGTCCCGTAGAATTCTATTATTCTATATTTGATGAGGAGGCTAGTAGAATTAGGTAAGAGTTGCTGAGGTCCAGTGTTCCACTAGGAGACTGGTGGATGTCTTTCACAGAGGAAGACGGTAGATAAGAGCGAGGGCCATTTTTTGGGATGGAGCCATCTCACCCCAAGGACTGACGCCGGCTGATGTCATTGAGACAGACCTAGCAAAAATGGAGGATGGACGCTGTGTGGAAAACCCTGAATAGAACCTGGGGCGTGATTGTGAATGGATGGAGTGTGGCTGAGTGTGCGGATGGGCGGTGTGGAACATCCCAGAGTGGATGCAGCCCGCAGTGTGCTTGTGTGTGTGCGTCTGAGTTGTCGAATGTGTTCGTGGTGAACGAGAGAAGCTGGCGTCGGCTTAGTCTGATGCGGGGCAGCATGCGAGTATAAGCCCTAGGCCCAGCTTGGCGGGGTCTTGTGGTGCTGTGAATGGAGATAAATGTCCTTATGATGCGGAATGAAAGGAAACCGGGGACTATTTATCGGTTGAACTAGTGGAATTTGGCAACTGTTACCGAGGTACAGTGATCCGGACTGAGGCTGGTGGATGTCTTTGGGAGAGGGAGACGGTAGATAAGAGTGAGGGGCCTTTTTTGGGATGGAGCCCTCTCACCCCAAGGACTGATGCTGGCTGATGTCGTTTAGACAGACCTAGCAAAACTGGACAATGGACGCTGTGTGGAAATTGATGAATGGAAGCCGGGCGTGATTGTGAATGGATGGAGTGTGACCGTGTGTGCAGATGGGTGGTGTGGAACATCCCAGAGTGGATGCAGCCCGCAGTGTGCTTGTGTGTAAGCATCTGAGTTGTCGAATGTGTTCGTGGTGCAAGAGAGAAGTCTGGCGTTGGCTTAGTCTGATGCGGAGGCGGCGAGGAAGAATAAGCCTTGGATCCAGCTTCATTGGGTCTGGGTGGCAGCGTGAATGGAGCTAAGCATCCTTAGGAAGCGGAATGAAAGGAAACCGGTGGATATTCATTGGAGGAAACCAGCTGAATTTGGCAGCCGTGTCTGAGGTAGAGTGTTCCAGCCCAAGGCTGGTGGATCTTTTGGAAGATGCATGTTGCCAATGGGCTGGCCCGCTCAGGGTACTTTGTTTGCTCTGTTTGCAGCATGCCCGTTGGTACTCCTGTCTATTCCCGGATGGAAGCCGAGCGTGATTGTGAATGGATGGAGTGTGACCGTGTGTGCAGATGGGTGGTGTGGAACATCCCAGAGTGGATGCAGCCCGCAGTGTGCTTGTGTGTAAGCATCTGAGTTGTCGAATGTGTTCGTGGTGCAAGAGAGAAGTCTGGCATTGGCTTAGTCTGATGTGGAGGCGGCGAGGAAGAATAAGCCTAGATCCAGCTTCATTGGGTCTGGGTGGCAGCGTGAATGGAGCTAAGCATCCTTAGGAAGCGGAATGAAAGGAAACCGGTGGATATTCATTGGAGGAAACCAGCTGAATTTGGCAGCCGTGTCTGAGGTAGAGTGTTCCAGCCCAAGGCTGGTGGATCTTTTGGAAGATGCATGTTGCCAATGGG
The DNA here is from genome assembly GCF_028640845.1 of Ahaetulla prasina. Taxonomy (NCBI): domain Eukaryota; kingdom Metazoa; phylum Chordata; class Lepidosauria; order Squamata; family Colubridae; genus Ahaetulla; species Ahaetulla prasina. The sequence goes on along the minus strand of NC_080553.1, from coordinate 236,324 downwards.
CTGACCCGCTCAGGGTACTTTGTTTGCTCTGTTTGCAGCATGCCCGTTGGTACTCCTGTCTATTCCCGGATGGAAGCCGAGCGTGATTGTGAATGGATGGAGTGTGACCGTGTGTGCGGACCGTGTGTGCGGACCGGGTGGTGTGGAACATCCCAGAGTGGATGCAGCCCGCAGTGTGCTTGTGTGTAAGCATCTGAGTTGTCGAATGTGTTCGTGGTGCAAGAGAGAAGTCTGGCATTGGCTTAGTCTGATGTGGAGGCGGCGAGGAAGAATAAGCCTAGATCCAGCTTCATTGGGTCTGGGTGGCAGCGTGAATGGAGCTAAGCATCCTTAGGAAGCGGAATGAAAGGAAACCGGTGGATATTCATTGGAGGAAACCAGCTGAATTTGGCAGCCGTGTCTGAGGTAGAGTGTTCCAGCCCAAGGCTGGTGGATCTTTTGGAAGATGCATGTTGCCAATGGGCTGGCCCGCTCAGGGTACTTTGTTTGCTCTGTTTGCAGCATGCCCGTTGGTACTCCTGTCTATTCCCGGATGGAAGCTGACAATGGAGCATCGGTGAACAGAAGGCAATAATGGTCAAACGTGCGATGGCTAATAGAAAGGCAAGTTCACTGGAAAGTTTCTAAGTGGGATGGGAAGATTGTAGCTACTGTACCGTCGTCATGTAGTTTCCTTCCACTATGTACTCCCCCGAGCTGTTCTCTCAATTGGCTTGAAAGTTTGCAAAGAAGTGTATGGAATTATCCCTCCCCCCCCATTGAGTTATAGAAGATACCATTGTGTCCTGGAAGGAATCAGGCTGTCCTGTCTATAGGCAAGAAGGAACCCAGTTGTATGGAAAGACATGGAGCTTACCCAGTCCGTGAGCTGGCCCCCTGCATACAGCCATTTCATCGATTGATGGTTGAGGTGCAAGCAAGGTGGTGTCGATGCTTAACCCCTCGATACCATTTTTTCCTCTGAAATGAAAGAAAAGTTTTGGAAAGCCCTATTGCTGCTTGAATCGGGCCGATGTCCTTGAGAAGTCTGTCCATTTGCATAGCTGATTTCTGATTTCTGCAGGCACCACAGTGCCACAGTCTTGCAGGTTTCAGGTTAGCCTCCATTTAGTGGCATCTAAATCTAATGAAAAGAAGGACTAGGAGTAACCCTTCTTCATATGTTTTTGTCTCACTGGAGGCTTTTAAGAAGAGATTGGACAGCGACTTGTCTGAAATGGTATAGGATCTTCTGCCTGACCAGGGGGTTGGACTAGAAGACCTTCAAGATCCCTTCCGGCTGTGTTCTGATAGATTGATTGATTAGTAGTGTGGGATGGGCTGATGTGATAGGACAAGGCCTGTTGCATAGGCAGCCCAGCCCTGTAGCGTATATACCCAGATATGAAGGCAGGACGACACCTGGAGTGGGTTTATTCCCCTCAGGCCTTTCCCTCTCGGGCCTCCTTGGCAGGTGAGGGGGCTCTCTCAGGCCTGGCTTGATCTCCATCTGAGGAGGCCTCGGAGGCATCCTGACAGTCGTCTTCTGGGCCAAATCGGGCAGCACCAGCTCTGGAGGCTGAATCTTCTTCCTGACCTCGGTGGAACTGGGGAAGACATCACAATCAGAGGCAAGACCTGCGTGGTTCACTGAGTGGCTGAGGAACTGGATGGGAGTCAGAGAAGAGGACTTCCTGGTTGCCCTACCGATGCAGGTCATTATTATTGATCTGTGGACGGGACTCCTTGCTGTCCTTCTTCAGGTAGGGCAACTTTTTCAGCATATGATCCATCCTGTCGTGAAGAGTGAGTGGAACTGGCAGGAGATCCTATCAAGAAAGGAGAAGGTTTGTAACTCCAGATTGAAAGGAGGGGTCCTTGGTGCTCCCGTCTGTCTGTCTGTCTGTCTGTCTGTCTGTCTGTCTGTCTGTCTATCTATCTATCTATCTATCTATCTATCTATCTATCTATCTATCTATCTATCTATCTATCTATCTATCTATTCTATTCATAAAAAGAATTTCCCCTAGGAGAGGCATATGAATAAATGATTATTTACAATGTCTGTACTTTTATACAACTCCCTTCATCCACTCAAAGATCATTAAATCGATCACGGTCCCAGGGTGACCTGGTTTATGACTGGCGCAACTTACCACCTCTAAGGCCAGGCTCATTCATGGCCAAAAGTTAAAAGGATTGTGTCAGCCTCCGCTTATTACTTTAAGCGTTTAGTTACATAGTAGGGTGATTAACTGTTTTATTACTTAGTTAAGTGTTATTGCTTACTTAAATGCTTTATTGCTACTTTGTTGTCATAGATGGAATAATGGGGTAGTGGCTCTTTAAGAACGCTTCGGCTGCCAATTGAATAGAAGAGGATTCAAACAGAAAGAGGCGCGCTGGTATTAACGAGCACTGCATACCAGACATACCAGACAGAAGACAGACAGAGGAATAACATCGGAAGTAGAACACTACGCGGCCCAAGAGGAGAAAAGCATTGGACTATAACTGTATGACCTTTGGAGGGAGGAGGGATGAATGAGGGGATATGCCTCTGTAAGTCACACCCAATTTCAGTTCTGGCTTTCTTTTCTTGCAATTAGTCGTACTCCGTAAAAGTACCTTTTCTCTAAATCCAAATGGAGTTGGGGTTTTCTTTCTTGGGTATTGACGGAGGCAACCTGATAGACTGCCATTAAGAGATATTAGGAGGGGACCAGTGTTCGGCCCCCTTCTGCCTTAAAAAACTAAGTTGACAAACATTGCGGGCTTTCCAAATGCGATCCTGGGATCCAGAAGGCTTTTATTCAATGCTCCATCTGTGTGGATAATAATGAGCATCTTTTTGGAGGACATTAGATCTCCCCCCAGGGGAGCGTTCATCTCTTTGCATCTGCCCTACTTTAGGCGTTCCTATTTCTGCTGGAAGACGACCAAGCGTAGAGATGTTCCAGACATCGTTGATGGTTGATGGTTGCTACCATCCTTCTCCATTGGCACCTGTGGCTCTGTGACCTTCTCGTGGAACCTTCTCCTCTCTCTGAAATTAAATTGTCCTGCCTTTCTTCAGGGCCTGTTTCCACGACGTTCCTTTGTGGCTCCAATCTTGATTGCAAAAAATATAACTTCAGAAACAGAGTTGTTAATGCCTGGAATGCGCTACCTGACTCTGTGGTCTCTTCCCAAAGTCCCCAAAGCTTTAACCAAAAACTGTCTACTATTGACCTCACCCCACTCCTAAGAGGTCTGTAAGGGGCGTGCATAAGAGCACAAGCATGCCTACCTTTCCTGTCCTAATGTTCCCTTTGACTGTATCCAATTCGTATTGTTATTTCATGCTTATACCCAGGGGTGAAATGCTTCCTGATCGGATTTGGCTCGTGCGATCCAGTAGCGATGGTGGCTGCTGGTTTGGAGGACTGGTAGCAAAAATCCCTGGCCCCGGCCCCTGCCTCTGCTGAGCCCCACCATCAGCAGAGGGTTTTTTTTTTACTTTTAAAAGAAGGTTTTGCTTCAGCATGCCTTTAAAAGTAAAAAAAAGCCTTTGAGGATCTTGCCCCTCAGCTGAGATCGGCAGAGCCTTTAAACTTTAAAAAAAATGTAAAGGCTATTTTTGGGAGGGAAATTCCTCCAGTGGACACAAAATAAATAACTGCAGTGAGCCTGGATTGTTGGGTTTTTTGGCTCCTGTGTTTCTTTCCACAGATACTGGTGTCAGGAGTGGGATTCACAATTTTCTATCTGCCACCAGGGACAAGAGCTGGGGCAGCCCTATAGGGTGAGTGCTGTGAGACTGAGCCCATAACCCTTCCCACTGGCACTTAAAGACCCCATTTAGGAGTGTGTGTAAGGCTGTGTCTAAATGTCTCTTGTGGCTGGGAGGTTTGTGGGGTGTTTGTGGCCCCTTCCGTCCCAATTCTCAGCCGCCTTGGCCCTGCTGTGAGCTCAGCTGAGCGATGGCCGGAGGTGTCCAGGAAGCCAGGGGGGATTTGGCTTTGTGGAGTGAGTGTGACCCTCTGTGTCGAAGAACGGAGACTGACCCAGATGGAGGCTTGGTTCAAAGACCCTTTTTCCTGTTGTCTGATTGGAGGAATTCAGCTGATCCAAGCAGGGAGAGAAGTGGACAATGGTGCTCAGGCAGGATGTCAGGGATCCAACTGATGCCCTAATTAAATCAGGAGTCTCAAGCTGAGCTTCAAAAGAAATCCAGTTATTTATTTAGGAGCTTCATGTAAGCATGGAGCAAGTGAAGCCAACTGTGACCTCACTTAATTCATGCCTTGACTCTGACCCTGTTTTTCCCTCCCCCCCCAGGTATCTCATCAGTCACATTCCCCAACGAAGCAATTTTGCAGGTTGTAGAAGTCACTCCCTCCAGCCTCTCTGGATCTCCATGGAGATGGCCTTGATGGTTGGAATGTGCTTTGTTTTGACTGAGGAGTGAATTCCTCAATACAGTTGAGAGGCTCGGTTCTCCATCCCCCTGCCTATGGCAACTCCAGAGCAGGTCGGGAATGTTTCACAAGTTGACACAGACTCTGCTTGGGGAAGGAATCTTTCCCAAAGAATCAGGGAAACCCACTGTGGCCGAGGGCAGAGAGGGGGTCCGGTGCCTCCACTGGTGCCCCCAAAGGCTGCAAAAAAAGGGAGGCGGTGAAATTGGAAGGGATGATAAAAAAAAAAATCTCTTCCTCCTTGTGAGAAGAGAAATTCCTGTATCTGCACAAGGCCGTGACAGATTCCATGCAAACAGAAGCAGGAAAGCCGGTTTAATATTTGTTAGATTTTTCCCAGTGTTTTATTATTTTTTCAAATAACTGAAGGAGGTGAACATGTCCAACTCTTCTTCTTCTTCCTCTTTCCCCCACAACAACAGCCCTGTGAGGTGGGCTTGTCTGAAAGAGAGTCTCTGTCCCGAGGTCAGGAAAGAGGCTTTCAGGGCTAAGGCAGGACTTGAACTCAGGATCTCTTGCTTCCTAGCCTGCTGCCTTAACCATTGTGAGTGTTAAGCCAGGGTGGATTTTGGGCAAAGGCCCTGCTGGTCACCCCTGCTGCCCCGTCTTCCAGCAGGACCCTCCAACCACACCACTCCCTGGGTCCTTCTGGGGTGGAGCAGCCCCATCCGAGAGCAAAGGAGAGAAACTCCTGGACACAGAGAGCCCCTCCCCCAACCCCTCGGGTCCTGGAGGTGGGTCCTTGCAATAGTCATTGTCATTAAGTATTTCCGACATCGGCTGGTCACTCTTCAGGTCCCAAGGGAATGAAAGCCACCCTCCCTTCGTGTGGTGGGATCAGCCCCATGAATTGGACGGCTGCATCCAGGCGGTTTTCTTGAGAGCAGGCGAGGTCGGCCACTGCCTTTTTCTCTCTCTGCTTTTTTATTTTTTTCTTTGTTTATAATATAAAATGCAGAAATGCAGAAGAAAATGGTAGGAAAAATAGGGGAGGGAAAAAGGAGAAAAAGAAAGAAAAGGCCTTGGCTTACGACTCCCTTCTCAACCGAACCCTGGCATCTCCTGGTGGTCTCCCAACCCTCTTTACATCCAAGCCTGCTTCAGCTTTCCCAGATCAGTCCGTTGCTGCATCCTGAAGATAGTCCTTGACTTATGACCAGTATTGCAATTGCTAAGCTGGACGGTCGTTAAGTGAGTCGCTCTCAGTTTTGCAATGTTTCTGCCATGGTTATTATGCAAATTGCTGCATTGTTTAGTGAATCACGTGGTCATTAAGCGAGTTCAGTTTTGACCTTTGATTTTGCTTGTCGTATTTCCATGCCCGTTGTGAGGCGCATGTGACCATGGGGATGCTGCTGCAGTCATACCTCTGAAATCCCATTTTTCAGGGCCATCAGAACCTGGAACTTTCCTGGTTGTAAGCAGAAGACAACTCTAAGGTCCTTGATGAGGGACTGTATGAAATTTAATCCCTGTGTTTCTTCAGCCACATTCTCACAATGTCTTCTTAAATTGAATAATACCTAATCCTTCCTCCTATTTCTCTTTTAACACCTATTCAGCTGGGCCAGGAGAGGAAAACCTGGGTTCTCTGGCTCTCCAATGCTAGACTCCAGATACAAGGGAAAACATTTTAATTTGGACTGCACCCCCAAACAATGGGAACAATCTGTTTCTTCCCAGATCTCCAAACAACTGACAGCTGTCCGTTCAGATGGACAAGCTCTGGTTGGGGCGATTCAGGGCTTGCTTGTAAAAGCCCTTTAAGAGTCGGCTCATCAATGAATAAGCCCCGCCCCCAGCTGAAGATCTCAGGTCCAGGCCAATCACAGCCTTGGCTTGTGACGTCAGAGGCTCCTCCTAAGCTCATTGGCCGGAGCTCTCCATGGCAACCTCCAGCATCCTTGGGGAGTCTGGACCACATCATGGAGGCTCTGCTCAAAATCCCTGGAAAGTGGCTGGATTGGATGGCAGCACTGGGGGCATCGCAGGGCCTCCCTCGCCTGGGCTCCTCGGAAAGGGGAGACCCTCTCCTTTAATGCAGAATTAAGGTGGGGAGATTAGAAAAATGGGCTTCACCCTCAGACCAGTCATGCTGATACCTGCCGTGTCCGCAGCCTCCATCCCTCTGACCAAACTCCTGATCCACTGTGTCAAAGGTTCCTGTCTCGGGAAAGGGCTTGGGGGGCCGGGGGGGCTGGGGGGGCAGAGATATGAACTATGGGGGGAAATTGGCTTCGGGATGTCCCAGTTGGAGAGGCATTGAGACCCCAAAGCTAGAAACTGACCTGGGGAAATTAACCTAAAAGGGGATTCCATTGGCCAGATGTAGTTATTTCCCAAACAGACTCGGCCTGGCGATTGACTTATTTATATATATTTATTTTTTATTACTCAGATTTTAACCCACCTTTATTCTTTCTCTAAATAGCTCAAGGCAGTGAACATATGGAAGACGCCTTTGTCCTCACAACAAGCTTGTGAGGTAGGCTACGGCTGAGAGAGAGGGACTGGACCAGGCTTTCATGCCTTGGATGGGACTGGTAAGTCCTTGGAGGGGGGGCTCTTTCTTAATCCGGATGGTCACCCCCTCCCCCTTTCCCTGTCATCAGAAGCCATCTAGCAGTGCCAGAGATGGCCGAATTGATCGATCGCTGATTCTGACTCCTTTGGAGAGTCTTTTTTTTATTATTGAAAAAGTTTTAACAAACAAAAAGCACGTGTCATAGAAAAAATAGAATATAAAGGTAAAGAGATATATCAGCAGGATAAAATTAAAAAGGCCTTCTCAGCATTTTACACTACTTTATATGCGAAAGATAAAATACAGAATAGGGACATTTATGATTATTTGAAAGATTATAAGGTTAATACTCTAACATTAGAACAGAGGGAGGAGTTGAATCGGCCGATAGCTACTGGAGAAATAGTGGAGGCAATTAAACAATTAAAAATGGGGGAAACCCCCGGTACAGATGGATTTACAGCAAGTTATTATAAAAAATTACAGAATGAAATACTAGGCCCACTTAAAGAATTATTTAATCAGATACAACTAGGAGGGGGAATACCCCCGTCGTGGAAAACATCTTTTATTTCATTGATACCAAAAGAGGAACAAGATTGCTCTAAACCTGGGAATTATAATCCGATCTCACTTTTAAATAATAATTATAAGATTTTTGTTAAAATAATAGCAAATAGATTAATGTTAGTTTTACAACAAAGAATTCAAACTGATCAATCTGGTTTTATAAAAGGGAGGCAGATGAGGAATAATGTTAGACAGATTATTAATATATTGGAATATTTGGAAAAGAAGAATACTTCAGCAGCACTTATTTTTTGGATGCGGAGAAGGCCTTTGATTGATTGCATTGGGATTTTTTATTTAAATTAATAGAGAAAATGCAATTTGGAGATTGCTTTGTTAGAATAATTAAAGCAATTTATGGAGAGCAAACAGCTCAGATTATAATAAATGGTAGTCTGACAGAAGTTATTAAGATTGCGAAAGGAACGAGACAGGGATGTCCTTTATCACCACTATTGTTTGTTTTGACTCTGGAACCATTATTGGATAAAATACGAGAGTTAACGAAAATAGAGGGAAATAAAATTAGACAATATGAGTACAAAGTTAGAGCTTTTGCAGACGACTTGGTGGTTACTTTAACAAATCCTAATAATTCAAGTAGATCTTTGTTGGAAACAATTGATAAATATGGAAAGGTACCAGGATTTAAAATAAATCAGAATAAAACAAATTGATAATCAAAAATATTCTAAACAACAGAACCAAAAACTAGAGGAAATAACAGGATTTGAGGTGGTAAAAAAGGTTAAATATTTAGGGGTTTATATTAGCTCATCGAACAAGAAACTATAAGAATAATTATGATTTGCTATGGCAAAAAGTTCAGAATGACATGAGTGTCTAGAAAAAACTGCAGCTATCGCTATTGGGGAGGATAGCGGCTATCAAAATGAATGTGTTACCTAGATTTTTGTTTCTGTTCCAGATGATACCAATAATTAAGAAAGATAAAAATTTGGAGGCTGACAACTAGTGGAATTTGGCAACTGTTACGGAGGTACAGTGATCCGGACTGAGGCTGGTGGATGTCTTTGGGAGAGGGAGACGGTAGATAAGAGCGAGGGCCATTTTTTGGGATGGAGCCATCTCACCCCAAGGACTGACGCCGGCTGATGTCATTGAGACAGACCTAGCAAAAATGGAGGATGGACGCTGTGTGGAAATTGATGAATGGAAGCCGGGCGTGATTGTGAATGGATGGAGTGTGACCGTGTGTGCAGATGGGTGGTGTGGAACATCCCAGAGTGGATGCAGCCCGCAGTGTGCTTGTGTGTAAGCATCTGAGTTGTCGAATGTGTTCGTGGTGCAGAGAGAAGTGTCATGCAGGCTTAGTCTGATGCGGAGGCGGCGAGGAAGAATAAGCCTTGGATCCAGCTTCATTGGGTCTGGGTGGCAGCGTGAATGGAGCTAAGCATCCTTAGGAAGCGGAATGAAAGGAAACCGGTGGATATTCATTGGAGGAAACCAGCTGAATTTGGCAGCCGTGTCTGAGGTAGAGTGTTCCAGCCCAAGGCTGGTGGATATCTTTGGGACATGCAGATTTCAGATGTGCAGGTAACCACAGCTATCTATGCTTTCTTTGCAGCATGCCTCTTGACACACCAAGTTCTTCTACGAGGGAAGATGGGAATGGAGCATTGATGAACAGAAGGCAATAATGGTTAAACGTGCGATGGCTGATAGAAAGGCAAGTTCACTGGAAAGTTTCTAAGTGGGATGGGAAGATTGTAGCTACTGTACCGTCGTCATGTAGTTTCCTTCCACTATGTACTCCCCCGAGCTGTTCTCTCAATTGGCTTGAAAGTTTGCAAAGAAGTGTATGGAATTATCCCCCCCACCATTGAGTTATAGAAGATACCATTGTGTCCTGGAAGGAATCAGGCTGTCCTGTCTATAGGCAAGAAGAAACCCAGTTGTATGGAAAGACATGGAGCTTACCCAGTCCGTGAGCTGGCCCCCTGCATACAGCCATTTCATCGATTGATTGTTGAGGTGTAAGCAAGGTGGTGTCGATGCTTAACCCCTCGATACCATTTTTTCCTCTGAAATGAAAGAAAAGTTTTGGAAAGCCCTATTGCTGCTTGAATCGGGCCGATGTCCTTGAGAAGTCTGTCCATTTGCATAGCTGATTTCTGATTTCTGCAGGCACCACAGTGCCACAGTCTTGCAGGTTTCAGGTTAGCCTCCATTTAGTGGCATCTGAGCGGCGTTCCCCAGCCCATCCCGATCTCTGCCGAAGGTTGAGGTTTCTTCTTGGGGACAGGATTAGGACAAGTTTAAGTGGACCTTTGAAAGAGGGTTTCTCGGAAGGGGAAGGGGAAGGGGCTATTCCTGCTAAAATGGGGATGTTTGACCGGTCCCCCAGAGGAAGCGAGCCCTATTCTGAATCTGCTCCATAGGCTCATGAGGAAGTTTTTGCAAAGCAAAGCTAGCAACTTGCCTCCAGGGAGCTGTAGCCCAAGTATATCCCTTTTCCATCGCTTGCTCTTTATTTATTTTTTTGTCCCCCATTTCTCATTCTAAGGGCAGTCCTCCTCCCAAGGCTCAGGGTTACAGGGTAAAACCCTCCCAGAAGGTCCTTGGAATCGTTTTCCAATACCAGCCCCGAACACCACCGAGGGAGGCCATGGAACCTCTTTGCAAAAGAGAAACAGAACCTGGTTCCTAGACTTACCTGGTTCTTAAGCCAAACTCCATGGACAGAGCGGTATCTGTTCCCCTTCATGCCATGATTGTGTTTGTTCTGGCCACAGTCAGGGCCATTGACAGCTCACAGAACTAAAGGCCCACTTTACATGCAGCACTAGCCAATCCAGCCTGGGTAAGGTCTCCGTCATTCATGTCCTTTCTTTGCAGAAAGTTTCTTCGGCCAGTTTCTTCAGAAGGGAACTTCTTCAGCAACTAAAGTCAACTCAGAGGAGCCCAAAGGTGGAGCAGAAGAGACGGGATTGAAAGGCAAGTTCTCTAGAAGACTTGCTGAGTGGAACGGCTCATTTGCAGCATGTACCCTCTATCCACCATGGCCTGAAGCAGGCTGACGTCCGGAAGACGGACCTAGCAAAAGCTGGCCGATGGACGCTGTGTAGAAATTGATGAATCGAAGCCGGTGCATGATTGTGAATGGATGGAGTGTGACTGTGCGTGCGGATGGGTGGTGTGGAACATCCCAGAGTGGATGCAGCCCGCAGTGTGCTTTTGTGTATGCGTCTGAGTTAGTGAATGTGTTCGTGGTGAACGAGAGAAGCTGGCGTCGGCTCAGTCTGATGCGGGGCAGCATGCGAGTATAAGCCCTAGGCCCAGCTTCGCGGGGTCTTGTGGTGCTGCGAATGGAGATAAGTATCCTTATGATGCGGAATGAAAGGAAACCGGTGGAAATGATTGGAGGAAACCAGTGGAATTTGGCAGCGGTTGCTGAGGTACCGTGATCCGGACTGAGGCTGGGGGATGTCTTTGGGAGATGGAGATAGTGAATAAGAGGAAGGGCCCTCTGTACTCAACATGCAGTACTCAACAGAACTACATCCAGATGGAGGGAATTTAGCAGTGGGGTACTCCAAGGTTCCATTTTAGGCCCAGTGCTCTCCGATATCTTCATAAACAATGTAGATGAGAGAATTGAAGGGGCGCTCATCAAATTTACAGGCAAATTTGACAGATAAAAGTAAAGGTTTACACCTAGGTAAGAAAAAGCAACTGCGAAGGTATCCACCGGTGAAACCTGACTTAACGTCAGTAACCAAAGAGGGAGCTTGGAGTCGTAGTGACCAATCACTTAAATATGAGACAACAGTGTGCGGATGCAGGGGAAAAAAGCCAATGCAATCCTAGGATGCATTAATAGATGGATAGAATCAGGATCAGGTGTAGCTCTAATACTGCTTTTCAAAGTAAGACCAGAATTGGAATACGGTCAGCACAATACAGAAAAGATGCTGACACTCTGGAAAAAATGCAGAGAAGAGAAAGAAAAATTATTGAGGGGGGGGGGCAGTGTTTGGAGGCTAAAACGTAGGAAGAATGCTTACAGGATTAGACTATGTCTAGTCTGATGAAAAGAAGGATCGGGGAGGCATGATAGCACTAAACCCATGGAACGGTTTGCCTTCAGAGGTTGTGAGTGCTCCATCACTGAAGGTTTTCGAAAAGAGAGGACAACCGTTTGTTTGAAATAGTATAGAGTCTCCTGCTCGAGCGGGGGGTTGGACTAGAAGACCACTGAGGTCCCCTAGAATTCGATTATTCTGTATTTTATGAGGAGGCTAGTAGAATTTGGTAAGAGTTGCTGAGGTCCAGTGTTCCACAAGGAGACTGGTGGATGTCTTTCACAGAGGAAGACGGTAGATAAGAGCGAGGGCCATTTTTTGGGATGGAGCCATCTCACCCCAAAGACTGACGCCGGCTGATGTCATTGAGACAGACCTAGCAAAAATGGAGGATGGACGCTATGTGGAAAACCCTGAATAGAACCTAGGGCGTGATTGTGAATGGATGGAGTGTGGCTGAGTGTGCGGAAGGGCGGTGTGGAACATCCCAGAGTGGATGCAGCCTGCAGTGTGCTTGTGTGTAAGTATCTGAGTTGTCGAATGTGTTCGTGGTGCAAGAGAGAAGTCTGGCGTTGGCTTAGTCTGATGCGGGGCAGCATGCGAGTATAAGCCCTAGGCCCAGCTTGGCGGGGTCTTGTGGTGCTGTGAATGGAGATAAATGTCCTTATGATGCGGAATGAAAGGAAACCGGCGACTATTTATCGGTTGACGCTAGTGGGATCTGGCAACTGTTACCGAGGTACAGTGATCCGGACTGAGGCTGGTGGATGTCTTTCACAGAGGAAGACGGTAGATAAGAGCGAGGGCCATTTTTTGGGATGGAGCCATCTCACCCCAAAGACTGATGCTGGCTGATGTCGTTTAGACAGACCTAGCAAAACTGGACAATGGACGCTGTGTGGAAATTGATGAATGGAAGCCGGGCGTGATTGTGAATGGATGGAGTGTGACCGTGTGTGCAGATGGGTGGTGTGGAACATCCCAGAGTGGATGCAGCCCGCAGTGTGCTTTTGTGTAAGCATCTGAGTTGTCGAATGTGTTCGTGGTGCAAGAGAGAAGTCTGGCGTTGGCTTAGTCTGATGCGGAGGCGGCGAGGAAGAATAAGCCTTGGATCCAGCTTCATTGGGTCTGGGTGGCAGCGTGAATGGAGCTAAGCATCCTTAGGAAGCGGAATGAAAGGAAACCGGTGGATATTCATTGGAGGAAACCAGCTGAATTTGGCAGCCGTGTCTGAGGTAGAGTGTTCCAGCCCAAGGCTGGTGGACCTTTTGGAAGATGCATGTTGCCAATGGGCTGGCCCGCTCAGGGTACTTTGTTTGCTCTGTTTGCAGCATGCCCGTTGGTACTCCTGTCTATTCCCGGATGGAAGCCGACAATGGAGCATCGATGAACAGAAGGCAATAATGGTCAAACGTGCGATGGCTGATAGAAAGGCAAGTTCACTGGAAAGTTTCTAAGTGGGATGGGAAGATTGTAGCTACTGTACCGTCGTCATGTAGTTTCCTTCCACTATGTACTCCCCCGAGCTGTTCTCTCAATTGGCTTGAAAGTTTGCAAAGAAGTGTATGGAATTATCCCCCCCACCATTGAGTTATAGAAGATACCATTGTGTCCTGGAAGGAATCAGGCTGTCCTGTCTATAGGCAAGAAGAAACCCAGTTGTATGGAAAGACATGGAGCTTACCCAGTCCGTGAGCTGGCCCCCTGCATACAGCCATTTCATCGATTGATTGTTGAGGTGCAAGCAAGGTGGTGTCGATGCTTAACCCCTCGATACCATTTTTTCCTCTGAAATGAAAGAAAAGTTTTGGAAAGCCCTATTGCTGCTTGAATCGGGCCGATGTCCTTGAGAAGTCTGTCCATTTGCATAGCTGATTTTGATTTCTGCAGGCACCACAGTGCCACAATCTTGCAGGTTTCAGGTTAGCCTCCATTTAGTGGCATCTAAATCTAATGAAAAGAAGGACTAGGAGTAACCCTTCTTCATATGTTTTTGTCTCACTGGAGGCTTTTAAGAAGAGATTGGACAGCGACTTGTCTGAAATGGTATAGGATCTTCTGCCTGACCAGGGGGTGTGACTAGTAGACCTTCAAGGTCCTTTCCAGCTGTGTTCTGATAGATTGATTGATTAGTAGTGTGGGATGGGCTGATGTGATAGGACAAGGCCTGTTGCATAGGCAGCCCAGCCCTGTAGCGTATATACCCAGATATGAAGGCAGGACGACACCTGGAGTGGGTTTATTCCCCTCAGGCCTTTCCCTCTCGGGCCTCCTTGGCAGGTGAGGGGGCTCTCTCAGGCCTGGCTTGATCTCCATCTGAGGAGGCCTCGGAGGCATCCTGACAGTAGTCTTCTGGGCCAAATCGGGCAGCACCAGCTCTGGAGGCTGAATCTTCTTCCTGACCTCGGTGGAACTGGGGAAGACATCACAATCAGAGGCAAGACCTGCGTGGTTCACTGAGTGGCTGAGGAACTGGATGGGAGTCAGAGTAGAGGACTTCCTGGTTGCCCTACCAATGCAGGTCATTATTATTGATCTGTGGACGGGACTCCTTGCTGTCCTTCTTCAGGTAGGGCAACTTTTTCAGCATATGATCCATCCTGTCGTGAAGAGTGAGTGGAACTGGCAGGAGATCCTATCAAGAAAGGAGAAGGTTTGTAACTCCAGATTGAAAGGAGGGGTCCTTGGTTCTCCCGTCTGTCTGTCTGTCTGTCTGTCTGTCTGTCTGTCTGTCTGTCTGTCTATCTATCTATCCTATTCATAAAAAGAATTTCCCCTAGGAGAGGCATATGAATAAATGATTATTTACAATGTCTGTACTTTTATACAACTCCCTTCATCCACTCAAAGATCATTAAATCGATCACGGTCCCAGGGTGACCTGGTTTATGACTGGCGCAACTTACCACCTCTAAGGCCAGGCTCATTCATGGCCAAAAGTTAAAAGGATTGTGTCAGCCTCCGCTTATTACTTTAAGCTTTTAGTTACATAGTAGGGTGATTAACTGTTTTATTACTTAGTTAAGTGTTATTTCTTACTTAAATGCTTTATTGCTACTTTGTTGTCATAGATAGAATAATGGGGTAGTGGCTCTTTAAGAACGCTTCGGCTGCCAATTGAATAGAAGAGGATTCAAACAGAAAGAGGCGCGCTGGTATTAACGAGCACTGCATGCGAAACATACCAGACAGAAAACAGACAGAGGAATAACATTGGAAGTAGAACACTACGCGGCCCAAGAGGAGAAAAGCATTGGACTATAACTGTATGACCTTTGGAGGGAGGAGGGATGAATGAGGGGATATGCCTCTGTAAGTCACACCCAATTTCAGTTCTGGCTTTCTTTTCTTGCAATCAGTCGTACTCCGTAAAAGTACCTTTTCTCTAAGTCCAAATGGAGTTGGGGTTTTCTTTCCTGGATATTGACAGAGGCAACCTGATAGATTAAGAGATATTAGGAGGGGACCAGTGTTCGGCCCCCTTCTGCCTTAAAAAATTAAGTTGACAAACATTGCGGGCTTTCCAAATGCGATCCTGGGATCCAGAAGGCTTTTATTCAATGCTCCATCTGTGTGGATAATAATGAGCATCTTTTTGGAGGACATTAGATCTTCCCCCAGGGGAGCGTTCATCTCTTTGCATCTACCCTACTCTAGGCGTTCCTATTTCTGCTGGAAGGCGACCAAGCGTGGAGATGTTCCAGACATCGTTGATGGTTGCTACCCTTCTCCATTGGCACCTGTCGCTCTGTGACCTTCTCGTGGAACCTTCTCCTCTCTCTGAAATTAAATTGTCCTGACTTTCTTCAGGGCCTGTTTCCACACTCTCCCTGCCAGGTCCTGTTTCCACGACGTTTCTTTGTGGCTCCAATCTTGACTGTAGAAAATATGACTTCAGAAACAGAGTTGTTAATGCCTGGAATGCGCTACCTGACTCTGTGGTCTCTTCCCAAAATCCCCAAAGCTTTAACCAAAAACTGTCTACTATTGACCTCACCCCATTCCTAAGAGATCTGTAAGGGGCGTGCATAAGAGCACAAGCGTGCCTACCTTTCCTGTCCTAATGTTCCCTTTGGTTGCATCCAATTTCTTATAGTTATTTCATGCTTATACCCAGGGGTGAAATGCTTCCTGATCGGATTCGGCTCGCGCGATCCGGTAGCGATGGTGGCTGCTGGTTTGGAGGACTGGTAGCAAAAATCCCTGGCCCCGGCCCCTGCCTCTGCTGAGCCCCACCATCAGCAGAGGGTTTTTTTTTTTACTTTTAAAAGAAGGTTTTGCTTCAGCATGCCTTTAAAAGTAAAAAAAAAGCCTTTGAGGATCTTGCCCCTCAGCTGAGATCGGCAGAGCCTTTAAACTTAAAAAAAATGTAAAGGCTATTTTCGGGAGGGAAATTCCTCCAGTGGACACAAAATAAATAACTGCAGTGAGCCTGGATTGTTGGATTTTTTGGCTCCTGTGTTTCTTTCCACAGATACTGGTGTCAGAAGTGGGATTCATAATCTTCTATCTGCCACCAGGGACAAGAGCTGGGGCAGCCCTATAGGGTGAGTGCTGTGAGATTGAGCCCATAACCCTTCCCACTGGCACTTAAAGACCCCATTTAGGAGTGTGTGTAAGGCTGTGTCTAAATGTCTCTTGTGGCTGGGAGGTGTGTGGGGGGTTTGTGGTCCCTTCCGTCCCAATTCTCAGCCACCCTGGCCCTGCTGGGAGCTCAGCTGAGCGATGGCCGGAGGTTTCCAGGAAGCCAGGGGGGATTTGGCTTTGTGGAGTGAGTGTGACCCTCTGTGTCGAAGAACGGAGACTGACCCAGACGGAGGCTTGGTTCAAAGACCCTTTTTCCTGTTGTCTGATTGGAGGAATTCAGCTGATCCAAGCAGGAGAGAAGTGGACAATGGTGCTCAGGCAGGGTGTCAGGGATCCAACTGATGCCCTAATTAAATCAGGAGTCTCAAGCTGACTTCTTCAAAAGAAATCCAGTTATTTATTTAGGAGCTTCATGTAAGCATGGAGCAAGTGAAGCCAACTGTGACCTCACTTAATTCATGCCTTGGCTCTGACCCTGTTTTTCCCTCCCCCCACCCAAGGTGTGTCATCAGTCACATTCCCCAACGAAGCAATTTTGTAGGTTGTAGAAGTCACTCCCTCCAGCCTCTCTGGATCTCCATGGAGATGGCCTTGATGGCTGGAATATGCTTTGTTTTGACTGAGGAGCAAATTCCTCAATACAGCTGAGAGGCTCGGTTCCCCATCCCCCTGCCTATGGCAACTCCAGAGCAGGTCGGGAATGTTTCGCAAGTTGACACAGACTCTGCTTGGGGAAGGAATCTTTCCCAAAGAATCAGGGAAACCCGCTGTGGCCCGGGCTGGGAGGGGGTCCGGTGCCTCCACTGGTGCCCCCAAAGGCTACAAAAAAAGGGAGGCTGTGAAATTGGAAGGGATGATTAAAAAAACCCTCTTCCTCCTTGTGAGAAGAGAAATTCCTGTATCTGCACAAGGCCGTGACAGATTCCATGCAAACAGAAGCAGGAAAGCTGGTTTAATATTTGTTAGATTTTTCCCAATGTTTTATTATTTTTTCAAATAACTGAAGGAGGTGAACATGTCCAACTCTTCTTCTTCTTCTTCCTCTTTCCCCCACAACAACAGCCCTGTGAGGTGGGCTTGTCTGAAAGAGAGTCTCTGTTCCGAAGTCAGCAAAGAAGCTTTCAGGGCTAAGGCAGGACTTGAACTCAGGATCTCTTGCTTCCTAGCCTGCTGCCTTAACCATTGTGAGTGTTAATCCAGGGCGGATTTTGGGCAAAGGCCCTGCTGGTCACCACTGCCGCCTCGTCTTCCAGCAGGACCCTCCAACCCTCCCCCCCCCACTTCCCCGGGTCCTTCTGGGGTGGAGCAGCCCCATCCGAGAGCCCCTCCCCCAACCCCTCGGGTCCTGGAGGTGGGTCCTTGCAATAGTCATTGTCATTAAGTATTTCCGACATCGGCTGGTCACTCTTCAGGTCCCAAGGGAATGAAAGCCACCCTCCCTTCGTGTGGTGGGATCACCCCATGAATTGGACGGCTGCATCCAGGCGGTTTTCTTGAGAGCAGGCGAGGTCGGCCACTGCCTTTTTCTCTCTCTGCTTTTTTATTTTTTCCTTCGTTTATAATATAAAATGCAGAAATGCAAGAGAAAATGGTAGGAAAAATAGGGGAAGGAAAAAGGAGAAAAAGAAAGAAAAGGCCTTGGCTTCCGACTCCCTTCTCAACCGAACCCTGGCATCTCCTGGTGGTCTCCCAACCCTGTTTACATCCAAGCCTGCTTCAGCTTTCCCAGATCAGTCCGCTGCTGCATCCTTCAGATAGTCCTTGACTTACGACCAGTATTGCAATTGCTAAGCTGGACGGTCATTAAGGGAGTTGCTCTCAGTTTTGCAATGTTTCTGCCATGGTTATTATGCAAGTTGCTGCATTCTTTAGTGAATCACGGGGTCATTAAGCGAGTTCAGTTTTGACCTTTGATGTTGCTTGTCGTATTTCCACGCCCGTTGTCAGGCGCATGTGACCATGGGGATGCTGCTGCAGTCATACCTCTGAAATCCCATTTGCAGGGTCATCGGAACCTGGAACTTTCCTGGTTGTAAGCAGAAGACGACTCGAGGGTCCTTGATGGGGGAATGTATGAAATTTAATCCCTGTGTTTCTTCAGCCACATTCTCACAACGTCTTCTTAAATTGAATAATACCTAATCCTTCCTCCTATTTCTCTTTTAACCCCTATTCAGCTGGGCCAGGAGAGGAAAACCTGGGTTCTCTGGCTCTCGAATGCTAGACTCAGATACAAGGAAAACATTTTATTTTGGACTGCACCCCCCAAAAATGGGAACAATCTGTTGCTTCACAGCTCTCCAAACAACTGACAGCTGTCCGTTCAGATGGAGGAGCTCTGGTTGACGCGATTCAGGGCTTGCTTGTAAAAGCCCTTTAAGAGTCGGCTCATCAATGAATAAGCCCTGCCCGCAGGTGAAGGCAGCCGATTGGTGGATAATTTTCAGATCTCAGGTCCAGGCCAATCAGAGCCTTGGCTTGTGACGTCAGAGGCTCCTCCTAAGCTCATTGGCGGAGCTCTCCATGGCAACCTCCAGCATCCTTGGGAGTCTGGACCACATCATGGAGGCTCTGCTCAAAATCCCTGGAAAGTGGCTGGATTGGATGGCAGCACTGGGGCATCGCAGGGCCTCCCTGGCCTGGGCTCCTCGGAAAGGGGAGACCCTCCCCTTTAAGGCAGAATTAAGGGGAGGGGGAGATTAGAAAAATGGGCTTCACCCTCAGACCAGAGAGGTGCTGATACCTGCCGTGTCCGCAGCCTCCATCCCTCTGACCAAACTCCTCATCCACTGTCTCAAAGGTTCCTGTCTCAGGAAAGGGGCCGGGGGGCCGGGGGGGCCGGGGGGCAGCGATATGAACTAGGGAAATAATTGGCTTCGGGATGCCCCAGTTGGAGAGGCATTGAGACCCCAAAGCTAGAAACTGACCTGGGGAAATTAACCTAAAAGGGGATTCCATTGGCCAGATGTAGTCATTTCCCAAACACACTCGGCCTGGCGATTGACTTATTTATATATATTTATTTTTGATGACTCAGATTTTAACCCACCTTTATTCTTTCTCTAAATAGCTCAAGGCAGTGAACATATGGAAGACACCTTTGTCCTCACAACAAGCTTGTGAGGTAGGCTACGGCTGAGAGAGAGGGACTGGACCAGGCTTTCATGCCTTGGATGGGACTGGTAAGTACTTGGAGGGGGGGCTCTTTCCTAATCCGGATGGTCACCTCCCCCTTCCCTGTCATCAGAAGCCCCCTAGCAGTGCCAGAGATGGCCGAATTGATCGATCGCTGATTCTGACTCCTTTGGAGAGTTTTGATAGATGAGATGCCTCGAATTGGAGCCAGAATCAAATGGGAAGTCAGGACAGTTTGAAGGGAGACCCTCCCCTTTAATGCAGAATTAATGGGGGGTGGGGGGAGATTAGAAAAATGGGCTTCACCCTCAGACCAGAGAGGTGGTGATACCTGCCGTGTCCGCAGCCTCCATCCCTCTGACCAAACTCCTCATCCACTGTCTCAAAGGTTCCTGTCTCAGGAAAGGGGCCGGGGCAGCGATATAAACTAGGGAAAAATTGGCTTTGGGATGCCCCAGTTGGAGAGGCATTGAGACCCCAAAGCTAGAAACTGACCTGTGGAAATTAACCTAAAAGGGGATTCCATTGGCCAGATGTAGTCATTTCCCAAACACACACGGCCTGGCGATTGACTTATCTATATATATTTATTTTAATCCACCTTTATTCTTTCTCTAAATAGCTCAAGGCAGTGAACATATGGAAGACGCCTTTGTCCTCACAACAAGCTTGTGAGGTAGGCTACGGCTGAGAGAGAGGGATTGAACCAGGCTTTCATGCCTTGGATGGGACTGGTAAGTACTTGGAGGGGGGGCTCTTTCCTAATCCGGATGGTCACCCTCCCCCCCTTTCCCTGTTATCAGAAGCCATCTAGCAGTGCCAGAGATGGCCGAATTGATCGATCGCTGATTCTGACTCCTTTGGAGAGTTTTGATAGATGAGATTCCTCGAATTAGAGCCAGAATCAAATGAGAGGTCAGACAGTTTGAAGGAGACCCGTTGTGATGGATTATGTCAGTGTTCCTCAAACTGGGCCACTTGAAGGCATCTGTGGACTTAAGGCGGTTAGCAAAATGTCCCTGAACTGAGAGAGAGGGACTGGACCAGGCTTTCATGCCTTGGATGGGACGGGTAAGTCCTTGGAGGGGGGGCTCTTTCCTAATCCGGATGGTCACCCCCTCCCCTTTCCCTGTCATCAGAAGCCCCCTAGCAGTGCCAGAGATGGCCGAATTGATCGATCGCTGATTCTAACTCCTTTGGAGAGTTTTGATAGATGAGATGCCTCGAATTGGAGCCAGAATCAAATGGGAGGTCAGACAGCTTGAAGGGAGACCCTCCCCTTTAAGGCAGAATTAAGGGGAGGGAGAGATTAGAAAAATGGGCTTCACCCTCAGACCAGAGAGGTGCTGATACCTGCCGTGTCCGCAGCCTCCATCCCTCTGACCAAACTCCTCATCCACTGTCTCAAAGGTTCCTGTCTCAGGAAAGGGGCCGAGGCAGCGATATGAACTAGGGAAATAATTGGCTTCGGGATGCCCCAGTTGGAGAGGCATTGAGACCCCAAAGCTAGAAACTGACCTGGGGAAATTAACCTAAAAGGGGATTCCATTGGCCAGATGTAGTCATTTCCCAAACACACTCGGCCTGGCGATTGACTTATTTATATATATTTATTTTTGATGACTCAGATTTTAACCCACCTTTATTCTTTCTCTAAATAGCTCAAGGCAGTGAACATATGGAAGACGCCTTTGTCCTCACAACAAGCTTGTGAGGTAGGCTACGGCTGAGAGAGAGGGACTGGACCAGGCTTTCATGCCTTGGATGGGACGGGTAAGTCCTTGGAGGGGCTCTTTCCTAATCCGGATGGTCACCCCGCCTTTCCCTGTCATCAGAAGCCATCTAGCAGTGCCAGAGATGGCCGAATTGATCGATCGCTGATTCTGACTCCTTTGGAGAGTTTTGATAGATGAGATGCCTCGAATTGGAGCCAGAATCAAATGGGAAGTCAGGACAGTTTGAAGGGAGACCCGTTGTGATGGATTATGTCAGTGTTCCTCAAACTGGGCCACTTGAAGGCATCTGTGGACTTAAGGCGGTTAGCAAAATGTCCCTGAACTGAGAGAAGAAGTGACTGTGTCTCCATTTTCAAACAGGTCAGCACCAGGGAAGAAGTGGTCCTATCAAGAATATTCTTGGGCTATTTTTCAGGGAGCATTGATGAACAGAGAAAATGGTCAAACTGCTATGGCTAATAGAAAGGCAAGTTTACTGGAAAGTTTCTAAATGGGATGGGAAGATTGTAGCTACTGTACCGTCGTCATGTAGTTTCTTTCCACTATGTACTCACCCGACTGTTCTCTCAATTGGCTTGAAAGTTTGCAAAGAAGTGTATGGAATTATCCCCCCCCCCATTGAGTTATAGAAGATACCATTGTGTCCTGGAAGGAATCAGGCTGTCCTGTCTATAGGCAAGAAGGAACCCAGTTGTATGGAAAGACACGGAGCTTACCCAGTCCGTGAGCTGGCCCCCTGCATACAGCCATTTCATCGATTGATTGTTGAGGTGTAAGCAAGGTGGTGTCGATGCTTAACCCTCAATACCATTTTTTCCTCTGAAATGAAAGAAAAGTTTTGGAAAGCCCTATTGCTGCTTGAATCGGGCCGATGTCCTTGAGAAGTCTGTCCATTTGCATAGCTGATTTCTGATTTCTGCAGGCACCACAGTGCCACAATCTTGCAGGTTTCAGGTTAGCCTCCATTTAGTGGCATCTGAGCGGCGTTCCCCAGCCCATCCCGATCTCTGCCGAAGGTTGAGGTTTCTTCTTGGGGACAGGATTAGGACAAGTTTAAGTGGACCTTTGAAAGAGGGTTTCTGAAGGGAAGGGGCTATTCCTGCTAAAATGGGGATCTTTGACCGGTCCCCCAGAGGAAGCGAGCCCTATTCTGAATCTGCTCCATAGGCTCATGAGGAAGTTTTTGCAAAGCAAAGCTAGCAACTTGCCTCCAGGGAGCTGTAGCCCAAGTATATCCCTTTTCCATCGCTCTTTATTTATTTTTTTGTCCCCCATTTCTCATTCTAAGGGCAGTCCTCCTACCAAGGCTCAGGGATACAGGTAAACCCTCCACAAGGTCCTTGGAATCGTTTTCCAATACCGCCCCAACACCACCGAGGAGGCCATGGAACCTCTTTGCAAAGAGAAACAGAACCTGGTTCCTAGACTTACCTGGTTCTTAAGCCAAACTCCATGGACAGAGAGGTATCTGTTCCCTTCATGCCATGATTGTGTTTGTTCTGGCCACAGTCAGGCCATTGACAGCTCACAGAACTAAAGGCCCACTTTACATGCAGCACTAGCCAATCCAGCCTGGGTAAGATCTCCGTCATTCATGTCCTTTCTTTGCAGAAAGTTTCTTCGCCAGTTTCTTCAGAAGGGAACTTTCAGCAACTAAAGTCAACTCAGAGGAGCCCAAAGATGGAGCAGAAGAGACGGATTGAAAGGCAAGTTCTCGAGAAGACTTGCTGAGTGGAACGCTCATTTGCAGCATGTACCTCTATCCACCATGGCCTGAAGCAGGCTGACGTCCGGAAGACGGACCTAGCAAAAGCTGGCCGATGGACGCTGTGTAGAAATTGATGAATCAAGCCAGTGCATGATTGTGAATGGATGGAGGTGACTGTGCATGCGGATGGGTGGTGTGGAACATCCCAGAGTGGATGCAGCCCGCAGTGTGCTTGTGTCTAAGAATCTGAGTTGTCGAATGTGTTCGTGGTGCAAGAGAGAAGTCTGGCGTTTTAGTCTGCGGAGGCGGCGAGGAAGAATAAGCCTTGGATCCAGCTTCATTGGGTCTGGGTGGCAGCGTGAATGGAGCTAAGCATCCTTAGGAAGCGGAATGAAATGAAACCGGTGGATATTCATTGGAGGAAACCAGCTGAATTTGGCAGCCGTGTCTGAGGTAGAGTGTTCCAGCCCAAGGCTGGTGGACCTTTTGGGAGATGCATGTTGCCAATGGGCTGGCCCGCTCAGGGTACTTTGTTTGCTCTGTTTGCAGCATGCCCGTTGGTACTCCTGTCTATTCCCGGATGGAAGCCGACAATGGAGCATCGATGAACAGAAAGCAATAATGGTCAAACTTGCGATGGCTAATAGAAAGGCAAGTTTACTGGAAAGTTTCTAAGTGGGATGGGAAGATTGTAGCTACTGTACCGTCGTCATGTAGTTTCCTTCCACTATGTGTGATAAGGTCAACTTCCTCTTCAAGTTTGCACACTTATGTAGTCAGGATGTCTCAAGATTTCTTCCGCATAGCTGAGCTCCCCATCCACAATCTTAAGGTCTCAGGTTAGCTCCATTTAGTGGCATCTAAATTCCTGAAAGAAGGAGGAGTAACCCGGCTTCATATACTGAGGGGTCTGCAGAAGACGCCTGAGGCAGCAGAGACCTCTGGAGCCACCTGACGTGCAGAGCTGGAAGACGCTAGGTTTCTCAGGGGCAGGCCCGAAACTTGCTGCCTGCCCCCAGGAGCAAATGATCTAGTCAAATTTGTCTTCCTCTCCCCCTTTCCAATCATGATTTGATTGTAACTCTCTCTTTTTTTCCTTTTCCTCTCCCTCCTTTTGAGGTAATGTTCCTTCCCCTCCTCCTCTTAATCTCTTCTCTCTTCTCACCTTTCTAGTCTCAACATCTTTTCTACTGTTTCTTCCCCTTCTAGATGACCAGAAACCCCTTGATTTCAAAATGGAGTGGCTGAGGAACTGGATGGGAGTCAGAGAAGGTTGCTGACTTCCACTGTCTGCCCTCATGCAGGCATTTGATCTGTGACGGGACTCCTGCTGATCCTTCTTGTCTCCCAGGGCCTTTTTTCAACAAATGCCATAATCTTATCTGCCTTTCTCAAAGTGGATGACCCTATCTGTCTCTCCGAGTTGTATTCTGATTTCATTGAAAATTCTCCTCTTTGTCCCTCTTTTCTACAAGTCTTCTTTCCATCGCCCCAGATCATTATTCCAAACGGTCTTCAGGGTGGCCTGGTCCAGGATACAACATCCCACCACCTCTGGCCAGGCTCATTCTGAAAAGTTATTCAGTCAGCAACCACTGCTGTTTATTGAACATCCTAGAAGAACTGTGTTCAATCAAGATTTTTGCTAGTGCTGTTAACAATTTGGCATGCTCATTGTCAACACTTTTCTCCTACTGGCAGTTTGGTTTCATCTTCCTCACACTTCTCGTTCAGCTTTCCTCACTTCATGATTTACAGGCGCTGGAATAGAACCATCTATTTTATATGTTCCTTTTCTTTGTCTATTTGGGAATCTTTGTTGTCTGTTTCTGATGAATTGCAATTTGCACTTGCCGAATGGCCAGGAAAGTCTCCTGCCATCCGCCCCCAGACCCACGACTGCTACTTCTAAGAACCATTCCTATGGTGCCTGTGCTTGGCAGAAAGGTGGTCAGTGGTACACTAAAATTACTCCTCCTCAAAATTGCTTCTATATTGGCTTTTCAAAACTTTTCTGATGAACCTTTCAATCTCATCTTAGACAGTCTATATGTCACTCAAATTATTAGCTCTCCCGAACTGCTATCTTTGTTTCTCAAACCACTCGACATCTTCCTTTATCCTTTCACATTCTTCTACCGATCTGTTCTGTTAGTATCTTGTTCTGTCTCCTCCCAAGTCCCTTGTCTCTTCCAAGTCTCTATTGCATCTGCTATAATTGAATTTGCTAAAGTGGCTGACTTCAAATGGATGTTACTCAATATCCATCCTTTGCTCCATGGAAATTCTTACATGTATCGTGGACTACCAATAGCTGATCAGGATTCCACTCACTTTTTGGGAAACACTTGTGCTAAGTTTGTTAGGGTCTGTGGATCCCACTTGGTTCAGGTTAGCAGTGCAAGATACCTTGAATCGTTGTTTATATCCTATTTTTCCCTCCTCTGACATGGAAAGGCTCCTGAGTCGATTACACCAGACCGTATTTGGTTAAAGACGGTCCCTTCAGCCATCCTCAACTAGGACACTGCCTCCCTTCCCCCAGAGCACCCCTCCTTTTCCCCCATGGGTGCGATAGCTCAGACTATTTTTAAAAGTTTTTTTTTCTCTCTCTCTCTCCTCGCTGGCTTATCTTAACTACCCCCCCTTCGTTCCTTGCAGTGCCAGGGAAGAGGGTGGGCTACGGGGGAGAACCATTCACCCCCACTCCATTTTTTTTTCTCTCTTCTTTCTTGTCTGAGAAGGGAGGGACAATTAGGCTTTTTGGAAGCATTGCTTTTGTAAAAAGCTATGTAAAAAACTATGCAGATGTATTTTCTTTTTAAAACACTTTTGATTTTAATTTTTAATCATGCATATAATTTTGCTTTTGCTTTTAATTTTTAATTTTCCTTTTTCTGGAACTTTTTGAGGTTTAAACTGCCTGATTAAACCTATACCTTTATAAATGTTTTCAAAGCACTGAGTTGACTCAAAATGTTTCATTTAGCTTTGTATTTTTGAAGCTGTTCACATACATCATGAGAGTTGAAAGGGACCCTTGGAGGTCTTCTAGTCCAACCCCCTGCCCAGGCAGGAAACCCTATAGCATTTCAGACAAATGGCTATCTTCTTATGTATGGACACATTTTTTTAAGCGTAAATCTGTTTTTTGGAAAATGCACTCAGGTTTTCCACATGAACTGACTCACCCAACAGCTTAAACCCTTATTTGCTGTTTGTATTGTTTCTTTTTCTTTTTTAGCAGCACTATATGTGCCCTGTTTTAGGAACTATTTCAGAGATACGTTAGAAAGTTACAGGATGTGAAGAGAGAGTTAAGAGGATGTTTTGATACTAGTGCTGAGAAAGTTTTAGGAAGTTAGAAAAGTATGAGTAAAGTAAGACAGATGGTGATTTTGCTAAGATATAATGTGGTTTGTTTTTGAAAGTTTTTGATAGCATGGATTTGTTAGTGACCAACTTCCACATAACTATTTCAGAGAAAAGGGTGGGAGTTGGGTTTTTATTGATTGATTGTCTTTTTCTCTGTCTTCCACATAGTACCTTTGTTAAAAAACAAAACTGAGATTTGTATGTTTGTTGTTTCTATTTCAGTTCTACATGCAAGGTATCCATTCCCCCTTGGCCCCCTCCCTAATCCTCCAACAATGCCTTTTTTCACCCAGAAAGGGAGGAGGAGGGGACCCTTTCTCATGTCTTTTAAACATGTAACGATCAAAAGACTTTTTAAGACAGTTTGGTTTTTTCTTGTTTTATGTATTCATGTAAGGATTTGTATTTTGAGATTTCTGTCAGCAGCGAACATCCACATCAACGGTGAGACCTTGAGGCCCTGGTCGGACATATCCGTCCCTATCATCAAAAGATTGATGGCAACTGACTCTTTTCTTCCTACAAGAGACATTTATCGCTCCTTTGGCCTTTTCTTTCTCCAAGAAGGTGGATTGTGTGTGGTTTTAAAGGAAGAATGCTGCTTCTATGCTGACCATCTGACATTGTACAGGACTCAAAGAAAAAACTAAAGGACTTAACTTTGACATGGTTTACAAGCTATTATAGTTGTAGTTGGTATAATTGCATTAGGATGTATAATTTTACCTTGTATTCTACCTATTTTTGTTAGAACAATTTCTAAAAGTTTATCTTTACTGGCTATTGAAGAACTCGAAGATGATTACACCCAAACTGCACCTAACAATTCCTGCCTGGTTGACGAAAAAGAAATAGACAAGGATAGTATGGCTAATATCTGTGTTTACACCACCATGAAACCGACTGATTGTCTGGTCCTAAAAAATAAAAAATAAAAACAGAGGAGATGTTATATATTATGCCATATGAACCCTTTATGAAACTGTTTATAAAATTACTTATGTGCAAATATAAGCATGAGCAAGAAATTGCTTATGTGCAAAAATATCAGCATAGGTAAGTCTGGCTAATTGTTATCATGTAAGCAGAAATCTGTTTGATGCCAAGGTTACAAAGATGTTTGCCAGTAAATGTAGCAACACCTATGAGATAGCCACAGAACATTCCTTCTCTGATAAGGTCAACTTCACAGAGCTTCAAAAGAAGTTTGCTCCTACACACAATTATATGAGATTTATTAGTATGTAGTCAGGATGTCTCAAGATGTATTTCTGTTTGCTGTACCACGTAGGCAAAAAGCAGAGAACAAAGAACCACTTCATGGTAAAACTCCTCCCAAGAATCATGATCTTTCTCCCAAAATCATAGGCTTGTGGATGTGCTTGTAGTCACGTGTTCACGTGTTGAATATATGCTAATATGTAACCACCCCTGCTTACCTTCTGTAACCCACCCCTAACCCCTAATCTTAATAAAAGGGTTGTTTCGAGCTAGCTCGGGGCTCGCTCACCCCGAGGAGAATTGGACTCTGCTTATTCATTTCTCACTCCGTCTGGCGCGGGGATTGCCCAGACCCTTTCGTGGCGAGCCCGCTGGCCGCGAGAAAAGCCACAGGTGGGGGGGTGGAAAAAGGGGGAAAATGTTTTTCTTTGGCAAGTCTTGATAGATGAGATGCCTCGAATTGGAGCCAGAATCAAATGGGAAGTCAGGACAGTTTGAAGGGAGACCAGTTGTGATGGCAGTGTTTCCCAAACTGGGCCACTTGAAGGCACCTGTGGACTGAAGGCCAGTTAGCAAAATGTCCCTGAACTGAGAGAGGAAGTGACTGTGTCTCTCCATTTTTCAAACAGGTCAGCACCAGGAAAGAAATGATTCTATCAAGAATATTCGTGGGCTATTTTCTCAGAGAGCATTGAGGGCCTCCATCTCCAGATTAACCAGCTGAGAGATTCCTTTGATTTCAGATCCAGAAATTCAAGAAAGATAAACAACAGATGAAAGAGCAGCCCAGTTGCCTCAAGCAGACTGTGGACCAACTTCAGACCTGCCGGAAACTCTGCTGGAGAAGAAAGGAAGCTTGGACCATGCCAACACAATCATCTGCCAGTTAGAGCTAGAGAACAAATCTTTGGTGAAACAAACTGAACAACTCCAGAAAGAAATGTCTGAGGTTATTAGCCTCAGTCTTGAGAAGGCTGCCTTGGAACCTCTGAGAAACTCGTCAAAGAGGTCTGGAAACTTCTCAAGAAGTAAAGAAGCACCTCTAGAGGCTGCAGCATGGACTGGCTGAGATGGACCAAGGTTACTTTGTGGAGAAAAGCCACTCCAGCCAACTGAAGCAGAAAGTCACCCCTCTTCAGAATGTGAGGGGAAATGAGAAGAAGCAGCTCAACCATCTGCATCAGCAGCAGACCTGTGTTTACCAGGCCACAATGGGAGACCAGCAGAAAACTCTGGAGGACAAGAGAGAAGGAGTGAACCAGGTCAGAAGGGCGATCCAAGAATGAGAGCTGCAGAAGAGGTGTTTGGAGAAAGACAGCGAAGCTCTCCACAGAGAAGTCACCAGCCAAGTGGGCTTCTTCAGAAATGATGTTGGCCCTCCTGAGTGACCAGCACAAGGGAGAACTTTGCTGAGCCTCTCTCCCCGTAGCTGGAATGGAGGAATGGCGGCCTTTTACCCATTTGAGAAAGAAAAGTGATTCTTCCCCTCCCTTCCCTTGACTTGCCACCCAGTGTGCCAGGGGAGTCATGCGAGCCCCACCCTTACCAGGTGAAGCCCCTCCCTTACCCCCACCTTGCCAGTCACTGCAGGACTGTCAGCTGAGCTGAAAGCCTACCAGCCACCCAGCACCGGGGCCTGAGAGCACTGAGGAATCCCAGGGCTCCGAGCCAAGAAGGAGGGTGGAGGTGATGGCTGTGGCAGTGGTGTGGTGAGGTTGGTAGAGGTGAGTCTCCAGGCTCAGCTCCAAGCCTTGGAGTGTCAGCTGAGGCCGAGGGGCAGCAGTGATGAGGGTAAAGGCTCTGCTGTGGGGAGAGCAGAGAGTCTGGCCAGAGCCGGATCTGGGAGCCAGAACCAAAGAGCCGAAGGATCCAAGCAGCCTGGAGGAGAGGAGGAGAGAGGAGAACAGCTAGAAGCCAAACTGGAGATGCCTTGAGGCAGCAGAGACCCCCAGAGGCCGCAAGGCTGATGGAGCTGGTGGCAGAACTGGAAGAAAGGCATGGGGTTGAGGGTCTTGGGGTCAAGCAGAAACTCCTGCTGCTCCAAAGGCTGCAAGAGAGGAGCAACAGGAGGGGGAAGCCAGGGGCCACCAAGGCCAATTAGAACTGCTCAGTGGCCGGTGGGTCTTAGGGATGGTAGAACATAGGAGATAGATTGATAGCGGTGGAAGGGACTTTGGAGGTCTTCTAGTCCAACCCTCTGCTCAAGGCAGGAACTTTATACCATCCCAGTCAAACGATCCTCTTGTCCACTTTGAAAATTTTCAGAGATGGAGCACTCACTACTTTGGGAGGCATCTACTCCACTGCTTAATTGTTCCTACTGACTGAAAATTTCTCCTGACTTCTAGATTCGGTCTCTCTTTAACAAACTCCCACCCATTTCCTCTTGTCCTTCCCTCCAGTGCTCTGGAGATGAAGTCACTCCCCTCTTCTCTGTCTGAGCCCCTAAAAGTGCTGGAAGATTCTATCATGGCTGCCCAATCCTTCCCACCTCGTCTCAGATAGACATAGCGAACTCCCTCAACCATTCATCAAATGATTTAGACTCTAGACCTTAAATCATCTTTGTTCCTCTTCTCTTCACACTGTCCAGAATCTCAACAACTTTTTCTTTTTCGGGGTGACCAGAAAAAGACCCCAGTGAGACATAAAGCGGTACCAGCACTTCTCGCCATCTTGAATCTACCCCTCTTTTCTTGCTGCCTAAGGCTGCCTTGGCCTATTTTGTCATCTGCAGCAGAGTTCTGGCAGATCCTTAAGTGCTTTGCCACGAGATCCTTCCACAGGTCCCACTGCTGAGCCAGGTAACGCCCATTCTGTACCTAGGCACTGGGGTTTCCTGCTAAGGATCCTGCAGATCCTTCCTTTTCTCAGCAATGAACTGCATCTTGTTAGGTAGCATCGAAGTCTTCTGGTTATTGAGCTTATATTCTAATAATTCCCATAAGCCTGGTGCCATCTGCAAACGATGATTTTCCCTTTCTGTCCCCTCACATAAGATCATTTAGGGAGATGTGGAAGAGTCCTGGGCCCAAGGCAGATATTTGAGGTACCCCTCTGAATATTTCACCCCATGGAGATGTAGCTCTATGAAGGACTACACAGTGGGTGGAATTGTATACCGATTCTCTCTGTGTGTGTGTCCTTTTCATATTTTGTTTTTTTCCTTTTTGCCTAAAAAAAGGTTCAAAGAAGGACTTAAGCATTTCTGCATTTGCCGTTT
Source organism: Ahaetulla prasina (assembly GCF_028640845.1). Taxonomy (NCBI): domain Eukaryota; kingdom Metazoa; phylum Chordata; class Lepidosauria; order Squamata; family Colubridae; genus Ahaetulla; species Ahaetulla prasina. The sequence continues at coordinate 205,760 of NC_080553.1, read as the reverse complement.
CATTCACCGTATTCATCCACACTTGGAATCATTCCCAGTCTCTCTAGAAACTAGAAAAAATTAACAGAGTTGGAAGGGACCTTGTAGGTCATCTAGTCCAACCCCCCACCCAAACAGGAGACTGTATATCATTTCTGACTGATGGCCATCCAGTCTCTTCTTGAAATCCCCCCCCCCCCAAGTGATGAAGCTCCCACCGCTTCTGTTACGTTGGCTGCTTGTTCTCATTGTCAGGAAATTTCTCCTTATTTCTAGGTTGAATCCCTCCTTGATTAGTTTCCATCCCTTGCCTTCATTTGGAAACTTCTTTAACACTATACCCAGTTTTATTGTTTGTTTTTGTAGAACAGCTTCCTCAATGTTGGGATCCTGTTGAAAAATCTCTTTCATGCTCTGGTCTTGATTCTGTAGACATTGGTGTTAATCCAGTTCCTGGTTTGGAAATCTCTTTTGTGCTGTTCTTCTTTTGTAGTAGCTTTTTTGAAGTTGGAGTCCTGTTGAAGTTCTGGTGTTTTTTTTTTCAAATCACAAGTTTGATTTGTTTTTCCAAATCGCAATTCTGCACATCTTTCTCATTTGAAAGCAACCTTCTGAAGGTTGGATTCTTGTTCTTTTTCTTCCAAACTTGACATTAGAGCTCCGTGTCTTGAACTGCCACCTGACCAGCATGATTCCTTATTGCCTTGCTTAAAAGTAATAGGAACACCTTCCTTTGGAGCAGGTTTCAAACCGTGTGATTTCTTTCCTCTCTAATTTCGAATACTACAGAAAATTCTCTCCAGTTGTTAATTGAGCCCAGTTCCTCTCCTTTAGGAGGGCTTTCCTTATGGAGTCCATTGGGAGAGGAAGGTTTTCTTCAGGCTTGCAATCCCCCCCCCCCATATACTCAGCAGAGCTTTAGGTAAACGTAAAGGTTCCCCTCGCACATACGTGCTAGTCCTTGCCGACTCTAGGGGGCGGTGCTCATCTCCGTTTCAAAACCGAAGAGCCAGCGCTGTCCGAAGACGTCCGTGGTCATGTGGCCGGCATGACTCAACGCCAAAGGCGCACGGAATGCTGTTCCCTTCCCACCAAAGGCGGTCCCTATTTTTTCTACTTGCATTTTTACGTGCTTTCGAAACTGCTAGGTTGGCAGAAGCTGGGACAAGTAACGGGAGCTCACCCCGATGTATTAATTCGAGATCCTCATCCTGATCTTGGCCTTTGAGTCTTTTCCAGCCACATTCAGCCCACTTTCCTTTGAAAGCCCTTTCCTTTCCTTTCCCTTCCCCTCCTCTCCCCTCCTTCCCTTCCCTTCCCTTTCCTTTCCGGGACTGCTGCAATGTTGATTCTTGTATCCCTGCAATCTACTTGCTTGAGCTTCAGTTTCACGGATTCCTGAGAAGAAAAGGCCACATTTTTGGTCGGTGGGCTTTGAAAGGTTTTGCTGAGGACAGGAGGGTCTCTTGCCCACCGCTGATGCCATCGGCTCCTTCAAATCCACCAGAGGAAGAATCCTTCGCAGGGAACAAAGGCAGGATGAGAATGGTCTCGCACGGCCTACGGATCCCCTGGAAGTTGCGTGAGGGGACCATGATCTTCTACGGAACCCCCAAAAGTCATGGAAAAATGGGGTTTACTCTTACCTGGTTCCCAGAGGCTTTTCAGGGCTGTGGCAGAGAGAGAGAACGGTTTCTCCTTGGGGAGGGGGAAGAGCTACTTGAAGGTCTTTGCAGATGTTTCCAGAGATCCCTTTCTTAGCTCCTTTAAGACTGCCTCAGATCTCTAGAGATCCTCTGAGATCTCCTCCTGGGTCTTTGTGGGATTCCTGCCGTTCTCTCTCTTTCAGGATTTGGCAGGAAAGTTTCTCTCTGGAAGAATCAGAAGGAGAGACGTCAATCCTGAGAAGCAACCAAATATTTCCTTCCTTCCTTCCTTCCTTCCTTCCTTCCTTCCTTCCTTCCTTCCTTCCTTCCTTCCTTTTTTTTCTTTCCTTCCAGTAATGCAACAACTTTGATTGTTCTGAATTTAAACACAGCCAGGAAATGAGTGCATTTGTCATGGATGGTCTGAGAAAGTCCGTGTCTCACCTCCTCAGTCGCTCCGTGAAGTCCTTTCTGATCGTCTCCTTTCCTCTGCCAAAGCGACCTTCTCCAGCGTAAGCCCCTCAATTTTACCCTGAAGGTCCATCCTCTCATTTGTCATATCCCCTATGACGGTTTCTTTTCTGTAAATTTAGAAGACTGGAGAGAAATTAGCCTTCTCATTTCAGACTAGGACTTATTTTCGGGTAGGTCATATTTTTTGGGGAAAACACAGTATTTCTTACCTGTCCAGTTGTTCCCACAACGCTTGGTTCTCCCCAGGAGCTCCTGCTTCTCCCCAGCTTGCTGCAGAACCTGCAGTGGAGATGGCGGTTCTGCTGTTCCAAAATCTTTATTCTATAAAATGGGAAGACAAGAGGGGAATTAGCCCCCTAAGAACTGAATAGGAAATCCTGGAAGAGAAAGTCAGGGTTGCTGTCTCAAAATTTCTCACCTCCTCTGCTTCTCCTCCAGCTCCCTGCAGAGTTGTGCGTTCTTTTCCGCAAGCTGGGCATTTTGACGCAGGAGCTGCTCATTCAGGGAGAACAACTTCTCCTTTCTGTTGCTGTAAATAGGAAGACCAGAGAAAAATTAGACCCGTATTTTTTTTACTTGAATCAACAAACTTTTTCATCAATGGAAAAACATTAAAGATACCTTTATGTTTGTGTGTGTGTGTGTATAAATTCAGTGTTGCTGTTTTTACTAACAATGCTTTCACCATTTATTGGCTCTTTTAGAAAGGCTCCGTAAAAGTGGCAAATTCATCTGAGCAGGATTTCCTAAAAGAAAGCAGATTTCGCATTCAAAGCCTCCAGTTCTCAGGGAAGACAAAAATCCTGGCTGCCCCTCTATTTCTGGCCCACCCCCTTTGCCATGACAACCCTGTAGCCAATCAAACGGCAGTAAGAGGCGGTTGCCTGGGAGCTTCCCTGCCCTCACTCAGCCTGATGGAGAAGAGGCTGAAGACGCCAAGCCAAAAGGGGGGGAGGTCAAATAAAGAGCAAAATTCAAAGCTTTGGGGGGGGTGGATAAGAAAGAGGCAAAACCTACCAGAATTGCAGAGGGAGGGGGGGGCTTAAGCTCCTTCCCCAGAAAAGGCTTCAATGAAGAGGGACTCCTCAGCTGGGGGCTCTGGAGGGGCCACGGGGGACCCCCATCTTCCTCAGAGTCATGTCACTCAAGCCCCTCGCCTGCCCGGAACCAGCCACAACCAGCAATCCCTGGCCCCGCCCCCCTGCCTCTGCTGAGCCGCACCATCAGCAGAGGTGTTTTTTTTTTACTTTTAAAAGTTTTTCTTCAGCCGAAAATATACCTTTAAAAGTAAAAAAAAAAACACCCTCTGATGATCGCGGGGCTGAGCAGGGATCATCAGAACACTTTAAAAGTTTTTTTTAAAAAAAACTCTTCAGCCGAAGGGGAAAAAAGGAAAGGGGGGGGGGCTTTAAAAGGCTCCTCTGGCCATCCCAGCTGAATTCCTCATCACCAGAACCTTAAAAAACATGTTTTCTACATGTTAAAACAATTATTTTAAGAGGTTCTGGGCTGCTATGAGGGAACTTCAGCTGAGATCGTCAGAGGAGTTGATTTTAAAACTTTTTTTCCTCTGGCGATCCCAGAGGAGTTTCCTGATCCTAGCAGGCTTTTAAACTCACTTTTTAACAGCCCCCACTTACAAGAGCCCCCACCCATGCCCACCCAATGCCCCCTCCTCACTTACCTATAATTACTGCTCTTTCTTCAGCTACTGAAGAAAAAGAAAAAAAACTTGCTTTGACTTCCTACTTTGCTGGCTGAGGAACTCTGGGATTGAAGTCCACAATAAAATAAAATAAAATAAAGCAAAGCAAAATAAAATAAAATAAAATAATAAAATATTTGTGCAGCTTTCTGAGATTTGGTATGTTTCTGTAGTGTTTCACTCTAACTACACAAACACACAAAATCTCACAAAGCTGTATGTGGCATTTTGTGTGTGTGTGAGTCAGTTGTGTTGTGTGTGTGTAAAATGTGAAAGTGAGGTTCCTGCTTGTTGCAGGGGCCATTTTGGGTGAAGTGCAGCTGCTTTTACATTGTGTGTGAGTCTGTTGTGTTGTGTTGTGTTGTGTGTGTGTAAAGTGTGAAAGTTGTTTTTGGTACCTCTTAGTGTTTTGTATACTGCGTTAATTATTTTTATTATTTATTGTTATTGGCCACGCCCACCCAGTCATCTGACCACCAAGCCACGCCCACCAATTAAGCCACGCCCACAGAACCGGTAGGGAAAATTTTTAGATTTCACCCCTGCTTTGGGCCCACCTGGATCTGGACAGGTGTCGCCTTCTACCTCTTCCCCCCAGGAGACGAAACCCCGCCTTCCCCAGAGGTCGCTGTCCCTAGTCGGTCTGGAGCCCAGGCGACACAGTCCCTCCCATCCTGGCAAAGGGCAGCCCTTCCTCGCTATCTGCAAAAGGGGGAGCTGCACACAAGGGGGGGGCGGGGCAGCTCAAAGGGCCCAGAAGGAAGTTTGAGAAGATGAATAATAGCAGAAGAACAGAGTTGGAAGGGACCTTGGAGGTCATCTAGTCCGGCCCCCTTCCCCCCAAGCAGTAGACCCTTCACCATTTCTGACAGATGGCAGTCCAGTCTCTTCTTGAAGGCTTCCAGTGATGAAGCTCCCACAACTTCCGAAGGCAACTTCTGTTCCATGGGTTGATTGTTCTCCCTGTCAGGAAATTTCTCCTTATTTCCAGGTTGAATCTTCCTTGCTCAGTTTCCATCCATTGTTCCTTGTCTGGAATATGAGGAGGATCCAGAGAAGAAAAGAAAGGGGGGTTCGAATACTTCTCCTACTCAGCCCCTCGCCCCTTATTTCTAGATTGGCGCCCTGTTTCCCGAGGTTTCATTAGATTGTGAAAAGAAAGTTTGCTCTTTTGTTAAGGCGGGAATTGTCGGAAGCGGAGAAACTACGGGGGGGGGAGGGGCCGGGGGGGGCAACTGATGGGCGGCGTGTCCTCCGCGGGAGGGAGGTTGAAGGGGCGACCGCAGGGGAGGGTTGGGGCCACGGCTTCTCTCCAAAGAGGGGCGAGGGCTTTGGGCAGTGGGGGACAATGGCTTCAAAGGAGGGAGGGTGTATGGCTGCTGGATTGTTGCAGCTACCCTGGGGCAGGGGAGGACAGGCAAGGGAGGGAGGTTTGGGGAAGGGAGGGGAGGAGGGATGCGGAGGTGCCGAAGGAGCGTTGTGTGTCCGGGGAGAGGAAGGCTGTGAGTGGGGAGGGGGCGCGGCAAGAGGAAGCGGCAATTGCAAAGTGAAAGGGGCCAAAGAACCGCGAAGATTCTCCCGGAACGGCTTCAACGCCTCGGCCTGCAGCGCGCCTGGAGCGTCTCCGGTGCTGAGCAGGGATGCGGAGGGTCCCACCTGGATGGGCGACCGGGGCGAGCGCTGCGGAAAAGCCAGCCGGCCATCAGCAGCAGCAGCAGGGGGGTCTTCTCCTGCCTCTTCCCCCCCCCAGACAAGCAGGCTCTCTGCTTACCGACCGACCCGTCTCAACATCGCAGCTCCTGCTTTCCCTTCGCTCAGCCCGACGGTCCCCAAAGTCCGGCAGCTCCGAGGCCCCTTTGCCTCCCCTGCTATTCCAGCCCTCCCCACAGGGGGCGCCCTTCCTCCCCTTCGGCCCAAGGAGTTCAGCCTCCCCGAGGCTCCCTCTGCCGCCCCCGCCCGAAGGACTCGGCAGCCCCGCAGAGGCTCCGCTCACAGCTCCACGCCGTTCGCGCTCAGAGCCGCCGGATCTCCATCCCGCTCTGGGACTTGGCCGACCGGCCCTTGAAAGAGCTCCGCCGCCACAGGAGCCTCTTCCTTCCTTCCGCCTGTCCATCTTCTCCGCCTGGTTGTCCCGCTGGATCCCTTTGCCTCACCTGCGCCACGGAGCTCCGTCTTCCCGGGCCTGATGGAGGCTCTTCAGGGGGAGTTTGGGCTGGTGGTTGAGGTTTTGCTCTGCTGTGTAAGGGCTGCGTAAGAGGAGGACGTCACAAAGAGGCTCCAGGCGCTTTTGGGGCAGCTGATCAGGGAGGAAAACAGCCTGGAAGGGAAAGATGGGGGGGGGGCTGGGGGAGGGGGAGAAATGACTACATGCCCAGAAGCTTCTCCTTGTTTGAGCTCTGAAGGTTTGAGTCGGTCAGGCTGAGACTTCTCCAGTTAAACCATTGAAACCCAGTCAGTCTAATTCAACAACCAAGGCAAACTCCCGAGGAGCCTCCATCGCTCCTGGCCAGATCGAGGTCCTTGGCGCCGTTTCAGAGAAAGGGATCCAGTGGGAGAAGCAGCCGGAGAAGATGGACAGGAGGCAGGAAGAGTCTCCTTGGACGGCGGAGCTGAAGGGCCACCAGAAGGGCTGCTCTGCGCCTCCCCAGATGCCTTCGGGCCCTTCAGCTCGGCTGGCGGAGTCCGCGAACGGCGGGGCTGAAGTCCAAAGGGCGACGGGGGAAGCGGAACCTCTCCGGGGTTGCCGAGGCCTTGGGCTGCGGAGGAGCCGGGGGGGGGGGCTGAAGTTGAGCCCTTGGGCCAATGGGGAGGAAGAGCGCCCCCTGTGGGAAGGGCGGGACTGGCGGGGGGCGGGGGAGCTGCCATAACAGGGAGAGTTTGGGAACTGGGGGGCAGAGCGAAGGGAAAGGGGAGCTTAGAAGGGTTGGTGGGTCCCTGCCGGCTGGCTTTTCCGCAGCGCTCGCCCTGGTCGCCCCTCCAGAGGAGACCCTCAGCAGCCCTGCTTAGCACCGGAGACGCTCCAGGCAGCTCCCCTCGCGCCTTGGCCAAACAGACAGCTGTCACTCAAGCCCCTCGCCTGCCCGGAACCAGCCACGACCAGCAACACGCGACCCCCGCCGGCCTTGCGAACCTGGCCCCGCACTTGGGGAGACGGGCAGGGACCCTCAGAGAAAGGGGGTCCTGCAAGCACCCGGGCCCCGTCCTGTTCCTGTCCCTCCAAGCCATGGGGGGGCTCCTTCCTCTCCCTCCGGACCCTCGCAGCCTCCGGGCAATGGAGGGTCGTCTGAAAGAAAGTAAGAAGGGAAGGAAGGAAGGAAGGAAGGAAGGGTGGGGGGCGGAATCTGTCCAGGCCAGATGCTTCCAGCCTCAGAGGAGGGATCGGGGGTCTGAATTGGGGGGAGGAAACGTCTATCTTGGATTTTGGAGATGGGAGGGGTCAGAAACAGCGGCAGCACCAATGGGAATTTTCCCTGCTTGAGCGTCATCGGTCTCCGGGCAGAGTCCTTTGGGGCTTCACCTGAAGGAGGAGGGAGTTCGTCACAGAGAGAGAAGCAGAAAAAGAGAGAGAATAGAATTTTTTATTGGCCAAGTGTGATTGGACACACAAGGAATTTGACTTGGTGCATATGCTCTCAGTGTACATAAAAGAAAAGATACGTTCATCAAGGTACAACATTTACAACACAATTGATGATCAATATATCAATATAAATCATAAGGATTGCCAGCAAAAAGTTATAGTCATACAGTCATAAGTGGAAAGAAATTGGTGATGGGAACTATGAAACGATTAATAGTAGTGCAGATTCAGTAAATAGTCTGACAGTGTTGAGGGAATTATTTGTTTAGCAGAGTGATGGCCTTCGGGGGAAAAAGCTGTTCTTCTGTCTAGTTGTTCTGTTGTGCGGTGCTCTATAGCCTCGTTTTGAGGGTAGGAGTTGAAACAGTATGTCCAGGTTGTGAGGGGTCTGTAAATATTTTCACGGCCCTCTTCTTGATTCGTGCAGTATACAGGTCCTCAAGGGAAGGCAGGTTGGTAGCAATTATTTTTTCTGCAGTTCTAATTATCCTCTGAAGTCTGGGGGGGATCCTTTCGGAATTAGGGGGATGCAGCTCAAGGGGGGCTTCATGGCAGCCCTAGACGGGACCCTCCACTTGCTTTGCTCTCTTTACGAGTCTCAGCCAGGAATTCCCGCTTCCCCCCCTTAACCCCCCCCTTTGACATCCACAACAGGAAGTCTTGAACCCAAAACCAAGCTCGTGTGTGTGTGTGTGTGTGTGTGTGTGTGTGTGTGTGTGTGTGTGTGTTGAACTCCAGCAGGTTCTGACAGGTTCTGGAGAACCGGTAGCGGAAATTTTGAGCAGTTCGGAGAACCGGCAAATACCACCTCTGGCTGACCCCAGAATGGGGTGGGAATGGAGATTTTGCAGTATCCTTCCCTTGCCACGCCCACAGAAGCAGTAGGGAAATTATTTGAATTTCACCCCTGGTGTCCATTCAGATGCTTCCAGCTCCAGAGGAGGAATGGGGGGGGAGGGGGGAAGGGGGGAGGAAGCGTTTATCTAGGACTTTTGAGATGGGTGGGGCCAGAACGAGGGGAAGGACCAATGGGAATTCTCCCTGCTTGAGCGTCATCGGTCTCCGGGCAGAATCCTTTGGGGCTTCACCTGAAGGAGGAGAGCCAGTTCTGCGGAGAGAGAGAGAAGCGGAGAAAGTGGGAGGGGCGATCTTGGCCTGAAGAACCAATGGGGCTTCTTCTCTTCGGGAACTCTCTCCTCCTGTGGGCGGAGTCAAGAAAGACTCTGCCCAGAGACCGATGACGCTACAGAAGGGAGAATTCCCATTGGTCCCCCTTCTTCCTGGACCCTCCCAATTCCTAAATCCCCTGGGAAGCCCCATTCAGGGCTAGGCAGCCTTTCTGCGATCCCTTTGCGGAGAGAGGGAACCGGCAGGGGATCCCACTGCCTGAGCCAAAGTGATCCACGGGATCTGGAGACAGGTCATTTTCTGGAGAGGGGAGACCCTCAGGAGGGGAGGGGCGAGGGGGGGCCAGGCAAGGGGGGGCCAGGAGGCGGGGCCAGGCCGAGGCAATGCAGCCTGTTAGCCGAATTGCGCATAAAATTAACCACCGGTTCTAGCGAATTGGGGAGAACCGCCTGAATTCCACCAAATTCCCAGGACTGAGAAGACGGAACCTGGAGGGGGATTTTGCAGCTCTGCTTCCCTTCCCCACCACGAGGCTCCCCGGCTTCCTCCTCCCAAGAGGGGCTCCCCACTCAGCCTGGCCTCCCTGCAAGAGCCCCCTTGCCTGGCCTCTGCATGGGAAAGGCTGGCAGGGGAACATGGGACATGGGGTCCCCCCTTCCCAGGTCTCTGGGAAGCTGAGAATGAAAAGTCCACTGAATTTTAAGCAGCAGGATGGAAAAGAACCACAGAGCTTTTACAGCCCAGGAGACCTTCTCATTGCTATAGTCCTCACTGGAAATGAAATATCACATGTAAAGTTGCTTTTTAACGTGGCTCCTTCTCTTCAGTTTGTTTTCCATGACCTGTAAATCATTCGGGGTGATGGAGTTGCACTCCCTCCATTCTAACAGTCTCCTTCTTTTCTGTTTTTTTATTTTTCATTTATTCCTATATTGGGAGATATCTCTAATTTCCTGAATAATTTTGATTTCCATGGCTTCTCTCCTTTGTCTGATTTTGTGAAAGAGACTCAGAAAGGGGTCTGAAAAAAAGGTGAAAGGACTTTAGATTATTTTCCTCTCTTAGTTCAATCCAATTCAATTCTATACCCTGTGAAGAAGACTTGGATTCTTTTGTCATAATAATTCTTTGATAATTAATAAATCAAGTTCAAAAGTTATGGTCTTTGGGAAACAACATCACAGCCATAGATGCCTATTTGATGGTAATCCAGTAGAGCAAGTAACACCTTTCCTTACCTGGGGTTGTTTTCTCCGAGACTGAATCATGGCTCCCTCATCATCAAAGGAGCTCAGTTAGAGAAAGGGCAGGAGTGAAAGTGGGGCTTAAATGCAAACCTCATAGCTCTCCAGCTCCCTCAGCCCCAATCATTAAAGTATCTGAGGCCCAGTTTTCCCCCCATGTTATTAGATCAATCTGATGTTTGGGGCTTCAGAGAGAAACCGCCAGCAGAACCAACCCCATCACAGCCTCTGAGGAGTATCTTGGGGTGGGTAAAAGGATTCCAGCTGCTGCCCTCAGAGCTGATTTGGGAATTTACACAATTTCTGCTTTGTTTAAAATCAGAAAACATGGGTATTATTGGCATAATATTTAAAGCTAAAAAGAATCCTCCACAAAGAATCTGGGATATACAGTAGTAGCAAAAAGAGATGCAGTAATCCTCAAATATTATAATAGGCCCTTTGTTAGCATACAATAGTTCTGTCGGCATTTCCACATGTTAATCTAATTGGGGTAAATTGTAGGGTGATATAGTAATATGATTTACATTTTTTATAGTTTTTAAATTTGTTTGCTATTTTCCATTATTATGAAACAATCTTGCTAATATTCTGTCTTTAATATTTTAAACTATGTCTAATTAGCAAACTATTCTAATCCATTCATGAGAACCAGGTTGGATTTATTAAAAGCGAATATTTTGCATTTGATCTGACCTCAGATATAAAACAGCTTTCTTCACTGCTTGTTCAGATCAGTTATGAACCTTCTTCAGAGCCTTTGATTGATAAAAAGAAATTCCCCTTTTTCCACCGGATGCTCCCCAAACAAGGGTTCCAGACAGGGTCTCCTGCTTGAGTGAGGGGTTGGACTAGAAGACCTCCATGGTCCCTTGCAGCTCTATTCTAATTCAAAATAGACTCATAAAATCTTCCCTCTGCAGATAGCTTTGTAATAATCACCCAAAACTACGGAATATCAAAACCCATTAAATGAATTAAATGAAATTACATTCCTGAATAAAAATCCAGAGGCTTTAGATTTTCTATTTCACTTTGATTATTCGCTTGTCCATTGTATTGAGGTCCAGTCTTAGTAAAATCCTGCAACATTTGGGGAGGAAGATGCAGCCCTGGAGGCCCAGATGAAGAAGACCTTCCCCAGATGACCTGCATTGGGCCACCAAAGGGCCCAAAAGCCCCTGGCACCCTTATTGCCTGGTTCAAAATTCAGGCCAATCCCCCCCCCCCCATTCCATTCACAGGCAGTCCTTGACTTACGACCACAGAGGAGCCTGGAATTTCTGCCCTCAGTCGTTGCAGTCATGGAGTCGAAGCAGAGCCAATTTCTGAGAGTTTTTATGATATAATGGGCTTCAGTAGGCAAGAAACAGACCAGCATAGATACAACAGCATTGATTGACTTAAAACTGGAACTGAGGAACTGCAGGCAAATTCCTGTAATTGATACTCTGGGCCCACAGGGCCTCCACCAATCACAAGCCTTGAAAAAGCCCCCCCCCAATACGAATGTTCAAAGTTCCCCCACAAAAGAGTTGGAGTTAAGAGTGAGGCTCATCTAAAGGTTCGATTCCCTTTAGCCGCCCTTAATACAACTATGGACTCCATCCATCACAGAGAGTCGACCTGGGAAGATCTTGGCCTCTTGGGCAAAAAGGCCAAATGGGATCTTTTGGCTCTCTGGATACACCTGGATCCCACCCCCCTCCCCCACTGGATCCTGTCTCAAAGAGGGTCCTGGGATTTGGGGCTCAGCTCCATTAGGCTATTAGAAATGAGGTCTGCATTTAAAAACCCAGGCAGAGAATTTCTCCCCTTTCTCTGCCCTTAAAAACCATCAAAGGAGACTTTGGCACCCAGAAAAAGAGGTCTGAACCTGAGCAGCAAAAACACAGGGAGCTGACAGAGGGATGTTGCCACAACAGCAGCAACAACAGCAACACACACAAAAAACACCCCAATATCTCAACACAAAGGGAATCGAACTGGGAGCTGACCAAGAGCTGCATCAGGGAGTCTTGCTCAGTCCTCTAGCTTAGCTGAGCTTCCCTAGGAAGAGGCAGTCTACCCCAAAAGAGCCCAAAGGGGAGAAATAGGCAGCTTTGGGGCTTTGTCCGGAGTGTCCCAGAGGCCTTGGGCTGGCATTGGGGTGGGCAGAAAAGGTGGAGAAAAGATTCTCCATCCTTGGAATCTCCTTGGGATTCTACTGGCTGGATGATGTCATCGCTCCAGCTCAACTGCCAGTTAACTGCCAATCATCCGAGAGAAGATGGCTTTCATGAGGTGAGGAGTCTTCTGGGCTCTTCCCAATTTTACAGCCAAGTTCTCAGAGGGTTGGGAAATTTCAGGGGTGGGAACAGCCGTTTCTTCTCTTCTTAGGAAAGGGAAACTTTTCAGGGCAGTTTTATTTTTAATTCTTTATTGGCACTAAGAGCCTGGTTTGGTTACTTCCCATATGATTAGGATCACACAGCATCTTTAACCAGGGACGGGATTCAAATTTTTAACAACCGGTTCTGTGGGTGTGGCTTATTTTGGGGGGGCGTGACTTGGTGGTCATATGACCGGGTGGGCTTGGCTAGCTGGTCATGTGACTGGGTGGGTGTGGCTATCTGCATAGGGACTACTCAGAAGGCTGAAAATGTTATTTTTGACCGGTCCTCGCACTTTTGACCAATCCTCGCACTTACGACTGTCCACACATTTATGCCCGTTGCAGCATTCTTTTTCTTTTTTTTTCATATCAAATATTTCATCCAATGTACAGTTATATACAATTAGTCGGGCTTGCCCAGTCACCACCACCCTTTTTAACACTCTTCCCTCTTCTACCTTCTTTTACTTTCCAGACCTTCCTCTCCTTCTCTTATCTACATCCGCTCCTCCCTCCACCCTACACCTCTACTATCCCTCTTCCTTCCTCTTCTCCTCTACTATCCCTCTTCCTTCCTCTTCTCCTATTTTCTACCTCCTACTCTCTCTTTTCTCCCTCCTCACCGTTCTAAAATGGTAACTATGCAGACCCGACCCTACATTAATTATATTTCTTCAATAATCCCTGTACATTAACCATCACTCCATCTCTACCAAAACCCCCCCAATTCCCCTACCCCTTACCCCCCACCCCCTACCCCGACTTCCCAGAACAAAATGCAGGGTATCAAAACTAACAATCATAATCCAAAATAATTCCTAAATTATAATCTCTAGTCACACCACACTTAGTCACACTCTCAATTCCCCTCTCCTTCAAAAATATATCTAATACAAAATATTTCCTAAATTTACTCATATGCTATTCGATTTTTTTTTTAATCTGATACTTATTTTAAATATAATCAATCCACATTTTCCATTCTAAAATATATTTTTCTAGTGTATAGTCTTTCAAGTAAGCGGAGATTTTTGTCATCTCTGCCAGATTTGATACTTTGAATGTCCATTCTTCGATTGTAGGTAATTCTTCTTTCTTCCAATACTGAGCAATCAAAAGTCTTGCGACTGTTATTAAGTTCAAAATCAATTTAGTCTCTATAGCTGTATAGTCCATAATTATTCCTAGTAGAAAGAACTGCGGAGTAAACTTAATCTTCTTTTTCAAAATATTCTGCATGATCCACCATACTTTAATCCAAAATGCTTTAACTTTTTTACAAGTCCACCATATATGGTAATAAGTAGCATCTTCACAATCGCATCTCCAACATTTAGCAAGATCTAATATGTGTTTCTTGTAAACAGGTAATGTCATTTTTAAATTGTTTCAAATAATGAAATACTTTCCTTCTCTTCTGCGGTGAATTCAGGCCATTAACATTCCAAGATAATAGTTTAATTGCCATTATCGGCCGAAGGAAACTTTTGGAACACCAGGCGCAGATCACATTTTACTTTAGGCCTTGCTCCTCCCACTGTTTCCGTTGTAGTAGTTGCCAGTTGTTGTTGTGCCTTCATCTCTTGTTCCTTGCGTTTAGCAGCAGCTCTTGTCAGCCTTTGTTCTTTTGAATCTAAACCCGTCGTAGGTATTTCCAACACTTGTAATAAATCTTCTTCCATCACAATCTGTTCTTGTACCTGCTTCACTTCTCTTTCCTTCACTTCAGCCTCCCTTCTTCTAGCTTCCAATGGGGGAAGACTTCCAACTTTTAATACCTCAACATAAAATTCTCTTGCTTTTCCAACCGTATTGAAACGATGTACTTTCCCTGCATAATATACTATTATACCAGTTGGAATATCCCATCTATATTCAATCTGATGTTTTTTAAGTTCATTCACCAGGAAGGCAAATTCCTTCCTAGCCCTTAACATTTTGGTGGAATTTCCTTTAATATCAAAATATCTTGACCAGCAATCTGAATCTTCTCCCCCTTATATGAAGCTTGCAAAATCTGATTTCTCACTGTTCTGTTTGTAAAATAAATAACAACATCCCTTGGCAACTTTTTTTGCCTTGCTATCCAAGAATTCACACGATATATTTTATAAATTTGATAAGCCACATCTGCTGGACGAGCTGCTAATATCTCAGCAAATACTTCAGAAAAAATTTCCCTTAAATTCTCTTCCTTATTTTCTTTCAAACCTCGAATTCTAAGAGCAAATTCCATATTTCTATATTGTATCAAAACTATTTCATCCTCTGTTTTTTCCATTTTACTTTGAAATTCATCCATTTTATTTTCTAATTTTAAATTATGTTGCTTAATTTCTTCAACCTCCTCTTCCAATAAAATCACATTCGTTGCCAAACTTCGTACTGCCATTACAAATCCTTCTTTAACTTCTTTATTTCCCACTTGAATTTCTGATATCTGCTCTTTCATTTCAGACATCTCATCAGTTATTACTTTAATTTTTTCTTCTATAAAGCCTTTTAAGTTCTCTTTTTTTTTTTTTATTGAAAGAGTTTTAAAAAAACAAAAACATTTTTCCCCCTTTTTTCCCCCTCCCTCCCAAAAAAAAAAACAAAACACCCCTCCTCCCCACCCCCGGCTTCGGGTCAATCACAAGGTAAAGTCCAATCCAAATAACCACATCCAAAGCTTTTCGTCTCCCAACCCCTCCCATTACATAAAATAACTTTCTAATTATTCAAAGGCAATCTGATATTTCTTAATCTGATATCTGTTTTGTAGATAATCAATCCATTTTTCCATTCAATTAAATATCTTTCCTGCGTATTGTCTTTTAAAACGCTGAGATTTTAGCCATCTCAGCCAAATTAATAACTTTCAATATCCATTCTTCTATTGTAGGTATCTCTTCTTTCTTCCAGTATTGTCCAATCAACAGTCTTGCTGCTGTTATTAAGTTCAAAATCAATTTAGTCTCAATCCCTGTACAATCCATTATAATTCCCAAAAGGAAAAATTGTGGCAGGAACTTTATCTTCTTCTTCAGTACATTTTGAATAATCCACCAAATTCTTATCCAAAAGACCTTAATTTTCTTGCAAGTCCACCAAATATGAAAATATGTAGCATCATCACAATCACACCTCCAACATTTCGCTTGGATATTAGGATACATACATGATAATTTTTTGGGATCTAAATGCCATCTATAAAACATCTTATAAAATTTTCCTTAAATTCTGTGCTTGTGTAAACTTAACATTTCTAACCCAGATTTTCTCCCATGTTTCCAACATTATTGGTTCCTGAATATTCTGTGCCCATTTTATCATACAATCCTTTACCAAATCCTTTTCCGAATCTATTTCAAGCAACACATTATACAATCTCTTTATATGCTCCTGGGTCTGATTTCTAATTTGCTTTATTAAATTTTCCTCCTTTGCATTATACCAATTTTTGATCTTCTTTCCATCTAGCACTTATTTGCCCATATTGAAACCAAGTATAATTCCTCCTTCTTCATTTAATACCTGTAATGATTTTAATTGCAATCTACCTCCTTCAGCATACAAAAGTTCTTTATATGTAATCATTTCCTGTTTCTGTTCTATATTTATATTCTCTATTGCATGTCTAGGGCTCGCCCATATAGGAATCTTGTAATCTAATTTATAGGAATATTTATTCCAGACCATAAAGAGCACTTCTCAACACATGATTCTTAAAAGCCCTATCCACTTTTTCCATAAAATAAGTACGCATGCCATCCATATAACAAGTCATAACCTTCTATATTCAAAATTCTTTCCTCTGTTAAGTTAAACCAGTCACTTATTACTGAAAGGGTTACTGCTTCATAATATAGTTTAAAGTTAGGCATTCTTAAACCACCTCTTTCCCGTGAATCCTGTATTATTTTCATTTTAACCCTCGCCTTTTACCCTGCCATATAAATTTATTAATCCCACTCTGCCAATCTTCCAAATTTTTATCCTTTTTAATTATAGGTATCATCTGGAACAGAAACAAAAATCTAGGTAACACATTCATTTTAATAGCATAATCCTTCCCAATAGGGATAACTGCAATTTCTTCCAGCCACTCATATCATTCTGAACTTTTGCCATAGCAAGTCATAATTATTCTTATAAAGTTTCTTGTTCGATGAGCTAATATAGACCCTAAATATTTAACCTTTTTACTACCTCAAATCCTGTCATTTCCTCTAGTTTTGTTTCTGTTGTATAGACATATTTTTAATTATCACTTTTGTTTTATTCTGATTTATTTTAAATCCTGATACCTTTCCATATTTATCAATTACTTCCAACAAAAATCTACTTGAATTTATAGGATTAGTTAACGTAACCACTACATCATCTGCAAAAGCTCTAACTTTGTACTCATATTGTCTAATCTTAATTCCCTCTATTTTCATTAATTCTCGTATTTTATCTAATAATGGTTCCAGAGTCAAAACAAACAATAATGGTGATAAGGGACATCCCTGTCTTGTTCCTTTCGCAATCTTAATAACTTCTGTCAAACTACCATTTACTATAATCTGTGCTGTTTGCTCTCCATAAATCGCTTTAATTATTCTAATAAAACAGTCTCCAAATTGCATTTTCTCTATTAATTTAAATAAAAAATCCCAATGCAATCGATCAAAGGCTTTCTCTGCATCCCAAAACATAAGTGCCGCTGAAGTATTCTTCTTTTCCAAATATTCCAATATATTAATAATCTGTCTAACATTATTCCTCATCTGCCTCCCTTTAAAACCAGATTGATCAGTATGAATTCTTTGTTGTAAAACTAACATTAATCTATTTGCTATTATTTTTACAAAAATCTTATAATCATTATTTAAAAGTGAAATCGGCCTATAGTTACCAGGTTTAGAGCAGTCTTGCTCCTCTTTCGGTATCAGTGAAATAAAAGATGTTTTCCATGACGGGGGTATTCCCACTCCTAATTGTATCTGATTAAATAATTCTTTAAGTGGGCCTAATATTTCATCCTGTGTTTTTTTATAATAAGTTGCTGTAAGACCATCTGTACCAGGGGTTTTTCCCCATTTTTAATTGTTTAATTGCCTCCACTATTTCTCCAGTAGCTATCGGCGGTTCAGCTCCTCCTCTGTTCTAATGTTAGAATATTCACCTTATAATCTTTCAAATAATCATAAATGTCCCTATCCAATATTTTGTCTTTTTGCATATAGTGCAGTATAAAATTCTGAGAATCCCTTCTTAATTTCATCCTGTTGGTATATCTCTTTACCTTTATATTCTATTTTTTGTATGACACGTGCTTTCTGTTTCTTCCTTAAATTATATGCCAACCATCTCCCAGGTTTATTTGCATTACAAAAGGTATTATGTTTAGCATATTGTATATTCGTTGCCACCTGGTCTGCCATTAACATATTAAATTGACTCTGTAATATTTTTATAGCCTCTTTAAGTTTATGATCTTGTGGGTTTTGAATTAATAACTGTTGCTTCCTTTGAATTTCTTCTTCCAAATATCTACGCTGCCTTTGTTTATTATTCCTTTGCCTGTTGTCCAAATAAATCAATATGCCTCTAATAAACGCTTTGCTCGCTTCCCACACAGTTCCTATAGGTGTCCCTTTGTACATATTAAAATCAAAAAATTCTTTTAACTGTTTCTTACAATAAGTTACATTATCCTCATATCTAAACAGATTTTCATTCAACCTCCATGTTCTACCACCTTTTTTCCCTTGTAATAATTCCATCCATACTGGGCTATGGTCAGTTAAACACCTCGGAAATATCTTCGTTTTCTTCACCCTAGAAAGCAAGTCATTAGAAATTAAAATAAAATCAATGCGTGAAAAAGATTGATGCCTATCAGAAAAAAAAGTAAAATCTCTCTCATCTGGATTCCGTAACCTCCATATATCTCTAAACTCAAAGTCTTCCATCATTTCAAAAAAGGATTTTGGTAATTTTGCATGTATAGGTATCTTCTTGGAGGAGGTTCTCTTATCCTTCTTGTATCAATTACTCCATTCCAGTCTCCTAATAAAATAAACGAACTATAATCCCAGAGGGTCAACCTCTCATGTAACATTTTGTAAAACTTTTCTTGTTGCTGATTAGGTGCATAAATACCTATCAACAAAGTCTTTTTGCATCTATCACCAGTTCAATAGCAATAAATCTTCCTTGAATATCTGCCTCAATTAGCTTAGCTGGTAAATCCTTCCTGATATATACAACAATTCCATGCTTCTTTTCCAAAGCTGATGCAACAAAATGGTTACCCAATTTTGAATTAATTAAATATTTTTGGTCTGATAATTTTATATGTGTCTCTTGCAAACAAATCACATCATTTTAAATTGTTTCAAGTAGTGAAATATTTTCCTTCTTTTCTGAGCTGAATTCAAGCCATTAACATTCCATGACAAGATTCTATTTGCCATTACTGGCCTCCTGAAGCTTTGAAGCAGACAACGAAGCTCCTCCTCCGGTATCTTCCGTCTAGCTCCTCCCACAGCTTCCATAATGGGATCCTGACTTTACTTTGAGACTGTTGCTCTTCTTTACGCTTAAGGGCTCCTCTTGTCACCCTTTGCTCTTGTGGTTCCTCTAATACTGGCAGCAATAAAGGCTCTTGGATCACCACGCCTTCTTGAGTCTCTTGAAGTTTTTCTATCACTTCTATTTCGACTTTCAAAACTGTAGAAAGAAAATCCTTTGCCTTTAAAACCGTGTCAATTCTATATCTCCTTCCTTGATAGAATAGTGTCAGTCCAACTGGCACCTCCCATCTGAATTGAATCTGATGTTTTTTAAGTTCTTGTGTAAAAAAAGCAAATTCCTTCCTGTCTCTTAACATCTTTGAAGGAATCTCTTTCAACACCTTCAACTCCTGTTCTCCAATTTTTAAAGTTGTCTGATATGAAACTTGCAGAATTTGATTTCTCATAGTCCTTTTCACAAAATAAACCACAATGTCCCGAGGAAGCTTTCTCTGTCTTGCAATCCAAGAATTAACTCTATATATTTTATCAATTTGGTAAGCTACCTCTTGGGGTCCGCTTCAATAAATTCAGCCAATGCTTCTGATATAATTTTCTTAAGTCTTCTCCACGCTCTTCTCGCATACCACAATTCTAAGAGCTCCTTCCATAATTTTATATTGTAATATCACAACCTGATCTTCATTTTGATCCACTTTTTTCTGAACACCTTTCATTTCGTCTTCTAAATACTTATTTGACTGAGAGATCTGTTGCATTTCCACTTCCAATCCTTCAATTTTTTTACTCAGTCCTTGAACTGCCATAAGAATATCTTCTCTTATTTTTGCATTAAAATTCTCCATCATCTCTTTTTGCCTATCTTCAGAAAGTTTTAATTGTTCTTTCAATATTTCCTCAAGACTTGGTTCAGATCCCCTTCTTCCAGAAGGCTTTAAAGGTTTAGCTGCCATTCTGTCTTCAAAAGAATCAGGAATTCAAAGTTAATAACTCTCCTTCCTTCCTTTCAGTATAAAAAAACTCCGTTTGTAACAATCCACAAGTAACGCTGCTTCATCGTACTAAAAATTTTTTACTTTCACTTTTAGACGCCATTTTAAAAGTCAATTAATCAAAGACAAAGAAAGGTTTCAAATTTCAAAAAGGGAGTCGGTACTTGCCATGCTGATTCTGCATCAAAGATTGAACGCTTGTGAAATTCCCGTCTGCTTGGAATATCAATCAATTTAATAAGTTCTCTAGAGCAGAAGCGACATTCCTCTCCTTTTCCCTGATAAAAACAGGGGCGTGCTGAAGTTGGAAGGAGTGGAATTCGGTGGGGTCATAAATCCAGGAAAATTCGCTCTTGAGAGCAAACCCCCTGTCAGACCTGCCACTCTTCCACAATTCTGATAATCTCTTTCACCCAGAGATTATGCTAAGCTCAGTGAACAGTGATTTATTTTCTGTTTCACTGACTTTTACAATCTTCTAACACGGAGTGCTCTGTTTGAGCACCCAGCAGGAGGGTGACGTCACTGGAGCCTCCCCTTTTAAGTTCTCTTGTAACGCCTCTAAATTCAATGTTCTAGTCTCTGCTGTATGAGCTGGAGAGGCACCAGCTGATAAAGTTCCAGAGCTCTTTGTTACAGTAGACTTTAATTGTTTGGCTGCCATCTTCTATAAAATTATTTATTTATTTATTTCCAACTTAATATTCACTTTAAATCTTCTTAACCTCTAAGAAACACAGTCTTTTAAAGCAGTATTTAAAAATCTCCCCTAGATTCTATCAGCAGGCAGCAAAGAGTTAAAGAGTAAAAGCAGCAAGTAACATGCAAATTACCAACTGCAGACGGCAAACGCTGAAAGTATCGCTTTCGCTTTCCACTCGTTAACTTGTTAACAATTCGCCTCCATTTTTTTACTGTTTTCAAGCTTGTTACAAAGTATCGGGGAATCGGCTTGGCTACTTGCATAAAGTTCTCCCACTTTCGTTCTGTCCGGTATAATCCTTTATTGTCCAAAATAAATCTCGGCGTTTGGTCGTGGTGATTGGTTCCGCCAAAGCAGAAGAATCCTCGGATCTGGAGCACTTCGGGTTACTGGAGGGAACTTAACCCTTCAAACCCCTTTTTTCTCAGCATTCTTAACAACCATGCCACTCATTTCACAATTGCGGTGCTTCTCTTCACCATGGTGACAAAATAGGATGCAAAACATAAAATGTGAGAACAGTTGTAAGTGCGAGGACTGGTCAAAAGTGTGAGGACCAGTCAAAAATAACTTTTTCAGCCTTCTGAGTAGTCCCTATGCACATAGGGACTATGGAGAGGGCTGAAGAAAGTGATTTCTGACTGGTCCTCGCACTTATGGCCAGTCATCATTTATGCCCATTGCAGCATTCTTAACCACCAGGTCACTCATTTCACAACTGTGGTGCTTCCTGTGACCGGGTGGGCGTGTCCAGGTGGTCATGTGACTGGGTGGGCGTGTCCAGGTGGTCATGTGACTGGGTGGGCGTGTCCAGGTGGTCATGTGACCAGGTGGGTGTGGCCAACTTGACATCACTTCTTTGCCCTAATGACAGTTTGTTGCAACGGTCGTAAGTGTGAAAAACGATCCTAAGTCACTTTTTTCAGTGCCATTGTAACTTTGGTCACTAAATGAAGTGTTGTAAGTCAAGGATTACCTGTAGAAAAATACAAAAAGCTTCTTTGCTTGCAAAAAGCTGCCCTAAATACCAATCATTAGATTAGAAATACCTGCAAGCTGGAGATACAAACCAGGCAGGGAGCCAGAGCACCAGGGGTGGGTTCCAATTTTTTTTACTACCAGTTCTGTGGGCGTGGCTTGTTTGGTGGGTGTGGCTTGTCAGTCATGTGACTGTGTGGGCGTGGCTAGGTGGTCAGGAACCTAGTTCTCCCTGCGAGGATTCCCCCATCCGGACCTTTTGCAATCCCCCAAAGGGTATCAAAGGAAACCAGGTTCCATGCAGCTCTAAACCCTTCAGGTAAACCAAATACAAGTGGTCCTCGCTTAATGGCCGGTTGCTTAGCAAGTGTTCTAATTTACATGTCTAGTTTAATGAAAAGAAGGACTACGGGAGACATGATAGCAGTCTTCCAGTATCTCAGGGGCTGCCCCAAAGAAGAGGGAGTCAAGCTGTTCTCCAAAGCACCTGAGGGCAGGATAAGAAGAAATGGGGGGGAAATAAGGAAGAAGCATCTTAGAACTAAGGAGAAATTTCCTGACAGTGAGAACAATTAATCAGTGGAACAATTTGCCTGCAGAAGTTGTGAACGCTCCAACACTGGAAGTTTTTAGGAAGAGGTTGGATAACCACTTGTCTGAAGTGGTGTCGGATTTTATGCTTTTAAAAAGTTAATAAAGTTTAGGGGGGGGAAACAAAGCTATAGTAGAAATAGATTTAGAATAGAATAGAATAACAGAGTTGGAAGGGACCTTGGAGGTCTTCTAGTCCAACCCCCTGCTTAGGCAGGAAATCCTACAAATTTCTCCTTAGTTCTAAGATGTTTCTTCATTACTTTCCACCCATTTCTTCTTATTCCCGCTCTCTCTTTCTCATCTCTCTCTTTCTCCTCCTTTCTTTCTCTCTCATCTTTCTCCCTCTCTTTCTCTCTTATTCTCTTTCTCATCTCTCTCTTTCCCTCCCCCCTCATCTTTCTCCCTCTCTTTCTCCCCCTTTCTCTCTCAACTTTTTCCTTCTTTCTCTCTTATTCTCTCTTTCTCCATCTCTCTCTCTCTTTCTCATCGTTCTCTTTCTCCTCTCTCTTTCTCATCATTCTCTTTCTCATCTCTCTCTTTCCTCCCCTCATCTTTCTCTCTCTTTCTCTTTCTCCCTCTTTCTCTCATCTTTCTCCTTCTTTCTCTCTTATTCTTTCTTTCTCATCTCTCTTTCTCCTCTCTCTCTCTCTTTCTCTCTCTTTCTCTTTCTCCCTCTTTCTCTCATCTTTCTCCATCTTTCTCTCTTATTCTCTCTTTCTCCCTCTTTCTCTCTTATTCTCTCTTTCTCCATCTCTCTCTCTCTTTCTCATCGTTCTCTTTCTCCCCCTCTTTCTCTTGTGTGTGTGTTTGTGTGTGTGTGTGCGCGCGCATGTGAACGTGCAAACGTGATAGACGACAGAGCCATCTACTTCTCCAGCACAGGAAGGGATTTGAGACTGCGTTGTTTCCTTTCCTTACATTCCTTTTTCTCTCTTCTAGAGCTTTTTTCCGCTGGTTCTCGTGCTTCGGAGGCAGAAGGAAGAAGGCGAGGGGCCCAGGAGCTGATGCTCCAACCTGCCAAGTGGAGGAAGGCACCGAGGCTCCCGAGAGAAAGTCGGTCACTTTGATCGTGGACGTGGAGCTCCGGAAAAGAGAGCGATGTGGTGAGTTGACATTTTGGATTGGGCTGGAAGATGGAGAGGAAAAGGGAAGGATTTCCTTTAGGAGTGGACACCTAAATGCAAAGCTATGCAGAACACACACCTGCATCTTTGCAGATTCCAGGTTGCCCAGAGGGACGGGTCAAGGCCAGGCCGTTCCTGACCCACTAAGCCTCCCTCCTTCTGCAGCTTCTGGGTCTATGTTGGCCCCCCACAATTGGCTCTTCTCCTTCCAATTGGCTCTTTGGGGAACCTTGAAGATGGTTCGGTGGCACTTATTCACATCTTGGCGAGTGGGGAGGGAGAATATCAGAAGAGCAAGATTTGCCGAGGGCCTCGCTGTGAAGATGCCTCGTGGCCAGCTCTGTCAACCAGAAAAATCTTTCATCTGGGGCAGAGCTAAAACTTTGCTGAGCACCTGCCTCTCCTTCCCCAGATGTCCCCAGAACAGAGACCATTGGGAAGAAGAAGATCCTCTTCACCAAGATTGACATCCAAAGTGAAGAGAACGTACCACGTCAGGCTGCCTGCCGTAAACGGGACCGGCAGAGGAGCCTGAAATTGTGGGAAGAGGTCCAGGAGAGGATGGAGAAGACCGAGCAACCAGTAGGTTCCCCTTGGAATTAGGGGGCCCCATAGCTCAGCTTTTCTCCCAGGTTTGAACCCCAGTCTCAATGGGGGGCAAAATATTCCCCTGGATGGAGAGAGACTCTGAAGGGTTTCCACCTTCCTTCCTGAAAGGGAGAAGACGGGGGACCCTGGGGGAAGACACCCCACAGCCTCCCAGACTTAGACCCCGACTCTTTCCCCTTGCAGCAGGAACGCAGCATCGTCCAGGCCCTCTCTTCCATCGCCACTCTGTTTCGGCTGAAGCAGAGTGGGCAAATGGCGTCCCGAGCCAGGAAACAAGGACCTCTACGGCCTTGCTGTCTTGGTAAGTCCGAGGGAGGCAGGTGGCAACTGGACTGGCAAGCAAAGCAGGAGGGAGAGACAGGAGCAGGAGAGGGAGGGAGACAAGCGGCCCTGGACTCTCCACCTGTGGCCTGTGCAAGGGTCCTTATCCTGGGGCTAACTTCCCTTTTACTGGCAGGAAGCTGGAGTAGAAGGGAAGGTCAAGGGGCTGGGAAATAGAGGCAGGGTGGGCCGGAGCAGCCTGGCTGACTTTCCCTTCTCTCCCCTCTTGTTTCTTGCCAGGCTCTGATGGAGGACAACAATCTGAGCAGCTTCACGGCAGGACTGGCTGCTTTCCTGGCCATTTATGACATCAGGTCAGCCTTTCCTTTCCTTTGCCTGCTGTTCTCTGGGGGAAGATGAACCCCAGGGCTGTTCCCTAAGATGGGCACTCAGGTCTCTTCTCCCCTTTCGTCTCACAGCAAGGTTCCACCGACCATGATCCCAGAAGTGGAGTCCCGGCTGCTGGAGATGTTTCGGGTCGTGTGGTTGTCCTGCATGAAGATCGGGCAGGAGACGGTGTCAGAGGTACCAACAACCCAGCAACATTTCCGGGACTTCCTTCCTGGTATGGGAATGGCTGGGAAGAAGCTCCACACGTCATCATCATCTCTTTTTCGTTTCAGGGGGAGAAGAAGTTGCTGGGGGAGGCCTTTGGCCTCATGCTTCGAGGGCTCCTTCAGCAGTGTGCAACAACACCGCACATCATTTTCATTCTGAAGGTAAGGGCACCGGAGTCCCAGGGAGCTTGAAGGAAAATCGGGCCAGTGGAAACATTCCCTGAATCAGGCGTTAGGACTCCAGTGAAATGTTCCCATCTATGGGAATAATCTAAGGGGGGGGGGTTGTTCTTGAGGACAGGCCTGAAGGCTCGTGGGAATTGGGCTTGTCCCAAGAGAGGTTTCCCTTCATGCAGGGAGCTCTTCACAAAGAGCTTTAACTGCAAGGCTCCATGGCCAGAACTGCAGAGGAGAGACCCAAAGGGTTTCTAGGGCCTTTTGCTTGAAAGGCCAACCCAAATCCAAAGAGCCTGGGATTTCAGGAGCTGGGAGTAACCGTAGAGGGAGAGGGCGACCTTCAAGGCCCAAATTCCACATGAGATTCCCGAGAATAGGACGTTCCAATCTAAAGGATCTTTTTTGCTCCAATTCCACAGCACTTCGAGGAACATGGCTGGGAATGTTTCTCGTACGCCTGGGACCAGCTTCTCTTCTGTGCAGCCCATCAAAGCACCATCAACGTATGTAGCAAACTGAGAATCGGACGGTGAACTTTGGGTCCCCCACTGTTTTTGGGACCCCCTCCTCCTTCAACCTCTTGCTGCTCATACTTGTATGGAGGGGCCCCAGGGAAGACGGGAATGGCTCTGCAAGACACTTGGGCCACAGGACGATGGGCTTCTTTCTCTCTCTTGCAGCTCACCGAAGCCCAGCAAAACTTTCCACACTTTCCGGTGGGAATTGAGCTGCCCGAAGATCAAGACGGCTTCATCAATGAAGGTAACTTTCTTTTGAAACATTAAGGGGTGTGTGTGTGTGAGTGTGTTTGTGTGTGAAGCAGGGGTGAAATGCTCCAGGTTGGGACCAGATCGCCTGATCTGATAGCGATGGCGGTGGATGGTTCGGAGAACCAGTAGCAAAAATCCCTGCCCCCCCCCCAACTCCAGCTGAGCTGAGCGATCATCAGAGGCTTTTTTTTAACTTTTAAAAGCATTTTTTCTTCTGCCGAAAAAAAGCTTTTAAAAGTAAAAAAAACACCTCTGATGATCGCGTGGCTCAGGTGGGTGCTAGCCAAAAATGGGGGGGAGGGGAGAGTCTGTTTTTCCTCCCAGCAGGCTCCCTGAAGCCACCGTTGCTAAGTGAGTACTTGCAGCTCTTAAGTGAGTCACACAGTCGCTAAGTGAATCTGGATTCCCCAAATCTCAGTTGCAAAGCGAGGCAGCTGTTCAATGAGCTTTCACCCACTTTACGACCGGTCTTGCCACCGTTGTTCAGTGAGTAGTTGCAGCACTTAAGTGAGTCACATGGTGACCCTAGGACGCTGAGATCGTCATAAATGCGAGTCACTTGCAATGCATCGAAGTCTAAATTACGTGACCATTGGGATACTGCAATGGTCATGAGTGTGAAAAATGGTCAACAGTGGCATTGCAACTTTGAACCGTCACTATATGTTACGGTCGTATGTTGAGGACTATCTGTACTGTTTTCCAATTTGATGGCAATCCTTGACTTACGACCGTCATGGCCAGCCGTCACCAATGTCATATGTCCGTACCTAAGATGGCGGGTGGTGGTGGGGAACAGCGGCCCAACTGCAGGATGAGGGGTGGGGTGGAGAGAGAGCAGAATATCAGTTTATTTGTTTATTTTCTTCAACTGAAAAGGGGGATTCTTTTATCTCCCCTCCCTCAAAGTCCCCATTTCATCCCTATATCTTGATATCAAGATACGCAGATTGAGGTTCCTATGGAAGACTTTGAGCTCCATGCAATGATGGGAGCTGTTTGAAGACCCCAAAAAGGAAATTCCTTTGTAGCATCTTTTTTGTTAGCGTCTTGTGGTTATGGGATCCTGTTTTGCAATGTTCTTTGTTCCTTTCTTGGCCAAAAAAAGAGATCACAAAACTGATCTTTGGATAATCTGGATTTGGACTCATAACCACATTATTTGGTTTAGGACCAGGGGATTCACTGAACAACTAATATGAAAATGATCTTTAAATTGACCAAAATCCTGGACTCCACTATTATCAATTTGAGGATGTCCCTTTTGTGGTTTCCAGTAATGTATGAAGCCAAGTTTAAACTGCAACAGCTCTGGATCCTTCGGGTGTTCTGATTATTATTGATAGGCATGGGCTTCCCTTCCATTTGCCATCTTCCTTCCTTCCTTCCTTAGTCTCACCTCTTTTTCCCACGCAGGTGACATCACAGTAGAGGACCTATGACTTCCTCCTCCCACCACCGTTAGCCGAGGATGGATACACAAGGTTAGATTCTATCTCATTAGATTCTATTTCATTGATTAAAAATAATGTTTGTATTTGCTCTGTTCTAGTCTTCTGACGTTAAAATTCAGTAAATTGTGATATTTTTGCATTTAGTTCCATGGACCATCAGTCGTTTGAAGAACAGACGTCTCTGCCACCAATCTCCACCTTCGATGTTCGAAGATGACACCCAGGCTACGCACGTTGTGGAGCAGATGCAAACTGTGGTCAGTTTCACTATATTGCAGCAGGTTCTTGGTTAGGGTTGGGGTTGGACTAAGAGACACTTAAGTTGATGCCAATCTGGGTTTTTCCTCTTTCGAGTCTATTGTTGATGCTGCTTTTTTCCAGGTGCTTTGTCTCTCTTAGACCCTGTAGCAGCTTCGGACAGCAAAGAATGTGATGCCTGGAATTCACCTACTTTCTTCCACAGGGGAGATCCAGAAGCAGCAGGCAAGGTCCAGAAGAAGCAGATGACGTCAGAAAGATGCTGATGAGGTCCAGGAGCAGCAGCTGAGGTCCAGGAGCAGCAGCTGAGGTCTTGTAGCAGCAGGGCCCAATTGGCTAATTCAGGCAAGCACATGAGGTCTGGGAGCAGTGGGTGAGGTCTGAAAACAGCAGGTGAGGTCCTGAAGCTGCAGATGATGACTGGGAGCAGAGAGTGAGGTCTGGGAGCAGCAGCTGAGGTCTGGAAGCAGCTGGGCCCCATTGGCTAAGGCATGCAAGCACATGAGGTCTGGGAGCAGTGGGTGAGGTCTGGGACAGTGGGTTAGGTCCAGGAACAGCAGCTGAGGTCTGGAAGCAGCTGGGCCCTGTTGGATAAGGCAGGCAACCATGTGAGGTCTGGGAGCAGTGGTGAGGTCTGAAAACAGCAGGTGAGGTCCTGAAGCTGCAGATGATGACTAGGAGCAGAGAGTGAGGTCTGGGAGCAGCAGCTGAGGTCTGGAAGCAGCTGGGCCCAATAAGTGATGGGAGGCATACTGGTGAGGTCTGGGAGCAGTGGGTGAGGTCCAGGAGCAGCAGCTGAGGTCTGGAAGCAGCTGGGCCCATTGGCTAAGGCAGGCAAGCATGAGGTCTGGAAGCAGACCTCAACTGCTGGTCCCAGAATTGATGCACTGCTCCCAGACCTCAACCACTTGCCTGCTGCTCCTGGACCTCATCCACTTGCCTGCCATCAGCAATTGTGCCAAGCTTCTTCAGGACTTCTGTTGTTCCCAGACCTCACTTGCTTGCCACCTCCAGTCGGCTGGACACGATCGGAGGCAGCAGGCAAGCGATTTCTGGAAGTAACTGGGTCCAATAAGTGATGGGAGGCATACTGGTGAGGTGTGGGAGCAGAAGGTGAGGGCTAGGAACAGCAGCTGAAGTCTTGAAGCAGCTGGGCTCAATTGGCTAATTCAGGCAAGCACATGAGGTCTGAGAGCAGTGGGTGAGGTCTGAAAACAGCAGGTGAGGTCCTGAAGCTGCAGATGATGACTGGGAGCAGAGAGTGAGGTCTCACTTAGCCAATCAAGCCCAGCTGGTTCCAGTCCTCAGCTGCTTCTCCTGGACCTCAGTTGCTGCTCCTGGATAAGGCAGGCAAGAATATGAGGTCTGGAAGCAGCTGGGCCCTATTGGATAAGACAGGCAAGCATGTGAGATCTGGGAGCAGTTGAGGCCCAGGAGCAGCAGCTGAAGTCTTGAAGCAGCTGGGCTCAATTGGCTAAGGCAGGCAAGCACGTGAGGTCTGAGAGTAGTGGGTGATGTCTGGGAGCAGCATGTGAGGTCTGGAAGCAGCAGATGATGACTGGGAGCAGTAAGTGATGTCTGGGAGCAGCTCGCTTTGGTTCTCACCTTCTGCTCCCTGAACTCAACTGGTGTTCCCGGACCTCACTGGCTTACCTGCTGTCACCGATCGGGCTGAGCTGCATCCAGACCTCAGCTGCTTCTCCTGGACCTCATCCACTTGCCTGCCATCAGCAATTGGGCCAAGCTTCTTCAGGACTTCTCCTGGACCTCACCACTGCTTACAGACCTTACCTGCTGCTTACGGACCGCACCAACTGCTCTCGAGCCTGGCCCACTTACCTGCAATCACCAAGTACCTGTGAGTACAGGGTGTGACACCCCCACCCCCTCAGACCTCACCTGCTACTTTTCCACACTTGCCTGCTGCTCCTGGACCTTACCTACTGCTTCCAGAGATCAATCGCTAGCCTGCCATCGCCGAATGGGTCCAGCTGCTTCCACACCTTGCATGCTGCTTCTAGAACTCACCCGCTGCTCTTGGACCTCACCCACTGCTCCCAGACCTCAGCTGCTGCTCCTGGACCTCATCCACTTGCCTGCTGCTTCTGGACCCCGCCTGCTGCTTCTGGACATCGCTCACTGCTCATGGACCTCATTCACTTGCCTGCCACCAGCAATTGGGCCAAGCTTCTTCAGGACTTCTGTTGTTCCCAGACTTCAGTAGCTTCTCCTGGACCTCATCCTCTTGCCTATCATTGCCGATTGTGCCTAGCTGCTGCCAGACCTTGTATGCTGCTTCTAGAACACGCCTGGTGCTTCTGGACCTCACCCTCTGCTCCTGGACTTCACTGCTGCTTCTGGACCTCACCCACTGCTCCCAGACCTCACCTGCTGCTCATGGACCTCATCCTCTTGCCTATCATTGCCGATTGTGCCCAGCTGCTTCCAGACCTTGCCTGCTGCTCCTGGACTTCACTGCTGCTTCTGGACCTCATCCTCTTGTCTATCATTGCCGATTGTGCCTAGCTGCTGCCAGATCTTGCATACTTCTTCTAGAACTCGCCAGGTGCTTCTGGACTTCACTGCTGCTTCTGGACCTCACCCTCTTTTCCCGGGCCTCATCTGCTGCATCTGGACCTCGCCTTCTGCTTCTGGACTTCACTCGATGCTCATGGACCTCATCTATTTGCCTGCCATCAGCAATTGTGTCAAGCTTCTTCAGAAGTTCTGTTGTTCCCAGACCTCAACCGCTTCTCCTGCACCTCATCCTCTTGCCTATCATTGCCGATTGTGCCTAGCTGCTGCCACATCTTGCATACTTCTTCTAGAACACGCCTGGTGCTTCTGGACCTCACCCTCTTTTCCCGGGCCTCATCTGCTACATCTGGACTTCGCCTTCTGCTTGTGGACCTCACCACTGCTCCCAGACCTCACCTGCTGCTCATGGACCTCATCCTCTTGCCTATCATTGCCGATTGTGCCCAGCTGCTATTGGACTTTGCCTGCTGCTTCTGGATCTCACCCACTTCTCCTGGACCTCATCACTTGCCTGCCATCGCCAAATGGGACCAGCTGCTTCCAGACCTTGCCTGCTGCTCCTGGACTTCACTGCTGCTTCCAGAGATCAACCGCTAGCCTGCCATCGCCAAATGGATCCAGCTGCTGCCAGACCTTGTATGCTGCTTCTAGAACATGCCTGCTGCTTCTGGATCTCAACAGTGGCTCCTGGACCTCACCCACTGCTCTCGGACATCACTCTTTCCTGCCACTATCTATTGGGCCCAGCTGCTATCGAACTTTGTCTGCTGCTTCTGGACTTCACCTGCTGCTGATGGACCTCATCCACTTGCCTGCCATCAGCAATTGGGCCAAGCTTCTTCAGGACTTCTCCTGTTGTTCCCAGACCTCAACCGCTTCTCTCGGACTTCATCCTCTTGCCTTTCACTGTCGATTGTGCCCAGCTGCTGCCAGAACTTGCATGCTGCTTCTAGAACTCGCCAGGTGCTTCTGGACCTCACCCTCTTTTCCTGGGCCTCATCTGCTGCTATCGGACTTCGACTGCTGCTTCCTGACCTCACTCGCTGCTAATTGACCTCATCCACTTGACTGCCATCAGCACTTGGGCCAAGTTGCATCCAGTCCTTGCCTGCTGCTTCTGGACTCACCCACTGCTCTGGACCTCACCCACTGCTCTCGGACATCACTCTTTTCTGCCACTATCTATTGGGCCCAGCTGCTATCGTCTGCTGCTTCTGGACTTCGTCTGCTACTTCTGGACTTCACCTGATGCTGATGGACCTCATCCACTTGCCTGCCATCAGCAATTGGGCCAAGCTTCTTCAGGACTTCTCCTTTTGTTCCCAGACCTCAACCGCTTCTCTTGGATCTCATCCTCTTGCCTATCATTGCTGATTGTGCCCAGCTGCTGCCAGACCTTGCATGCTGCTTCTAGAACTCGCCAGGTGCTTCTGGACCTCACCCTCTTTTCCCGGGCCTTATCTGCTGCTATTGGACTTTGCCTGCTGCTTCCTGACCTCGCTCGCTGCTAATTGACCTCATCCACTTGCCTGCCATCAGCACTTGGGCCAAGTTGCATCCAGACCTTGCCTGCTGCTTCTGTGTCTCACCAGCAGCTGTCGGACCTCACCCACTGCTCTCGGACATCACTCTTTCCTGCCATCGCCTATTGGGCCCAGCTGCTATCGAACTTCGCCTGCTGCTTCTGGACTTCATCTGCTGCTCATGGACCTCATCCACTTGCCTGCCATCAGCAATTGGGCCAAGCTTCTTCAGGACTTCTCCTGTTGTTCCCAGACCTCGACCGCTTCTCTCGGACTTCATCCTCTTGCCTATCATTGCCGATTGTGCCCAGCTGCTGCCAGAACTTGCATGCTGCTTCTAGAACTCGCCAGGTGCTTCTGGACCTCACCCTCTTTTCCCGAGCCTTATCTGCTGCTTCTGGACCTCATCCACTTGCCTGCAGTTTCTGGACTTTGCCTGCTGCTCATGGACCTCATTCACTTGACTGCCATCAGCAATTGTGCCAAGCTTCTTCCAGACCTTGCATGCTGCTTCTAGAACTCACCAGGTGCTTCTGGACCTCATCCACTGCTCTTGGACATCGATCTTTCCTGCCATTGCCAATTGGGCCGAGCTGTTATCAGACTTTGCCTGCAGTTTCTGGACATCACCTGCTGCTCATGGACCTCATCCACTTGCCTGCCATCAGCAATTGGGCCAAGCTTCTTCAGGACTTCTCCTGTTGTTCCCAGACCTCGACCGCTTCTCTCGGACTTCATCCTCTTGCCTTTCATTGTCGATTGTGCCCAGCTGCTGCCAGAACTTGCATGCTGCTTCTAGAACTCGCCAGGTGCTTCTGGACCTCACCCTCTTTTCCCGGGCCTCAACTGCTGCATTTGGACTTCGCCTTCTGCTTCTGGACCTTGCTCGCTGCTCATGGACCACATTTAATTGTCTGCCATCAGCAACTGGGCCAAGCTGCTTCCAGACCTTGCCTGCTGCTTTTGGACCTCACCAGTGGCTCTCGGACCTCATCCACTGCTCTTGGACATCGCTCTTCCCTGCCACTGCCTATTGGGCCCAGCTGTTATCAGACTTCTCCTGGACTTCATCCTCTTGCCTTTCATTGCCGATTGTGCCTAGCTGCTGCCAGACTTTGCATGCTGCTTCTAGAACTCACCTGGTGCTTCTGCACCTCACCCTCTTTTCCCAGGCCTCACCTGTTGCATTTGGATCTCGCCTGCTGC
This sequence comes from Ahaetulla prasina, assembly GCF_028640845.1. Taxonomy (NCBI): domain Eukaryota; kingdom Metazoa; phylum Chordata; class Lepidosauria; order Squamata; family Colubridae; genus Ahaetulla; species Ahaetulla prasina. The sequence goes on along the minus strand of NC_080553.1, from coordinate 173,320 downwards.
TTCTGGACTTCATCTGCTGCTCATGGACCTCATTCACTTGACTGCTATCAGCAATTGTGCCAAGCTTCTTCCAGACCTTTCCTGCTGCTTCTGGACCTCACCAGTGGCTCCCGGACCTCATCCACTGCTCTCGGATATCGCTCTTTCCTGCCATTGCCTATTGGGCCCAGCTGTTATCAGACTTCTCCTGCAGTTTCTGGACTTCACCTGCTGCTCATGGACCTCATCCACTTGCCTGCCATCAGCAATTGGGCCAAGCTTCTTCAGGACTTCTCCTATTGTTCCCAGACCTCAACCAATTCTCTTGGATCTCATCCTCTTGCCTATCATTACCGATTGTACCCAGCTGCTGCCAGACCTTGCATGCTGCTTCTAGAATTTGCCAGGTGCTTCTGGACCTCATTCTCTTTTCCCGGGCCTCATCTGCTGCACCTGGACTTCATCTTCTGCTTCTGGACCTTGCTCGCTGCTCATGGACCACATCTAATTGTCTGCCATCAGCAACTGGGCCAAGCTGCTTCCAGACCTTGCCTGCTGCTTTTGGACCTCACCAGTGGCTCTCAGACCTCATCCACTGCTCTCGGACATCGCTCTTTCCTGCCATTGCCTATTGGGCCCAGCTGTTATCAGACTTCTCCTGGACTTCATCCTCTTGCCTTTCATTGCCGATTGTGCCTAGCTGCTGCCAGACTTTGCATGCTGCTTCTAGAACTCATCTGGTGCTTCTGGACCTCACCCTCTTTTCGCGGGCCTCATCTGCTGCATTTGGACCTCGCCTTCTGCTTGTGGACCTTGCTCGCTGCTCATCTAGTTGTCTGCCATCAGCAACTGGGCCAAGCTGCTTCCAGACCTTGCCTGCTGCATCTGGACCTCACCAGTGGCTCTCAGACCTCATCCACTGCTCTCGGACATCGCTCTTTCCTGCCATTGCCTATTGGGCCCAGCTGCTTCCAGACCTTGCCTGCTGCTTCTGGATTGCGCCTGCTGCTCATGGACCTCATCCACTTGCCTGCCATCAGCAATTGGGCCAAGCTTCTTCAGGACTTCTCCTGTTGTTCCCAGACCTCAACCGCTTCTCTCGGACCTCATCCACTTGCCTATCATTGCTGATTGTGCCCAGCTACTGCCAGACCTTGAATGCTGCTTCGAAAACTCGCCTGGTGCTTCTGCACCTCACCCTCTTTTAACAGGCCTCACCTGCTGCATTTGGACCTCACCTGCTGTTTCCAGATCTCACCTGCTGCTCTTGGAGCTCACCCACTGCCCAGACCTCATGCTTGCCTGCCTTAGCCAATGGGCCCAGCTGCTTCTAGACCTCAGTCGCTGCTTCTGGACTTCACCTGCTGCTCATCTAATTGTCTGCCATCAGCAATTGGGCCAAGCTGCTTCCAGACCTCAGCTGCTGCTCCTGGGCCTCACCCACTGCTCCCAGACCTCAGCTGCTGCCCTGGACCTCACCAGTATGCTTCCCATCACTTATTGGGCCCAGTTACTTCCAGACTATGTTTCCTGCTGGCACCCATCATATCCAGGAGCAGCAACTGAGGTCCAGGAGCAGCAGCTGAGGTCTGGGAGCAGTGCATGAATTCTGGGAGCAGTGGTGAGGTCCAGGAGCAGCAACTGAGGTCAAGGAGGAGAAGCTGAGGTCTGGAAGCAGAGGTTGAGGTCTGGGAGCAGTGCATGAATTCTGGGAACAGCAGTTAAGGTCTGTTCCCAGACCTCATGTGCTTGCCTGCCTTAGCCAATGGGGCCCAGCTGCTACAAGACCTCACCTGCTCCTCCTAGGCCTCACCTTCTGCTCCCACATCTCACATGCTTGCCTGCATTATCAATTGGGCCCAGCTGCTTCCGGAGTCGCAGAGGAGGCCCAGGAGCAGAAACTGAGGTCCAGGAGGAGCAGCTGAGGTCTGGAAGCAGCTGGGCCCGATTGGCTAAGGCATGCAAGCACATGAAGTCTGGAAGCAGAGGTTGAGGTCTGGGAGCAGTGCATGAATTCTGGGAGCAGCAGTTAAGGTCTGTTCCCAGACATCATGTGCTGCTCCTGGACCTCACTCACTGCTTCCAGACCTCAGCTGCTGTTCCTGGGCCTTCCGATTGGCTAAGGCATGCAAGCACATGAGGTCTGGGAGCAGTGGGTGAGGTCCAGGAGCAGCAGCTGAGGTCTGGAAGCAGCTGGGCCCGATTGGATAAAGCAGGCAACCACGTGAGATCTGGGTGCAGTGGTGAGGTACGGGAGCAGCAGGTGAGGCCTAGGAGCAGCAGCTGAGGTCTTGTAGCAGCTGGGCCCGATTGGCTAAAACATGCAAGCACATGAGGTCTGGAGCAGTGGGTGAGGTGCAGGAGCAGCAGCTTAGGTCTGGAAGCAGCTGGGCCTGATTGGCTGAGGTATGCAAGCAGAACGAGGTCTGGGAGCAGTGGATGAGGTCCAGGAGCAGCAGCTGAGGTCTGGAAGCAGCTGGGCCCGATTGGCTAAGGCATGGAAGCAGAATGAGGTCTGGGAGCAGTGGTGAGGTCCAGGAGCAGCAGCTGAGGTCTGAAGCAGCTGGGCCTGATTGGCTAAGGCATGCAAGCATGAGGTCTGGAGCAGTGGTGAGGTCCAGGAGCAGCAGCTGAGGTCTGAAGCAGCTGGGCCTGATTGGCTAAGGCATGCAAGCATGAGGTCTGGGAGCAGCAGTTAAGGTCTGTTCCCAGACCTCAGCTGCTGCTCCCAGACCTCAGCTGCTCCCAGACCACAACCTCTGCTTCCAGACCTCATGTGCTTTTCTGCCTTATCCAATAGAGCCTAGCTGTTTCCAGACCTCAGCTGCTGCTCCTGGACCTCACCCACTGCTCCCAGACCTCATGTGCTTGCCTGCCTTAGCCAATGGGGCCCAGCTGCTACAAGACCTCACCTGCTCCTCCTAGGCCTCACCTTCTGCTCCCACATCTCACATGATTGCCTGCCTTATCCAATTGGGCCCAGCTGCTTCCGGAGCAGCAGAGGAGGCCCAGGAGCAGCAACTGAGGTCCAGAAGAAGCAGCTGAGTTCTGGAACCAGCTCGGCTTGATTTGCTAAGGCATGCAAGCACATGAAGTCTGGGAGAAGTGGGTGAGGTCAGGAGCAGCAACTGAGGTCCAGGAGCAGCAGCTGAGGTCTGGAAGCAGCTGGGCCCAATTGGCTAAGGTAGGCAAGCACATGAGGTCTGGGAACAGACCTTAACTGCTGCTCCCAGAATTCATGGACTTCTTCCAGACCACAACCTCTGCTCCCAGACCTCATGTGCTTGCATGCCTTAGCCAATCGGACCCAGCTGCTGCTCCTGACCTCACCCACTGCCCAGACCTCATGCTTGCCTGCCTTATCCAATGGGCCCACTGCTCCCAGACCTCATGTGCTTGCCTACCTTAGCCAATTGGGCCCAGCTGCTACAAGACCTCAGCTGCTGCTCCTAGGTTTCACCTTCTGCTCCCGTACCTCACGTGCTTGCCTGCCTTATCCAATTGGGCCCAGCTGCTTCCGGAGCAGCAGAGGAGACCCATGAGCAGCAACTGAGGTCCAGGATAAGCAGCTGACGTCTGGAAGCAGCTGGGCTTGATTGGCTAAGGCAGACAAGCACATGAAGTCTGGAAGCAGAGGTTGAGGTCTGGGAGCAGTGCATGAATTCTGGGAGCAGCAGTTAAGGTCTGTTCCCAGACCTCAGCTGCTTCCAGACCTCATGTGCATGCCTTAGCCAATGGCCCAGCTGCTTCAGACCTCAGCTGCTTTTCCTGGGCCTGCCGATTGGCTAAGGCATGCAAGCACATGAGGTATGGGAGCAGTGAGGTCCAGAGCAGCTGAGGTCTGGAAGCAGCTGGGCCCGATTGGCTAAGGCATGCAAGCACATGAGGTCTGGGAACAGTGGGTGAGGTTCAGGAGCAGCAGCTGAGGTCTGGAAGCAGCTGGGCCTGATGGGCTAACGCATGCAAGATCATGAAGTCTGGGAGCAGTGGGTGAGGTCCAAGAGAAGCAGCTAAGGTCTGGAAGCAGCTGGGCCCGATTGGCTAAAACATGCAACCACATGAGGTCTGGGAGCAGTGGTCGAGGTCAAGGAGCAGCAGCTGAGGTTTGGAAGCAGCTGGGCCCGATTGGCTAAGGCATGCACATGAGGTCTGGAAGCAGCTGCTGCTCCCAGACCTCAGCTGCTCCTGACCTCACCCACTGCTCCCAGACCTCATGTGCTTGCCTTAGCCAATGGCCCAGCTGCCAGACCTCAGCTGCTCCTGGACTCACCCACTGCACCCAGACCTCATGTGCTTCCTGCCTTATCCAATGGCCCAGCTGCCAGACCTCAGCTGCTCCTGGACCACCCACTGCTCAGACCTCATGCTTGCCTGCCTTAGCCAATCAGGCCCAGCTTCCAGACCTCAGCTGCTGTTCCTGGGCCTCCCGATTGGCTAAGGCATGCAAGCACATGAGGTCTGGGTGCAGTGGGTGAGGTCCAGGTGCAGCAGCTGAGGTCTGGAAGCAGCTGGGCTTGATTGGCTAAGTCATGCAAGCACATGAGGTCTGGGAGCAGTGGGTGAGGCCCAGGAACAGCAGCTGAGGTCTGGAAGCATCTGGGCCCGATTGGCTAAGGCATGCAAGCACATGAGGTCTGGGAGCAGTGGGTGAGGTCCAGGAGCAGCAGCTGAGGTCCTGTAGCAGGTGGGCCCAATTGAATAAGGCAGGCAAGCATGTGAGATGTGGGAGCAGAAGGTGAGGTCTAGGAGCAGCAGCTGAAGTCTTGTAGCAGCTGGGCCCAGTTGGTTAAGGCAGGCAAACATGAGATCTGGGTGCAGTGGTGAGGTACAGGAGCAGCAGGTGAGGTCTGGAAGCAGCTGGGCCCGATTGGCTAAGGCATGCAAGCACATGAGGTCTGGAAGCAGTGTGTGAGGCCCAGGAACAGCAACTGAGGTGTTGAAGAAGCTGGGCCTGATTGGCTAAGGCATGCAAGCACATGAGGTCTGGGAGCAGTGGATGATGCCCAGGACAGGAAGCTGAGGTCTGGAAGCAGCTGGGTCCGACTGGCTAAGGCATGGAAGCACATGAGGTCTGGGAGCAGTGGGTGAGGTCCAAGGTAAGCAGCTGAGGTCTGGAAGCAGCTGGGCCCGATTGGCTAAGGCATGCAAGCATGAGGTCTGGGAGCAGTGAGGTCCAGGAGCAGCAGCTGAGGTCTGAAGCAGCTGGGCCCATTGGCTAAGGCATGCAAGCACATGAGGTCTGGGAGCATGAGGTCCAGGAGCAGCTGAGGTCTGAAGCAGCTGGGCCTGATTGGCTAAGGCATGCAAGCATGAGGTCTGGGAGCAGTGGTGAGGTCCAGAGCAGCAGCTGAGGTCTGGAAGCAGCTGCCCAGACCTCATGCTTGCATGCAAGCACATGAGGTCTGGGAGCAGTGGGTGAGGTCCAGGAGCAGCAGCTGAGGTCTGGAAGCAGCTGGGCCCGATTGGCTAAGGCATGCAAGCACATGAGGTCTGGGTGCAGTGGGTGAGGCCCAGGAACAGCAGCTGAGGTCTGGAAGCAGCTGGGCCCGATTGGCTAAGGCATGCAAGCACATGAGGTCTGGGAGCAGTGGGTGAGGTCCAGGAGCAGCAGCTGAGGTCTGGAAGCAGCTGGGCCCGATTGGCTAAGGCATGCAAGCACATGAGGTCTGGGAGCAGTGGGTGAGGTCCAGGAGCAGCAGCTGAGGTCTGGAAGCAGCTGGGCCCGATTGGCTAAGGCATGCAAGCACATGAGGTCTGGGAACAGACCTTAACTGCTGCTCCCAGGCCTCACCTTCTGCTCCCGTACCTCACCACTCTTCCCAGACCTCATGTGCTTGCCTTAGCCAATCGCCCAGCTGCTTCCAGACCTCAGCTGCTCTCCTGGACCTCACCCACTGCCCCAGACCTCATGCTTGCCTGCCTTAGCCAATCAGGCCCAGCTGCCAGACCTCAGCTGCTGCCTGGACCTCACCACTGCTCCCAGACCTCATGCTTGCCTGCCTTATCCAATTGGGCCCAGCTGAGGTCTGGAAGCAGAGGTTGAGGTCTGGGAGCAGTGGGTGAGGTCCAGGAGCAGCAGCTGAGGTCTGGAAGCAGCTGGGCCCGATTGGCTAAGGCATGCAAGCACATGAGTTTGGGAGCAGTGGGTGAGGTCCAGGAGCAGTAGCTGAGGTCTTGTAGCAGCTGGGCCCAGCTGCTCAGACCTCAGCTGCTTCCAGACCTCATGTGCTTGCCTGCCTTAGCCAATGGGCCCAGCTGCTCAGACCTCAGCTGCTTCCAGACCTCATGTGCTTGCATGCCTTAGCCAATCGGCCCAGCTGCAGACCTCAGCTGCTTCCAGACCTCATGTGCTTGCCTTAGCCAATCAGGCCCAGCTGCAGACCTCAGCTGCTTCCAGACCTCAGCTGCTGCTCCTGGGCCTCACCCACTGCTCAGACCTCAGCTGCCCTGGACCTCACTGCTCCCAGACCTCACGTGCTTGCCTGCCTTATCCAATCGGGCCCAGCTGCTCCAGACCTCAGCTGCTGGACCTCACTGCTCCCAGACCTCAGCTGCTCCTGGACTCACCCACTGCCCCAGACCTCACCTCTGCTCCCAGACCTCAGCTGCTTCCAGACCTCATGCTTGCATGCCTTAGCCAATGGGCCCAGCTGCTCAGACCTCAGCTGCTGGACCTCACCCACTCCCAGACCTCAGCTGCTGCTCCCAGACCTCAGCTGCTCTCCTGGACCTCACCCACTGCTCAGACCTCATGCTTGCATGCCTTAGCCAATCAGGCCCAGCTGCCAGACCTCAGCTGCTTCCAGACCTCAGCTGCTCCTGGGCCTCACCCACTCCCAGACCTCAGCTGCTTCCAGACCTCATGCTTGCATGCCTTAGCCAATCAGCCCAGCTGCTCAGACCTCATGTGCTTGCATGCCTTAGCCAATCGGCCCAGCTGCCAGACCTCAGCTGCTCCTGACCTCACCCACTGCTCAGACCTCATGCTTGCATGCAAGCACATGAAGTCTGGAAGCAGCTGAGGTCTGAAGCAGCTGGGCCTGATTGGCTAAGGCATGCAAGCACATGAAGTCTGGAAGCAGCTGAGGTCTGGAAGCAGCTGAGGTCTGGAAGCAGCTGAGGTCTGAAGCAGCTGGGCCCACTGCTCCCAGACCTCATGTGCTTGCGTGCCTTAGCCAATCGGGTCCAGCTGCTTCCAGACCTCAGCTACTGCTCCTGGACCTCACCCACTGCTCCCAAACCTCATGTGCTTGCATGCCTTAGCCAATCGGGCCCAGCTACTTCGTGACGTCAGCTGCTTCTTCTGGACCTCACCCACTGCTCCCAGACCTCATGTGCTTGCCTACCTTAGCCAATTGGGCCCAGCTGCCAGACCTCAGCTGCTTCCAGACCTCAGCTGCTGCTCTGGACCTCACCCACTGCTCAGACCTCATGTGCTTGCATGCCTTAGCCAATCGGGCCCAGCTACTTCGTGACGTCAGCTGCTTCTTCTGGACCTCACCCACTGCTCCCAGACCTCATGTGCTTGCCTACCTTAGCCAATTGGGCCCAGCTGCTACAAGACCTAAGTTGCTGCTCCTAGGTTTCACCTTCTGCTCCCGTACCTCACGTGCTTGCCTGCCTTATCCAATTGGGCCCAGCTGCTTCCAGAGAAGCAGAGGAGGCCCAGGAGCAGCAACTGAGGTCCAGGAGAAGCAGCTGAGGTCTGGAAGCAGCTGGTCCCGATTGGCTAAGGCACGCAAGCACATGAGGTCTGGTAGCAGTGGGTGAGGTCCAGGAGCAGCAGCTGAGGTCTGGAAGCAGCTGGGCCCAGCTGCTCAGACCTCATGTGCTTGCATGCCTTAGCCAATCAGGGCCAGCTGCTTCCAGACCTCAGCTGCTATTCCTGGGCCTCCCGATTGGCTAAGGCATGCAAGCACATGAGGTCTGGGAGCAGTGGGTGAGGTCCAGGAGCAGTAGCTGAGGTCTGGAAGCAGCTGGGCCCGATTGGCTAAGGCATGCAAGCACATGAGGTCTGGGTGCAGTGGGTGAGGTCCAGGAGCAGCAGCTGGGCCTGATTGGCTAAGGCATGCACATGAGGTCTGGGTGCAGTGGTGAGGCCCAGGAGCAGCTGAGGTCTGAGCAGCTGGGCCTGATTGGCTAAGGCATGCACATGAGGTCTGGGAGCATGAGGTCTGGGAGCAGTGAGGTCCAGGAGCAGCAGCTGAGGTCTGCAGCTGGGCCCATTGGCTAAGGCATGCACATGAGGTCTGGGAGCAGTGGTGAGGTCCAGAGCAGCAGCTGAGGTCTGAAGCAGCTGGGCCTGATTGGCTAAGGCATGCAAGCACATGAGTCTGGGAGCATGAGGTCCAGGAGCAGTAGCTGAGGTCTGAAGCAGCTGGGCCTGATTGGCTAAGGCATGCAAGCATGAGGTCCAGGAGCAGCTGAGGTCTGAAGCAGCTGGGCCTGATTGGCTAAGGCATGCAAGCATGAGGTCTGGGAACAGACCTTAACTGCTGCTCCCAGACCTCAGCTGCTCCTGACCTCACCCACTGCTCCCAGACCTCATGTGCTTGCCTGCCTTAGCCAATCGCCCAGCTGCTTCCAGACCTCAGCTGCTGTTCCTGGACCTCAGCTGCCCAGACCTCATGTGCTTGCCTGCCTTAGCCAATTGGGCCCAGCTGCTCAGACCTCAGCTGCTGCTGGACCTCACCACTGCTCCAGACCTCATGCTTGCCTGCCTTAGCCAATGGGCCCAGCTGCTGAGGTCTGGGAGCAGTGAGGTCCAGGAGCAGCAACTGAGGTCCAGAGCAGCAGCTGAGGTCTGAAGCAGCTGGGCCCGATTGGCTAAGGCATGCAAGCACATGAGGTCTGGGAGCAGTGGTGAGGTCCAGAGCAGCTGAGGTCCAGAGCAGCAGCTGAGGTCTGGAAGCAGCTGGGCCTGATTGGCTAAGGCATGCAAGCACATGAGGTCTGGAAGCAGCTGCTGCTCCCAGACCTCAGCTGCTTCCAGACCTCAGCTGCTTCCAGACCTCATGCTTGCATGCCTTAGCCAATCGCCCAGCTGCTTCAGACCTCAGCTGCTTCCAGACCTCAGCTGCTCCTGACCTCACCCACTGCTCCCAGACCTTATGTGCTTTCCTGCCTTAGCCAATTGGGCCCAGCTGCTTCAGACCTCAGCTGCTGCTCCTGACCTCACCCACTGCTCAGACCTCATGCTTGCCTGCCTTAGCCAATGGGCCCAGCTGCTGAGGTCTGGGAGCAGTGGTGAGGCCCAGGAGCAGCAACTGAGGTCCAGAGCAGCAGCTGAGGTCTGCAGCTGGGCCTGATTGGCTAAGGCATGCAAGCACATGAGGTCGGGAAGCAGCTGGGCCCGATTGGCTAAGGAATGCAAGCACATGAGGTCTGGGAGCAGTGGTGAGGCCCAGCTGCCCAGACCTCAGCTGCTCCCAGACCTCAGCTGCTTCCAGACCTCATGCTTGCATGCCTTAGCCAATGGGCCCAGCTGCCCAGACCTCAGCTGCTGAGGTCTGCAGCTGGGCCTGATTGGCTAAGGCATGCACATGAGGTCTGGGAGCAGTGAGGTCCAGAGCAGCAGCTGAGGTCTGGAAGCAGCTGGGCCTGATTGGCTAAGGCATGCACATGAGGTCTGGAAGCAGCTGAGGTCTGGGAGCAGTGCTGAATTCTGGGAGCAGTGGTGAGGCCCAGCTGCCCAGACCTCATGTGCTTGCCTTAGCCAATCGGCCCAGCTGCCAGACCTCAGCTGCTGCTCCAGACCTCAGCTGCTCCCAGACCTCATGTGCTTGCCTGCCTTATCCAATTGGGCCCAGCTGCTCCCAGACCTCAGCTGCTGCTCCCAGACCTCAGCTGCTCCCAGACCTCATGCTTGCCTGCCTTATCCAATGGGCCCAGCTGCTGAGGTCTGGGAGCAGTGGTGAGGCCCAGGAGCAGCAACTGAGGTCAAGGAGGAGAAGCTGAGGTCTGGAAGCAGCTGGACTTGATTGGCTAAGGCATGCAAGCACATGAGGTCTGGGAGCAGAGGTTGAGGTCTGGGAGCAGCTGAGGTCTGGAAGCAGCTGCTGCTCCTGGACCTCACCCACTACCAGACCTCATGTGCTTGCCTGCCTTATCCAATAGGGCCCAGCTGCTTCCAGACCTCAGCTGCTGTTCCTGGGCCTCCCGATTGGCTAAGGCATGCAAGCACATGAGGTCTGGGAGCAGTGGGTGAGGTCCAGGAGCAGTAGCTGAGGTCTGGAAGCAGCTGGGCCCGATTCGCTAAGGCATGCAAGCACATGTGGTCTGGGACAGTGGGTGAGGTCCAGGAGGAGTAGCTGAGGTCTGGAAGCAGCTGAGGTCTGCAGCTGGGCCCATTGGCTAAGGCATGCAAGCACATGAGGTCTGGGAGCATGAGGTCCAGAGCAGCTGAGGTCTGGAAGCAGCTGGGCCCATTGGCTAAGGCATGCACATGAGGTCTGGGAGCAGTGGTGAGGTCCAGAGCAGCAGCTGAGGTCTGGAAGCAGCTGGGCCCATTGGCTAAGGCATGCACATGAGGTCTGGGAGCAGCAGTTGGTCTGTTCCCAGACCTCAGCTGCTCCCAGACCTCAGCTGCTCCTGACCTCACCCACTCCCAGACCTCATGTGGTTGCATGCCTTAGCCAATCGGGCCCAGCTGCTTCCAGACCTCAGCTCCTGCTCCTGGGCCTCACCCACTGCTCCCAGACCTCATGTGCTTGCCTGCCTTAGCTAATTGGGCTCAGTTGCTTCCAGACCTCAGCTGCTGCTCCTGGACCTCACCACTGCTCCCAGACCTCATGTGCTTGCATGCCTTAGCCAATCGGCCCAGCTGCCAGACCTCAGCAGCTGAGGTCTGCAGCTGGGCCTGATTGGCTAAGGCATGCAAGCACATGAGGTCTGGGAGCATGAGGTCCAGAGCAGCAGCTGAGGTCTGCAGCTGGGCCTGATTGGCTAAGGCATGCAAGCACATGAGTCTGGGAGCAGTGAGGTCCAGACAGCAGCTGAGGTCTGGAAGCAGCTGGGCCCAATTGGCTAAGGCATGCAAGCACATGAGGTCTGGGAGCATGAGGTCCAGGAGCAGCTGAGGTCTGAAGCAGCTGGGCCTGATTGGCTAAGGCATGCAAGCTGAGGTCTGGGAGCAGTGGTGAGGTCCAGAGCAGCTGAGGTCTGAAGCAGCTGGGCCTGATTGGCTAAGGCATGCAAGCATGAGGTCCAGGAGCAGCTGAGGTCTGGAAGCAGCTGAGGTCCAGACAGCAGCTGAGGTCTGGAAGCAGCTGGGCCCATTGGCTAAGGCATGCAAGCACATGAGTCTGGGAGCAGTGGTGAGGTCCAGACAGCAGCTGAGGTCTGCAGCTGGGCCTGATTGGCTAAGGCATGCAAGCATGAGGTCTGGGAGCAGTGGTGAGGTCCAGAGCAGCTGAGGTCTGAAGCAGCTGGGCCTGATTGGCTAAGGCATGCACATGAGGTCTGGGAGCATGAGGTCTGGGAGCAGTGAGGTCCAGACAGCAGCTGAGGTCTGGAAGCAGCTGGGCCCGATTGGCTAAGGCATGCAAGCACATGAGGTCTGGGAGCAGTGGTGAGGTCCAGACAGCAGCTGAGGTCTGAAGCAGCTGGGCCTGATTGGCTAAGGCATGCAAGCATGAGGTCTGGGAGCAGTGGTGAGGTCCAGAGCAGCTGAGGTCTGAAGCAGCTGGGCCCGATTGGCTAAGGCATGCACATGAGGTCTGGGAGCATGAGGTCCAGACAGCAGCTGAGGTCTGAAGCAGCTGGGCCTGATTGGCTAAGGCATGCACATGAGGTCTGGGAGCAGTGAGGTCCAGAGCAGCTGAGGTCTGGGAGCAGTGGTGAGGCCCAGGAGCAGCTGAGGTCCAGACAGCAGCTGAGGTCTGAAGCAGCTGGGCCCGATTGGCTAAGGCATGCAAGCACATGAGGTCTGGGAGCAGTGGTGAGGCCCAGGAGCAGCTGAGGTCTGAAGCAGCTGGGCCCGATTGGCTAAGGCATGCAAGCACATGAGGTCTGGGAGCAGTGGTGAGGTCCAGAGCAGCAGCTGAGGTCTGGAAGCAGCTGGGCCCGATTGTCTAAGGCATGAAACCACATGAGGTCTGGGAGAAGTGGGTGAGGCCCAGGAAGAGAGGCTGAGGTCTGGAAGCAGCGGGGCCCGATTGGCTAAGGCATGCAAGCACATGAGGTCTGGGAGCAGTGGGTGAAGTCCAGGAGCAGCAAGTGAGGTCTCGAAGCAGCTGGTCCCGATTGGCTAAGGCATGCAAGCACATGAGGTCTGGGTGCAGTGGGTGAGGCCCAGGAACAGCAGCTGAGGACTGGAAGCAGCTGGTCCCAATTGACTAAGGCATGCAAGCACATGAGGACTGGGAGCAGTGGGTGAGGTCCAGGAGCAGCAAGTGAGGTCCAGAGCAGCAGCTGAGGTCTGAAGCAGCTGGGCCCAATTGGCTAAGGCATGCACATGAGGTCTGAGAACAGACCTTAAGTGCTGCTCCAAGAATTCATGGACTGCTCCCAGACCACAACTGCTGCTCCCAGACCTCATGTGCTTGCATGCCTTAGCCAATCGGGCCTAGCTGCTTCCAGACCTCAGCTGCTGCTCCTGGGCCTCACCCACTGCTCCCAGATCTCACGTGCTTGCCTGTCTTATCCAATAGGGCCCAGCTGCTTCCAGACCTCAGCTGCTGTTCCTGGGCCTTTCGATTGGCTAAGGCATGCAAGAACATGAGGTCTGGGAGCAGTGAGTGAGGTCCAGAGCAGCTGAGGTCTGAAGCAGCTGGGCCTGATTGGCTAAGGCATGCAAGCATGAGGTCTGGGAGCATGAGGTCCAGAGCAGCAGCTGAGGTCTGGAAGCAGCTGGGCCCGATTGGCTAAGGCATGCAAGCATGAGGTCTGAAGCAGCTGGGCCCAGCTGCCAGACCTCAGCTGCTCTGGACCTCACCCACTGCCCAGACCTCAGCTGCTGCCTGGACCTCACTGCTCCCAGACCTCAGCTGCTCCCAGACCTCATGTGCATGCCTTAGCCAATCAGGCCCAGCTGCCCAGACCTCATGCTTGCATGCCTTAGCCAATCAGCCCAGCTGCTTCAGACCTCAGCTGCTTCAGACCTCAGCTGCTCTGGACCTCACCCACTGCTCCAGACCTCATGTGCATGCCTTAGCCAATGGCCCAGCTGCCCAGCAGCAGCTGAGGTCTGGAAGCAGCTGGGCCCGATTGGCTAAGGCATGCAAGCATGAGGTCTGGGAGCATGAGGTCCAGAGCAGCAGCTGAGGTCTGGAAGCAGCTGGGCCCAGCTGCTCAGACCTCAGCTGCTCCTGGGCCTCACCCACTGCTCCCAGACCTCAGCTGCCCTGGACCTCATCCACTGCTCCCAGACCTCACGTGGTTACCTGCCTTATCCAATAGGATAAGCTGCTTCCAGACCTCAGCTGCTTCTCCTGGACCTCACCCACTGCTTCCAGACCTCATGTGCTTGCATGCTTTAGCTAATTGGGCCCAGCTGCTTCCAGACCTCAGTTGCTGCTCCTGGACTTCACCCACTGCTCCCAGACCTCATGTGCTTGCATGCCTTAGCCAATCGGGCCCAGCTACTTCCAGACCTCAACTGCTGCTCCTGGACCTCACCCACTGCTCCCAGACCTCAAGTGCTTGGATGCCTTATCCAATCGGGCCCAGCTGCTTCCAGACCTCAGCTGCTCCTCCTGGACCTCACCCACTGCTCCCAGACCTCATGTGCTTGCATGCCTTAGCCAATCGGGCCCAGCTGCTTCCAGACCTCTGCTGCTGCATCTGGACCTCACCCACTGCACTCAGACCTCATGTGCTTGCATGCCTTAGCCAATTGGGCCCAGCTGCTTCCAGACCTCAGCTGCTGCCTGGACACCCACTGCTCCAGACCTCAGCTGAGGTCTGAAAGCAGCTGGGCTTGATTGGCTAAGGCAGACAAGCACATGAAGTCTGGAAGCAGAGGTTGAGGTCTGGGAGCAGCTGCTGTTCCTGGACCTCACCTGCTCCCAGACTTCATGTGCTTGCATGCCTTAGCCAATCGGGCCCAGCTGCTTCCATACCTCAGCTGCTGCTCCTGGACCTCACCCACTGCTCCCAGACCTCATGTGCTTGCATGCCTTAGCCAATCGGGCCCAGCTGCTTCCATATTTCAGCTGCTGCTCCTGGACCTCACCCACTGCTCCCAGACCTCATGTGCTTGCATGCCTTAGCCAATTCGGCCCAGCTGGTTCCAGACCTCAGCTCCTGCTCCTGGGCCTCACCAACTGCTTCCAGACCTCATGTGCTTGCATGCCTTAGCCAATCGGGCCCAGCTGCTTCCGGAGCAGGAGAGGAGGCCCAGGAGCAGCAACTGAGGTCCAGGAGCAGGAGCTGAGGTCTGGAAGCAGCTGGGCCCAATTGGCTAAAGCAGACAAGCACATGAAGTCTGGGAGCAGCTGCCAGACCTCAGCTGCTGCTCTGGACCTCACTGCTCCCAGACCTCATGTGCCTGCCTTAGCCAATCAGCCCAGCTGCTTCCAGACCTCACCGGCTGCTCCTGGGCCTCACCCACTGCTCCCAGACCTCATGTGCTTACATGCCTTAGCCAATCAGGCCCAGCTGCTACAAGACCTCAGCTGCTGCTCTGGACCTCACTGCTTCCAGACCTCAGCTGCTGCTCTTGGACCTCACCCACTGCTCCCAGACCTCACGTGCTTGTCTGCCTTATTCAATTGGGTCCAGCTGCTTCCAGAACAGCAGATGTGGCCCAGGACCTCAGCTTCTGCTCCTGGCCTCACCCACTCCCAGACCTCAGCTACTGCTCCTGGACTCACCCACTGCTCTCAGACGTCACATGCTTGCCTGCCTTAGCCGATCGGGCCAAACTGCTTTCAGAGCTCAGATTCTGCTCCTGGACCTCACCAGTATGCTTCCCATCACTTATTGGGCCCAGTTACTTCCACTGCCTGAGCCAAAGTGGTCCACAGGATCTTGAGAAAGGTCATTTTCTGGGGGGGGGGAACCTTCTGGAGGGGAGGGGCAAGGCCAGGAGGATTTGCCAGGCCGAGGCAATTCAGCCGGTTCTCAGAACTGCACATAAACGGCTGAATCCCAGCACTGCTCCTGAGTGGTTCCCGTATTGCTATTCACTTACAAACAAACCTCTCACCAAACTAAAGCAATGATCTGCCATAACTGTAAATCGACTCTGTGAGTTGCTAAGCAGAGTCCAACCCGGCTCTCTTCCTGCCCTCCAGACCCTCCCAGCTCCACTGTCTCTTGGCTCTCTGGGAAAGAGCTCCTGCCTCCTGCCCTCCAGACTCCCTTCCACCAGAAAAGGAGAGTCCAAATCCAAGGCAGACAAGCACATGAGGTCTGGGAACAGACCTTAACTGCTGCTCCCAGAATTCATGGACTGAATCAGAATTCTGCTCCCAGAATTCATGGACTGCTCCCAGAATTCATGGACTGCTCCCAGAATTCATGGACTGCTCCCAGAATTCATGGACTGCTCCCAGACCTCATGTGCTTGCCTGCCTTAGCCAATCGGCCCAGCTGCTTCCAGACCTCAGCTGCTTCCAGACCTCAGCTGCTTCAGACCTCAGCTGCTTCCAGACCTCAGCTGCTTCCAGACCTCATGCTTGCCTGCCTTAGCCAATCAGGCCCAGCTGCTTCCAGAACAGCAGATGTGGCCCAGGAGCAGCAGCTGAGGTCTGAAGCAGCTGGGCCCGATTGGCTAAGGCATGCAAGCACATGAGGTCTGGGAACAGACCTTAACTGCTGCTCCCAGACCTCAGCTGCTGCTCCTGACCTCACCCACTGCTTCCAGACCTCATGTGCATGCCTTAGCCAATTGGGCCCAGCTGCTTCAGACCTCAGCTGCTGCTCTGGACCTCACCCACTGCCCCAGACCTCAGCTGCTGCTCCTGGGCCTCACCCACTGCTCCAGACCTCAGCTGCTGCCCTGGACCTCACCCACTGCCCCAGACCTCAGCTGCTGCTCCTGGACCTCACCCACTGCTCCCTGACCTCATGTGCTTTCATGCCTTTGCCAATTGGGCCCAGCTACTTCCAGACCTCAGCTGCTGCTCCTGGACCTCACCCACTGCTCCCAGACCTTATGTGCTTGCATGCCTTAACCAATTGGGCCCAGCTGCTTCCAGACCTCAGTTGTTGCTATTGGACCTCACCCATTGCTCCCAGACCTCATGTGCTTGCCTGCCTTATCCAATAGAGCCCAGCTGCTTCCAGACCTCAGCTGCTGTTCCTGGGCCAAACCCACTGCACCGAGACCTCATGTGCTTGCATGCCTTAGCCAATGAGGCCAAGCTGCTTCCAGACCTCAGCTTCTCTTCCTGGATTTCACTCACTGCACCCAGACCTCATGTGCTTTCCTGCCTTAGCCAATCGGGCCCAGCTGCTTCCAGACCTCAGCTGCTCCTCCTGGACCTCACCCACTGCTCCCAGACCTCAAGTGCTTGCATGACTTATCCAATCGGGACCATCTGCTTCCAAACCTCAGCTGCTCCTCCTGGACCTCGCCCACTGCTCCCAGACCTCATGTGCTTGCATTCCTTTGCCAATTGGGACCAGCTTCTTCCAGACCTCAGCTGCTGCTCCTGGACCTCACCCACTGCTCCCAGACCTCATGTGCTTGCATGCCTTAGCCAATCAGGCCCAGCTGCTTCCAGACCTCAGCTGCTGCTCCTGGACCTCACCCACTGCTCCCAGACCTCATGTGCTTGCATGCCTTAGCCAATCAGGCCCAGCTGCTTCAAGACCTCAGCTGCTTCTCCTGGGCCTCACCTGCTTCTCCCGTACCTCACCACTGCTCCCAGACCTCACGTGCTTGTCTGCCTTATTCAATTGGGTCCAGCTGCTTCCAGAACAGCAGATGTGGCCCAGGACCTCAGCTTCTGCTCCTGGTCCTCACCTTCTACTTCCGTTCCTCACCCACTGCTCTCAGACGTCACGTGCTTGCCTGCCTTAGCCGATCGGGCCAAACTGCTTTCAGAGCTCAGCTTCTGCTCCTGGACCTCACCAGTATGCTTCCCATCACTTATTGGGCCCAGTTACTTCCACTGCCTAAGCCAAAGTGGTCCACAGGATCTTGAGAAAGGTCATTTTCTGGGGGGGGGAACCTTCTGGAGGGGAGGGGCAAGGGCAGGAGGATTTGCCAGGCCGAGGCAATTCAGCCGGTTCTCAGAACTGCGCATAAAATTAACAAAGTGGGGAGAACCGGCTGAATCCCAGCACTGCTCCTGAGTGGTTCCTGTATTGCTATTCACTTACAAACAAACCTCTCACCAAACTAAAGCAATGATCGGCCATAACTGTAAATCGACTCTGTGAGTTGCTAAGCAGAGTCCAACCTGGCTCTCTTCCTGCCCTCCAGACCCTCCCAGCTCCACTGTCTCTTGGCTCTCTGGGAAAGAGCTCCTGCCTCCCGCCCTCCAGACTCCCTTCCACCAGAAAAGGAGAGTCCAAATCCAAGGCAGAGGAGAAAGAGTTGACCTTGACTCAAATAACTGGGAATTAGAGAGCTGTCAGTGAAGCCGTTTAAAATTCCTCTGAGCCTAAGAGAAGGAATAAGACCTTGTCCTTAAAAGCAGCCCCTGAATTCCGAATCCCGTCTTTCATCTAGGACTCCGTTTGTGTATTTCTGGTTGCCTTCATTTCATCTCTGATTGCAATTCCCCTCATATGGGTTGAGGGATCCATAGCTTCTGCCAATCAGGATGTTTTCCATACGATCCTATGGGTTCTTCAGGAATTGGTTTTGTAATCCTAGGGATGGCTCTGAATTATTTGTCCACTCAAGCAATGCAGGAAAGGGAGTTGGATTTGTGCAGTGCAGGTCAAGCATATTGCACCCGCTTGTATTTTGTACTACAAATCCCATTAACTCCAGCCAACGTGAGCAACGTTGTGGATTCTGAGAATTGTAATCCAAAGCAAGGCTCCAGCTCCTATTCGCCTCTTCCTTTCCCTTCGAGGCTGCGCTGCATCCGGCTGGGGCCAAACGGAGGCCGGCTCCATGCTCAGCTGCCGGCGGTTGGGGAAGGTCCGGAGCCTCTGCAGAGCCAGGGCCAAGTTGCAACTTTGGAAGTGGGGAGGAGGGCAGGAGGGAAGCGGATCTTCTCTTGGCGGGAGGGAAGGAGTCCAAGCCCCCCCTTTTTTACCTGCATCCAGGTGAGGTTCCAAGAGCGCCTTTTAATGCAGCTGCAGAGTTGAGCTCTCTCCATTCTCTCCCCTCCCCCACCAGTGCCCTGGATTTCTTTGCTCTCTGTTAGTCTTCCCCCCCCCTCAGTCTTTGTCCCAAGCAGCACCCTGAGGATGGCGATCCTTCTACCTGGCAGCGCTTCCTAAGAAGCCCGGGGGGGGGAGAAATTAAAACCAGGGGGGAGAGACATAAAAGTGGATCCCGCCGAGATCAAGAGGGGCTGAAAGGGGCCTTTTTTTTTGGAGTGGAGGTGGAGCCTTGTTTGGGCGAGGCGAGGGGGGAGCCCGGATGTCGTGTCCCACTCCTCCGCTGACGGCCGGGTCAGGGAAATCCGAATCAGGTGTGCCTCTGCAGCTCTGCCCAAAGTCCTAGCAAAGTCCTCAGAGCAGGCAGGAGACCAGTAAGTGACTCCAGCAAGATAAGTTCGACTTTGCCTGACTCAGAGACTGCCAGAAAGCAGATCCTTTATATAGGCCATGGGGTGTGGCTCCATGACTCAGCACTCATTAAGGCCTGCCCCTCCCTTCCTTCTGTTGCCTCCGCCTATCCAGTCTTCTGATGCGAGGGTCACTCCAATCAGCAGCTGTTGGAAATAAACTTTCCTCAGGCTCACATGCTGTGGAGGAGGGAGGGTCTACTGCCCGCTTGCCTGGGCATGGAGCCAGGGCTGGGGCCGGGGTGCTCCTCCTCTGCAGCCTGCTTGGGCATGGAGCCAGGGCTGGGACGGGAGGTGCCCCTCCTCTTCAGCTTGTCTGGGCAGGGAGCCAGAACTGGGGCCGGGAGGCATACATTCCCCCGTGTTCGGGAGCAGATAAGAAGGCCCCGGCTGCTGTGAGAGCGGGCAAGACACAACACCAGAGGTGCAACTACAGAAGGAGTGTTGTGCGTTTGGGGAGGGGAGGAGGGCATGGGAGGGGCGAGGTGTTTGTTTGCGAAGGGCGGAGTGTTTTGAGGGGGTGAGTGTGTGTATCTTGGCGGGAGGGTGGTTGGTTGGTGGGTTGGCTGTGGATGGGAGGTCGGGGGTGGGGGGTGTTTTTGGGGGTGCGTGTTGTGGGTGGGGGAAGGAGAGCGATGGAGGAGGAGGGGGGGGCTTAAAGCCAGGGAGGAAAAAAAGGAGAGCAGCGGGTGAGGAGCGAGCAAAGCGCCCGAGAAAGGCGGAGGAGGAGCTGCGAGAGAAGCGAGGGAGAGGCCAAAGAACCGCGGATATTCTCCTGGAGCGGCTTCAACGGCTCGGCCGGCAGCGCGCCTGCAGCGCCTCCTGTGCTAAGCAGGGATGCTGAGGGTCTCACCCGGATGGGCGACCAGGCCGAGCACTGCGGAAAAGGCAGCCAGCAGGGAAGCGGCACCCTCTGAGTTTGGCCCCCACCCTTCTCAAAATCCCAGCTCCTCCTTTCCTCTGGTTCTGCCCGAGAGTCCCAAAACTCTGACAGCTCCGAGGCCTCTTTGCCTCCACCTGCTATTCTAACCCTTCCCACAGGGGGCACTCTTCCTCCCCATTAGCTGAAGGTTTCCGTCTCACCAAGGCGCCCTCTGCTGCTCCCGCTCCTGCAGCCGCTCCCACTGCTGCCCCCCCTCCCAAGGACTGGGCAGCCCCGGAAATGCTCCGGTTCCGGCTCTCTTTGGACTTCAGTCAAGCAGCCGGGCGGAGTTGAGTGTTCAGCAGAACAGCTGTCTGGGATTTCAGTTTGGGATTGTTTTAATTTTGGTGTGTACTTCACACCAAAATAAATAAATAAATAAAGTAAATAAAAAAATGAAAATGTAAAGAAATTTCCACTGTATTTTTCTTTCTTTCATCAACCAGAGAAATAAAATAGTTTTCAGGCCCTTTAATTTTCCTCTCTACAATTTCTACCTGAAGCATTTTCTCTGCTCCTCTTCCGAGCTTGTCTTGTCTGTAAAGGGCTGGAGAAGATGCCCAGAGAAAGTGGACCTTGAGACTCTCCCAGGAGGAGGTTGAGAGGATCCTGTCTAAAGGCAGCCGCATCACTGACCGGGTCACAAACCTTCAATGCTGCATAAGATCCATCCAGGTCCAAGAATGGGGGGGGAATTCCAGGTTTCTAGGAAGAGGCACCCATGGAAGCTGTTCTGCTCTCCAACCACACAGATTGCTGATCAATTGGGAATCAATGTTTAGATCTCAGAATGGCTCCTAATTGCGAATCGAATCCCTCTGAAAATTCCATTTTAAGGAGATAAGAAAAGCTCTGATGGATCAGACCAAGCTCAGTCTAAGATTCAGAATGAACACTCTGGTTCTCCCACAAGCAGAAGGCAGAGACTGATGGCTTTGCCCAACATGGAAATGGTCTTTCCCACAATTTGACTTTCCTCCATCACACCACACAATATTGGACACTCGGCCATCTCACAATCCAGGAATCCCCAATTCTGGTATCCCACATTAATCTGAGAAAACATTGTCAACGTTCACACCCCCATTCAATAAGAATTAAAGGGGGGGGGACTGGAACTCCAGAGTCTCCTGGGGATTGGGCCAAAGTCCCCCAGGAAGTTTTCATGCCTGTGGGGGGGATGAGAACTCAAGTCCCCTGGGGATTGACTCCAAGTCGCCCATTTGGCTTTTATTTGACGGTGGCATTAAATCTTCAGTGATTGGGGCAAACTCCTTCATCTGAATTTGATCCCAGGACCCTCCCCAGGCACTCCTGTCCCCCCCCAGACAAAAGGCTCCTTCTGCACTCGAGAGGGAGGCAGGGCGAAACCTCCCTTTTGGGCGGGGGGTTGAGGTGGACCCGTTTCCTCCCCATCCAGATCTTCCCAGCATCCAGGCAAGGCGGAAGCCCAGGACTAGCCTTGCCCGGCTGACCAGGCTCCCTCGCGGCTCCTTTTTCATACCTGCAGTGGGGGGAACCTTTGGGCGAGGGAATTTGGGGGAGCAGTCGGGGCAGTGCAGGATCACGTGACCCCGGTTTCCCAGGATCAGGGAGGTATCAAAAGGGGGCAGGAAGACCCCAATTCCCGAGACCCCCACCCGGCGGTCCATTCCCCCGCCTGGTCGGTCGTTCGGTCGGTCAGGCGATCCCGTTCAGGGGGTCCCCATTGCCCAGACAGAGGCTGGGAGGCTCCGGAGGGTCCCCTTCTTTAGAGGCTGGGAACAGGGCGAGGCCAGGATGTTCAAACCCCACCCCCACCCCCTCTGCCCTCCCCCCCAAGCCAGGCAGGGGAAGGCTGCGCGCTGCGACTCTTCTGCCAAGGGCACTGGGGGGCAACGGCTGCAAGGGGGGAGGAGACGGTGGGCGGCTGGTGTTGCGTGTTCCGGCTTCCCCGGGGCGAGGGAGCGGGGCGGGCAGGACGGCTGGGTGTCTGGGCGAGGCGGGAGGGGAGAAGGGAGGCGCAGCTGCGGCAGGTGCTTCTGGAAGGGCAAGAGGGGCGGGAGGTTTGCTAAGGGGAGAGAGAGGCTGTGAGTGGGGTGTCTGGGCTTGTGGAGGCGGTTGGTTGTGGGGTGTTTTTGGGGTGCGTGTTGTGGGAGGGGAAGGAGACCGATGGGGCTTAAAGCCAAGGAGAGAACAGGACGGAAAAGGGGAGCAGTGGCTGAGAAAGGCGGCAGGGAGCTGCGAGAGAAGCGAGGAAAGAGAACTGGAGGTTCTCCCGGAGCGTCTCCGGGGCTAAGCAGGGATGCGGAGGGTCCCACCTGGATGGGCGAGCAGGGCAAGCGCTGCGGAAAGCAAGCCGGCCATCAGCAGCAGCAGCAGGGGGGTCTTTTCCTGCCTCTTCCCCCCAGAGAAAAGCGGGGCTCCCTGCATTTAACCCCCCATTCTCAGAATCCCAGCCCCCCCTTTCCCTTCGCTCAGCCCGACCGTCCCGAAACTCCGAGAGGCGCCCCCTGCAGGTCTAAGCCAGAGCGCTGCCTCGGCCTTCCCGTTCGCGGACGCAGCCGGGCGTAGCTGAAGGGTGAGAAGGGCCTCTGGGGATGTGCAGAGGGCCCTCCGTGCTGGCCATCCAGCCCCACCGTCCCGGGAGGCTCTTCCCTCCTCCGCCCAGCTTCTCCAAGGGGCTCGAACTCCTTCCCTGCCACTGGCTCTGATGGGCAGCTCTGCCCTCTCTTGGGTCCAGTGGGGCTGGCGGCGTTTTCCTCCGCTGTTAAGCACTGCATAAGGGAGCATCACAAACACGCTGCAGACCCTCGGTGGGAGGTGATGGGGAAGGAAGGTCCGTGGAAGAGAGCGGGAGAGAGCGAGAGATCAAGAAACGCCCGGAAGCAAAGGCAGCTGCAGGGATCCCTTCTGTTGCTTTGATCGCTGAGATTGTGAGTTGGTTCCGTGGATCCTTTTCCAGTTATTTGTACTTACAAAATAATCCAAAGCGAAGGAAAGGCGACAGGATTTATTTCCCTTCCTTCCCCTTCCGCTTCCTTCCCTTCTTCCAATTCCTTTTCTTCTTCCCTTCTTCTCCTTCTTCTCTCCGTTTCCATCTCCAGTTTTCCTTTCCCTTCCCCACCACGAAGCGGCCCTTCTCGCCCTTGAACTCCGCCCGGCTGGGTCTGCAAAGGGCTTCAACTGAAGGCAAAGCGCGGAGGACCTTCGGGGGACGCCCGAGGGAGCCTCGGTGGGGCTGACCACTTAGGCTAAACGAGGGGAAGGGCGCCCCCTGTGGGAAGGGCAAGGCAGCGTCCTGGCGAGCAGAGAAGCGGGAGGCCAAGAGTTCGTGGAGCTCCCGGGGTTTGGACCCATTGGGCAGAGCCAAGAGACGGGAGGAGCCGGGAGGTGGGGGGAGGAAAAGGCTCCCCTGCTTAGCACCGGAGACGCTCCAGGGGAATCTTTGGCCCCTTCAACTCGCTTCTCTCACAGCTCCTCTGCCGCCTTTCTCGGGCGCTTTGCCCGCTTCTCGCCCGCTGCTCTCGCTTTCCCCCTCGTCCCTTCCCCAGACCCCCAACCCTCCCTTTCCCCCAAGAAAGACTACGCCCCCCAGTGGTGGGTTTCAATTTTTTTACTACCAGTTCTGTGGGTGTGGCTTGGTGGGCGTGGCACGGCTTGGTGGGCATGGCAAGGGAAGGATCCTGTAAAATCCCCATTTCCTCCCGATCAGCTGGGATTTGGGAGGCAGAGGATAGGTGGGGCCAGTCAGATTTTTTACTACCGGTTCTCCAGAACTGATCGGAACCTGCTGAAGCCGCCCTCTGGCGCCCCCTCCCTGCACACCTGGCCCCTCTGCGTGTAGAGAGAAATATTTTCTTTGACTAATGGGACCAAGGGAACAAATAAGGGAGGGGAAGAGGGGGGGCTGCTGAACCAGGCGGCGGAAGCTCTTTCCCAGCGGAGGGACGGGAGGTGCGAAGATCGGGACCCTCAGAAAAGAGAGGCTTCAGCCCCTCTGGATCCAGGGAAGGTCCCCCAAGAGAAGACCCCTCCCCTTTTTCAGAGGCTGAGTTGGGGGGCTGAAGACAGGCGGAACTTTCTCCCTCCATCCCCCCATCAACCCCCAACGGAGAGAAGGGGGCGCCGGGGCGTCAGGAGAGGCCGAGGCCTGAAGGGGTCTTTTCTGCCTCCCCCCCCCCGGCAGAAGACCGGCGTCCCGGGCTGGCTGAGAGGGAGGCCGGGAGGGAGACGAACGGGGTCCTTTGGAGTCTCCGAGGGCTCCAATCTGCTCCTGCAGGGAAAACTCCGGGCGAACCTTTGCTGGATGCAGGGAAACGGGTGGGGGGGCCGTGCAGACACAGCCGGCCAAGAGGAGAATCTCCCCCTGCCCCCAGTTTCTAGGGCTTTGTACTTGGGCCCTGTGGCTGCCGCTACTCTTCGGCTTAGAGGTTCCGGATCAGCTCAAGCCCCCTCGCCCGCAGCGCTTCCTCCCGCCTGGGGCGCCTCGGCCCCACAGAACCTCCTCCTCCTCCCTCCCTCCTTCTCCTCGGCAGGGCTCCCAAGCCTCTAGAGACGGAGCTCGACGGGCCCGGAAGGAAGTGGCGTCGAACTGGCCGCCTCGAGGGCCCACAGCCCAGCGGTGCTCCTCTCTCGTCATGGCGCCCGCCCGCTTTCCTGGAGGGCTCCGGGCAGCCTGGAAGGGCAAGGAGGGGGCGGTGGGGGCTCCAAGAAGAGGAGGACGTCGCCCGGGGGAAACGACGTCATAGAGGCGATACAAAGAAATCGTAGAGAGGAAAATAGACACGAGGGAGGGGAAGGGAGGGGAGGGGAGCCTGGTCTCTTCCCCCCCTCACTTTCTTAAGCAGCTTTCCAACGCTACCACGCCCTTCCCACAGGGGGCGCTCTCCCTCCCCCATTAGCCGAAGGGTTCAGCCCCCCCCGCAGCCTCTGCCCCTTCCGCCCCCGCCCAAGGACTCCACAGCCCGCGAGACCCTCGAGTCCCCCATCCGCCCTTCGGCCTTCAGCCACCCCGTTTGCAGACACAGCCAGGCGGAGCTGAAGGAACCTTCCTTCCTCCTGTCAAACTTCTCAAACTGCCCCGCTGGATCCCTTTCTCTTCAACGGTGGCAGAGGCTCCATCTGGCCGGAGATGATTGACAGCTCCTGGGTATTTGGGGCTGGGGGTTAAAATTGCCTGGCTGGTGGGTTTTGCTCAACTATGTAAGAGGTGCGTTAAGCTTCTGGACTCCAGTCTCAACCTACCCTGGGTATCAGGGAAGAGAATCGGCTGTTTGAGGGGTCCTGGTCACCCAATTAGGGGACGGAAGGAGGATGCAGGATCTTATAGAAAACCCTCTTTCACATGGCAGCTGTGGGGAATTGTGCTGACTGGGTCTCTCGGGATGGCAACATCTAAGCAAGGGAGCCTTCAGGGATGCTCTTGACCTGGCTTATTTTTTGTAAGGTGTCTGGTTCATTGGTGGTTTCTGAATATTAAGTTCCTCTGAATGACTTTCACAGTGTTCTCTTTAGCTACATTTATTGGGATGAATAGGGAAATACAAGAATTCCAGTCGTTCAAACATTTCCTATTTGAAAACATATACATATATTTTTTTCTTTAATTCCTGCATACTACCTAAGTGGAGAGAAAATCTTTTTTCAAATAAAAGAAACTTTAGCACCACTTGAAATATAATAATGGCTTTATATTTCATGTTTTTACATTTCTTCTGGCTGTGAGCTGCTCCTTTGTGTTCAGGTCTGGCCTCAGAAGGATAATGTAGCACTTGGGGATGAAGATGCAGACCAGCAGACCAGCACTGGAGGCCAGGATGGAGAAGACCTGCACAGCCACCATGTATTTCCCTTTGGTGCTCAGGTAGGTGGGCACAAAATCACCCAGACACTGCAGAAGACCAGCCCCGGCTGGCTGAGAGGGAGGCCGGGAGGGAGACGAACGGGAGTCCTTTGAGTCTCCGAGGGCTCCAATCTGCTCCTGCGGGAAAACTCCGGCGAACCTTTGCTGGATGCAGGAAACGGGGTGGTGGTGGTGTGTGCAGACACAGCCAGCCAAGAGGAGAATCTCCCCACCCTCAGTTTCTAGGGCTTTGCACTTGGGCCCTGTGGCTGCCACTGCTCTTCGGCTTAGAGGTTCCGGATCAGCTCAAGCCCCCTCGCCCGCAGCGCTTCCTCCCGCCTGGGGCGCCTCGGCCCCACAGAACCTCCTCCTCCCCCTCCTTCTCCTCGGCGGGGCTCCCGAAGCCTCTGGAGACGGAGCCCCGACGGGGCCCGGGAAGGAAGTGGTGTCGAACTGGCCGCCCCCTTGAGGGCCCACAGCCCAGCGGTGCTCCTCTCTCGTCCGCAGCACTCCGCCCGGCTTTCCTGGAGGGGCTCCGGGGCAGCCTGGAAAGGCAAGGCATGGGGCGGGTGGGGGGGCTCCGAGAAGAGGAGGACGTCGCCCGGGGGAATCGATGCCATAAAGGCGATACAAAGAAATAGTAGAGAGGAAAATAGACAAGAGGGACTTCCGGTGGCGCCACCTCTTCGCTGAGCTCCTAATTAAAGGGGCTCCGCACTGAACATCATAAAAGCCAGGAAAAGCCGGCTTTAATCTCTTTCCCTGGATGAAAGGGAAAAGATAAGAGCTGCGGGGGTGTAGTGGTAGACCTCCTCAGGGGCTTTGTTTTTAATTAAGCAGAGTCCTGAGGATCGACAGTCCCATAAATATTCCTGCCATAAGCTCCGACTTCAGTGCGCACCTGCAAAAGCAGGAAAAGAAGAAAGTGTCCATCTCTGCTATTTGTCTTATCTTTATGGATCTCTTTAAGCAGACGGAATGCGTGCGAGCGAACAATTACTGGATTGCAAGTATTTTTGATCTCCTGACTTCTCCCTTTTAAAAAGATAAACTTTTTTTTTCTTTGTTTCAACTGACTCTTTAAGATGGCGCCTGAAAGGGAGTGAAAGTGACGAATGGAATTCTAAACAGCCTGTGTAACTAAGAAGATAAGAAATGTTATGTGTGGACTCTAATGAAGTGAAGTGAGCTTTCCTATACTTAAAGGGGAAAAGAGAAGCTTTTAGACTTATATTTTGTGAATCTTAAAAACTGAAATGGCTACTAAACCACCTAAGACTGGGGGTAGAAGGGGTTCTGAACCAGCTTTAGAAGATTTGATTAAAGAGCAAGGGAAAGTGTTTGAAGAAAGGTTTAAGGAGATTATGGATAATAATGAGAAAATAAGAGAAGAAATAAAAGAGAATAATAAAAAAATAAGAGAAGATATTTTGATGGCTTTTCAAGGTTTGGCAAAAAGACTGGAGGTGGTGGAGGAGGAGGTGCAAGAAATTGCTCAGTCAAATCAGCAAATAGAAAATAGAATGGGAGGAATGCAAATCAAATTGGACAAAAATGAAGATCAAGTGGTGGTGATGCAGTATAGAATGATGGAAGGAGCTCTGAGAATTAGGGGCTTGAATGAGGAGAAAGGGGAAGATTTAAAAAAATTTTTATCAGAAGCTCTGGCTGAACTTATTGAACTTGATCCACAAGAGGTTGCTTATCAAATTGACAAAATTTATAGAGTTAATTCCTGGATTGCTAGGCAAAAGAAACTTCCTAGAGACATTGTGGTTTATTTTTTGAAAAGAACAGTGAGGAATCAAATTTTGCAAGTTGCTTTTCAGAAAAACTTGAAAATAGGAGAACAGGAGCTGAAGGTTTTGAAAGAGATTCCTCCCAAGATGTTAAGGGATAGAAAGGACTTTACATTTTTTACACAAGAACTTAAGAAATACCAGATTCAATTTAGATGGGAGGTTCCAGTTGGTTTGACAGTGTATTATCAAGGAAGAAGATATCGTATTGACACAGTGCTTAAGGCCAAAGATTTTCTTTCCACCGTGCTGAAACTTGAAGTAGAAATAATAGGAAAAAGAATTCAAGAGACTCAAATGGGTGTGGAAGCTGAGGTGATTCCAGTGATGTTACCATCTGAGGAACAACCACAAGAACAAAGACTGACGAGGGGAGCCCTTAAGTGTAAAGAAAAGGAGCAACAAACTCAAAGTAAAGTTCAGGATTCTGCTACAGAAGCGGTGGGAGGAGCACGGCCGAAGATACGGGAGGACGATCTTCAGCTGATCGCTCAAAAGCTTCAGCAGACCACTAATGGCAAATAAAATCTTGACTTGGAATGTCAATGGTTTGAATTCAGCTCAGAAGAGAAGAAAAATATTTCATTATTTGAGACAATTTAAAAATGATGTGATTTGCTTACAAGAAACGCATATTAAATTATCAGATCAAAAGTACTTAATAAACTCAAAGTTAGGTAAACATTTTGTTGCTTCAGCTTTGGAGAAAAAACATGGCATAGTGGTTTATTTGAGAAAAGATATACCAGCCAAGTTAATAGAGGCAGATATTCACGGAAGATATATTGCTATTGAACTTACAATAGAAACAAAAAGGACTCTCTTGTTTGGTATATATGCACCCAATCAGCAACAAGAAAAATTTTATAGAATGTTATATGATAAGTTGATTCTATGGGATTATAAATCGTGCATTATATTGGGAGATTGGAATGGAGTAATAGATACACGAAAGGACAAGAGAATTTCTTCTAAGAAGATACCTGCACACGCAAAGCTGCCTATATCCTTTTTTGACATGATAGAAGATTTCGAGTTGAGAGATATATGGAGATTGCGGAATTTGGAGGAAAGAGACTATACTTTTTTCTCTGATAGGCATCAATCCTTCTCACGTATTGATTTTATTTTAATTTCTAATGATTTGCTTTTTAGGGTGAAGAAAACTAAGATATTTCCAAGATGTTTGTCTGATCATAGTCCTGTTTGGATGGAATTGCAATATGGAAAAGAAGGTAGAAGAACTTGGAGATTAAATGAAAATCTGTTTAGATATCAGGATAATGTAAATCAATGTAAAAAGCAGATGAAAGAATTTTTTGATTATAATTTGAATAACGAAACATCGATAGAAATGGTTTGGGACGCCAGTAAAGCTTTTATGAGAGGTGTATTAATATATATTAATAATAGACAGAGAAATAAGCAACAAAGACAGCGTAGGTATCTAGAAGAGGAAATTTATAAGAAACAACAATTATTAATACATAACCTACATGATCAAAAACTTAAAGATGCAATAAAGTTATTACAGAATCAATTTAATATGATAATGGCTGATCAGGTGGCAACAAATATACAATATGCCAAACATAATACTTTTTGTAATGCAAATAGACCTGGTAGATGGTTAGCATACACCTTAAGGAAAAGACAAAAACAACGTACTATAGAAAAAATAGAATATAAAGGCAAAGAGAGATATCAACAGGATAAAATTAAAAAAGCTTTTTTAGAATATTATACAAATTTATATCTTAAAGATAATATATTGAATAGGGATATTGATAATTATTTGAAGGAATATAAGGTTAAAAATTTAACTTTAGAACAAACGGAAGAACTGAATCGGCCTATAACCTCTGAAGAAATTATTTTGGTAATTAAACAATTAAAAATGGGGAAAACTCCTGGTACGGATGGGCTCACAGTTAGTTATTATAGGAATTTACAGGATGAGATGTTAGGTCCACTTAAGGAATTATTTAATCAGATACAACTAGGAGGGGGAATTCCCCCCTCATGGAGAACCTCTTTTATTTCATTGATACCAAAAGAGGAACAGGATTGTTCTAAACCTGGGAATTATAGACCAATTTCACTTTTAAATAATGATTATAAGATTTTTGTTAAAATAATAGTTAATAGATTAATGTTGATTCTGCAGCGAAGAATTCATAATGATCAATCTGGATTTATAAAAGGGAGACAGATGAAGAATTATGTTAGGCAGATTGTTAATTTACTGGAGTATCTAGAAAAGAAAAATTTTATTCCAGCAGCATTTATCTTTCTCGATGCAGAGAAAGCTTTTGATCGATTGCATTGGGATTTTTTATTTAAATT
This sequence comes from Ahaetulla prasina, assembly GCF_028640845.1. NCBI lineage: Eukaryota > Metazoa > Chordata > Lepidosauria > Squamata > Colubridae > Ahaetulla > Ahaetulla prasina. The sequence continues at coordinate 143,812 of NC_080553.1, read as the reverse complement.
AATAGAAAAGATGCAATTTGGAGATGGTTTTATAAGAATAATTAGGGCAATTTATGGAGAGCAAACAGCACAGATTATAATCAATGGTAGCTTAACAGAACCTTTTAAGATTGCGAAGGAACAAGACAGGGATGTCCTTTATCACCATTATTGTTTATTTTAACTCTAGAACCATTATTGGATAAAATACGAGAAGTAAAGGAGATAGAGGGAATTAGAGTTAGACAACATGAATATAAGCTAAGAGCTTTTGCAGATGACCTGGTGTTTACTTTAACAAACCCTATAAATTCTAGTAAATCTTTGTTGGAAATAATTGATCAATATGGGAAGGTTTCAGGGTTTAAGGTAAATCAGAAAAAGACAAAAGTGATAATAAAAAATATGGCCAGACAACAGAAAGAAAAACTAGAGGAAATAACAGGATTTGAAATTGTAAAGAAGGTTAAGTACTTAGGGGTTTATATTACATCGTCAAATGTGAAATTGTACAAGAATAACTATGAGGTTTTATGGCAAAAAGTTCAGAAGGAGTTGATTGTTTGGAAAAAATTGCAATTATCTTTGCTGGGGAGAATTGCTGCTATTAAAATGAATGTTTTACCTAGATTTTTATTCCTCTTTCAAATGATACCAATAATTAAGAAAGATAAGAATCTTGAGGAATGGCAGAAGGGAATTAATAAATTTATATGGGAAGGTAAAAAAGCTAGGGTTAAAATGAAAATAATTCAAGATTCTCGGGAAAGGGGAGGTTTAAAAATGCCCAATTTTAAATTATACTATGAAGCAGCTGCTCTCTCTGCAATAAGTGATTGGTTTAATTTAACAGAGGAAAGAATTTTGAATATAGAAGGTTATGATTTGTTATATGGATGGCATGCATATCTAATTTATGACAAAAAAGTGGATAAGGCCTTTAAAAAGAACTGCTAAGAACTGCTTTTCTGCGTGTTTGGAAAAAATACTCTTATAAACTAAATTATAAGGTTCCTATATGGGCAAGTCCTAGACATACAATAGAGAACATAAATATAGAACAGAATCAGGAAATGATTACATATAAAGATCTTTTGTATACTGAAAGAGGTAATTTGCAATTAAAATCTCTGCACGTATTAAAAGAGGAAGGGAAAAATTATACTTGGTTTCAATATGAGCAATTACGTGCTAGATGGAAGGAAGATCAGAAAATTGGTATAGAGCAGAACGAGGGAAATTTGGTAAAGCAAATTAGAAATCAGTCTCAGGAGCATATAAAGAGATTGTATAATGTGTTACTTGAAATAGATTCTGAAAGGGACTTGGTAAAGGACTGTATGATAAAGTGGGCACAAAATTTTCAGGAGCCAATATTATTGGAAACTTGGGAAAAAATTTGGGTTAGAAATGTTAAATTCATGCAGGCACAGAATCTGAGGGAAAATTTTTATAAAATGTTTTATAGATGGCATTTTTTTTTTGTTTTTGTTTACATTTATACCCCGCCCTTCTCCGAAGACTCAGGGCGGCTTACAGTGTATAAGGCAATAGTCTCATTCTATTTGTATATTTTTAACAAAGTCAACTTATTGCCCCCCCAACAATCTGGGTCCCCAATTTAGATCCTAAAAAATTATTGTGTATGTATCCAGATATGCAAGCAAAATGTTGGAGATGTAATTGTGATGACGCTACATATTTTCACATTTGGTGGACTTGTAAGGACATAAAGGCCTTTTGGATAAAAATTTGGTGGATTTTACAAAATGTTTTGAAAAAGAAGATAAAGTTCCTGCAATTTTTTGTTGGGAATTATTATGGATTGTACAGTAATTGAGACTAAATTGATTTTAAACCTAATAACAGCAGCAAGATTACTAATAGGACAATACTGGAAGAAAAAAGAAGTACCTACAATAGAAGAATGGATATTGAAGGTTGCCAATTTGGCTGAGATGGCGAAGATATCAGCCTTTTTGAAAGACAATACGCAAGAAAGATACTTAAAGGAATGGAAAAAATGGATTGACTATATTCAATGTAGATATCAGACTAAGAGTTATCAGACTGTTTTTGAATGATTATGATGTATTATTCTTGATTGTTTTTGGGGGAAGTTAGGAATTGATGATTGTAGGGGTATAATTAAGTTGGGATGAAAATTTTTTAGCATATGTTTGTTTTATTTTTAACTATACCTTGTGCCCATTCCGGGAAGTCGGGGGGGGGTGGAGGGGGATTGTGAAGGGAGGGGAGGGGGGGGGGGAAAGGGGGGAAAAAATTTTGTAAAACTTTTTGAATAAAAAAAAAAAAGAGGGAGTGGGGAGGGGAGCCTGGTCTCTTCCCCCCCTCTTTCTTAAGCAGCTTTCCAATGCTACCTCACCCTTCCCACAGGGGGCGCTCTCCCTCTCCATTAGCCGAAGTGTTCACCCCCCCCCAGCAGCCCCCCCCCAGCAGCCTCTGCCTCTTCTGCCCCCGCCCAAGGACTCCGCAGGCCCCGAGACCCTCGAGGTCCCCCATCCGCCCTTCGGCCTTCAGCCACCCCGTTTGTAGACACAGCCAGGCGGAGCTGAAGGAACCTTCCTTCCTCCTGTCAAACTTCTCAAACTGCCCCGCTGGATCCCTTTCTCTTCAACGGTGGCAGAGGTTCCATCTGGCCGGGGATGATTGACAGCTCCTGGGTATTTGGGGCTGGGAGTTAAAATTGCCTGGCTGGTGGGTTTTGCTCAACTATGTAAGAGGTGCGTTAAGGGCACCTCTCAAATATGCTGCAGATACTTTGTGGCAGGGGATCCGAAAGGAGAACTCCAATGTAGGAAAAGACCGGAGGGAGAGGGTGGGGGGAAGAGAGAGAGAGAGGGAGGGAGGGAGGGATGGAGAGGGGGGGTCCAGAAGCAAAGGCAGCTGTGTGGGGGTCCCGGGTGAAGAAGGCAGAGTTCTGGGGGGTTTGAGCTCTGAAGATCTGAGTCTATGGGGCTGATGTGTCTTCAGTTATTTGTGGCTACCAAAAAATCCAAAGAGAAGGAAAGGGGAGGGGATCTTTTTCCTTCCCTGTTTGAGGCACAGACTGAATGCGAGTTCCTCCTCCTTTGGGATCTACTGAATTTTGTCCTCAGACAGGAGATCATGCAGAAGCGACACCACCTCTTTATTTATTTCAGAGACTGATGTGGATGCCCACGTTATGTGCAACATCCCTGGGCAGCTCAGTGCATAAGAATAAAACATAAAACCTCTTGTGCGGAGCTGGCGGAGGAGTTGGACAGTGAGGAGGCTGGGGAGGACCATGGGCCAGTCCTGGAGTCAGGGGAAGGCCCAGATGAGGGCTCTGCATCAGAGGCAGAGAGGGGACCAGGGCCATCTGGGAGCGATGCGCAGACTCCATAGCCTCCAGAGGCGGACAGCAGAGAGGCAGAGGAACAGGAGGAGCTGTTCCTAGTGCATGTATGCGAAGAGCTGGCAGAAGAGAGCAGAAGGCAGAAGAGCTGGCAGAAGGCAAGAGCAGCTAAAGCAAAAAGGACGACTCGGGAGTAAGGCCAGGAGATGATTGGCCCCTCCCATAAGGCTTAAAAGAGCAGCAACGGCTCTTGGCCACTGTAGGAAAGCAACGTTGGTACAATTGTTTATAGTCAGCGTCTCTTGCTTCTGAACTTCGTGGGGGTTTGCCAAGAAAGGCCTTTGGCAGGGTGCCAAAGACGACAAAGGTTTGTGATAAGGCTGAAGGACTTTTACTGAACGATTTGTTTTTGGAATTAATTTGGACTAAGCTGAGACTGAAGTAATTCTCAGCTGTTCTAATAAAATACATTTGTTTAGGACTGATTGCATCTGGTAATAACTACTTGGGCCTAGGTCACAACAAAACCCAATGAAATGATAGTAATCATCAAAAGGAGCCCATATGGTGCCCCCCAAATCATTCATTTCTCAAAGCTTCTGGACTCCAGTCTCAACCTACCCTGGGTATCAGGGAAGAGAATCGGCTGTTTGAGGGGTCCTGGTCACCCAATTAGGGGACGGAGGGAGGATGCAGGAAACCCTCTTTCACAGGGCAGCTGTGGGGAATTGTGCTGACTGGGTCTCTTGGGATGGCAACATCTAAGCAAGGGAGCCTTCAGGGATGCTCTTGACCTGGCTTATTTTTTGTAAGGTGTCTGGTTCATTGGTGGTTTCTGAATATTAAATTCCTCTGAATGACTTTCACAGTGTTCTCTTTAGCTACATTTATTGGGATGAATAGAGAAATACAAAAATTCCAGTTGTTCAAACATTTCCTATTTGAAAACATATACATATATTTTTTCTTTAATTCCTGCATAATACCTAAGTGGAAAGAAAATCTTTTTTCAAATAAAAGAAACTTTAACATAATGGTGTTATATTTTATGTTTTTACATTTGTTCTGGCTGTGAGCTGCTCCTTTGTGTTCAGGTCTGGCCTCAGAAGGATAATGTAGCACTTGGGGATGAAGATGCAGCCCAGCAGACCAGCACCGGAGGCCAGGATGGAGAAGACCTGCACAGCCACCATGTATTTTCCTTTGGTGCTCAGGTAGGTGGGCACAAAAGTCACCCAGACACTGCAGAAGACCAGCATGCTGAAGGTGATCAGCTTGGCTTCGTTGAAGGCCCCAGGCAGATTCCTGGCCAGGAAAGCCACCGTGAAGCAGATGGCAGCCAGGAAGCCCATGTAGCTGAGGGTGACGTAGAACAGGACAACGGCCCCTTCGTTGCATTGCAGGATGATCTCTCCAGGCTGGGAGTGGAGATCAGAGTCAGGGAAGGGGGGAGAAACTCCCAGCCAGATGGAGCAGGTGATAATTTGGACAGCAGAAGAAGAAAGGATGATGGAGTTGGCCAAGCTCTTCCCCAACCATCTCTTCACTCGGTTTCCTGGTTTTGTGGCCAGGAAGGCCAGCACCACCGTGATGGTTTTGGCCAAGAGAGAAGAAACGGCCACTGAGAAGATGAGGCTGAAGACCGTCTGTCGGAGAAGGCAGGTGGCTTTCCTTGGTTGACCAATGAAGAGAGAAGGAGACAAGAAGCAAAGCAGGAGGGAGACCAGGAGGATGTAGGAGAGGTCCCGGTTGTTGGCTTTGACAAGGGGAGTTTCTCGGTATTTAATGAAGATGATTAAAACAAGGCCTGTGGTTAGGAAGAAGAATAAGGAAAAAGAGACCAGGTATATGAAATGGTATAGGGTCTCCTGCTTGAGCAGGGGGTAGGACTAGAAGACCTCCAAGGTCTTTTCCAGCTCTCTTCTGATTGATTGATTGATTGATTGATCTACATGAGCAGTAGAATATTTGTGTAATGAGTTCCCCCCATAACTATCCACAGCACCACATTATGGACCAGTGTCACTTCCTCAGTGATCTCCAAGGGGAGGATCCAATATACAGTGGATTGCAAGGTCTTTCAGAAGGTGGATCTAAAACAATTCAAAAAGTTTCAAAGAAGAGGCTCCAGTGACGTCACCCTCCTGCTGGGTGCTCAAACAGAGCACTCCGTGTTAGAAGATTGTAAAAGTCAGTGAAACAGAAAATAAATCACTGTTCACTGAGCTTAGCATAATCTCTGGGTGAAAGAGGTTATCAGAATTGTGGAAGAGTGGCAGGTCTGACAGGGGGTTTGCTCTCAAGAGCGAATTTTCCTGGATTTATGACCCCACCGAATTCCACTCCTTCCAACTTCAGCACGCCCCTGTTTTTATCAGGGAAAAGGAGAGGAATGTCGCTTCTGCTCTAGATGACTTATTAAATTGATTGATATTCCAAGCAGACGGGAATTTCACAAGCGTTCAATCTTTGATGCAGAATCAGCACGGCAAGTACCGACTCCCTTTTTGAAATTTGAAACCTTTCTTTGTCTTTGATTAATTGACTTTTAAAATGGCGTCTAAAAGTGAAAGTAAAAATTTTTTAGTACGATGAAGCAGCGTTACTTGTGGATTGTTACAAACGGAGTTTTTTTATACTGAAAGGAGGGAAGGAGAGTTATTAACTTTGAATTCCTGATTCTTTTGAAGACAGAATGGCAGCTAAACCTTTAAAGCCTTCTGGAAGAAGGGGATCTGAACCAAGTCTTGAGGAAATATTGAAAGAACAATTAAAACTTTCTGAAGATAGGCAAAAGAGATGATGGAGAATTTTAATGCAAAATAAGAGAAGATATTCTTATGGCAGTTCAAGGACTGAGTAAAAATTGAAGGATTGGAAGTGGAAATGCAACAGATCTCTCAGTCAAATAAGTATTTAGAAGACAAATGAAAGGTGTTCAGAAAAAGTGGATCAAAATGAAGATCAGGTTGTGATATTACAATATAAACTTATGGAAGGAGCTCTTAGAATTCGTGGTATATGCGAGAAGAGCGTGGAAGACTTAAGAAAAATTATATCAGAAGCATTGGCTGAATTTATTGAAGCGGACCCCAAGAGGTAGCTTACCAAATTGATAAAATATATAGAGTTAATTCTTGGATTGCAAGACAGAGAAAGCTTCCTCGGACATTGTGGTTTATTTTGTGAAAAGGACTATGAGAAATCAAATTCTGCAAGTTTCATATCAGACAACTTTAAAATTGGAGAACAGGAGTTGAAGGTGTTGAAAGAGATTCCTTCAAAGATGTTAAGAGACAGGAAGGAATTTGCTTTTTACACAAGAACTTAAAAACATCAGATTCAATTCAGATGGGAGGTGCCAGTTGGACTGACACTATTCTATCAAGGAAGGAGATATAGAATTGACACTGTTTTAAAGGCAAAGGATTTTCTTTCTACAGTTTTGAAAGTCGAAATAGAAGTGATAGAAAACTTCAAGAGACTCAAGAAGGCGTGGTGACCCAAGAGCCTTTATTGCTGCCAGTATTAGAGGAACCACAAGAGCAAAGGGTGACAAGAGGAGCCCTTAAGCGTAAAGAAGAGCAACAGTCTCAAAGTAAAGTCAGGATCCCATTATGGAAGCTGTGGGAGGAGCTAGACGGAAGATACCGGAGGAGGAGCTCGTTGTCTGCTTCAAAGCTTCAGGAGGCCAGTAATGGCAAATAGAATCTTGTCATGGAATGTTAATGGCTTGAATTCAGCTCAGAAAAGAAGGAAAATATTTCACTACTTGAAACAATTTAAAATGATGTGATTTGTTTGCAAGAGACACATATAAAATTATCAGACCAAAATATTTAATTAATTCAAAATTGGGTAACCATTTTGTTGCATCAGCTTTGGAAAAGAAGCATGGAATTGTTGTATATATCAGGAAGGATTTACCAGCTAAGCTAATTGAGGCAGATATTCAAGGAAGATTTATTGCTATTGAACTGGTGATAGATGCAAAAGAGGCTTTGTTGATAGGTATTTATGCACCTTATCACCAACAAGAAAAGTTTTACAAAATGTTACATGAGAGGTTGACCCTCTGGGATTATAGTTCGTTTATTTTATTAGGAGACTGGAATGGAGTAATTGATACAAGAAGGGATAAGAGAACCTCCTCCAAGAAGATACCTATACATGCAAAATTACCAAAATCCTTTTTTGAAATGATGGAAGACTTTGAGTTTAGAGATATATGGAGGTTACGGAATCCAGATGAGAGAGATTTTACTTTTTTCTGATAGGCATCAATCTTTTCACGCATTGATTTTATTTTAATTTCTAATGACTTGCTTTCTAGGGTGAAGAAAACGAAGATATTTCCGAGGTGTTTAACTGACCATAGCCCAGTATGGATGGAATTATTACAAGGAAAAAGGTGGTAGAACATGGAGGTTGAATGAAAATCTGTTTAGATATGAGGATAATGTAACTTATTGTAAGAAACAGTTAAAAGAATTTTTGATTTTAATATGTACAAAGGGACACCTATAGGAACTGTGTGGGAAGCGAGCAAAGCGTTTATTAGAGGATATTGATTTTATTTGGACAACAGGCAAAGGAATAATAAACAAAGGCAGCGTAGATATTTGGAAGAAGAAATTCAAAGGAAGCAACAGTTATTAATTCAAAACCCACAAGATCATAAACTTAAAGAGGCTATAAAAATATTACAGAGTCAATTTAATATGTTAATGGCAGACCAGGTGGCAACGAATATACAATATGCTAAACATAATACCTTTTGTAATGCAAATAAACCTGGGAGATGGTTGGCATATAATTTAAGGAAGAAACAGAAAGCACGTGTCATACAAAAATAGAATATAAAGGTAAAGAGATATACCAACAGGATAAAATTAAAAGGCATTCTCAGAATTTTATACTGCACTATATGCAAAAGACAAAATATTGGATAGGGACATTTATGATTATTTGAAAGATTATAAGGTGAATATTCTAACATTAGAACAGAGGAGGAGCTGAACCGGCCGATAGCTACTGGAGAAATAGTGGAGGCAATTAAACAATTAAAATGGGAAAACCCTGGTACAGATGGTCTTACAGCAACTTATTATAAAAACACAGGATGAAATATTAGGCCCACTTAAAGAATTATTTAATCAGATACAATTAGGAGGAATACCCCGTCATGGAAAACATCTTTTATTTCACTGATACCGAAAGAGGAGCAAGACTGCTCTAAACCTGGTAACTATAGGCCGATTTCACTTTTAAATAATGATTATAAGATTTTGTAAAATAATAGCAAATAGATTAATGTTAGTTTTACAACAAAGAATTCATACTGATCAATCTGGTTTTATAAAAGGGAGGCAGATGAGGAATAATGTTAGACAGATTATTAATATATTGGAATATTTGGAAAGAAGAATACTTCAATACTTATTTTTTTGGATGCAGAGAAAGCCTTTGATCGATTGCATTGGGATTTTTTATTTAAATTAATAGAGAAAATGCAATTTGGAGACTGTTTTATTAGAATAATTAAAGCGATTTATGGAGAGCAAACAGCACAGATTATAGTAAATGGTAGTTTGACAGAAGTTATTAAGATTGCGAAAGGAACAAGACAGGGATGTCCCTTATCACCATTATTGTTTGTTTTGACTCTGGAACCATTATTAGATAAAATACGAGAATTAATGAAAATAGAGGAATTAAGATTAGACAATATGAGTACAAAGTTAGAGCTTTTGCAGATGATGGTGGTTACGTTAACGAATCCTATAAATTCAAGTAGATTTTGTTGGAAGTAATTGATAAATATGGAAAGGTATCAGGATTTAAAATAAATCAGAATAAAACAAAAGTGATAATTAAAAATATGTCTATACAACAGAAACAAAAACTAGAGGAAATGACAGGATTTGAGGTAGTAAAAAGGTTAAATATTTAGGGGTCTATATTAGCTCATCGAACAAGAAACTTTATAAGAATAATTATGACTTGCTATGGCAAAAAGTTCAGAATGATATGAGTGGCTGGAAGAAATTGCAGTTATCCCTATTGGGAAGGATTGGGGCTATTAAAATGAATGTGTTACCTAGATTTTTGTTTCTGTTCCAGATCATACCTATAATTAAAAGGATAAAAATTTGGAAGATTGGCAGAGTGGGATTAATAAATTTATATGGCAGGGTAAAAAGGCGAGGTTAAAATGAAAATAATACAGGATTCACGGGAAAGAGGTGGTTTAAGAATGCCTAACTTTAAACTATATTATGAAGCAGTAACCCTTTCAGTAATAAGTGACTGGTTTAACTTAACAGAGGAAAGAATTTTGAATATAGAAGGTTATGACTTGTTATATGGATGGCATGCGCTTATTTTATGGAAAAAAGTGGATAGGGCTTTAAGAATCATGTGTTGAGAAGTGCTCTTTATGGTCTGGAATAAATATTCCTATAAATTAGATTATAAGATTCCTATATGCGAGCCTAGACATGCAATAGAGAATATAAATATAGAACAGAAACAGGAAATGATTACATATAAAGAACTTTTGTATGCTGAAGGAGGTAGATTGCAATTAAAATCATTACAGGTATTAAATGAAGAAGGGAGGAATTATACTTGGTTTCAATATGGGCAAATAAGTGCTAGATGGAAAGAAGATCAAAAAATTGGTATAATGGACTTCCGGTGGTTTCGTTTTCCCCGAGGAGGACGCCTGGAATGGCGTCCCGAACTGAGATTCTGTAAAAGCTGGTGAAACAGCGGGAGAACGGCTGTTAGCCAGCTTCAAAGCTTTTCTCTGGGTGAAAGAGATTAGCCAGAGCGGCTGGAGAGCAGAAGATTGCCCCAGGGCTCTGCTTTCTGCAGAGTCTCGGAGGGCTGCCTGCATAGCCAGCCTCACTCCAGACTCGCTCGATCCTGTTAATTAAGCAGGACAAGAGGAAAACGCCCCAATTGATTCCGTTTTGAATAACTTAAAGCAGGACAAATACAAGTGATCGAAAGCAAGAAGAGCTGACTTCTACTCCTTTTAAAAGGGAAAACTTTCTCACTTGACCTTAGTGAAGGAAGAAATGGCGCCTGAGAGGAAGTGGATTGGAGGCTGCTTGTGAGAGAAAGTGAAGTTCGTCTTTGTGGATTTTAGCTGAATAGAAGCTTTCCAGAGGAGGCAAGGTGAAAGTTTTTATTTTACAACTTTAATTGGAGACTTTTTGAGACTTTGAGATTTTATAATTCTAATTAGAGACTTTACTTAAATTAAAATGGCTTAAGCCACCAAAAGTTCCATGACGAGAAGGGGTCTGAAACTAATTTAGAAGATATATTAAAGGAACAGAATAGAGTTTCTGAAGAGCGATTTAAAGAAATTATGAATAATATTCATGGTGTGAAGGATCAACTTAGGGAAGAAATTAAAGAGACTAATAAAAAAATTAGAGAAGATTTATTGATGGTTTTTCAAGGCTTGGCTAAAATTTGGAAGTAATGGAGGATAAAGTGGAAGTAATTAGTCAAGCAAATCAGTATTTGGATAATAAAGTTGGAGAGCTTCAAAATAAAGTGGATAAAAATGAGGATCATGTGGTGGTATTGCAATATAGAGCGTTGGAGAAGGCTTTGAGAATTAGGGGTCTTCAAGACCGGAAGGAAGAAGATCTTAAAAAAGTTATATCAGAAGCCTTAGCTGAAATGTTAGGCATGGACCCTCGAGAAGTTGATTTTCAAATTGATAAGGCATATAGGGTTAATTCTTGGGTAGCGAGGCAGAAAAAGCTCCCAAGAGATATTGTAATTTACTTTTTAACTTCTACAATAAGAAATCAGATTTTGCAAGCTACATACCAAAAGAAATTGCAAATAGCAGAACAGGAGGTGTTGGTTTTGAAAGAGATCCCTGCTAAAATGTTAAAGGATAGAAGGGATTTTAGGTTTTTTACACAAGAGCTTAAGAAGCATCAGATTCAATATAGATGGGAGGTTCCAATTGGTTTAACAGTATTTTTTCAAGGCAGGAGATATCGAATTGATACTGAATTGAAAGCAAAGATTTTCTTTTAATGTATTGAAAGTGGATGTAGAAACAGTGGATAAAAGTCTTCAAGAGAAACAGAGTGGGGAAGCTGAAACTGCACCTGTGATATCAGTACCTCAAGAACAATCTCAAGAACAAAGAGTGACAAGGGGAGCTATTAGGCGTAAGGAGATGGAGGAACCACTTCAAAGACAGGAACGGATTCTACTACTGAAGCTGTGGGAGGAGCCAAGCCGAAGAGTGAGGGTCTTCAGCTAATTGCTCAGAAGCTTCAAGAGGCCAGATGGCAAAAATTTTGACATGGAATGTTAATGGTTTAAATTCAGCACAGAAAAGAAGAAAATATTCATTATTTGAAACAATTTAAAATGATGTGATATGTTTGCAAGAGACACATATAAAATTATCAGATCAGAAATATTTGATTAATTCAAATTAGGTAAACATTTTGTTTCTTCTGCTCCGAATAAGAAAAATGGTATAGTTATATATTTGAAGAAAATATATCAAGTAAATTAATTGAAACGGATATTCAAGGAAGATATATTGCTATTGAATTGATTTTAGAAGGAAAAGACACTTGTGATTGGCATATATGCACCTAATCAACAACAAGAAAAATTTTATAAACTGTTACATGAAAAATTGACTTTTGGGACTATAAAACATTTATTATATTAGGATTGGAATGGTGTAATGGACACTAGAAGAGATAAAAGAACTCTTTCTAAGAAAATTCCTATGCATGCAAAATTGCCTAAATCTTTTTTTGATTTGATGGAAGATTTTGAGTTGAAAGATATATGGAGAAGGCAGAATTTTGATGATAGAGATTATACTTATTTTTCAGACAGGCATCAATCTTTTTCACGTATTGATTTTATATTAATTACCAATGACTTGCTTTCTAGGGTTAGGAAAACAAAGATATTTCCAAGGTGTTTAACTGATCATAGTCCGGTATGGATGGAGTTGCAATATGAAGGTGGAAGAAGATCATGGAGAATAAATGAAAATTTGTTTAGATATGAGGATAATGTAAATCAATGTAAAAACAAATGAAAGAATTTTGATTATAATTTGGGAAAGGAACTTGATAGAAATGGTGGGACGCGAGCAAGGCCTTTATGAGAGGAAATTTGATATATATTAATAGTAGACAGAGGAGAAAACTACAAAACAGCGTGGGGATTTAGAAGAGGAAATTCAGAGGAAACAACAATTATTGGTATATAATCCACATGATTTAAAAACTACTGAAGCGATAAAGATATTACAGAGTCAATTTAATATGTTAATGGCAGATCAGGTGGCAACCAATATACAATATGCTAAACATAATACTTTTTGTAATGCCAATAAATCAGGGAAGTGGTTGGCTTATATGTTAAGGAAAAGACAGAAAGCACATACTATTGAAGGAATTGAATACAAGGGTAAAGTGCGATTTCAACAGGATAAAATTAAAAAAGCTTTCTTGGAATATTATACAAATTTATATGCCAGAGATACAATATTGAATATGGATATTGATAAATATTTGAAAGAATATAAAGTTAAAGGTTTAACTAATGAACAAAGGGAAGAGTTGAATCGGCCTATAACTTCTGAGGAAATTATTTTGGTAATAAAGCAATTAAAATAGGAAATCCCAGGCACAGATGGACTTACAGCAATATATTATAAAAAGTTACAGGATGAGATAGTTGGTCCACTTATGGAGTTATTTAATCAGATATTGATGGGAGGAGGAGTACCACCATCATGGAGGACTACTTTATTTCATTGATACCAAAAAGAGGATCAGGATTGTACTAAGCCTGGGAATTATAGACCATTTCACTCTTGAATAATGATTATAAGATTTTGCAAAAATAATGGCAAATAGGTTAATGGAAATTGTACAACAAAGGATTCACACTGACCAGTCTGGTTTATAAAAGGGAGACAAATGAGGAATAATGTTAGGCAGATAGTGAATTTATTGGAATATTTGGAAAAGAAAATCAGATTCCGCAGCGTTTATATTCTTGGATGCAGAGAAAGCTTTTGATCGTTTGCATTGGGAATTTTATTTAAATTATCAGACAAAATGCAATTTGGAAATGGTTTTAAGAATACTTAGGGCAATTTATGGAGAGCAAACAGCTCAGATAATAATTAATGGTAGTTTGACAGATAGTTTTAAAATTGCGAAAGGAACAAGGCAGGGTGTCCTTTATCACCTTTATTGTTTATTTTATCTTTGGAACCTTTATTGGATAAGATAAGAGAGTTAAGGAGATAGAGGTATTAGAATTAGAAGATATGAATATAAAGTTAGAGCATTTGCAGATGATTTGGTTGTTATGTTGACTCAGCCTATAAATTGAGTGTATATTTGTTGGAAGTAATTAATCAATATGGAAGGGTCTCAGGGTTTAAAGTGAATCAAAATAAAACAAAAGTGTTAACCAAAAATATGATTAAGAACCAGAAAGAAAAACTAGAGGAAATAACAGGATTTGAAATTGTAAAAAGGTTAAATATTTAGGAGTCTTTCTTACTTCATCAAATGGAAAATTGTATAAGAATAATTATGATGTGTTATGGAAAAATTCAGAAGGAAATGAATACTTGGAAAAATTACAATTATCTTTGTTAGGAGAATAGCAGCTATAAAATGAATGTTCTGCCTAAATTCTTGTTCTTGTTTCAGATGATACCAATAATTAAGAAAGATAAAAATTTGGATGAATGGCAGATTGGAATTAATAAATTTATATGGAAGGGAAAAGCGAGAGTCAAAATGAAAATAATGCAAGATACACGGAAAGAGGAGGATTAAAATGCCTAATTTAAAACTGTATTATGAAGCAGTTGTTCTTTCGGTAATAAGTGATTGGTTTAATTTGACGGAGGAAAGGATTTTGAATATAGAAGGTTATGATTTATTATATGGTTGGCATGCATATTTATTGTATGATAAGAAAGTAGATAAAGCTTTTAAGAATCATGTGTTGAGAATTTCTCTTTGTCTGGAAAAATATTATTATAAGTTAAATTATAAAATTCCTATATGGGTATGTCCTCGCATGATAGAGAATATAAATATAGAACAGGAACAAGAAATGATTACTTATAAAGATCTTTTATACAATGAAAGTAACAAAAATCTTTGGATACATTAAAAGAAGAAGGAGGAATTATACTTGGTTTCAATATGGACAGTTAAAGGCTAGATGGAAAGAAGATCAGAAAATTGGTATCATTCAAAATGAAGAAAAATTGTTAAACAAATTAGAAATCAAACTAGGGGCATATAAAGAGATTGTATACTGTGTTGATAGAAATAGATTCTGAAAGATTTAATAAAGGATTGTATGATAAATGGGCATAAGAATATTCAAGAACCAATAATGTTGGAAACATGGGAAAAAATTTGTTAGAAATGTTAAATTTACAACAGAATTTAAGGAAAATTTTATAAGATGTTTTATAGATGGCATTTAGATCCTAAGAAATTATCATGTATGTATCCAGATATGCAAGAAATGTTGAGATGTAATTGTGATGATGCTACATTTTCATGTATGGTGGACTTGTAAGAAAATTAAGTCTTTCTGGATAAGAATCTGGTGGATTATGCAGAATGTTCTGAAGAAGAAGATAAAGTTCCTAGAATTTTTCCTTTTTGGGAATAACAACGGACTGTACAGTGATTGAGACTGTTGATTTTAACTTAATAACAGCAGCAGAGTTGATTGGACAATATTGGAAGAAAAAAGAATTACCCACAATAGAAGAATGGATATTGAAAGTTTCCAATTTGGCTGAGATGGCTAAAATCTCAGCCTTCTTGAAAGACAGTACTCAAGAAAAATATTTAAATGAATGGAAGAACTGGATTGATTATATTCAAAATAGATATCGGATTAAGAAATTTCGGATTGGTTTTGAATGAAGGATGTTATTTTTGATTTTAATGGAAGAAGTCAGGATATGTGAGAGAAAGATTATAATTGTGTTAGATTTTAAAAGTTTAATGTATGACTGTTTTGTTTAAGGAACTATACCTTGTGTTTGCTCCGGGAAGTCCGGGGGGGGGGGAGGGGGGTTTAGGAGGGAGGAGGGGAGGGGGAAAAATTTAATTGTTGTAAAACTTTTTTAATAATAAAAAAAAAAAAGATTGCGAAAGGAACAAGACAGGGATGTCCCTTATCACCATTATTGTTTGTTTTGACTCTGGAACCATTATTAGATAAAATACGAGAATTAATGAAAATAGAGGGAATTAAGATTAGACAATATGAGTACAAAGTTAGAGCTTTTGCAGATGATTTGGTTGTTATGTTGACTCAGCCTATAAATTCAAGTAGATTTTTGTTGGAAGTAATTGATAAATATGGAAAGGTATCAGGATTTAAAATAAATCAGAAAAAAACAAAAGTGATAATTAAAAATATGTCTATACAACAGAAACAAAAACTAGAGGAAATGACAGGATTTGAGGTAGTAAAAAAGGTTAAATATTTAGGGTCTATATTAGCTCATCGAACAAGAAACTTTATAAGAATAATTATGACTTGCTATGGCAAAAGTTCAGAATGATATGAGTGGCTGGAAGAAATTGCAGTTATCCCTATTGGGAAGGATTGCTATTAAAATGAATGTGTTACCTAGATTTTGTTTCTGTTCCAGATGATACCTATAATTAAAAGGATAAAATTTGGAAGATTGGCAGTGGGATTAATAAATTTATATGGCAGGTAAAAGGCGAGGTTAAAATGAAAATAATACAGGATTCACGGGAAAGAGGTGGTTTAAGCATGCCTAACTTTAAACTATATTATGAAGCAGTAACCCTTTCAGTAATAAGTGACTGGTTTAACTTAACAGAGGAAAGAATTTTGAATATAGAAGGTTATGATTTATTATATGGTTGGCATGCATATATTATATGATAAGAAAGTAGATAAAGTTTTTAAGAATCATGTGTTGAGAAGTGCTCTTTTTTGGTCTGGAATAAATATTCCTATAAATTAGATTACAAGATTCCTATATGGGCGAGCCCTAGACATGCAATAGAGAATATAAATATAGAACAGAAACAGGAAATGACTACATATAAAGAACTTTTGTATGCTGAAGGAGGTAGATTGCAATTAAAATCATTACAGGTATTAAATGAAGAAGGAGGAATTATACTTGGTTTCAATATGGGCAAATAAGTGCTAGATGGAAAGAAGATCAAAAATTGGTATAATGCAAAGGAGGAAAATTTAATAAAGCAAATTAGAAATCAGACCCAGGAGCATATAAAGAGATTGTATAATGTGTTGCTTGAAATAGATTCGGAAAAGGATTTGGTAAAGGATTGTATGATAAAATGGGCACAGAATATTCAGGAACCAATAATGTTGGAAACATGGGAGAAAATCTGGGTTAGAAATGTTAAGTTTACACAAGCACAGAATTTAAGGAAAATTTTTATAAGATGTTTTATAGATGGCAGTTAGATCCCAAAAAATTATCATGTATGTATCCTAATATCCAAGCGAAATGTTGGAGGTGTGATTGTGATGATGCTACATATTTTCATATTTGGTGGACTTGCAAGAAAATTAAGGTCTTTTGGATAAGAATTTGGTGGATTATTCAAAATGTACTGAAGAAGAAGATAAAGTTCCTGCCACAATTTTTCCTTTTGGGAATTATAATGGATTGTACAGGGATTGAGACTAAATTGATTTTGAACTTAATAACAGCAGCAAGACTGTTGATTGGACAATACTGGAAGAAAGAAGAGATACCTACAATAGAAGAATGGATATTGAAAGTTATTAATTTGGCTGAGATGGCTAAAATCTCAGCGTTTTAAAAGACAATACGCAGGAAAGATATTTAATTGAATGGAAAAATGGATTGATTATCTACAAAACAGATATCAGATTAAGAAATATCAGATTGCCTTTGAATAATTAGAAAGTTATTTTATGTAATGGGAGGTTGGGAGACGAAAAGCTTTGGATGTGGTTATTTGGATTGGAAGGAAAATTTTATTCTATGTTTGGTTTATGTATAACACTTGTGATTGACCCGGGAAGCCGGGGGGTGGGGGAGGGAGGGGGGTGTTTTGTTTTGTTTTTGGGAGGGAGGGGGAAAAAAGGGGGGAAAATGTTTTTGTTTTTTTAAAACTCTTTCAATTAAAAAAAAAAAAAAGTTTCAAAGAACTCAGATGTTCCTAGAAAGGTAAACTGAGCAGCACATATCCAAACTAGAAAGCAGGAGAGATATTTCCTCTGCTGTTAGCAGTCTTACTTCCTCCCATCTCTTCCGAGCCCCTCCTTCAAAGTCTTTTTGATTTACTTTCTTTTAGATAAGAAATTGTGCAGGTTAAAAATAAAAAACCAGGTGTGCTTCTGTCTTTTAACTTACACTTTCAGTGTCACCGACCTTCCTGAGTGGAGAAGGTCCCCTCCGGACAAGGAACGCAGTCATAACAGCAAACTGGCTCTCCTTGTCGAGCCCTCTTGACAAATCCAGGGTGACAATATTCCCCACATCTGGACCGAGGCAGGGACTGAGCAGAAAAACAAGGAATGCCAAAGAAAAGATGTTAGGACTCTCCGTCCATGGAAAATGGAGGTGGAAATGGATGGAGACAAGTAGCCTCTGATCTTCACTGGGGTAAATATGATACCTCTGACTACTTCTAAAAGATGCAGGAGGTATAATAACTGGCAGATTCTTCATTTAGTTCCTCCCTTTTGCTTTTGGAATTTAATACGACAATAAAGTACTTTTCTACTTAATAAAGTCTAGAGGTATGGAATTGAAAAAAGATTTAAGCATGATGATATATTCACATTAAAACTGAGAATAAAATTTACTGTAAAAGATTTAGGAAACTTTTATTCTATTAGATTTTTTAATATGAAATTAAACACTGATGAAGAAAGAAACCTCTGACCAGTAAGATCTTGAAAGGTTTCCATAAAACATGGCAAAGCCTCTCCACTGTTGAAGAACTTCCATTAGATGACACCAACTGGCATGGAAGGCCAACCACCCTGGAGACTCTAGGCTTTGCCCACTTGAAATGGAACCTCAGGCTTTGGAAAACAGAGAAAAGACACCAAAATTTCTCCCACCTTATTGAGCAACTTTAGCTGTGAAAGAGCATCTTGGTTGATATAAAGTCTCTGTCTTAGAAAGAACGCCAGAATCTCTATCCTGGAATCCTCCTTGGGGAGAACCAAGACGCTCTGAATGGCTAGATCTGCTTTTATGTCTCCATTTTGGTCCAAGTACAGTTTCCTCTCAGAAATATTCCAAAATTCATTCTCCAGAAAGGGATGAAACTAGAATGGGAACATCCAGGAATTTGAAAAACAGAAAACTTTGTTTCTTACCCCACATTGAATCTTTCTTCCACAATTGTCTAATCTCCAAATATGGTTAAATAGGATACAAATACTGCCATTATCTTCATAAGTAAATGAAAAAGTTTGAGAAAAAATTGTCAATCATATACTGACAAAATATAGAGAAAATATAATTGACACAATTGGTCAATGATAGGGAACATTCTAGAGCAGATGAGAAATAAAATGAACAGATGAAAAAGAAGATAATTCATAAACTCTTTGAAAACAACAGGTTGATTCCCAGAAAGCATGAAGATAGATGACAAGTCAAGTAGTTGCGAATAGATGTGCAGTTTATAATTGTGGGCCTATTTTGCAAGAGGTGTTGGAAGAAACGTCCATCTGGGTTCAGTTCCAAGTGGGGAGAAAGAGACTTGAAACATGGAGGCTGCTTGGAAAGGTGGTTTTTAATGCTGGACAGGATCACATGCCTTGAAGATCTTGGGGGAAGACAGAAAAGGGGAGAGATGCTGAGAGTGCCCTGGTTTTATGCCCTTCTGGGCTTTTGAATTTGAGCTTGTATTCTGATTGGTTGTCAGACTCCCATGGGGCCATGCAGGGGTAACCATGTAGGTTGTGTTTTTGAGTCCCAGGCTTGGTTGAGCCTTGCTGGGTGATGGTGTAATGAAAGGTCTTTGTGATTCCTACTATGGCTCTGCCTGCAGGAGGTAGATCTTTGTTATGTAGAATAGACTGGCAGAGGAAGTTGGGTCTCCCCAAGATACACAAAGAAAGAACCCCACTCAGACCCATAGTCAGCTCCATAGGCTCACCTCTACAAAACCTAGCCAAATTTCTCGCCAAACAACTACAGCCCTATGCAGAATCCATCACCTCACACGTAAAAAACTCATTCTAGTTCATAGAGATCATAAAGAAACAAAACTTACAATCCAGCAGCCTACTCATATCCCTCTTCACCCAAGTGCCAATCAAGGAAGCCTTGACAGCTATCCAAAACAAATATAACCCCCCCAAGCACATCCTAGATCTGACTAACCACTGCCTATCCAACACATACTTCATCTATAATGGACAAAAATACAAACAAATAGAAGGAGCACCCATGGGATCACCCCTCTTACCTGTCACTGCCAACCTCTACATGGAACACTTTGAAACCCAAGCACTAGAAAAATCTGATCACAAACCCAAACTCTGGCTCAGATACGTAGACGACACCTTCATAATCTGGCCACATGGGAAAGAAAAACTTGACAACTTCCTCACACACCTCAATAGCCTACACCCCAAAATACAGTTCACCATGGAAACAGAAGTTAACTACCAACTTCCCTTCCTAGATGTCTTAGTCTACAGGAAACCCAATGGCTCCCTAGGACACACCATCTACCAGAAGAAAACACACACAAACCGCTATCCGCACGCACTCTCACACCACCCCCCAGCACAGATCAACTCCGTAGCCAAGACACTCATCTCCAGAACAAAACGCTTAGCTGACGAACAACACCTAAAAACCGAACTACACACTCTCACTAACGTACTAACATCCAATGGATTCCAGAGAAATAAGATTACCAAACTAATCCAAAAAGAACCCCCCACTAAAATCCAAGACAGAGAACAAGAAAACGGCATAGCCCTCCTCCCATATATAAAAGGCACCACAGACAGAATCAGCAAGATCCTCCACAAACACAACATCAAGACAGCATTCTGCACAAACCGAAAAATATCCACCATCCTAAGAAACCCCAAAGACAAAATTGAGTTAGAAAATCAAGGAGTATATGAAATCCCATGCACCACCTGCCCCACCACATACATTGGACAAACCAACAGAAGAATAAGTGCACGCATTGAAGAACACAAGAACTCAGTCAAAAAAGAGGAACCAACTTCTTCCCTGGTCCAATACCTTAAAGCCACAGGACATGATATTGACTTTAAAAAGACCAGAACTATCGCCAAAACTGAACACTTTAACAACAGAATAATCAGAGAAGCCATCGAGATAGAAAAACGCCCACACAGCATGAACAAACAAGATGATACCTCCTGCCTACCAGCCATTTGGAAACCCGCCCTTATTGACAAACGAGTCCCTAACACGAAGAATGACACCAGACCCACACTCACGAGGTCCACACAGGATGTCACCACCACACATCCACCCAGAAAGCAGACCCAAACCCACACTGATCATGAAGCACGACCAAGAACCAGAAGCCAGACTGCAGCTGCAAATTAGCCATTTCAAACCCCTCCAATCCATACATGCAGCAGACTGACACCCACTATGAAGATGTAGCACGACCACAAACACGAAGCCAAACAACAGCAATGCAGCTCACCAGCTCAAATCCCCCTGCAAATCAGACTAATCTGAGCACAACCAAGCCCCCACCCAAACAGGACACACCCCCAGCCAATCAGAGCACAAAAAAACCCCATCCAATCAGAGCACAGCCAAGCTCCCACCCAATCAGTTCAAACCCCCACTAGCAGTTAAAAAGGAAGAAACAGCTGCGATCACACATTGCTCCCAGAAGCACGAAGCTGAAGCCTGAAGATGAGAAATGAGACTTCGTTGAAACGTCGCCAAGACACTTCCAATTTTATGCAGGAGAAAACCCGAATAACCAAAGACTTACATACAAACACCTGCGAAAACCTCAGAATATATATATATATTCTATATATACATATATATATGTATGTATATATGAAAAAGAGAGACACCCCCCCCTAAAGAACTAGAAAGTATTTGGAGAAGAGCAATTTAGGATGAAGGTGAATGTCAACCTCCGCTTGCTACTACTTTATTACTTTGTTTACTCTCGACTGATTTATGCATTTAGTGCTCTGCTTGCTACGGCTGTCATGGAAACGGGGGAGGGGGGGAAGGAGTTGTCTTGGCTATGGTAGCAGGGGGGATAGCATGCTGGTGAAGAGGAGGATTTGAAGACGTTTCCCTCTGCGTGTCTTGACAATTGAGAGGTGTGCTGATAACGGTCAAGACCAACCGTCCGTGCATACCAGAGGGATGGAGCCAATTGAAGAGGCACACCACGTGTCCATCTGAAGGAATGTGGACTGGACAATACTGACCAGAACTAAGGGAGGAGGGCTCTGGGGATATTTCCTATATGTGAATCTCGCACCTAATGTCTCAGATCTTGCTTTACTTTGATTGAATTCAGTTCATACTCAGTAAAAGTATCTTCTCTATGAAAATGGAGTCGGGGGTTTTCTTTCTTGGGTACTGAAAGGAGGCATACCTGACAGTGAATATGTTATTAAGCTGGCTGAGAAATCGTCCCAAGGAGGGCTCCGCAACCACTCTTCTGGAAATGGCCATAAAGCATTCAGTTTGGTTACTCTGCAGATTGGATTCGCCAACATTTTAATTCATAACTTTGATGAAAGAAGAGAGGGAAAGTATCTTACAACTTGGGATGGACTTCTAATATTATGAAGACAAAAGGATCCTTCGTGGCCTTGTGTTCACAGTGTATCCACTGCTTCGTGGCCTGGGTCAAGATGGGTTAAAATAATGGTTTTTAAAGTGTCTCTATGGAAATGGACTGAAATGAATTGTGCAGAATTGTTTTATCACAGTTTGAAATACCCGTCTCAAGTGGGAAAGAAGCAGGAGAGGAGGAAGGAATGCAGAGACGCGCAATAGCTACATCTCAGGCCAAGCCAGTTATTATTTTCATTGAGGAGAGCAGTTTAACATTGCATTGTATTTTCCCATCCACAAGACTGTTTCCAAGGTGACTGTTGGAAAACCTCTTGGAGAGACGAGAGAAGGAGAAACAAAATCCCCAGAGCTTCCATAACTACAGGGGAGAGACGGGACACCTGCCGTGGCTCCTTTGCAAAGCTGGGAGTGAGCCTGTAAACAAGAACTCCCTTCCAAAGACACAGAAGCACTCTCCCCCGGTGTGGGTGTGGGTGTCATTTTTGTTTAACTATGCACAGTTCTGATGGCTAGTTTTGACTTGAGCTTAATGTGGTTCTTGGGCACTGGCCACACTATTCCAACAGCTCTTTTGCGGTGGTGCCCTTGAGCATTAACTTTCCAAATGAAGTAAAAATTGCCTAACCCAGAAGAGAGCTATTTGAGATCCCTGCCACGCTTGGCATTCAGCGGCCCCTGGGATTTTCCATTTCACCACTTCTGCCAATAATCGTCAGATTTCTTTTTCTTCAGCCTCAGATGTTGTCTGTTCCCACTGGGGCCAATTTCAAGGATGGAGCTCTGAAACCTCTCAATTCTGGGTGACCGATTTAATTTGACCCCTGCCCCTAACATCATGAGCCAGATCAGTGTTATTTCCTTTTC
Source organism: Ahaetulla prasina (assembly GCF_028640845.1). Lineage (NCBI taxonomy): Eukaryota > Metazoa > Chordata > Lepidosauria > Squamata > Colubridae > Ahaetulla > Ahaetulla prasina. The sequence goes on along the minus strand of NC_080553.1, from coordinate 120,725 downwards.
ATTTCTCTCTCTGGAGAAATGCCCAACAATCTCTGAGTCCAAGAACTCATGGAATTATTATCCAGGGATCCCCTCGTGTCAGGGAGAATGATCAGAAAAGTTTCATCAGCTCTGGCTGAGTCCTCCAGGGGAGACTCTGGGCAGATGCAGCCCTCTTCTCCCCTTGACCCAGGAAATCTTCCCTGCTTTAGGCCAAAAGTGTCATTAGATCCTTTGAGACTTTGGACTTCCCTCCCCACTAAAGATCAGGGCTCTCTGTAATCCTCCCCATCAAAGGGCAGTTATGAAGGATGAGGCCAAAAGCAGAAAGCGCTTCTCTCGTTTTGCAACTTGGGGAAACCTGCAACCGTCTGTCTGTCTGTCTGTCTGTCATGTTTGAATCAAAATACGGCTTTCTTCCTTCACTGTCTCTTTGTTCCACTTTCCTCATTGCTCTGATGTGATCACTGAAAGGCCAATTGTGACTCTTCAATAGGCTGTGAAATAATATACAAAAGGAAAACAGACGCATAAAATATTTTCTGTGTACGTATCACCCCCAAGACCGTTTTAGATTCCTTGCAACGCATGAAATTACATTCCTGAAAAATAAATCCAGAAGAGTTAGGTTTTCTTACCTTTATTATCAGATTTTGTTTTGGGTTCACACTTAGTAAAATCCTGTAAGATTTGGGGAGGAAGTTGCAGCCCAGCAGCCCTGCCCTGGAGGCCCAGATGGAGAAGACCAGAGGTGGGTTTCAGCAGGTTCTGACCAATTCTGGAGAACCAACAGCGGAAATTTTGAGTAGTTTGGAGAACCGGTAGTAAAAATTCTGACTGGCCTCGTCCCCATCTATTCTCTGCCTCCCAGGTCCCAGCTGATGGGGAGGAAATGGGGATTTTGCAGTAACCTTCCCCTGCCACGCCCACCAGGCCATGCCACGCCCACCAAGCCACACCCACAGAGCCAGTAGTAAAAAATTTTGAAACCCACCCCTGGAGAAGACCTTCCCCAGATGACCTGCATTGGGCAACCAAAGGGCCCCAAAGCCCCTGGCACTCTTATTGGCCTGGTTCAAAATCAAGGGAACTGGTTCAAAATCAATGGATTTATACTCTGGTTTCTCTTCAGATCGTATAAATCTTTCGCCTTTTACTAAAGATTTCCGTGGAGAGGAACATTTATGAGTTTCGATAAGTCATTAATTTGGCTGAGATGGCTAAAATCTCAGCTTTTTTAAAAGACAATACGCAGGAAAGATATTTAATGGAATGGAAAAAATGGATTGATTATCTACAAAACAGATATCAGATTAAGAAATATCAGATTGCCTTTGAATAATTAGGAAGTTATTTTATGTAATGGGGAGGGGGTTGGGAGATGAAAAGCTTTGGATGAGGTTAATTGGATTGGAAGGGAAAATTTTATTCTATGTTTGGTTTATGTATAACAATACCTTGTGATTGACCTGGGAAGCCGGGGGGGGGGGGAGGGGAAGGGAGGGGGGAAAAAGGGGGAAAATGTCTTTGTTGTTTTTTTTTAAAACTCTTTCAATAAAAAAAAAAAATCAAGGGAACCCCTTTCAAATTTTGTTTACTGGGCTTCCTCGATGTGCAGACACAATTGGGACTGGAATTCCCGTCATAAATTGTTGCAGTCGTAAGTCGAAGCGTTCCCAATTTATGACAAAAGGGCAAGTTCTGCTATCTGACAAGGAAAATAAATAAATATTCTTTTATAAAAGAAGGGGGAAAACTCCTTGATTCCCCGGTATTTTCTAGTGTTTAGTATCCCACTGCTTCCACCATCCAATGAGGGAAACGGTGACCTGGGATTTGAACCTGCCCCTCCTTGGATGTCCTTCAGTTCTGAGCACCCCGTCTTTGAGTAAGAGCTGTCGGTCTCCTTCGGCCACACCTCCCTTTGTAACATCCCCTCCCCAGTTTCTCCCTCCCCCCAGACCCCCAGAGGAGGGTCCTGTGCCAGACAATTTAAGCCCTCCTTGCTGTTTTTATTCCCAAGCGGGTCTGAGTTCCCTTAGACTCAGAAAATGAGAAAGAGGTGAGGAAGACTAGAGAAAAAGGCAAACTCTAAGAAATGATTATGTTAAATTTGGGCAATAACGAGGCAGGAGACCACACAAGTGACAACAGCTCTTTAGTTTATTGTGACCCAGCAAAAGACCAACAGCAAAAACCCCTCTTTAAATACTATTTTGGCTGAGGCATCAGCCAATCAGCAACGTGCTTGTTCCCGCCCAACTTCCCTCCTAAAGTTTAAATACATAACACTCTTCCCCTCCCAGAATGCATTGAGCCACTTCTTTGCATGGAATTTGCATGTTATTTTTCCACGTAGTCACGCAGGTAGCCAGGGCGTCTCCTAACTCTTTCTGACCTGCGCAATTCATTCTCTGGGAGTGAGTCGAGCTGCTCGGAGGGACTGTTTGTTCCTCCCAGCTCCTCCTCTGGGCCCTCCGGCCCTGGATTATTTGCAGAGTTGTCCCTGCAGTCTTTAGGAGGAATCGGTTGGCGTCGCTGGACCTCTTCAAGTTCAGATAAGTCCTCCGATCGCCGCGGGTTTAAGTTAGCTGTTGGTTCAAATATTGGGTAGTCAGGGTCTGGTTGCGCGGTTTCTGGTTTGTTTTGTACCCTTCTACGTAATTGATCTATGTGGCGCCTCCATACTCTGCCATCCCCCAGGTCCACTATATATGATTTTGGGCCTGTTATTCCAGTGATTGTTCCTGTAAGCCATGCTGGGCCTTCACTACAGTTATGTGCTCACACTAAATCACCCATTGTGACTTCCGGTGGCGCCACCTCTTCGCTGAGCTCCTAATTAAAGGGGCTCCGCACTGAACATCGTAAAAGCCAGGAAAAGCCGGCTTTAATCTCTTTCCCTGGATGAAAGGGAAAAGATAAGAGCTGCGGGGGGTGTGTGTAGTGGTAGACCTCCCCAGGGGCTTTGTTTTTAATTAAGCAGAGCCCTGAGGGTCGACAGTCCCATAAATATTCCTGCCATAAGCTCCGACTTCAGTGCGCACCTGCAAAAGCAGAAAAAGAAGAAAGTGTCCATCTCTGCTATTTGTCTTATCTTTATGGATCTCTTTAAGCAGACGGAATGAGTGCGAGCGAACAATTACTGGATTGCAAGTATTTTTGATCTCCTGACTTCTCCCTTTTAAAAAGAGAAACTTTTTTTTCTTTGTTTCAACTGACTCTTTAAGATGGCGCCTGAAAGGGAGTGAAAGTGACGAATGGAATTCTAAACAGCCTGTGTAACTAAGAAGATAAGAAATGTTATGTGTGGACTCTAATGAAGTGAAGTGAGCTTTCCTATACTTAAAGGGGAAAAGAGAAGCTTTTAGACTTATATTTTGTGAATCTTAAAAACTGAAATGGCTACTAAACCACCTAAGACTGGGGGTAGAAGGGGTTCTGAACCAGCTTTAGAAGATTTGATTAAAGAGCAAGGGAAAGTGTTTGAAGAAAGGTTTAAGGAGATTATGGATAATAATGAGAAAATAAGAGAAGAAATAAAAGAGAATAATAAAAAAATAAGAGAAGATATTTTGATGGCTTTTCAAGGTTTGGCAAAAAGACTGGAGGTGGTGGAGGAGGAGGTGCAAGAAATTGCTCAGTCAAATCAGCAAATAGAAAATAGAATGGGAGGAATGCAAATCAAATTGGACAAAAATGAAGATCAAGTGGTGGTGATGCAGTATAGAATGATGAAAGGAGCTCTGAGAATTAGGGGCTTGAATGAGGAGAAAGGGGAAGATTTAAAAAAAAATTTATCAGAAGCTCTGGCTGAACTTATTGAACTTGATCCACAAGAGGTTGCTTATCAAATTGACAAAATTTATAGAGTTAATTCCTGGATTGCTAGGCAAAAGAAACTTCCTAGAGACATTGTGGTTTATTTTTTGAAAAGAACAGTGAGGAATCAAATTTTGCAAGTTGCTTTTCAGAAAAACTTGAAAATAGGAGAACAGGAGCTGAAGGTCTTGAAAGAGATTCCTCCCAAGATGTTAAGGGATAGAAAGGACTTTACATTTTTTACACAAGAACTTAAGAAATACCAGATTCAATTTAGATGGGAGGTTCCAGTTGGTTTGACAGTGTATTATCAAGGAAGAAGATATCGTATTGACACAGTGCTTAAGGCCAAAGATTTTCTTTCCACCGTGCTGAAACTTGAAGTAGAAATAATAGGAAAAAGAATTCAAGAGACTCAAATGGGTGTGGAAGCTGAGGTGATTCCAGTGATGTTACCATCTGAGGAACAACCACAAGAACAAAGACTGACGAGGGGAGCCCTTAAGCGTAAAGAAAAGGAGCAACAAACTCAAAGTAAAGTTCAGGATTCTGCTACAGAAGCGGTGGGAGGAGCACGGCCGAAGATACGGGAGGACGATCTTCAGCTGATCGCTCAAAAGCTTCAGCAGGCCACTAATGGCAAATAAAATCTTTTTTTTTTATTCAAAAAGTTTTACAAAAATTTTTTTCCCCTTTCCCCCCCTCCTCTCCCTCCTTCACAACCCCTCCCCGACTTCCCGGAACGGGCACAAGGTATAGTTAAAAATAAAACAAACATATGCTAAAAAATTTTCATCCCAACTTAATTATACCCCTACAATCATCAATTCCTAACTTCCCCCAAAAACAATCAAGAATAATACATCATAATCATTCAAAAACAGTCTGATAACTCTTAGTCTGATATCTACGTTGAATATAGTCAATCCATTTTTCCCATTCCTTTAAGTATCTTTCTTGCGTATTGTCTTTCAAAAAGGCTGATATCTTTGCCATCTCAGCCAAATTGGCAACCTTCAATATCCATTCTTCTATTGTAGGTACTTCTTTTTTCTTCCAGTATTGTCCTATTAATAATCTTGCTGATGTTATTAGGTTTAAAATCAATTTAGTCTCAATTACTGTACAATCCGTAATAATTCCCAACAAAAAAAATTGCAGCAGGAACTTTATCTTCTTTTTCAAAACATTTTGTAAAATCCACCAAATTTTTATCCAAAAGGCCTTTATGTCCTTACAAGTCCACCAAATGTGAAAATATGTAGCGTCATCACAATTACATCTCCAACATTTTGCTTGCATATCTGGATACATACACGATATTTTTTTAGGATCTAAATGCCATCTATAAAACATTTTATAAAAATTTTCCCTCAGATTCTGTGCCTGCGTGAATTTAACATTTCTAACCCAAATTTTTCCCCAAGTTTCCAATAATATTGGCTCCTGAAAATTTTGTGCCCACTTTATCATACAGTCCTTTACCAAGTCCCTTTCAGAATCTATTTCAAGTAACACATTATACAATCTCTTTATATGCTCCTGAGACTGATTTCTAATTTGCTTTACCAAATTTCCCTCGTTCTGCTCTATACCAATTTTCTGATATTCCTTCCATCTAGCACGTAGTTGCTCATATTGAAACCAAGTATAATTCCTCCCTTCTTCATTTAATACCTGTAATGATTTTAATTGCAATCTACCTCCTTCAGCATACAAAAGTTCTTTATAAGTAATCATTTCCTGTTTCTGTTCTATATTTATATTCTCTATTGCATGTCTAGGGCTCGCCCATATAGGAATCTTGTATTCTAATTTATAGGAATATTTTTTCCAGACCCGCAAAAGAGCACTTCTCAACACATGATTCTTAAAAGCCCTATCCACTTTTCTTTCATAAAATAAGTGCGCATGCCATCCATATAACAAGTCATAACCTTCTATATTCAAAATTCTTTCCTCTGTTAAGTTAAACCAGTCACTTATTACTGAAAGGACTACCGCTTCATAATATAATTTAAAGTTAGGCATTCTTAAACCACCTCTTTCCCGTGAGTCCTGTATTATTTTCATTTTAACCCTCGCCTTTTTACCCTGCCATATAAATTTGTTAATCCCAATCTGCCAATCTTCCAAATTTTTATCCTTTTTAATTATTGGTATCATCTGGAACAGAAACAAAAATCTAGGTAACACATTCATTTTAATAGCATAATCCTTCACAATAGGATAACTGCAATTTCTTCCAGCCACTCATATCATTCTGAACTTTTTGCCATAGCAAGTCATAATTATTCTTATAAAGTTTCTTGTTCGATAAGCTAATATAAACCCCTAAGTATTTAACCTTTTTTACTACCTCAAATCCTATCATTTCCTCTAGTTTTTGTTTCTGTTGTATAGACATATTTTTAATTATTACTTTTGTTTTATTCTGATTTATTTTAAATCCTGATACCTTTCCATATTTATCAATTACTTCCAACAAAAATCTACTTGAATTTATAGGATTCGTTAACGTAACCACTACATCATCTGCAAAAGCTCTAACTTTATACTCATATTGTCTAATCTTAATTCCCTCTATTTTCGTTAATTCTCGTAGTTTATCCAATAATGGTTCCAGAGTCAAAACAAACAATAATGGTGATAAGGGACATCCCTGTCTCGTTCCTTTCGCAATCTTAATAACTTCTGTCAAGCTACCATTTACTATAATCTGTGCTGTTTGCTCTCCATAAATCGCTTTAATTATTCTAACAAAACAGTCTCCAAATTGCATTTTCTCTATTAATTTAAATAAAAAATCCCAATGCAATCGATCAAAGGCTTTCTCTGCATCCAAAAAAATAAGTGCTGCTGAAGTATTCTTCTTTTCCAAATATTCCAATATGTTAATAATCTGTCTAACATTATTCCTCATCTGCCTCTCTTTTATAAAACCAGATTGATCAGTATGAATTCTTTGTTGTAAAACTAACATTAATCTATTTGCTATTATTTTTACAAAAATCTTATAATCATTATTTAAAAGTGAAATCGGCCTGTAGTTACCAGGTTTAGAGCAGTCTTGCTCCTCTTTTGGTATCAGTGAAATAAAAGATGTTTTCCATGAGTATTCCTCCTAATTGTATCTGATTAAATAATTCTTTAAGTGGGCCTAATATTTCATCCTGTGTTTTTATAATAAGTTGCTGTAAGACCATCTGTACCAGGGTTTTCCCATTTTAATTGTTTAATTGCCTCCACTATTTCTCCAGTAGCTATCGGCCGATTCAGCTCCTCCTCTGTTCTAATGTTAGAATATTAACCTTATAATCTTTCAAATAATCATTTATGTCCCTATTCAATATTTTGTCTTTTGCATATAGTGCAGTATAAAATTCTGAGAATGCCTTTTTAATTTTATCCTGTTGATATATCTCTTTACCTTTATATTCTATTTTGTATGACACGTGCTTTCTGTTTCTTCCTTAAATTATAACCATCTCCCAGGTTTATTTGCATTACAAAAGGTATTATGTTTAGCATATTGTATATTCGCTGCCACCTGGTCTGCCATTAACATATTAAATTGACTCTGTAATATTTTTATAGCCTCTTTAAGTTTGTGATCTTGTGGGTTTGAATTAATAACTGTTGCTTCCTTTGAATTTCTTCTTCCAAGTACCTCGCTGCCTTTGTTTATTATTCCTTTGCCTATTGTCCAAGTAAATCAATATCCTCTAATAAACGCTTTGCTCGCCTCCCACACAGTTCCTATAGGTGTCCCTTTGTACATATTAAAATCAAAAAATTCTTTCAACTGTTTCTTACAATAAGTTACATTATCCTCATATCTAAACAGATTTTCATTCAACCTCCATGTTCTACCACCTTTTTTCCCTTGTAATAATTCCATCCATACTGGGCTATGGTCAGTTAAACACCTCGGAAATATCTTCGTTTTCTTCACCCTAGAAAGCAAGTCATTAGAAATTAAAATAAAATCAATACGTGAAAAAGATTGATGCCTATCAGAAAAAAAAGTAAAATCTCTCTCATCTGGATTCCGTAACCTCCATATCAATTTAATATGTTAATGGCAGATCAGGTGGCAACTAATTTACAATATGCAAAACATAATTTGTTTAATAATTCTAATAAACCTGGAAGGTGGTTAGCATATTTATTAAGAAAGAAACAGAAACGACGTATAATTGATAAAATAGAATATAGAGGTAAGGAAGTATATCAGCAAAATTTGATTAAAAAAGCTTTTTTAGAATATTATACTAAGTTATATTCTAGAGATGTGATTAATGATAAAGATATAGATAGATATTTACAGGACCATGGTATCTTAGAAATTACAGTAGATCAAAGGGAAGAGTTGAATCAATTAATTTCTTCAGAGGAAATAGTGTTTGCAATTAAGCAGCTTAAAGCGAATAAAGCACCAGGTACAGATGGCTTGACAACTACTTATTATAAAAATTTACAAAATGAGATGATTGTACCATAAGGAGTTATTTAACAGAATACAAAGGAGAAGCTCCTCCTTCATGGAGGACAGCTTTTATCTCATTAATACCTAAAGAAGATCGAGATGGTGTTAAACCAGAGAATTATAGGCCAATATTGCTTTTAAATACTGATTATAAGATATTTGCTAAGATACTAGCGAATAGATTGATGCCACTGATGAATCAATTAATTCATAATGACCAATCAGGATTTATTAAGGGGAGATGAGATATAATATGAGACAAATTGTAAATTTACTTGAATATTTGGAAGGAAACAGCCAGGTTTCAGCAGCATTCCTCTTTTTGGATGCCGAAAAAGCTTTTGATAGATTGGATTGGCAGTTTTTGTTTAAAGTAATAGAAAAAATGCAATTTGGGGATTATTTTATTCAAGCAATTAAGGCTATATATCAAAAGCAAACAGCTCAAATAATAGTAAATGGTGGATTAACAGAATCTTTCAAGATTGAGAAAGGGACTAGACAAGGATGTCCCTTGTCACCATTATTATTCATTCTAACTTTGGAAATATTATTGAGTAAGATACGTGGTTTAGATCGAATAAAAGGAATTAGAATTAAAAATCAAGATTATAAATTAGGAGCGTTTGCAGATGATTTGGTTGTTTCTTTATCTCAACCAATACATTCAGCTGTATATTTGATGGAGACAATTGATCAGTATAGTAAGGTATCTGGGTTTAAAGTGAATCAACAGAAGACAAAAATGATAATTAAAAATATGAATACACATCAGAGGGAAGAATTAGAAAGAATAACTGGATATGAAGTAGTTAAAAAGGTTAAATACTTAGGAGTATACATTACAGCATCGAATGTAAAATTATATAAAAATAATTATGAGGTATTGTGGGGAAAAGTAATTAAAGAAATGGAGAAATGGAAGAAGTTACAATTATCATTGTTGGGAAGAGTGGCAGCTATAAAAATGAATGTTTTGCCTAGATTTTTATTTTTGTTTCAAATGATTCCAATATTGAAGAAAGATGCAAATTTACAAGAATGGCAAAAAGGGATTAATAATTTTGTATGGAAGGGTAAAAAACCGAGGATAAAGTTAAAAATAATGCAAGACGTTAGGGAAAGAGGGGGTTTAAAAATGCCTAACTTGAAATTGTACTATGATGCAGTTGTTTTAACTTTGATTTCTGATTGGATTAATTTAACAGAGGAAAGGATTTTGAATATAGAAGGTTATGGTTTGTTATATGGATGGCACGCATATGTAATATATGACAAGAAAATTGATAAGACATTTAAGAATAATATGGTCAGAAGTGCGTTGTTGAGGATTTGGAAAAAATATCAATATAAGTTAGATGGAAAGATACCAATATGGACCATCCCCAGACATATGATAGAGAATATAAATATATTACAAAAAATGGAAGTTATCACTTACAAAGAGCTTTTGACTATGGAATTACAGCTAAAATCTAGGGAGAAATTGAGGGATGAAGGAAGAAATTATACATGGTTCCAGTATGGACAATTGCAATCTAGATGGAAAATAGATCAGAAAATTGGTATAAGGCAAAGTGATGATAATTTGGTAAAACAAATAAAAGATCAAGGTCAACAGCATATAAAGAGATTATATAATGTATTGGTTGAAATTGATTCAGAAATGGAGTTGGTTAAAGATTGTATGGTAAAATGGGCACAAAATTTTCAACAACCTATAATGTTAGAAACATGGGGAAAAATGTGGGTGAGGAATGTTAAATTCACACAAGCACAAAATTTAAGAGAAAATTTTTATAAAATGTTTTATAGATGGCATTTAGATCCTAAAAAACTGTCATGTATGTATCCAAATGTGAAAGCAAAATGTTGGAGATGTGATTGTGAGGATGCTACCTATTATCATATATGGTGGACTAAAAAGTTAAAATTTGGATTAAAATATGGTGGATTATGCAGAACATTTTGAAAAAGAAGATCAAGTTTGTTCCACAGTTCTTTTTATTAGGAATAATTTCAGATTGCACTGTTATAGAGACAAAACTGATTCTGAATTTAATAACTGCTGCAAGACTATTGATTGCACAATATTGGAAGAAAGAAGACTTACCTACAATTGGAGAATGGATTAGTAAAGTATCAAATTTAGCAGAAATGGCAAAAATTTCTGCCTACTTGAAAGACTGTACACAAGAAAAATATATTTTGAAATGGAGGAAGTGGATTGACTATATTCAAAATAAGTATCAGATTAAAAAATATCAATTAGTTTTTGAGTGAAGTTAGGAATTGCTATGTATTAGTTTAAGAAAGAAGAGAATTGATAGTGTGATGGTGTGAAATGGAATATGTTTTATGTTATATTTTAGATTATGTTTGTTAGTTAAAATACTGTATTCTGTTCTAAGTCTCAATAAAGGGAAGACTATAAATTGATTGGTTGCCATTGTACAGAATGATGGTAGAATTAAACAAGTTGGAATGGTGTAATGTCGGACTGCTCGGCAAACACTCCCAAAGGGAAAGGTAAGGAAGGAGGAGTAAGAAGGAAGAAAGTAGGTAGGCAGGTGGGTAGGGAGGAAAGAAGGAGGGAGAAGAAAGGATAGGAGGAGGAGAAGAAGGAGAAGATAGAGGGTTAGAAAGGATGGTAGTGAGAAGTGGGAAAGAGGAGGGGAAGTAGGAAAGCGAGGAGAAGGTGGTGGGGAAAGTTTAAGAAGGATGAGAAGGGAAGAAAGGATTAAAGGGGGGAGTGGCAGTCGAGCAGCCCTGATTGAGTATAATTTGAGTATAGGACTGATTGTTGGATAAGTGATTGTATTGTACACTGGTCAAATTGTGGGAATTATTATGGAAAATAAAAAAAATTTGCTTTAAAAAAAAAAAGCTGATAATGAGGCACCGCTGAGTTTGGAGCACCTTAATTCCAGGTGGCTTCACTCCTGGGTTACCTCTTAGATTTATATCTAACCTAAATCTCTGTGGAATTAAATTGATGGAGCTAGGAAAGAATATCCACCATTTCTCATAATTAGCCATGCTATCGTATAAAAAAACGGACCCCATCCTGTTAAAGACCTTGAGTTTATGTCAAATGATCTAAGTGCCAAAGCCCACTGCAACTACATAGCAAAAAAAGCTCTAAGAGTTGTAAACCTAATTTTGCGTAGCTTCTTTTCCAAAAACACCACATTACTAACCAGAGCATATAAAACATTTGCTAGACCAATTCTAGAATACAGCTCACCTGTTTGGAACCCTCACCACATCTCTGACATCAATACAATTGTCCAGAAATATTTTACAAGAAGAGTTCTCCATTCCTCTGAAAACAACAAAATACCTTATCCCACCAGACTCGAAATCCTAGGCTTAGAAAACTTGGAATCTAGAGAAAAGATGGGGGAAGAAGGGAAAAATTATACATGGTTCCAATATGGACAATTACAAGCTAGATGGAAATTAGATCAAAAAATAGGTGTTAAGCAAATTGAGGATAATTTGTTAAAACAAATGAGAGATCAAGGCCAACAGCATATTAAGAGGTTGTATAATGTATTAGTAGAAATAGACTCAGAGACTGAATTGGTTAAGGATTGTATGATTACACAAAATTTTCAGCAACCAATAATGTTGGAAACTTGGGAAAGAATTTGGGTGAGGAATGTGAAATTTACAAGCGCAAAATATGAGAGAAAATTTTATAAGATGTTTTATAGATGGCATTTAGACCCCAAAAAGTTGTCATGTGTATTCTAATGTACAGGCTAAATGTTGAGATGCGACAGAAGATGCCACTTATTACCATATATGGTGGACTTGTAAAAAGTTAAAGCATTTTGGATTAAAGTATGGTGGATTATGCAGAATATTTTGAAAAAGAAGATTAAGTTTACCACAGTTCTTTTACTAGGAATAATTATGGACTGTACACTTATAGAGACTAAATTGATTTTGAACTTAATAACAGCCGCAAGACTTTTGATTGCTCAATATTGGAAGAAAGAAGAATTATCTACAATTGAAGAATGGACACTAAAGTATCAAATCTGGCAGAAATGGCAAAAATCTCTGCTTATTTGAAAGACTACACAAGAAAATATATTTTAGAATGGAAAATGTGGATTGATTATATTCAGAATAAGTATCAGATAAAAATATCGAATAGCATATGAGTAAATTTAGGAAATATTTTGTATTAGATATATTTTGAAGGAGAAATTGAGAGTGTGATTAAGTGTGAGAGACTAGAGGTTATAATTTAGAATTCTTTAGATTATGATTAGTTTTGATATGCATTTTGTTCTGGGAATATGGTATGGGGGGAGGGAGGCTAGAGATGGAGTGATGGTGAATGTACAGGAATTTATTTTTTTTTATTGAAAGAGTTTTTAAAAACAAAAACATTTTTCCCCCTTTTTTCCCTCCTCCCCAAAAACCCTTCCCTGGCTTCCCAGGTCAATCACAAGGTATATACATAAACCAAACATAGAATAAAATTTTCCTTCCAATCCAAATAACCACATCCAAAGCTTTTCATCTCCCAACCCTCCCATTACATAAATAACTTAATTCAAAGGCAATCTGATATTTCTTAATCTGATATCTGTTTTGTAGATAACCATTTTTTCCATTCAATTAAATATCTTTGGATTGTCTAAAAAAGCTGAGATTTAGATCTCAGCCAAATTAATAACTTTCAATATCCATTCTTCTATTTTTTTATAAAAGTTTTATTTTACAATCATATCAAATAATTCATCCAATGTACAGTTTTGGGTCAGTCACCACCCTTTTAACACTCTTCCTCTTCTACCTTCTTTTACTTTCCAAACCTTCCTCTCCTTCTCTTATCTACATCCGCTCCTCCTCCACCCTACACCTTCCTTCTCCTCTACTATCCCTCTTCCTTCCTCTTCTCCTTTCCTACCTCCTACTCTCTTTTCTCCTCCTCACCGTTCTAAAATGGTAACTATGCAGACTAAACATTAATTATATTTCTTCAATAATTGTAAACCATCATATCTCTACCAAAAATTCCTTTATAAGACTTAGAACAAAATGCAGGGTATCAAAATAACAATCATAATCCAAAATATAAATTAAATCTAGTCAAAATTAGTCACACTCAATTCCCTCTCCTTCAAAAATATATCTAATACAAAATATTTCCTAAATTTACTCATATGCTATTCGATATTTTTTTTATCTGATACTTATTTTAAATATAATCAATCCACATTTTCCATTCTAAAATATATTTTTCTAGTGTATAGTCTTTCAAGTGGAGATTTTTGTCATCTCTGCCAGATTTGATACTTTGAGTGGCCATTCATCGATTGTAGGTAATTCTTCTTTCTTCCAATACTGAGCAATCAAAAGTCTTGCGACTGTTATTAAGTTCAAAATCAATTTAGTCTCTATAGCTGTATAGTCCATAGTCTACTTTCCAGTAGAAAGAACAGTAAACTTAATCTCTTTTCAAAATATTCTGCATGATCCCAAACTTAATCCAAATGCTTTAACTTTTACAAGACCACCATATATGAGTAGCATCTTCACAATATCTCCATATTTAAAAGATCTAATATGTGTTCTTGTAAACAGGTAGATTTTTAAATTGTTTCAAAGGAAATACTTTCCTTCTCTTCTGCGGTGAACAGGCCATTAATATTCCAAGATAATAGTTTAATTGCCATACTCAAGGAAACTTTTGATCCAGCAAAGAGATCACATTTTACTTATCCATTCTTCTATTGTAGGCTCTTTCTTCCAGTATTGTCCAATCAACAGTCTTGGGTTATTAAATTCAGAATCAATTTAGTCTCAATCCCTGTACAATATAATTCAAAAGGAAAAATTGTGGCAGGAACTTTATCTCTTCTTGTACATTTAATAATCCACCAAATTCTTATCCAAAAGACCAATTTTCTGCAAGTCCACAAATATGAAAATATGTAGCATCATCACAATCACACCTCCAACAGCTTGGATATTAGGATACATACATGATAATTTTTTGGGATCTAAGTGCCATCTAAAAACATCTTATTTTCCTTAAATTCTGTGCTTGTGTAAACTTAATATTTCTAACCCAAATTTTCTATGTTTCCAACATTATTGGTTCCTGAATATTCTGTGCCCATTTTATCATACAACTTTACCAAATCCTTTCCTAATCTTTTAAGGAAACACATTATACAATTTATATGCTCCTGGGCTGATTTCTAATTTGTTTTATTAAATTTTCTCCCTTTGATTATACCAATTTGATCTTCTTCCATCTAGCACTTATTTGCCCATATTGAAACCAAGTATAATTCTCCTTCTTCATTTAATACCTGTAATGATTTTAATTGCAATCTACCTCCTTCAGCATACAAAAGTTCTTATGTAATCATTTTGTTTCTGTTCTATATTTATATTCTCTATTGCATGTCTAGGGCTATATAGAATCTGTAATCTAATATAGGAATATTTTTAGAAAAGAGCACTTCTCAACACATGATTTTAAAGTATCAAATTTAGCAGAAATGGCAAAATTTCTGCCTACTTGAAAGACTGTACACAAGAAAAATATATTTTGAATGGAGAAGTGGATTGATTATATTCAAAATAAGTATCAGATTAAAATATCAATTAGTTTTTGAGTGAAGTTAGAATTGCTATGTATTAGTTTAAGAAAGAAGAGAATTGATAGTGATGGTGTGAAATGGAATATGTTTTATGTTATATTTTAGATTATGTTTGTTAGTCATAATACCCTGTATTCTGTCTGGGAAGTCTAAATGAAAGGAAGACTATAAATTGATTGGTTGCCATTGTACAGGAATGATGGTAGAATTAAACAAGTTGAATGGTGTAATGTCGGGACTGTCGGCAAACACTCCCAAAGGGAAATAAGGAAGAGGAGTAAAGAAGGAAGAAAGTAGGTAGGCAGGTGGGTAGGGAGGAAAGAAGGAGGAGAAGAAAGGATAGAGGAGGAGAAGAAGGAGAAGATAGAGGTTAGAAGGATGGTAGTGAGAAGTGGGAAAGAGGAAAGTAGGAAAAGAAGGTGGTAAAGTAAGGATGAGAAGGGAAGAAAGGATTAAAACAGGCTGATTGAGTATAATTTGAGTATAGGACTGATTGTTGGATAAGGATTGTATTACACTGGTCAAATGAAATTATTATGGAAAATAAAAATTTGCTTAAAAAAATTGATAATGAGGCTGAGTTTCTAATTCCTGTTATTTACCTCTTAGATTTATATCAACCTAAATCTCTAGTTTTATAAGGTCTCAACATAAAAATAGATTCAGGAAAGAATATACCATTTTCATAATTATAAATAAAAAAAAATCCTGTTAAAGATTATTTTCATGTCAAATGATCTAAGTGAAAGCCCACTGCAACTACATAGCAAAAAAAAGCTCTAAGAGTTGTAAACCTAATTTTGAGCTTCTTTTTAAAACACCACATTACTAAAGAGCATATAAAACATTTGCTAGACCAATTCTAGAATACAGCTCATGTTTGGAATCACCATTTTATCAATAAATTGTCCAGAAATATTTTACAAGAAGAGTTCTCCTTGAAAACAACAAAATACCTTATCACCAGATCAAAATTAGGCTTAGAAAACTGGAATCTAGAGAAAAGATAAGAAGGAAAAATTATACATGGTTCCAATATGGACAATTACAAGCTAGATGGAATTAGATCAAAAATAGGTGTTAAGCAAATTGAGGATAATTTGTTAAAACAAATGAGATCAAGGCCAACAGCATATTAAGAGGTTGTATAATGTATTAGTAGAAATAGACCAGAGACTGAATTGGTTAAGGATTGTATGATTATGGGCACAAAATTTTCAGCAACCAATAATGTTGGAAACTTAAAGAATTTGGTGAGGAATGTAAATTTACACAAGCCAAAAATATGAAAAATTTTATAAGATGTTTTATAGATGGCATTAGACCCCAAAGTTGTCATGTATGTATTCTAATGTATAAATGTTGGAGATCACAGAAGATGCTATTTCTTACATATATGGTGGACAAAAGTTAAAGCATTTTGGATTAAAGTATGGTGGATTGCAGAATATTTTTGAAAAGAAGATTAAGTTGCTCCACAGTTCTTTTTACTAGGAATAATTATGGACTGTACATATAGAGACTAAATTGATTTTGAACTTAATAACATAAGACTTTGATGCTCAATATTGGAAGAAAGAAGAATTATACAATTGAAGAATGGACATGTATCAATTCAGAAATGTAAAAATCTGCTTATTTGAAAGACTATACACAAGAAAAATATATTTTAGAATGGAAAATGTGATTGATTATATTCAGAATAAGTATCAGATAAAAAATATCAATAGCATATGTAAATTTAGAAATATTTTGTATTAGATATATTTTTGAAGGAAAAATTGAGAGTGATTAGTGGAGAGACTAGATTATAATTTAGAAATTCTTAGATTATGATTGTTAGTTTTGATACCCTGCATTTTGTTCTAATATTATAAAATTTTTCTAGAGATAGTGATAGAATGTACAGGAATTTATTTTTTTTATTGAAAATTTTAAAACAAAAACATTTTTCTTTTTTTAAAAAATTTTTAGGTCAATCACAATATTGTTATCATAAACCAAACATAGAATAAAATTTTCCTTAATAAATAACCACATCCAGCATCTCAATATTACATAAAATAACTTTCTAATTATTCAAAGGCAATCTGATATTTAATCTGATAATTTTGTGGATAATCAATCCATTTTCCATTCAATTAAATATCTTTCATATTGTCTTTAAAAAGCTGAGATTTTGTTCAGCAAATTAATAACTTCAATATCCATTCTTCAATAAAAGTTTTATTTTTAATATCAAATAATTCATCCAATGTACAGTTATATAAATTGTTGAGTAATATTTTTAAATCTTCCTCTTTATTTTACTTTAAATTTCTTCTTTCTTATCTACATGTTATAATTTTTTTTATATTCTTTTTCTTTTTTTTTATTTACTCTCTTTTTTTTCAGTTCTAAAATGGTAACTATGAGATACATTAATTATATTTCTTAAATTGAAAATAATCTTAAAAAATTTTTAAAGACTTAGAACAAAATGCAGGGTATCAAACTAACAATCATCCAAAAATAATTCCTAAATTATAATTCTAGTCACAAATTAGTCACACTCTCAATTCTCTCCTTCAAAAATATATCTAATACAAAATATTTCCTAAATTTACTCATATGCTATTGATATTTTTTTTATCTGATACTTATTTTTAATATAATCAATAATATTTTCCATTCTAAAATATATTTAGTGTATAGTCTTTCAAAAGGGAGATTTTGTCATCTCTGCCAGATTTGATACTTTGAGTGTCCATTCTTGATTGTAGGTAATTCTTCTTTCTTCCAATACTGAGCAATCAAAAGTCTTTGACTTTATTAAGTTCAGAATCAATTTAGTCTTATAGCTGTAAGTCCATAGTCTTTTCTATAGAAAGAACAAAAACAATTTCTTTTCAAAATATTCTGCATGATCCCCAAACTTAATCCAAAGCTTTAACTTTTTACAAACCACCATATATAATAAAATCTTCACAATTATTCCAACATTTCAATCTAATATTTTTTAAAATAATGTCATTTTAAATTGTTTCATAATGAAATATTTCTTCTCCATTCAATTTTTCAAGATAATAGTTTTTGCCATTATCTTAAGGAAATTTTAGCCATAAACTTTCAATATCCATTCTTCTATTGTATCTTCTTTCTTCCAGTATTGTCCAATCAACAGTCTTGCTGCTGTTATTAAATTCAGAATCAATTTAGTCTCAATCCCTGTACAATCCGTTATAATTCCCAAAAGGAAAAATTGTGGCAGGAACTTTATCTTCTTCTTCAGTACATTTTGAATAATCCACCAAATTCTTATCCAAAAGACCTTAATTTTCTTGCAAGTCCACCAAATATGAAAATATGTAGCATCATCACAATCACACCTCCAACATTTCGCTTGGATATTAGGATACATACATGATTATTTTTGGGATCTATGCCATCTATAAAACATCTTATAAAAATTTTCCTTAAATTCTGTGCTTGTGTAAACTTAACATTTCTAACCCAAATTTTCTCCCATGTTTCCAACATTATTGGTTCCTGAATATTCTGTGCCCATTTTATCATACAATCCTTTACCAAATCCTTTTCCGAATCTATTTCAAGCAACACATTATACAATCTCTTTATATGCTCCTGGGTCTGATTTCTAATTTGCTTTATTATATTTTCCTCCTTTGCATTATACCAATTTTTGATCTTCTTTCCATCTAGCACTTATTTGCCCATATTGAAACCAAGTATAATTCCTCCTTCTTCATTTTAATACCTGTAATGATTTTAATTGCAATCTACCTCCTTCAGCATACAAAAGTTCTTTATATGTAATCATTTCCTGTTTCTGTTCTATATTTATATTCTCTATTGCATGTCTAGGGCTCATATAGGAATCTTGTAATCTAATTTATAGGAATATTTTTCCAGACCAAAAGAGCACTTCTCAACACATGATTCTTAAAAGCCCTATCCACTTTTTCATAAAATAAGTACGCATGCCATCCATATAACAAGTCATAACCTTCTATATTCAAAATTCTTTCCTCTGTTAAGTTAAACCAGTCACTTATTACTGAAAGGGTTACTGCTTCATAATATAGTTTAAAGTTAGGCATTCTTAAACCACCTCTTTCCCGTGAGTCCTGTATTATTTTCATTTTAACCTGCCTTTTTACCCTGCCATATAAATTTATTAATCCCAATCTGCCAATCTTCCAAATTTTTATCCTTTTAATTATTGGTATCATCTGGAACAGAAACAAAAATCTAGGTAACACATTCATTTTAATAGCAAATCCTTCCCAATAGGATAACTGCAATTTCTTCCAGCCACTCATATCATTCTGAACTTTTGCCATAGCAAGTCATAATTATTCTTATAAAGTTTCTTGTTCGATGAGCTAATATAGACCCCTAAATATTTAACCTTTTTTACTACCTCAAATCCTGTCATTTCCTCTAGTTTTTGTTTCTGTTGTATAGAAATATTTTTAATTATCACTTTAGTTTTATTCTGATTTATTTTAAATCCTGATACCTTTCCATATTTATCAATTACTTCCAACAAAAATCTACTTGAATTTATAGGATTGTTAACGTAACCACTACATCTGCAAAAGCTCTAACTTTATACTCATATTGTCTAATCTTAATTCCTCTATTTTCATTAATTCTCGTATTTTATCTAATAATGGTTCCAGAGTCAAAACAAACAATAATGGTGATAAGGACATCCCTGTCTTGTTCGTTTCGCAATCGTAATAACTTCTGTCAAACTACCATTTACTATAATCTGTGCTGTTTGCTCTCCATAAATCGCTTTAATTATTCTAATAAAACAGTCTCCAAATTGCATTTTCTCTATTAATTTAAATAAAAAATCCCAATGCAATCGATCAAAGGCTTTCTCTGCATCCAAAAATAAGTGCTGCTGAAGTATTCTTCTTCCAAATATTCCAATATATTAATAATCTGTCTAACATTATTCCTCATCTGCCTCCCTTTTATAAAACCAGATTGATCAGTATGAATTCTTTGTTGTAAAACTAACATTAATCTATTTGCTATTATTTTTACAAAATCTTATAATCATTATTTAAAAGTGAAATCGGCCTGTAGTTAGGTTTAGAGCAGTCTTGCTCCTCTTTGGTATCAGTGAAATAAAAGATGTTTTCCATGACGGGGTATTCCACCCTAATTGTATCTGATTAAATAATTCTTTAAGTGGGCCTAATATTTCATCCTGTGTTTTTTATAATAAGTTGCTGTAAGACCATCTGTACCAGGGTTTTCCCATTTTAATTGTTTAATTGCCTCCACTATTTCTCCAGTAGCTATCGGCCGATTCAGCTCCTCCTCTGTTCTAATGTTAGAATATTAACCTTATAATCTTTCAAATAATCATAAATGTCCCTATTCAATATTTTGTCTTTTGCATATAGTGCAGTATAAAATTCTGAGAATGCCTTTTTAATTTTATCCTGTTGATATATCTCTTTACCTTTATATTCTATTTTTTGTATGACACGTGCTTTCTGTTTCTTCCTTAAATTATATGCCAACCATCTCCCAGGTTTATTTGCATTACAAAAGGTATTATGTTTAGCATATTGTATATTCGTTGCCACCTGGTCTGCCATTAACATATTAAATTGACTCTGTAATATTTTTATAGCCTCTTTAAGTGATCTTGTGGGTTTTGAATTAATAACTGCTTCCTTGAATTTCTTCTTCCAAATACCCACGCTGCCTTTGTTTATTATTCCTTTGCCTATTGTCCAAGTAAATCAATATCCTCTAATAAACGCTTTGCTCGCCTCCCACACAGTTCCTATAGGTGTCCCTTTGTACATATTAAAATCAAAAATTCTTTTAACTGTTTCTTACAATAAGTTACATTATCCTCATATCTAAACAGATTTTCATTCAACCTCCATGTTCTACCACCTTTTTCCTTGTAATAATTCCATCCATACTGGGCTATGGTCAGTTAAACACCGGAAATATCTTCGTTTTCTTCACCCTAGAAAGCAAGTCATTAGAAATTAAAATAAAATCAATACGTGAAAAGATTGATGCCTATCAGAAAAAAGTAAAATCTCTCATCTGGATTCCGTAACCTCCTTATATCTCTAAACTCAAAGTCTTCCATCATTTCAAAAAGGATTTTGGTAATTTTGCATGTATAGGTATCTTCTTGGAGGAGGTTCTCTTATCCCTTCTTGTATCAATTACTCCATTCCAGTCTCCTAATAAAATAAACGAACTATAATCCCAGAGGGTCAACCTCTCATGTAACATTTTGTAAAACTTTTCTTGTTGCTGATTAGGTGCATAAATACCTATCAACAAAGTCTTTTTTGCATCTATCACCAGTTCAATAGCAATAAATCTTCCTTGAATATCTGCCTCAATTAACTTAGCTGGTATATCCTTCCTGATATATACAATTCCATGCTTCTTTTCCAAAGCTGATGCAACAAAATGGTTACCCAATTTTGAATTAATTAAATATTTTTGGTCTGATAATTTTATATGTGTCTCTTGCAAACAAATCACATCATTTTTAAATTGTTTCAAGTAGTGAAATATTTTCCTTCTTTTCTGAGCTGAATTCAAGCCATTAACATTCCATGACAAGATTCTATTTGCCATTACTGGCCTCCTGAAGCTTTGAAGCAGACAACGAAAGCTCCTCCTCCGGTATCTTCCGTCTAGCTCCTCCCACAGCTTCCATACTGGGATCCTGACTTTTACTTTGAGACTGTTGCTCTTTACGCTTAAGGACTCCTCTTGTCACCCTTTGCTCTTGTGGTTCCTCTAATACTGGCAGCAATAAAGGCTCTTGGATCACCACGCCTTCTTGAGTCTCTTGACATTTTCCTATCACTTCTATTTCGACTTTCAAAACTGTAGAAAGAAAATCCTTTGCCTTTAAAACAGTGTCAATTCTATATCTCCTTCCTTGATAGAATAGTGTCAGTCCAACTGGCACCTCCCATCTGAATTGAATCTGATGTTTTTAAGTTCTTGTGTAAAAAGCAAATTCCTTCCTGTCTCTTAACATCTTTGAAGGAATCTCTTTCAACACCTTCAACTCCTGTTCTCCAATTTTAAAGTTGTCTGATATGAAACTTGCAGAATCTGATTTCTCATAGTCCTTTTCACAAAATAAACCACAATGTCCCGAGGAAGCTTTCTCTGTCTTGCAATCCAGGAATTAACTCTATATATTTATCAATTTGGTAAGCTACCTCTTGGGGTCCACTTCAATAAATTCAGCCAATGCTTCTGATATAATTTTTCTTAAGTCTTCCACTCTTCTTGCATACCACGAATTCTAAGAGCTCCTTCCATAAGTTTATATTGTAATATCACAACCTGATCTTCATTTTGATCCACTTTTTCTGAACACCTTTCATTTCGTCTTCTAAATGCTTATTTGACTGAGAGATCTGTTGCATTTCCACTTCCAATCCTTCAATTTTTACTCAGTCCTTGAACTGCCATAAGAATATCTTCTCTTATTTTTGCATTAAAATTCTCCATCATCTCTTTTGCCTATCTTCAGAAAGTTTTAATTGTTCTTTCAATATTTCCTCAAGACTTGGTTCAGATCCCTTCTTCCAGAAGGCTTTAAAGGTTTAGCTGCCATTCTGTCTTCAAAAGAATCAGGAATTCAAACTTAATAACTCTCCTTCCTCCTTTCAGTATAAAAACTCCGTTTGTAACAATCCACAAATAACGCTGCTTCATCGTACTAAAAATTTTACTTTCACTTTCAGACGCCATTTTAAAAGTCAATTAATCAAAGACAAAGAAAGGTTTCAAGTTTCAAAAGGGAGTCGGTACTTGTGTTGATTCTGCATCAAACACATGAGGTCTGGAAGCAGCTGGGCCCGATTGGCTAAGGCATGCAAGCACATGAGGTCTGGGAGCAGTGGGTGAGGTCCAGGAGCAGCAGCTGAGGTCTGGAAGCAGCTGGGCCCGATTGGCTAAGGCATGCAAGCACATGAGGTCTGGGAGCAGTGGGTGAGGTCCAGGAGCAGCAGCTGAGGTCTGGAAGCAGCTGGGCCCGATTGGCTAAGGCATGCAAGCACATGAGGTCTGGTAGCAGCTGGGCCCAGCTGCTTCAGACCTCAGCTGCTTCCAGACCTCAGCTACTGCTCCTGGACCTCACCCACTGCTCCCAGACCTCATGTGCTTGTATGGTTTAGCCAATCGGGCCCAGCTGCTTCCAGACCTCAGCTGCTACTCCTGGACCTCACCCACTGCTCCCAGAACTTATGTGCTTGTATGCCTTAGCCAATCGGGAGGCCCAGGAATAGCAGTTGAGGTCTGGAAGCAGCTGGGCCCGATTGGCTAAGGCATGCAAGCACATGAGGTCTGGGAGCAGTGGGTGAGGTCCAGGAGCAGTAGCTGAGGTCTGGAAGCAGCTGGGTGAGGTCCAGGAGCAGCAGCTGAGGTCTGGAAGCAGCTGGGCCCGATTGGCTAAGGCATGCAAGCACATGAGGTCTGGGAGCAGTGGGTGAGGTCCAGGAGCAGCAGCTGAGGTCTGGAAGCAGCTGGGCCCGATTGGCTAAGGCATGCAAGCACATGAGTTCTGGGAGCAGTGGACCCTATTGGATAAGGCATGCAAGCACATGAGGTCTGGAAGCAGCTGGGCCCGATTGGCTAAGGCATGCAAGCACATGAGGTCTGGAAGCAGCTGGGCCCAGCTGCTTCCAGACCTCATGTGCTTGCATGCCTTAGCCAATCAGGCCCAGCTGCTTCAGACCTCAGCTGCTTCCAGACCTCAGCTGCTCCTGGACCTCACCACTGCACCCAGACCTCATGTGCTTGCATGCCTTAGGCAATCAGGCCCAGCTGCTTCCAGACCTCATGTGCTTGCATGCCTTAGCCAATCGGGCCCAGCTGCTTCCAGACTTCATGTGCTTGCATGCCTTAGCCAATCAGGCCCAGCTGCTCCCAGACCTCATGTGCTTGCATACCTTAGCCAATCGGGCCCAGCTGCTTCAGACCTCAGCTGCTGCTCCTGGACCTCACCACTGCTCCCAGACCTCATGTGCTTGCATGCCTTAGCCAATCAGGCCCAGCTGCTTCAGACCTCAGCTGCTCCTGTCCTATTGTTTTTCTTTTCTTCTTCCTATATATGTTTATATGTTTATATACTATATAATCTTTTTGTATGATGTTGTGACAAAATAAATAAATAAATAAATAAATAAATTATTTTCATTATTGTATCTCTTTCTTTGCACCACCTGCCATATTCATGATGGCCACCAGGTGGAAAGCTATTGCAATACCATTTTCCATGAGACTTTTTTTTTTCTGAAACATTTTTTATTTTAAAACAATTTATTTTATTTTATTTATTTATTTTTTCATATTTATATACCACCCTATCTCCCTAGGGACTCAGGGCGGTTTACAGGCAGATAAAATAAATAAATAAATAAATAAATAAATAAATAAATAAATAAATAAATAAATAAATAAATAAATAAATAAATAAATAAATAAATAAATAAATAAATAAATAAATAAATAAATAAATAAATAAATAAATAAATAAATAAATAAATAAATAAATAAATAAATAAATAAATAAATAAATAAATAAATAAATAAATAAATAAATAAATAAATAAATAAATAAATAAATAAATAAATAAATAAATAAATAAATAAATAAATAAATAAATAAATAAATAAATAAATAAATAAATAAATAAATAAATAAATAAATAAATAAATAAATAAATAAATAAATAAATAAATAAATAAATAAATAAATAAATAAATAAATAAATAAATAAATAAATAAATAAATAAATAAATAAATAAATAAATAAATAAATAAATAAATAAATAAATAAATAAATAAATAAATAAATAAATAAATAAATAAATAAATAAATAAATAAATAAATAAATAAATAAATAAATAAATAAATAAATAAATAAATAAATAAATAAATAAATAAATAAATAAATAAATAAATAAATAAATAAATAAATAAATAAATAAATAAATAAATAAATAAATAAATAAATAAATAAATAAATAAATAAATAAATAAATAAATAAATAAATAAATAAATAAATAAATAAATAAATAAATAAATAAATAAATAAATAAATAAATAAATAAATAAATAAATAAATAAATAAATAAATAAATAAATAAATAAATAAATAAATAAATAAATAAATAAATAAATAAATAAATAAATAAATAAATAAATAAATAAATAAATAAATAAATAAATAAATAAATAAATAAATAAATAAATAAATAAATAAATAAATAAATAAATAAATAAATAAATAAATAAATAAATAAATAAATAAATAAATAAATAAATAAATAAATAAATAAATAAATAAATAAATAAATAAATAAATAAATAAATAAATAAATAAATTATTTTCATTATTGTATCTCTTTCTTTGCACCACCTGCCATATTCATGATGGCCACCAGGTGGAAAGCTATTGCAATACCATTTTCCATGAGACTTTTTTTTTTCTGAAACATTTTTTATTTTAAAACAATTTATTTTATTTTATTTATTTATTTTTTCATATTTATATACCACCCTATCTCCCTAGGGACTCAGGGCGGTTTACAGGCAGATAAAAATACATATAAATACAAAATAAAACATCCATTAAAAAACTTATTCCAAATAGCCGAATAATTAAAAAGAACAGTATACATAATAAAACCCATTAAAACCAGTTTAAATTTAAAATCTAAAATCTAGTCCAGTCCTGCGCAGATGAATAGATGAGTTTTAAGCTCGCGGCGAAAGGTTCGGAGGTCCGGAAGTTGATGAAGTCCAAGCTGCTGGAGGGTGGAGCCCCCACAGAGAAGGCCCTTCCTGGGTGTCGCCAGACGCACTGCCTAGCTGATGGCACCCTGAGGAGTCCCTCTGTGAGAGCGCACGGTCGGTGAGAGGTATTCGGTAGCAGACGGTCCCGTAAATAGCCCGGCCCTATGCCATGGAGCACTTTGAAGATCACCAAAACCTTGAAGCGCACCCGAAGGCCACAGGCAGCCAGTGCAGTCTGCGCAGGAGAGGTGTACGTGGGAGCCGAGGCTCCTCTATCACCCGCAGCCGCATTCTGAACTATCTGAGTCTCCAGGTGCTCCTCAAGGGAGCCCCATGTAGAGAGCATTGCAGTAATCCAGACAAGACGTCATGCTTGCATGCCTTAGCCAATCGGGCCCAGCTGCTTCAGACCTCAGCTGCTCCTGGACCTCACCACTGCTCCCAGACCTCAGCTGCTGCTCCTGGGCCTCACCACTGCTCCCAGACCTCATGTGCATGCCTTAGCCAATCGGGCCCAGCTGCTTCAGACCTCAGCTGCTCCTGGACCTCACTGCTCCCAGACCTCAGCTGCTCCTGGACCTCACTGCTCCCAGACCTCATGTGCATGCCTTAGCCAATCGGGCCCAGCTGCTTCCAGACCTCATGTGCATGCCTTAGCCAATCGCCCAGCTGCTTCCAGACCTCATGCTTGCATGCCTTAGCCAATCAGGCCCAGCTGCTTCCAGACCTCATGTGCATGCCTTAGCCAATCAGGCCCAGCTGCTTCCAGACCTCATGTGCATGCCTTAGCCAATCAGGCCCAGCTGCTTCCAGACCTCATGTGCATGCCTTAGCCAATCAGGCCCAGCTGCTTCAGACCTCAGCTGCTCCTGGACCTCACTGCTCCCAGACCTCAGCTGCTGCTCCTGGACCTCACCACTGCTCCCAGACCTCATGTGCATGCCTTAGCCAATCGCCCAGCTGCTTCCAGACCTCATGCTTGCATGCCTTAGCCAATCAGGCCCAGCTGCTTCCAGACCTCATGTGCATGCCTTAGCCAATCAGGCCCAGCTGCTGCTCCTGGACCTCACCACTGCTCCCAGACCTCAGCTGCTCCTGGGCCTCACCACTGCTCCCAGACCTCATGTGCATGCCTTAGCCAATCAGGCCCAGCTGCTTCCAGACCTCATGTGCATGCCTTAGCCAATCGCCCAGCTGCTTCCAGACCTCATGTGCATGCCTTAGCCAATCAGGCCCAGCTGCTTCAGACCTCAGCTGCTCCTGGACTCACCACTGCTCCCAGACCTCATGTGCTTGCATGCCTTAGCCAATCGCCCAGCTGCTTCCAGACCTCATGTGCTTGCATGCCTTAGCCAATCGGGCCCAGCTGCTTCAGACCTCAGCTGCTTCCAGACCTCATGCTTGCATGCCTTAGCCAATCGGGCCCAGCTGCTTCAGACCTCAGCTGCTCCTGGGCCTCACCACTGCTCCCAGACCTCATGTGCATGCCTTAGCCAATCGCCCAGCTGCTTCAGACCTCAGCTGCTGCTCCTGGACCTCACCACTGCTCCCAGACCTCAGCTGCTGCTCCTGGACCTCACCACTGCTCCCAGACCTCATGCTTGCATGCCTTAGCCAATCGCCCAGCTGCTTCCAGACCTCATGTGCATGCCTTAGCCAATCAGGCCCAGCTGCTTCCAGACCTCATGTGCATGCCTTAGCCAATCGGGCCCAGCTGCTTCAGACCTCAGCTGCTCCTGGACCTCACCACTGCTCCCAGACCTCATGTGCATGCCTTAGCCAATCAGGCCCAGCTGCTTCAGACCTCAGCTGCTCCTGGACTCACCACTGCTCCCAGACCTCATGTGCATGCCTTAGCCAATCGCCCAGCTGCTTCAGACCTCAGCTGCTCCTGGACTCACCACTGCTCCCAGACCTCAGCTGCTTCCAGACCTCATGTGCATGCCTTAGCCAATCAGGCCCAGCTGCTTCCAGACCTCATGTGCATGCCTTAGCCAATCAGGCCCAGCTGCTTCCAGACCTCATGTGCATGCCTTAGCCAATCGCCCAGCTGCTTCAGACCTCAGCTGCTGCTCCTGGGCCTCACCACTGCTCCCAGACCTCATGTGCATGCCTTAGCCAATCAGGCCCAGCTGCTTCCAGACCTCATGTGCATGCCTTAGCCAATCGCCCAGCTGCTTCCAGACCTCATGTGCATGCCTTAGCCAATCGCCCAGCTGCTTCCAGACCTCATGCTTGCATGCCTTAGCCAATCGCCCAGCTGCTTCAGACCTCAGCTGCTTCCAGACCTCAGCTGCTCCTGGGCCTCACCACTGCTCCCAGACCTCAGCTGCTTCCAGACCTCAGCTGCTCCTGGACTCACCACTGCTCCCAGACCTCATGTGCATGCCTTAGCCAATCAGGCCCAGCTGCTTCCAGACCTCATGTGCATGCCTTAGCCAATCAGGCCCAGCTGCTTCCAGACCTCATGTGC